>NC_138999.1:9593106-10193106 GCF_964374135.1 Grampus griseus | reverse complement strand
GTAGGCTCTCCAGATGAAAACTCACTGAGAGCAAAATAAATAAATAAATGCAGTAAAAATAAATAAGAAACATGAGTGACATCCAGGCATTGTGAATTTTCATACCACCAGGAATTTTTTTTTAAAGTATGAAAGCTTCCTGGTAGGAGGTATGGATGTGGGTGGGCAACATACAAAGGATTAGGAGTTGGATTGACCTTGCTCTTCTTAATAAAGACAAAGGATGCTAGAGGTTGAAGGAGCTATGTCTTAAAATGTTAAATGAAAACTCTATACCCAGCCGAAGTACAGGCAGTTTCAGACAGAAAAATGCTAAAAAATGTACCTTCCATATATTCTTTCTCAGAAAAACACTGGTGGATATGCTCCACCAAAATAAAATAAACAAGCCAACAAAAACGGTGAAGGAAGGAAGGGAGGAAGGAAGGAAGAAAAATATAGCATACTGGTTATATTTTGCTATGCAATAAATCACCCAAATATGTAGTGGCATAAAAAAATTTATGATGTGGTCAGGAATTCAAGAAGGACCCAGCAAGGATGGCTGTTTTCCATGATATCTAAGGTCTCAGGTGGGATGACTCAGATGGCTGGGAGTAACTCAGATAACTGGATTTGAGGCTCATTAACAGCTTAATCATATTTCTATTACTTTGCGGTAAACAATTAAAAACACCCCATACTACCCAAACCAGATGGGAATTTAAATAGGGTTTAAGGACAACTAGTCCTTAAATTGATAAATCCTTGTGGATGTTGACAGAAAATGCCTTAGTTATTCTCAATTTGTTGCTCCCCATCTCGAATTACTTATTCTAGAAGAAGGCCTGATAGACGCACCTCCCAAACCAGGCTCCTTATCTGCCACCCTGCACCCACCATACCCGAATGCTCTCCTCCCATCCTATTTGCAACCTTCTTGTGGAACTGGCACCACGACTACCCAGGTGTCCAACCTGAAAGCTTAAAGTACTGTTAGACACCTTCCTCTTCCCCTTTTCAATGGAATAACCAAATCCTGCCAGAATTATTGCTTCAATTAGCCCCATTCTCTCCAAGCTCTCCTTTCAGCGTCTTGTCCTCTGCCCCTTGCACTACTGTAATAGTCATGCACTGGTCAACTAGCCCCCAGGCTTCTGTAACCCCAAGTCCATTTTCCACATGACGGACGGAGTTAGCTTCCTATAACCTAACGTCGACTGTATGACTTCTCATTTAAATCATGTACTCAAAAAGCCTAAACTAAGGCTAACAAGTTGCCGTACAAATCAAATTTCCTAGCATTTTTACAAGTAGCAGCACAATAGAGGCAACGCAGCTTAGAAACCTGAAATCTGAATCTTGGTTTTGATTCCTGCCCTCAACACTCTCTAGCCTGGGTGCTGGGCACTACGTTATCTGTGCTATAGTTTCCTCACCTGTAACAACAATAACAACAAAAATACTGATTATAAGGATTCAATGAGATACAAAGGAAAACATCTAGAATTGCATTTTCCAAGAAGGAAGCATTTGAGAAATGCTAGATGGTATTACTGTTAATATTATTATTGTATAAAGATCTCTTATCATAGACACTCTGTAATGTGCCAGTCACTGTGCCAAATCTTATTCAGCTTTAATTCCGTTATATAACCGCAAAGCTCCCAGCACATATTAGAGATAAAGCACATATTTTAAAATTAAAATATCTATTGTTTCAGTCTCTGAAACCAAACAATATTAAATGCAAATGTCACAAATTCTACCGAAGTTAAAAGAAAATATTACAGTTCATGCTTCTCAGATTCCTACAATCCCACCTAAAGCCCTAAAATGAATTTTCCAGAACATGCTGGATAACATATATTTTTTCCTAGTCTAAGTAAGTAGCCTTCTTTGATCTGGGTTTAAAAATGAACTAGATCCAAATGCCGCTAAAACTTTCAGTCTCCTGTTTTCACATTCTTTAGAGCCAAAGCTTATTATTTCCTGACGTTTTTAGTAGCTGGGATATACATCATCTACTTTAGCCTAAAGAGTACAGTAGAGTTGAAAAGGAATCATAAAGTACTGCAGAGGAATTTTGTTAAGCAATTGGTAGATAAAAGATAAAACAGCAAAGGGAGAGATCTTATTAGCTAAGTGATTAACATATCAAAACAGCTGTTTTCTCAGGGCTCGGAGATAAGGTTTGGATTTGGGCCAGCAGCTCTTTACGATTTAAATTAGGTTTGTCAAGTGGTTTCCGACTCTTCCAACAGGGCCCTGAAGCTCACCTGGAGGCACCCGAGTGCAGGCCACCATTTCAAAGAGGTTTTTACTTGGGTCATTTGCACCCGTATTGATGAAAACCAAATGGCAGCAGCGGGCCTTGGATTCCTTTGACTGAATCTAAAGGAAAGTGAAGCAGTGGGTTGGTCATTGTGTCATCTGCAGCAAGTCAAAGTCTCCAAAAGGCTCAGAGAAGGGTTTCAGTCCAGGGGATTCAATCTTAGATGTGGGCTGGACTTCAGTTGAGAGGGATTTCTTAAGAACTCCATGTGGCTGAGATATGACAGAATTGCTGGGAAAGGCAGTTGGAAACTTCCAGGGGTTTGTGTCTGTCATTGTCAATCAGCCAGTTTAACAAATTGCATTTATTATTACATCGCTGTTGTTGTTGTTTACTGATTATAAGAAAACACGGGAATTTGTAAAATACAGAGAAGAGAAAGAAAAGTAAAATTGCCTGCCACCCAGAGATCTACTACAACCAACATTTTGGCTTATTTTCTTCCTTCCTTCCTCCCTCCCTTTCCTTTTTCTCTCCTTCCCTCCTTCCTTCCTTCCTTCACATCCACCCATCCATCCATCATCCACATGGCTCTTTTTATCCATCTATTTATCTATCTCTTTATATAGTTACATACAGTTCTATATCTCTGTAGTTTGTTACATAAGTTTTGCATTGTCACTGATTTTCAGATGTTTTGACTCTTATCCTCTAATTTGCAACCTTTCATCTGGGGGATCTTCTGGCTTTGCTAGGCAGAGTGCCCCTTGGGAATTTGTGGCCGTTTATTCTCTGTTAAAAATTCCTTGCAATCAAGAATTTGGTGTTTTTCTTAGTGTAACTAAAACAAAAACAGAAGATCACCCAGAACCAGAGGAGTTTGCACTAGATATTTTTTTAGGTTTCTGCCCACAGAATTATTGCCATGTCCCACAGCCTGGCCTCTGCTCACTCTTGTCACATCCATCCAGACACGGGCCTCTGGTGGCTCCTTGGTCTCTAGAGACTGTCTCTTAGGGCAGGATTGGAAATGTCTCTGCCAAGATGCCCACAGAAGCACCTTGAAGGGTAATTTATAATTAGTAACAATAAATAATGGTGGTTAACATCTTGATAGGTGTTATAATTTTTTTTTTACAAATTTTTTTTCCATTTGTGAACACAGCACATAGATGGTTTGCGTTGTGAATCAAGGTGCCTTGAGTTCTATTCCAAATTTGGTCTCAACCATTGCCTTTCACTAGCACTTGAATTCTCTGGGCCTCAGTTTCCCTACCTATGAAAGGGAAGGGGAGGCAGTGGACGCTTAGGGGACCAGACGCTCGCTGAGATCATTCCCAGATCAGCAGTTACACTGTACTCTGAAGATTTTGATGGCCCTGTATTGGCTGGGCATTGAGGCATTCTTTCCATCAACCACCAGTCAACAGGGAACCTGCCACGGGCGCACACGCAGAAGGAACCTGGGGGTCGGCGGGTGGACGGAGAATCCAGGGTCTGTTTTCCCCAAGCAAAGTTGTAAAGTCTGGTTATGTTGGTCCTCTGTATCTCTCCTCGTCCCTTGGGTGAGGTAAGCTAGGCAAGTAGAGGGGTGTGTGTGTGTGTGTGTGTGTGTGTGTAGACAGATATGAGGGATAATTTATTACACACATACCTCATGGGACACTGGCACTGGTCAGTACTTCGTGAATAACCCCAGAAACAAACATAAGATGGAGCAATGGCTGGAAAGAGCAGACGCCACTGAATGGGCCCACGAAGGCCTCGTACAAGAGCTGCGGTGTTTGCTCCCACAGGCCAGAGGCCATGAAAACAATGTGTTTCCTGCTTTCAAGGGCACACAGGTTAGTCCTCGTGGCTCCAGGCCTGGCATTCAGCCACAGCTGTCACCCTGCCACGTACTCAGGGGTGGGAGGGGAAGGCAGCTCCTGGGAATGGCTTCCTGTCCCCGCAAAACAATTTCACCCCCAACCCTCATGGAGGTGGGCTCCTCCAAACTCCCTTGTTATTGACACAGCCAGCCTGCTGTGATGCATTCAGCAAATACTGGGCACTCGAAGGCTTTTGTGCTTCTTGTTTAACAACGACTGAGAGTTGATTCCCTACTTCTACAGGACTTACAAAACAATGTGGAAAGAACAAATCCAAGGCCACTTGGCAAGCAGGTGGGGGTCAAGCCCCGCATACTTTAGCACACACCCTGGCCCGGTTGGAGCCACAGTGCCAGGATTGCTAGCCCACCCCCTATTCTTACACTACTCCCTGTCTGCCCCTTTGCAAGTGCCTGAAATTTCCAGAGTTGAGAGTCATTCCTTATATGTATGTATTGGGGCGTCCCCTAATTAAGATTCAAATCTTAGGGCAGGAATAGCACTTTGGGCTTTTATCCAACATTTACCTTAGTGGAATATTCTTCCTCATACCCCTCTCTGAGAGAATTAGCTAAAGCCAGGCGTTCCTGGAATGAGGCAGGAATGACACACCTCGCCAGGCTGTCAGAAAAGGAGGGAAAAGACTGGTGGGGGGGGAGGGGAGGGGAGGGGAGGGGGCGGGATTTGCGGAAGACAAACTTCTCCTTATGGTTGGTCCCGCTTTCAGCTGACTAGCCAGCCCAGGTTGCGACTTTATTCGTTCATCTTCTTGGGAGTGTGTTTGAAATACTAAGCAATAAAGAGTCTGGGGGTTGACCTGTTTAATTAAGTGGAGGTTTACGCAAACTTATTTACCTGCTGTCTTCACTGATTCTTCTGCCTCCCTCCATTCCCTGAACAGAAGTAGCCCCAGGGACTCACCGGCTCCCTTCTTCCTCTACCCTCTTCCTCCATTTGGGAAAATCTCACTTTTTCAGCTTTAAGTATCACAATCAGTAGCCTGCACCTCCCAAATGTCTCTCTAACCCAAGGGTCGGCAAACATTTTCTGCGAAGAGCCAGAGAGAGTATTTTAGGCTTCTCGGGGCGTCCATCTCTGTTGAAACCCCATCTTCACAGCATGAAAGCAGCCAGAGACAACATGTAGGTGAATGGGGATGGCTGTGCTCCAATAAAACTTTATTTATGAACACTGAAATTTGAATTGCATGTAATTTTCACTTGTCACATATCTTTTCCCCCAACCACTTAAATATGTAAAACCTATTCATGGGCCTTACAAAAGGCAGACTGCATCCACTGTGATCTGGATTTGGCCTGAGGGTGGGAGTTAGTTAACCTCTCCCCAAATTCCACTCCTCCCGCTGTCCAAAACACCCTCAGCCTTGACATTTATAATATGAAAATCACCCTGTCCTTTATCCACCCCACACAATAACTGCTCTTCCTAACTTCCTTATTTCTCTGAGGATGCCAGAATTTTCCAGGGACCCAGGCTGGAACTCTGAGGGTCACCATAGTTCCCGTATGTCATCTCTTATTCAAAACCAGCGTCCCAATCCAATGGCTGACCCACACGCACTGCTTCTAGCATCTTGCCTTCTCTCCTGTGCAAGATGTCCTGTGCATCCAAACTACTGATACTTCTCCTAGAGCAAGACTTTCATCATCGAATTCCCTTCAGTGTCTCTACCTTTTCCCGCACACATTGAGCCAGCCTGCGGGACCCTCTGCTTGTCTACATGCAGTTTCCCCTCTGCTGGAGTTTCCTAGTTTCCTCCCTTGCTATTTCCCTACAAGGATCCTCTGTGCGAACCAAAATGACCAGACTTCAGCAGGTGAAATCAACATGCAGGGGGAGGGGGATTCCTACCGCTGTGCCTTTACTCCTGGTCTCCTCCTCTCTCCCCCCACCCGAGCTCCTTTCCCTAAACCCATGGACCTAACAAAAGGCTCACAGCCAACCATGACAAGATACCACTTCACACACACTAGGGTGGCGAGCACAGAAAGGCTGACAATAAGTAGCCTTGGCGAGAATGTGGGAAAACTGGAACTCTCATATAGGGCTGCTGGGATGTAAAACAGTGCAGTCACTTAGGAAAATAACCTGGCAGTTCCTCAAAAGGTTAAACATATAGTTATCGTATCACCCAGCAATTCCACACCCAAGAGAAATGAAAACATAGGTCCACACATTACAGCAGAAACTAACACAACATTGTAAATCAACTCTACTCCAATAAAAATTAATTAAAAAAAAAATATAGGTCCACCCAAAAACCTGTCCACGAATGTTCATACCGGCATTATTCATAGTAGCTAAAAAGTAGAAACAACCCAAAGGACCACTAACTCATGAATGGATAAACAGGAAAGGGCACATATTGTATAATTCCATTCATACGAAATGGTCGGAATAGGCAAATTTATAGAGCTAGAAAGTAGATTAGTGGTTGCCTAGGACTGGGGTGGGATTGAAGGAATGGAGAAGGTAACGGGTCACTGCTAATGGGTATAGGGTTTCTTTTAGGACTGATGAAAATGTTCTAAAATTGATGGTAGTGATTGCTGCACAACCCTGTGAGTACACGAAAACCCACTGAACTATACACTTTTAAATGGGTGAACCATATGGTATGTGAATTATATCTCCATAAAGGTGTTTTTTTTTTAAAAAATAGGCTCGGGCTTCCCTGGTGGCGCAGTGGTTGAGAGTCCGCCTGCCGATGCAGGGGACACGGGTTCGTGCCCCGGTCCGGGAAGATCCCACATGCCGCGGAGCGGCTGGGCCCGTGAGCCATGGCCGCTGGGCCTGCGTGTCCCGAGCCTGTGCTCCGCAACAGGAGAGGCCACAACAGTGAGAGGCCTGCCTGCGTACCGCAAAAAAAAAAAAAAGACTCATGACCAAAGCAGATCACTGTAATCTGTTAAAGATTATCTTCATTTTGTAGCTACATTATCATCTGTTCCACTCATTTGATATTATACACTATCTTATGATTTTTTTCTGCTTACGTTTTAATTTCCCAACTACTTTGAAATTCTCATACTTTTGCATATCAATGCCTGTGTCTGTTGATTTAATTCAGAAGAGAATTCCAAGTAGTTAAAATAACTTAAATCGAACCAGAGCTGGAGATGATAGCTTATAGAGTATGGGTGTGTCAAACACAACTCACAAGGACCATATTGACATGAAATGATGAAGTGGGGAAGAAAACAATCTTCGGTTTCACTCGTGAATTGACGTGTCTTGCTTTTACTATTGTGCGTGCCTTGGACATGGTTAACTGGGCACGGGCTGTCTCTCTGATCCACTGCAGAGTGCCTGGAAATTAGGATATTTGGTTATGCTTACGTTGCAGTTTCCCCATTCATAAAGCCAAAGTATGATGGAATTATATATATTTTTTAAGTTACTAATTCACGACTACTATGAACCTACTATGTGCATAGTGTTGGATCCAAAGACTAAGCAAATTCAGTAAGTAATAAATGACCATAGCCGTCAGCTTTCTATATACTAAGCATGAGGCACTCTAAACCCTGTTTGCTAACAATTTGTTTTTTTCAAAAGGTTTATATTTGGGACATGGTTTCTGGGAATATATCAATCAGTAAAACATTAAAGTGTGTATCATAGGTCTATATTCAACATACACTGACTAGGTCAGCAAGAAGTTAAGGATATGGGAAAAAATAGAATCCTATTTGTGTATAGCATTCTCTAGAGAGTATACATGATCCATTCCATAAATTATATCCAAGGAAATGCTCTCAACACAAGGGTTAAGTTACCTTAGTAGTATTCAAGGGTCCCAAAAGAACTTTCTACCTTAGGATACTACTCAGAGTAAAGATGCAGCAATCTAGTAAATTATAAGTTTTAATATGAGGGAAGTATTTTAGGGAAGGTCAGAAATCATTTGCCTCTCAAGTATCTTGAATTGAATCATCTAATTCTCAGCAAGTGAAAATGCAAAGTCAAAGCTGTAGGTGCAGCAGAACCCTTGGAAGACCAGCTTCCCACAGATTGTCTTACAGCCTCATTTTCAGGATTCCTCAAATCCTTGAGGACCACCCAGGGCCTGGGCAAGCTTGCCAAAGCTAGAGTTCCTACCCAGAGGTGTGGGGTCTGGGTAGTTAGTAGTTAGTAGAAAACTTAGTTAGTAGAAAACTTCAGCTACTTGTGTGGAATGTCCTTTCTATGTATCTGCCCTGGGAACCCATTAATGGTGGTGACCAAGGATTCAGGAATTGGAATCTTCACTAATCACAGTGGCTTTACCTTAAAAACTGAATGAGTTTCCTACGGCTACTGTAATGAATTACCACAAACTTAGTGGCCTAAAACAGCACACATTTGTTCTCTTCCGATTCTGGAGGTCCAAAGCCTGACTTGGCCCTCACTGGGCTAAAATCAAGGTGTCAGCAAGGATGGTTTCCTCTGGAGGTCTAGAGGAGACTCCATCTCCTTGCCTTCTCGAGTTTCTAGAGGCCACTGGCATTCCTTGGCTTATGGCCCCTTCTTCGTTCTTCAAACCATCACATCTTCCAATCTCTCTCTGCCTCCCTTTTATAAGAAGACTTTGATTACAATGAGCCCACGAGGGTAATCCAGGACAATCTCCCCACCTCAAGATCCTTAATTTAACCAATCTGCAAAAGCCCTTTTGTCATGTGAAGTGACATATTCACAGGGTTCAGGGATTAAGACATGGATGTCTTTGGGGGCCATTATTCAACCACAGAAACACAACAAAAAGGAGGCCTCCTTGAAATATTAGCATCACCATCGTCACTGCCTCTAAACACCTACAATAGTCTGGGCATGGGCAGTCAGCACTCTACACCCATCGTTTCGTGTTGTTCTTAAGCAACACTGGAGTTGAGCGCTGGTTCACCCATTTCACACATGCTAACACTGAAGCTCTGGGAGGCTTAATGACTTGTCGTCAAGAGTCCCACAGCCGTGAGTCCCGTCACCTCTTACTGCAAAGGCTGTGATTTCAAACGCTATCAGAGAATTCTGGTTGGCCTCTCACGGTCACTACAACCATTTCCTTCTAGGGTGGTGGGAACACCTCGTTCTCATCATCCCACCTTCTGCTGTTCAGTCTGATGCAGCCCCCAGGTCTCGTTGCCAACCCAGTGCCCAACAAAGACCTAGACGGGTAAGGGTGACACAGCATCTAGCCCACCTGTCTGCCTCATTGTGGAAGGGGCTCAGTCCTTCAACATTTGTTTAGTGTCCTCTATGCACTAGTCATGGTACCAGGCCCTGGCGGTTCAATTTTATCACAAACCATTCTGTACAGGCATAACTCGTCTTATTGTACTTTGCACTTTTTTTTTATTGCTTTATCACACTTCGCAGACATTGCATTTTTTTTAAATTGAAGGTATGGGACAATCCTGCATTGGGCAAGTCTATTGGCGCCATTTTTCCAACAGTATTTGCCCACTTTGTGTCTGTGTTACATGTTGGGAATTTTCACACTATTTCACACTTCTTCATTATGATTATATTTGTTCTGGTGATCTGTGATCTTTGATGTCACTATTGCAAAAAGATTACGACTCTCTGAAGGCTGAGATTGATGGTATTTTTTTAATTAAGGTATATACACTCTATTTGAGATGTAATACTATTGCCACTTAATAGACCACAGTATTGTATAAACATAACTTTTATATGGACTGGGAAACCATAAAAATTGTGTAACTTGCTTTATTGTGATATTTACTTTACTGCAGTGATCTGGAACCGAACCCACAATATCTGAGACGTGTGCCTGTATATTGCTGATGCCACACCTACAGCACTTACAGTTTTAATAGTACAACTTGTCTTGTACTTTATGATTTAAAACAAGTAGTTATCATTGACTCTAATTACCGGTGTATTTAAAATGCACGAAAAGACGAGATATAGATACTTAAGATTTAGTCATTGTCTTTTCCCTACCAAGCCAATATTCTTTGACTTTTACTTAGTTCACTAATTTTACGTAATTATAAGTAAAGGTTCTTCCTTATTTCCAAAGGGGAAACTGGGGCACAGAATGGTTATTTGGTCCATAAGCAGGAAGAAAAATAACCCAGGGGGATCCCAGTCTAAGGCAGCCACTTGTAGAGACGGTGAGCCAGCCCTGAGAAGGGTCCAGATTGGATAAACCATGTCTGCAAAGGATGGCTTGCCCCGGACTGTGACAGGCCACTTGAATTTGCCTGCCTGGTTTATTTGGACTATGCCTAAAAATCCTCAGAATACCCCAGAAAAGCCCAACTCATCCCTTTTTTTTTTTTTTTTTTGGTTTGCCCACACATCACAACTTGAGGGATCTTAGTTCCCCGACCAGGGGTTGAACCCAGGCCCACGGCAGTGAAAGCACTGAGTCTTAACCACTGGACCACCAGGGAAGTCTCCATCCCTGTTCTGAGACTGGGCATATAAGGTTGCTGGGGCCAGAGAGTGTTTTGTTTTTTTAAGATTGATTGATTGATTGATTTAATTAATTTATTTTTGGCTGCCTCAGGTCTTAGTTTCGGCATGCGGGATCTTCGTTGAGGCATGCGGGATCTTTCGTTGTGGTGCATGGGCTTCTCTCTAGTTGCGGCGTGTGGGTTTCCTCTTCTCTAGTTGAGGCGTGCGAACTCAGTAGTTGTGGAGCACGGGCTTAGTTGCCCCACAGCATGTGGGATCTTAGTTCCCTGACCAGGGATTGAGCCTGCGTCGAACCCTACATTGGAAGGTGGATTCTTTACCACTGGACCACCAGGGAAGTCCCCAGAGAGTATTTTTTAAAGGTGGAAGAGACTTGAGCATCTCTCTATGTTAAGGGGGGTAGAGGAAGCAATTAAAGATAGAAACGAAACAAGAGCCACAAACTAGAAACCCATCCACCAGGAAAATGGATAAACAAAAAGTAGAGCATCCATACAACAAAATACAACCCAGTAATCAAAAGGCACCACCGACTGCTACACGCAACAATGTGGATGAATCGCAAAATCATTATCCTGAGTGAAAATGGCCGGACACCAAAGAGTATGTGCTGCCTGATCCCATTTACATGAAATTCTAGAAAATGCAAACTAACTTAGAGGGACAGAAGGTAGATCAGTGGATGCCCAAGGTTAGAAGCAGGAATGAAGAGCAGAGAGGTACAAGGGAAGTTTGGGAGGTAATAGAGATATTTTGTATCTTGTTTGTGGCGGTGATTTCATGATATCAAAACTCAACAAGTTGTACACTTTAAATGGATGCCATTTACTGTGTATAAGTTATATTTCAATAAAACTGATTTACAAAGAGACAGGGAGGTTCCTTGGGGTCCTGTGGACTGGAAGGGGAACCCCTCTTCCACAGAGGAGTAAGGGAAAGAGGCCAAGGCAGAGATTGTTCCAGGTCCATCCATACATGGGGAAAGAAGAGGGTGGTTAGCCACCGTTTATTTGTCTGAAAGCTTCGGCAAAAGCTCCCTGCATTCCTCTCCCCAGCGAAGAGCCTCCTTTGAATATGCGCATTCATGTCAATCACCGTGAGGTCAATTCAAACCTGAAGAGGGAGACTCCTACGGCCACATCTTAGCCTGCCCCGTGTGCTATCCAGGTAGAAGATTTGCAAGGTCTAACCTTAGACCTCTAAATTCAGCCCACCTTCAGTTTGGCATTCCCGTCACATGGAGCCCCTGGGAGCCGCAGCACGAACTGGCTGATGTGTTCCTAGTGGCGTTTTCTTTGATTTCTTCCTGTGCTGCTTTAATCACTGGCAGCTCCAGAAGCCAGAGAAGGTGGGTGTAAAGGCTTAATCAGAAAGCTTGGGGCTGGGAGGGGAGCCTGAAAGATAGGGATCTGTAAGTGCCTCCCTGGTTATCAACTCTCTCATTGAACCCGCTTACTGGAGTCTATCTGACAGCATTTTGCAATACTGAAGACAGAGCCACAGCAATCAGACTACAAAGAGAAGCACAGGCTTCTGGAAAAGGGCTCCAAGTCTCTGAAGAGATATTAGCTTTTGGCGGCTTCCATTTCTTTTTGTGCTTGTTTCCTTTCGGTAGTTACTGGAGATAGACTGTGTTTTCTCTACACACCACTAGGCAAGGGCCAAATTAGGCAAATTTTGATTTTCCATATAGCTGGGGGCATGGGCCTAAGGCTGGAATGCTTCAGTGAGGAGAAATACTCGATTGCAATTGTTTTTCTCAGTCGTTGAATAATATCATCCTCATGCACTTGAAAAGAACGTGTATTCCCGTTTTTGTGGATGTAATGTCCCAGTATAAACCATAATGGAAAAGAAAATTTAAAATGAACGTATATAGTATGTGTATAGTTGAGTCACTTTGCTGTACAGCAGAAATTAGCACAACATTGTAAATCAAGTATACTTCAATTAAAAAAATAAAATTCAAAAAAATATATCATCCTCAGAACACGTTTTCTTAGTTGCTATCTAATATCTGGTGTCTTCTGATATTAACAATAATCTTTTTATCCTACTGGAAAATAACAGGAAGTGGTGATTAAGTAGAGAAACCAAAAGTCCTTCCCCTCGACACTGCGCTAAACTGAAAGTCCCTCACAGGCACAAGTTTCTCACGTAGTTGGAAAGCCAGGCAGGGTCTCCACCCCTGGGTTACAGGAGATGAGTTGGGTTGTGCAGCTTCTCCACTGTAGCCATTTGGGCTTCTACAAAAGAGTAATGATGTGAGACCCCCAAAGAAGACCCAAAAAATGTGACAATGCCTGGGAGGATAAGCATGGCATGAAGTTGCCATTTGGGACAATTACTCTTACAAAAGAGTAATGATGTGAGACCCCCAAAGGGGACCCAAAAAATGTGACGATGCGTGGGAGGATAAGCATGGCATGAAGTTGCCATTTGGGACTCACCGCTGTGGTGAAATGGAGCCTATTGTCTCTCACCACCCACCAAAGCACGTGCCTGCCCTCCACGTAAAAGTGAACAGGCTCCCAGGCAGATTGAAAATAGACACTCAAAAAACACTTGTTTTGTTTTTCAGTTCATACAGCGTTATTCACAATAGCTGAAAGGTGGAAACCACGTGAGTGTCCATCAATGGATGAAGGGATAAACAAACTGTGGCCTAGCCACACAATGGAATGTGATTCTGCCATAACAGGGACTGAAGTACTGACACGCTACATCAGGCACGACCCTCAAGACTTAAAGCTAAAGGACAGAAGCCCGACACAAAAGGTCACATATTGTACGATTCCATTTGTATGAAATGTCTAGACTAGGCAAGTCCACAGAGACAGAAAGCAGACTGATGGTTGCCAGAGGCTGCAGGTAAAGAGAAATTGGGAGTGCCTGCTAAATGGCTATGGGGTTCTGTGACGAAAAGGATGAAACTAGTTCTGGAACTAGATAGAAGTGGTGGTTGCACAACATTGGGAATGTACAAAATGCCACTGAATTGTACACTTCTGAGTGGTCAGTTTTGTGTTATGTGAATTTTACCTCAGATTAAAAAATTCCCAAGTCAAAAGAGATTGTCATGATGTCACATAAAAACCTTTTTAATGTGAATAATGCACTCAACAGTAAAATACCAAAGAAAAAGTTACTATTAAAAAATAATACTGGCAGGCAGATGTATTCAATTCAGTTAATACTAAGTGAGCCTTCTGTGCCTCAACTAGAGGAGGAAAGACATGGAAATAAAGCACGCCAGGCTGTGACGGGGATGGGAACGGGGGGACGGAAGTAGGGGTAGATGGGAGGGGAAGTAGGGGTAGTCGGGCGAGCTACTTTGCCCAAAGGGCTACCAGCACGATGGGGGACAGACACTGACAGCATGCCTTGCACCTGGAGGCCACACCCTGCCTCATCTGGAATCTCATGGAAAAGGGAATTAGTAAGGCAAGGAGCTCAAAGGCTCAACAAAGAGTACATGTTTACGGAGTTTAGAGGTGGAAAAGCTGTCCTAGGCCAACTCCACGCAGGCTGAAGGAGGGCACAGAGTAAGCACGAGTTCTAACTGAGAATCAGGAGTCAGGGCTTCTCGTCCCTGATTGGGTCACTGCATGACTACGAACTTGGTCAAGCCATCTAACTTTCTGGGTCTTGGTATTCTTTGCTAAGCGCTTCCCGGACTGAGCTGACATCACCCATGTCTGTGGAACATTTAAAACATAAAAACGTCCTTAGGGTTGGAGAAAAGGCCCCCTACAGATTAACCAGTTCCCCTCACAGAGAACCAGTGGTTCTCAGCCTTGAATCCCCTGGGGCTTGTTAATACTCAGATTGCTGGTCTCCATTTCCAGAGTTTCTGACCCAGTGGGTCTGGGGTGGAGACGTGAAAATGTGCAGGTCCAACAGGCTCCTGGTGGGGCCGATACCTCACCACACTTTGGGAACCACTGAGATAAACTAAACTAGCTGTTACCAACCCTGGCTGGTCATTAGAATCACCCGGAGAATGTTTTAATAAAAAAATACCAGGGCCTCACTCCATATGTAGTGAGCCAGGGATCCTGCAGAGTTTAGACCCTTCTGTCCAGCTCTAGATCCCGTGCTGCTTCTGAGGGGTGGGCCTGGGGCTGGGCTCTTACGGTGAGTGGGATTCAGAAGGTGGGACAAGAGAGAGAGTCATTCTCACTTGAGCCAGAATGAGCAGGAGAAAAGCTCCAGGTCAGGAATCATGGAACCATGACCCAACTCATCTTAGATAAAATTTACTGACCCATCACTGCATATATTTAGCACCTTAAGAAGTGAGGGAGGGAGATACAATAGGAAAAGAAAAGTGCCTTTTGCACAGAGACACTTGGGAAAGGCCTGAGGAAACTTCACACAATGTTCCAGACACTGTCAGTGTTGGTCTGCCAATATTTATTCCTGCATGCTTTTTATTTTTCCCAGAACTAAGTCTAAATAACAATAACAGCTTTCACATAAAAATACTGTAGCATAAATTCTAAGGAATGAAATCCAATTTACTGACGTCTTAACATAAAGCACGTCCTGAGAGGCCGTTTCATGGAGTACCTGGGAGAATGATTGTTCACTGCGTATTTCATTGGTGAAAGGGAGGGAAGGAGGCTTTCTGTTTCCCTGGTTATTACTTCCTAACTCAGACATCTCACAGTGGAAGTGCCGACCTGCATCTCTGACCTTGCTTAGAGCAACTCCTGCTGATTATTCAGATATTTGACCTGGACTTGCCAGTTCAACCTTAAATCATCTGCTAGAACAAAAACAATAGGCAAGAAGGTCCTGTTGCTTGAGAATAAAACAGGATATGTTTGCTGGCAGGCAGGCACGTAAAACATGGGTGTCAAGTGGTAAACTTCTACGACGTGTCATTTAAAAATTCTCCCGAGTTAACTTGGACCAAATGACAACCCCCCTTCTTGCCCCCAACCTTGCAATAGGACTAAACCACCCAGATTGTCTTCTATACAAATGTGAGTGGTGTGATAATAGAGCTAATGGCCTGGCTTGGGGGAATTCTCCCCGGTAACTACCATGTTTCATAAAAGTGCTCTTCCAGAAAAGTGTACATTCCTTGAAGTCACGCCATTATAAACTTTAGCTCCCCATGGCACTCAGCACAAGGCAGAACACAGCACATTCACAATTTACTTCTCTTTTTCACTCAAAGGAGTACACAACAGAGTCCCTGGGTGGTCGAATCGGTTTACTCACTAATGAGAAAGTGCTGCCTTAAATCTACATCTTTAATAGTTCCATGGCAACCATGTTCTAGATCACCATGTCACCCCTGGATTTTCCTTGTGACCCTGACTCTCTCTCATCTTAATCCACTTTACTCTACAGCCATAGAATACAGCCATTCTACGCCTCATGAACCGAGGCAGTTGGGGGAGTGGAACGAGGGCTGCCCAGGAGTCAGATATGGGTTTGAGTCTCGGCTCAGTGTTGGGTAGCTGGGTGACCCCAGCCCTACCAGTTAAGCTCTTCCAGTCTCCGTTTCTTTATCTGAGAAATGTACGTAACAATATCCAACTGAGCCATGTCTCATCTCTCCAACGTGACTGTTAGCAACATAAAAGCAAAGACAGGGTCACCTGTCTCTTTGGTCTGCTCCATGTTACCTGCTGAGCACCCCAATAAGCTAATACTTGCAGAACTAGTGTTTGGAGGAAGAAAGGGGCGAAGGAAGAAATGAAGAAATGAGTCTAGGGTTCAGGAGGAAAGGAAAACTCAGAATGATTTTTTCCCATTTTCTTCTAGTCTGTGTTTTCTTGGCCTAAGGACAGAGGATTGCAGCAATGTTTGTGAATGTCAGCAGGGAGGGTGATGTCTGTGCAAGCCTGCAGACCTCAAGAGAAGCTCAGAGATTTTGGAAATCCATCAGCCTGATGGCCAGCGAGGGAGGCTGCTAGCTGCACAGCCTTACAGTGTCCGTCTTTGAATGCAAAAAGGGGTGCTTGCTGGCGAACGATGTTTGCTAGGTATTAACAAGTCCTCAGCAGAATGTGATGTGCTAACATATCAGATATGATTGTTGTGTTTGTCATCGGCCCCTGTGAGGGAATTATGGGAAGACTTCTCTTAAATGCCAGAGACCAGACCATTTTCCTGCCTTCCCCGGTAGATAGGTCCCACGTGAAAGTTACTACGGGAAACACTCCCTACTGAACCAGGAGTCATGTCCGTAGCCTGGAAGGTTCCAGCAGCAATGCTATTATGCTCAGGGACATGGCCCTCTGGGATTTCATCCAAGCTGGAGAAAGACAGCCTGGGGGCTGGGGTGGGGAAGAACATTTTATAAGCAAGACTAAAAGAACTGGGTGTTGATTCATTTACATTGCTGGAAAAAAATCCCAACAAGGTTATGACTTAGTCAGATGAGCAAAACCGACTACCTTTTAAGCTCCAATATGCTCAGGAATAATTGTGTTACGTCTATAGAGAATTCATTTTCAAGTCATTTCTTGGGGCCAGTGTGCATGAAAAGCAGGCTGTCATTGTGGTGCAGGTAACATGAGAAGTACCAAGGACGTTGGAAAGAGCACCATTTTGTGTCAAAATGAATGTTTAACCGGCAGACTGACGACACACGTACAGGAATCACAGAGCACGTTGGTGACCAGAAGTTTCAGGTAACTCTTTGGACTGAGAAATCGCTGCGGAACAAAACTATAGTAATAAGTGGGAGAAAGATCAAGTAAATGTCTTCAGTGGATTTTCTAGAAGCAGAATTTATGACTGGGATTTAGGTCATGGGAATTATGGAAGTACTGCTCTCAGAAGAAAAGGGGCGAGGGAAGCGAAAAGAGAGGAGGGCAAGGGTTCCACCTCAGCTCGGCGCCAGGCTGATCCCACGGGGAGCTCTGGCACAGGAAGGGCATCACCTAGTGGCACCTGGAGGCAAGGGGCCCGCCTTTGGGATTCCGCCTGGCTGCGGGCTTCACAGGGGTAGGCAGGTACATAATCTCCCAGACAAGGCACCTCCCTTTGGCCAGGAGCAATTTTCTGGAGGAGGGTCAGCTGGGGGCATGCAGCAGCTGGCGGAGGATGCGCAAGCCCAACGAAGGGGATGTGAGTGGGCCATTCGACTCTAGTTGTTTACCCAAAGCCACATCCTGGTTAGCGGCACGGTCAAGACTAAAACGCGTCTCTCAGCCTTGCCACGGACTCATCAGGTCCATTTTTTATAATGGCAATACCCACCGCTACACCACCCTTTATAAAGCATTTTCAGATCTATGATCTCATATCATGACCACCATAATCCTGGTAGACAGACAAGGGCAGACATCCGTGTGCCCTTGACATGGAGGCTAAGAAAGTGATCTGGCCCAAGGCCACATACCTGGAAGTAACAGAGTTGAGACTAAACCTTATTCCGAGGGTACCACCTCTTCTACGGGTCAGAAGAGGTATAGAATAGTAAGGCACCATTTAGCCCTTTATGTCTACTGACCACAGGGTTGCTGTCATCGATTTGGTTTTGTCCTATGTGCCTTGTATGAGGACCTCCATTTGAGCAGTGGCTTACTCAAGGAATATGTAAGTTCCTTGTCATGCATCGCCAGCCCTGGTGTGGGGTTTCTGGTTTCTATTTGTAACTTTTGATACCAACCCTTAGTAATAAGAGAAAAATAGTCTATTTTTATAAAATGACTCAGATGTGTCAGGAAGCATTTATAAAGCTTGGAATGTTTTAATACTTTCCTGATCTGTATGCAGTAAGGCATCTGAATGCAATAGCTAATATGAAATTCCTCCTCATTGTGGGGTTTAAATTGTGCTTTATACTTTCCTTGCATTTCTATTTAATCTCAGTCGATCCTCACGTGAGCTGAATTTGTGATCACTTCCTCCACTGTTGGCGGATTTATGGGGAGCTCTCTCGGCTTTTCATCTTACTTTCCTCCTCCATTCCCTAAGCCTCAGAACTTTTCTAATTATCTAATGGTGCCCTACACTGGCATCTGGATATCCAGAGCCTGCTCCAAACTCTCCCGTGGAATGTTCCTATCTTTGATGAGGTCACCTGCACAAGGACACCGTGGAGTTTTACAGAGGGAAGACATTGGCTCCAGACCTCGGTCCATCTCACGCTGACCTTATGAGCTTGTAGCAAAAAAGAGCATGGGTGTTTACAACTGTGCATATCCTTTAACCTAGCAATTGTTACTTCTTACATCTATTCTAGCGAAATAATCATAGATATGCCCAAAGCTTGGATTATAAGCGTGTTTACTCCCGCAATTTTTACAAGAAAAAAAAGATTGTTCAGGGACTCCTAAGTCTCCAATAAAAGAGGAATGGTAATATAAAATCTATTAGATCCAGAGGATAAAATAAGACTCATCTCTCAAACTGTGTATCAGAATCCCCGAGAGGGCTTGTTAGATCAAACACAAATTGCTGTGCATCACCCCCAGAGTTGCCGATCAAGTAAATCCAGGATGGGGTCTGGGATTTTGCATCTTTACCAAGTTCCAAGGTGATGTTGACACTGCTGGTCCAGAGACCACATTTTGGGAACCACTGCTGTACAGGAACATGCCGTGGTATGTAGTCTCTATTAGTCTGCAAAGGCAAGTTATGTGACAAAAAGCGCTTTAAACCTATTTTGGTAAATCAATCCAATACTTTAAAAGTTGAAAGGCGGTTAACTCTGAGTTACATTTGAGCGGTAGGATGGACTGCGGCGCGCGGGTGGGGCAGTATCTCCCCACTTCCTCATTTTTCGCACTGACTCAGAACTCACAGACCTGGGCTCAAATCCCTCTCCAGCTGTCATCTGCTGCGTATGATACTGAGCAAATTAGCTAACCCAAAACAGCCCCAACTTCCTCACCCGGAAACAGACAGCAGCACTACTTACTTCGAAGAGATATTTTAGCTATTAAGGGAAATAATGTAACACTCATGTGTACACTCATTTAACAAATATCTGTGCAATTCCTACTGTGCCCTGAGCACCGCACTGGGGAAAGAAGGTGAAATGACGAAGAAGACTCAGTATCTTGACTTCATTCACCCACTCCCCTTCATCTTTTCCCCTGTGCAGAGATACTTCGGTGAAAGCACATCTCAAAATAATCCCAAGTTTCCAAACCTCTGATGTATGGGGTCTCGATGTTTTTTCCATTTCCATTTGCTGCATGAAGTGAGTCAAGCTGCACTCACATGAGACCCGTCCCGGACCTGTAGGCGTGGCCCTGTCTCAACCTGGGTGAAGGGTTCCTGCTGCTTTACGGAGGGCCTGGAAGAATTAACATGTCCAAACCCCCGCAGGCAAAGTGAGTCTGGATCCTTATCAAGCTCCTCAGAGCACAGCCTCGGAGGGAGAAAAGTGCCCTCCAAGAGAAACATGCTTAAGAACCCAGACGTAAAGGTTCCTCGTTCCATCAGTGAAGGCGAGGAGGCAGAATTCTTGCTATGACCCAACACTAAACAAGAGTTTGAGATCCTGGGGCCATGTTGTCTAAAACCCACACAGCACAGGGGCGCACAGACCTCCAGGGTCGGGATTCACCCCAGAGATATTCTGCTAATAGAGAGGCTTGGACCTGTGGTTCTGAAGAAACTGGCCTGCCCTGTGCCCAGTGGGAGAGGCCCCAAGGAAACTGTTTATGGCCACAGAGCCTGGCCTTCCTGGCCTCCCTCTTGGCCAAACTGCTGGCCTTATCTCTTGATAGCTCAGTATGTTTACTCAACCTGCACTGCACCTGGAGGTGCTGCCGGCAGTGGGTGTGTCTTAGTGCCCTCACTCCAACCTCTGGGCCTCCAACTATTAAAAGAAAAAGAGGAGGGGGAGGAAGCTGGATCAAACCTTTGGAAAGACAAACCCCATAAAACTCAAGAGGAAAAAAAAGGGAAATAATTACTCTATTTTAGCAGACCATTTTTTCCCAGGTATCTTAGGCTTTATGTTTCCTGGCATATTTCTTAAACTTCCAGAATAAAGTTGTAAAAATGCTCACCAAAAGTCACCACGCAAGGAAGGAAACACAACTCACAAGACAGGGGTCAATAAAATCCAAGGTGGATATAAGTTCTACAGCATTTCCATTTAAGGGACTATTAATATCTAAGTGAAAACTACAGCACAAAAGGAACCTCCATCATGCAATTTTATGAAAGCCAGAATCTACTCTGCAAGTCCTCTAGAAAACAATGAAGAAGATAACCAATCTAAGAATCCTTTTTTTAAAAAATTTTGAGATATAATTCACATACCACAAAATTTACTTTTTTTTTTTTTTTTTTTTTTTTTTTTTGCGGTACGCGGGCCTCTCACTGTTGTGGCCTCTCCCGTTGCGGAGCACAGGCTCCGGACGCGCAGGCTCAGCGGCCATGGCTCACGGGCCCAGCCGCTCCGCGGCATGTGGGATCCTCCCGGACCGGGGCACGAACCCGTATCCCCTGCATCGGCAGGCGGACTCTCAACCACTGCGCCACCAGGGAAGCCCCAATTTACTTTTTTAAAGTATAAAATTCAGTGGTTTTTGGCATGTTTACAAAGTTGTACCACCATCACCACTTTCTAATACCAGAACATTTTCATCACCCCAAAAAGACACTCGTACTTCTTAGCAGTCACTTCCCATCCCCTCCCCCCCAGCCCCCCAGCGCCTGGCAATGACTGATCTGTTTTCTGTCTCCATGCCCTTGCCTCTTCTGGACGATTCAAGTAAGTGGAATCATGCAATATGTATTCTTTCGTGACTAGTTTCCTTCACTTAGCGTCATGTTTTCAAAGTTCATCCACATTGTAGTATTTCACGTCCATATCGTTATTTGACGCCTTTTCATGGCTGACAGTAGTCCACTGTATGGACATACTACATTTTATTTATTCAGGATGAGATAAGCCACAGGTGGCTTTTTAATCTGCATTTCCTGATGATTCACCTGCCTGGGTGATCAGTGGTGTTTACAATGTAATGTAAAAAAGTTATTATATTGCGGGAGATATTAGGAATTTGGGATTAACAGATACACACTACTATATATAAAATAGATAAATAACAAGGACCTACTGTATAGCACGGGGAACTATATTTAATATCTTGTAATAACCTATAATGGAAAAGAATCTGAAAAAGAATAGATGTATCTATATCTATCTACCTATCTATTCAACTGCATTGCTTTGCTGTACACCTGAAACATTGTAAATCAACTATACTTCAATAAAAAAATAAATAAAAGTAAATTAAAAAAAACTTTTTCTAATATATAAAGAGGTATGTTTAAACAATACAGCCTGCTTTGGGCCAGGCCTCCAGGTACCCACCTAGTTATCTAGTAAGTGTCCGTTTAATCACCTCTATACTAAACACACTGTTTAATCTATCATACTACTCTGTATGATACAGGGACAGCTGAAAGAATGTCCCTGATAGAAGGCATGTGATGCGCTGTATCTATGAAGCTCTTTATTTTCAAACTCAGCAAATCGCTGCACTGGGAGGTAAACAGCCAACTTTCAAGTGCAAAATGTCACTCAACGTATATTCAGATGTTGAGATATTCGGGGAATTGAATGTTAAATGTCCTAGTAGAACCAGAGAAGATATACAGATGGCAGATAAGCATATGAACAGATGTTCCACACCATATGTCATCAGGGAAATGCAGATTAAAACAACGAGATACCACCACGCACCTATTAGAATGGCCACAATCTGGAACACTGATATCACCAAATGCTGGTGAGGATGTGGAGCAACGGGAATTCTCATTCATTGCTGGTGGGAAAGCAAAATGGTTCAGCCACTTTGGAAGACAGTCTAGCAGCTTCTCACAAAACTAAACATACTTTTACCATACAACCCAGCAATTGTGCTGCTTGGTATTTACCCAAAAGAATTTGAATACTTATGTCTACACAAAACCCTGCACACAGATGTTTATAGCAGCTTCGTTCATAGTTACCAAAATTTGGAAGCAACCAAGTGTTCTTCAGTAGGTGAATATCTAAACTGTGATACATCTGGACAATGGAATATTATTCAGCACCACAAAGAAACGAGCCATCAAGCCATGAAAAGACATGGAGGGTACTTAAATGCCTATTATTAAGTGAAAGAAGCCATTCTGAAAAGGCTACAAACTTGAAGATTCCAACTACATGATGTTCTGAAAAAGGCAAAGGTATGGAGACAGTCAAAAGGTCAGTGGTTGCCAGGGTTTGGGCAGGGGGTGGTGTTGGTTAGGAAATGATGCATAGGTGGAGCACAGTGGATCTTCAGGGCAGTGAGACCACTCTGTATGATACTCTAATGGTGGATACATGCCATTATACATTTGTCCGGACCCACAGAATGGCCAAAACCAAGAGTGAACCCTAGTGTAACAGATGGACTCTGAGTGACAATGTGTCAGTGCAGTTTCATCAACTGTAACCAATGTAGCACTCTGGAGGGGGATGTTGACAGTGGAGGAGGGTGTACATGTGGGGAGACAGGGGGTGTATGGGAGATCTCTGTACCTTCCCCTCAGTTTTGCTCTGAACCTACAAGTGCTCAAAAAATAACATCTATTTAGAAAAAAATTCTAGCAGAATCCTTGGCACTGAGCATGCCCTTGTGAATACTTGCTGATAAGCAGGCCATTTTTCCTCCAACACTTTGGTCTCCTCCCAGCAAGACCTTTAACTCTAAAATACTGTGTCCACGTGTGAGGAGTCTGAGGGTTTCGGGACCACCAGTTTTAGTCCAGCGCGCTGGGTTCAAGTTCTCATTTGCCATACACCTGTCTGGGACTCAGTTTCCTCACCTGAGAATTGCAGAGTTGCCTTAGGCTATCTCTAAGGTCTGTGAGCTGGGTAGGGTCTAGACAAAAGTCAGTGTATAACGCTGGCTTCCATGACCTTTACCGATCTCTCTCCACCAAAGGGATATTTCAAACCCAGTAACCACATTTTTCAAATCAAAATGCAAGGTTTATTATCCAACAAAGGATTTTTTTTTTATGTTTGAGGAGTTGTCTGAGCTCCCTGCTTCCATGTGTGTTTGATACAGAAAAATTGGAATGTTTAGAAATACATAAATAAGTAAAATTTCTCATCTTTTCACTCAGAGTAATCACGAAGATATTTTTCTCCTGGCCTTTTGGAAATTATCTATTTCCAAGTCTACCTTCTAACCTAGACTGTGAATACCACGTGTTTTCTCTTATCTTCCCAAAGCCTGGAACTTAGTAGGTATCCATTAATTTTTTTTTTTTTTTTTTTTGGCCATGCTGCACAGCTTGTGGGATCTTAGTTCCCCAACCAGGGATTGAACCTGGGCCCACGGCAGTGAAAGTGACAAGTCCTAAACACTGGACCACCAGGGAATCCCCACATTAAATTTTTGACTTAATGACTCAATTAAGTTTGCATGGCAAAATATTTTAAATTCCATGCCATTTCTATAATTTATGGAAATAACAGGGAAAACTGATTGAAAACAGTTGTTCCATGTCAAGGACCAACCTTCGTTTGGGGCACCAATTAAAAGCTTAATTTTGAAGAGTTGGCCATTGAAGATCATTTTTATAAAGATTTTTTGGGGAGAGAGGGGCAGAGGGAGGGTTACAGAGGCCACTCTATAAGGAAAGCCAAGGCCCCAGAATTCAGGGCCTCTGTACTTTAACAGAGAAGGTGGCATTAGTTGCGTAATCAAACTTCAATCTCCTGCAGACACAGCTCTTTTTTCTTTTTGAAAAAGACTTGAATTTTTTAAAGCAGTTTTAGGTTCACAACGAAATTGCGAGGAAGTACAAAGATTTCCCATCTACTCCCCCCTCCCCTACACAGGCATGGCCTCCCCTATAATCAACATTACTCACTGGCATGGTACATTTGTAACCACTGATAAACCCACACTGACACATCGTCATCGCTCAAAGTCCGCAGTTTACCTTAGAGACTCAGCTCTGACTGTTTCACGTACGTGGCATTGCTTCGTGTTGTGTTCAGTTGCAAATAATCGAAAACCCAACTTGAGTGGCTTAAACCTAGAAGAATTCATTTTCTCATATAACAGGAAGTTTGGAGCTTAGCAGTTGTCAATATTCAGATCAAAGAGTCCCCCCTCACTCACCACCATCCCAGCTGGGGCCGCGTCCCTGCAGTTCTCTTGGCCTTTCCCTCACTTTCCAGGTTCCAAGCATTACTTGTGCATTCAGGGCAGGAGGAAAATGGGGAGAGAAGAGGGAAGGGCCACACTGGCCAGCTCAGTCTCTTTTTATCACAGAAGCAAAAGCTTTCCAGAGTTTACTCCTGTCCCAAGAAGACTTCTTAGGTCTCTCTGCCTGAATCAGGTCACATGGCTATTCATAGTTATAAGAGGGTCTGGGGAACAGAGCAGGGCATACTGCTACTTCAAACACAGGTGAGGTTATATCAGCCCGGAACAGGGGGATGGATGGATATTGGCATGCAAGTAATGGTACTTGTCATATACACTCCTAACAACCAATGGCTGTGTGGCTCCTTCCAGGATTTGAATGACCGGATGTATATAAGGCACCCACTTCAGTTAGCATCCAGTGTAGGGTAGCTTTCATAATAGTGATAACTACATTTGATTATAACAAGCCGTTTTAACACACAGTTTTTGTTCATCGTTCAACAATTCTGCAGAGTAGGTACATTAAGTCTTCTCATCCCCACTGTAGATGAGAAAATCGAGACAGAGCGGGGACAGCTACATGGCAGACACAGAATTGGAATCGAACTCTTGTGCCTCCAAAGCTTGTGTCAAGAACTGCAGTTCTGTGCCTGCCTGCTTAGTCAGCACTGCGTGTTGAACCTTTGCTAAGGTCACAGGACTTCAAATACAGAGAAATGAATGGGGTCAACTCGAGTTGGGAGCCTGGGGAAGGCAGAGTCTGTCTGTGGTTTCCTCTGCCTGAGATGGCCTGTGGCCTTTTGGTTTTGTTCATTGCAACATTCCAAAGGACTTTCTGACTGCCACCCTGGGCTAGCAAAATGTTGACTGAGGAGCTGTGGCCAGTCACACCCCTCAAAACCTCAGATTACGATAGGATATTAACACACAGTGCCCTGCAGATTGCTGGTCTACAATCTAGCGAGCTGCTGGGCGAAGAGGGAGCCACCTCTGCCTTGGGTGCGTGGCCCAAGCTTGCTGTTAGAAAGACAAACCCTTGGAGATCTCTTATTTGAAATATTGGGGTTTTCCTTTGGTTGCCGAAGCTTTTCATGACATAGGGCTTTTGGGGAATTATGAGGGGATTTCAGACACCAAGACACATAAAATCCCCTTCAACTGGACTTTAGGCAGAAAGCCTTACGTGTGGCCCTGTGAAGAATATTTATACAACGCTTGGAAATAAGCAAAAGGATGACAGCAAGTCCTTTCAAAGTCATACTGAACCACTGTCTACTGAGCCAAGAGCACTGAATTCTCTCTGGAAATGCATCTTTGTTTGACTTACTATTTACCATCGATTAGGACCAGACTCTACCAAGTTAGATATTAACACGTGGAGTGATAAGTTACAAATGGTTTTTGTCCAGTAGAGTTGCAAATGATTTCTCTTTGCGAAAAGAGATAACCTCAAAGGTTACAGTTGTATTGCCTTGTACGACATAAAGCAGTTTTGTATTTATCTTTGCAATCATATTTTAACATTCTTTTTTCCACTGACTATATAGCCATCCGTCTCTCCCATACGCCATTTCCTCATTAGTGAATTTAATATGGCTTTGATACATGTTCTCCATATATTTGTATAAAGATCCTATTTCTAGCTTTTGGACGCTTGCGTTGGCAGTGCCTCGACAATTCTCATGGAGAGAAGCAACTGTAGTATAAGGAATTTAGCAATGTGAAGATTATAAGGTGCGAGGAGGAAAATCCCACTGGGAGTATATATGCTATTTGACTTTATCCTTGCCTACAGCTGTCCATAAACACTGTGTAGAAGCTACTCCTCACAGCGTGTTGGTACTGGATTCCAGAACAAAATCAAAATAAACAAAACAATGCATAATGAGAAAGCCCTATGCAAACACATGGAGGAACAGAGAAATTACAATTTTAGAAATGAAACGGAATCTGCTGGTGGCGGCCACCCAGAGAGCACCCTTCTTGCTTCTAAAATCTGTCTCTCTACAGGTACTTGCTTTCTTTCCAAGCCCAGAGCCTATTTTCAAGGCCATGTGCGTTGGATGGAATTTCTTGTGCAAAGAAAAACAAACTGCCTCAAGTATATTTTACCCTAATCTCCACAGTAATCACTGCAAAGATCCAGAAGCCAGTGCCTTCTCGAACGGATACCAACCTCACACAGCCTTTACTTGTTCCATTTGAGGCCTCTGGTCCACCAACAGGGACTCGCTGACATCCAGGTTCTAGAAACAATTGCTTGCAATCTAGTGATAAAAGATTACAAGTGTATTTCTGTCCTCATTTTAACATCTTGGTAGTGCAGCTGAGGGAGTATGGGCAGAGAGAGGAGTATCTGAGAAATAAACAAATATGTCCTGCTATTTATGGTACGCGTAAATGTGCGTGTATATATGTGTGTAAAAGAGGGCTCCTGTTTGAGGCTACCCTTCAGTTTTGGCATTTCTCCTGAAACTTAAACAGAGACAGTGCTTTGTTGATAAATTTGTTACAAAAATAGTAAACACCTAGACCACATGATTGCATGAGTTCCTGCAGTCTGACCACACGTTCCCACTAAGGCAGTTTCATGTGGGGAGGTTGGGAGTATCCAAACAATCGGTTTAACCCCAACAGTAATATTCCACCGAGAAAAACGCCTAACCCCTGAGATTCCCAGGATATTTTCCGTCAAATTGGTCACAGGAAAGGGCTCTGGGATAATCCATGTCAGAGTTCTGTTATGCAGGCTGTATGCAACTTACAAATGCCTGTAAATAGTAAGCCCACGTGATAACATTGTCGTTTATGTCTGCAATCCACTGACTGTCTCTGTCACATTCTAGACTCTCAAACATTTTGCCTCTCACTCAACAAAAAACACTACGAACTATATATATAAGCACATTTCTTTAAACAATTGGTGTTGCTTAGTACAGGGCCTTCATCTCTCTCACTAAAAAAAAATTTATGTATTATGTTATATCCCTACATGTTAACTGGTAGGAAGTCACATATATGGCAGAGAAGCTTTGATTGTGTCTGTTCTAAGGCAATGGATTCATTGTCTTCTCCCTGATATTCTCAGATCACTGTCCCACCAATGTAGCAACTTCATTTTAAAAACATACTATAAAAATGTTTTAAATACATAAATTTGAAAAATAAAAAAACAACAACAAAAGAAATTACTACACTGTTGGGGGGAATGTAAATTGGTACAACCACTATGGAGAACAGTATGGAGGTTCCTTAAAAAACTAAAAATAGAGCTACCGTATGCAGTCCCACTCCCGGTCATATATCCGGAGAAAACCATAATTCGAAAAGATACGTGCACCCCAGTGTTCACTGCACCACTATTAACAACAGCCAGGACATGGAAGCAACCTAAGTGTCCACTGACAGAGAAATGGATAAAGAAGATGTGGTACATATATACAATGGAATATTACTCAGCCGTAAAAAAGAATGAAATAATGCCATTTGCAGCAACATGGATGGACCTAGAGATGATCATACTAAGTGAAGTAAGTCAGACAGAGAAAGACAAATATCACGTGATATCACTTATATGCAGAATCTAAAGAAAAGAGATACAAATGAATTTATTTACAAAACAGAAACAGATTCACAGGCTTAGAAAACAAACTTATGGTTACCAAAGGGGAAAGGTGGGGGGAAGGGATAAATGAGGAGGTTGGAATTGACATATACACACTACTATATATAAAATAGATAACCAACAAGGACCTACTGTATAGCACCAGGAACTCTACTCAACACTCTGTAATAACCTATATGGGAAAAGAATCTGAAAAAGAACGGATATATGTATATGTATACCTGAATGGCTTTGCTGTACACCTGAAACTAACACAACATTGTAAATCAACTGTACTCCAATATAAAATAGAAATTAAATTTAAAAAATTTTAATAAATAAAATAAAAATAAAAAACAAAAAAGGAAATTTAAAATTAAAGTAAAGATAAATTAAAATTTTTTTTAATTAAAAAAAGGATGTTAGATTGACCTGACATTACTCCTTCCAGAGGGCCATCACTTGATGCTGATGACTGGTTTTTCTATTAAGAGCTCAGAAATCAAACGTGCGATAATTATGTTAGGCTCTCATCCATTGGTTAATGGTATTCAGAATCTAAATTCCTACCTTCAGTTTTCTGGTGCTTACTCCATTCTGAGTCCTCAGTGGTGAGTTAGAGTGCTCAGGCTAAGTTTTCTCAGTTCCTTAAGATACCTCTTGTACCAATAAGGAGACTCAAAAATCTTTACAAATACTATCATTCATAAATTTTGGCAATACCTGGAAAATCAAGCCACTTTCAAGTATGTTATATGATTCTCATCAAAACTTTAACTCTCTTGTCTGCCTCGTAAGGTAATATTCCCATATATCCCTGTTGAATGCTTCCTTCTCTTGTCTAGAGACATAAGACTTTGCTTGTTTCTACGGCTTTTTTTTGAAATAACCATGTTAGTTCTTTTGTTTGCCTTTCTGATCTAGAACATAATCATTGTGCTCTCTATTTTCTTCTTTTTGGACAATATTCTCTGAAACAGTTAATGGGCAGGATGAGATGGCCATGTGACTTGTTACACATTCCCCCAAGGCACAGTAAACTGAAAAATGAAAATCTAGTTTTGAAATGGCTTTTGAGTATCTTTTTCTTAAAATGGGAGAATCAATTATATAATCATCTCTGGCACAACTTCTGACTCCTTTTGCAATATCATTCTTTATATGACTCAATGAAGAAAAATAATGGTCGACATCCTTTTTCCACAGCTATTTCCCATGCAGAATGAAGTCACCAAGGACTATTAGACCAAAATGCTCCAGGTTTTTTGGAGAACTTTCCATTCACCAAAATCTCCTAGCAGCCTTCCCCGCCCCCCTGCTTTTTTTTCTAGCACTGTAAGATGCAAGGGTAAAAACAAAACAAAATATACTATGTTATTACCTCTTCTACTCTAATCGAATTTGTACTTCAATGAACTCTTCAAGTTTCCTTTAAATTTTCCAAAGAAATTTCAGAGCTTAACACTTCTTTCAAAACCCTGGACCAAAATTCCCTGGTAAGTTTTTTCCCATACAAAAGGCTTACATGCTTTTCTGTCCATTTGGTTTCTTAGACTCCATATTTCTTATGATACTTGCTTTCTCTTCGTAATGCTTTGGATCTATACAGACCCATGGAGGGATTCTTTCATAATGAAACTTGCACACAGCATAGCTCTTGTGTTCCATTTTCTGAAATGACCAGAGATGCTGGTTGCATTCAGGGTTGTGTGCTGGCCCCTCGTCTTCTCCTTGAGCTGGCTCATCCCAATATTGTAACCTCCATGAGGGTAGGGACTGCTTGTCTCTTGCTTCTGCTGTATCTCTAATTCCTAGTCCAGTACCTAATATATAGCAGTGCTCAACCTGCATTTGTTGAGATAATGAATTAGTCCCTTCCCCTAAAGATCACGTATAGAGGGGGATGGGATAAATTGGGAGATTGGGACTGACATATATACACTACTATGTATAAAATAGATAACTAATGAGAACCTACTGTATAGCACAGGGAATTCTACTCAATGCTCTGTGGTAACCTAAATGTGGGAAGGAAATCTAAAAAAGAGGGGATATATGTATACGTATAGCTGATTCACTTTGCTGTACAGCAGAAACTGACACAACACTGTAAAGCAACTATACTCCAATAAAAATTAAAAAAAAAAAAAGATCACGTATAGAGTATGAGCCAGTAACTTCTTTAAAGGATCTCAAGAGCAGCTAAACTTTGCTGGGTCAGGGTCTAGAGACACGGATCTGGAGATTTTTGTGTGTCCTAAATCCCTCTGGATATGCAATGAAAGCCATGGACATTCTGCTCAGGGAAGGTTTAAATGCCCACGTGCAAAGGGTCGGCTGATGATTCAGAGAATGACCGATTCCCTAAGTCCCATTCATGGGCTCTACCTTAAGAGCTTCTTGTCTCAACTGTCCATGAATGATTATCTGTGATGAGACAATGCCCGGGATGGAGGGCCCAGAAACGGGGCTTCCCGAGTGGTGGGAACGTGGGGAGCTGAAACAAAGACTTAGAGGTCACTGGCGGCCAGTGGAGGCCATGGGCAGACTGTGAAGAGCTGGGGTCAAGGAGAAAGCTGAAGAAGCTCTATTGAGGAAGAAAAAGTGGGGCAATAAGACTTACTCAGCACAGAGACATTCCCGCAAACATACACTGTAAGCAGGATTCTTGGGGTGCCCTTGAGTTGAGATGTGGTGTTTAAGAAAAGGAAACTGAGATCTGGAGTCACCAGCCCTAGACCTTCTGTGCAGAGTGGGAAGGAGAAAGAATTAGCAGGATAAAGGAAAATCTAACTCAAGTTGTCACACTTTCATGGAACACCTACATTGTTTTGACCAGGCTCGGAGCTAAGGACAAAGCAAGGACACTTTATCACAGAGTTCACATGGCTGCCTGTCCTGTACACCACATTCCCTCATATAAGAGCAGTGGTACGCCACCAGGAGCAGTTTCATCCCCCAGGGGACATCGGGCAATGTCTGAAGACAATTTTGGTTGTCATAGCTGAAGGAGGGGGACATACTTCTGGCATCTAGTGGGTAGAGACCAAGGATGCTGCTAAACATCCTACATGAGACAGGGCAGCGCCCACCACGAAGGACGATCCAGCCCAAGATGTCAACAGTGCCGAGGATGAAGAGCCCTGCTCTCGGGTAAAGGCTCTGTACATGCTTGTCTGCTCCTTCCTGTTTTTTTGTTTGTTTGTTTGTTTTTTTGCGGTACGCGGGCCTCTCACTGTTGTGGCCTCTCCCGTTGCGGAGCACAGCCTCCGGACGCGCAGGTTCAGCGGCCATGGCTCACGGGCCCAGCCGCTCCGCAGCATGTGGGATCTTCCCGGACCGGGTCACGAACCCATGTTCCCTGCATCGGCAGGCGGACTCTCAACCGCTGCGCCACCAGGGAAGCCCCGCTGCTGTCTGTTTTGCCTGACACATGGGGAATGAGGGTCGTTACCACGAGAAAAACAAACGGGGAAAATTTGCGATTCCCTGGGCACAGTCTTCAGAGGAGGAATTCCACCGGCTCCCGTGTTGTGGGAGCAGAAAGTTACCCCAGGTGCAATGAAACAGTTCTGGGAGCTCTGTGTTTGGGGTAAATTTCATCAGAAGTTGCACTCAGGGAATACCAGCACATTTAAAATTAGCCTAAGCCAAACATCGTCGGAGCAAAAGGGTAACTGTGGTGCAACAGTCACCATGGAACCCATCCTGAGCTAATCCGAAATAGCTTCTGCACGTGTATGTCCCCACCTCCCCCTCCACCCAGCAGTGCAGCTACTTGGGAAATACTGGGATGCTTGGCCATGTTCTTCCTCTGCGTGGGCGGGAATTTGAAGGGCCTGGAGTTCTGAAATACCGTGGCCCATAAGCCCAAACTGCTTATCTATATTTGAAGATGACTGTGCTTCCATTTCAATCAACTTTCTTCAAAGCATTGAGTCACTGAAAGCAAGAAAGATGTGCTAGCTGCATGTACCTCCTCTGTTTCCAATTTTATGAACTGGCAATGAAACAGACAATGAAGAGGTTGGCCCTTAAAACACTGCCAATTTTGCTCACTTAGAGTTCTTGCCCTTTTTTTCTTTCCTCCGGAACACTCTGCTTTTATTGTTAGAACACCCAGGGAGGTCCGTGATCCTGCAGGGTGCTGTGACACGGCTGGAATTCTTGGGAGCATGGTCCCCTAGCCAGGGAAGCTCTGGGAGATGGTCGGGGCCTGGGAAGCACAGGTGTCAGACAGAGATCTGAAAGTTTGTGTGGAGCGCTTCAGCGGGGTCCCAGCTGCTGCCTTCACCCCGGCTCTCCCTTCTCCTCTTCTGAAAAAGCCTTTATGTCCCAATGTCCCTGTCAAATGTGCAACAGGACACAAGCAGATTATCTGAAGTGGAGCTAACCAACGCTCCTCCCAGCCATCAGATGTACCGTCCACCAGGTCTGCGGGCATCCCTCCACGTTCTGCAAGCCGGTGCCCCTCCGTCCCATCACCCCACCTCCTGTAGGAGCACAGGGCACTGGCAGTGGTTTTGAGGCAATGTGATTTTAACGGTGTACAACAGCTGGTCCAAAAGTGATGATTATTCTGATGTTTTTTACTGACCCTCTCACCAAATAACCTCTTTTGGTGGAAATAATTTTATGAGGTCACAAAAAGATGTCCTGGTTAATAAATTTACTCTGCACCTGCAATTAGGTGATGGTTTACAGAAGCCTTAAAAGAAGAATCCAAGGCCAAAGAGCCCGTGTATCTTGTGTGAAGTTAGTGCTATGGAGAGGGGAGAACTAAACAAATGAGGCGCTTGGAGAAAATGAATTTCGTAACTTCAGAGAAATTCCTACAGCTAAGGCTGCGGAGGTTAATGGGCATGTGGATGGCGACAATGGAAGGGAATCTGATAGATAATTATGCTTGATGGGAAAAGAAATATGCAAAAGAAAAATAAGCTTAGAATATCTAACGGAAGAACAGAATAGCCGTGCATACTCAAAAGGCACACGTGGGTTGTTGAAGATGCATGTTACAAAGATAAATGCTACATTGAAAACAGTTTCTGAGCTATGCATGGAATTATCCCTCCATGAAAAAAACCCCACTACATTCTTGAAGCTACACGTACAAACCAAAGTGCTAAAGAGCCTCAGCATGAGCCCTTATTATCATCATTATTACCAGAATAAAAGTACGTAGTTTAGGATGTTTCACTGAAATGAATCGTTCAGAATATATTCCTTTGCAGAAAATTATAGCTTATGTTTCCAAACTCTTGCTACGACTATGGTCAGCCTTTGGAGCTAAAATAAATAAATACAAGATGAGGGGCAACTAAAGGAATTTAAACAAATAGGGAAATTCAGCTACTTGAAGCTGACACAGGAAGTTGATGGTTTCACATTCACAAACTACACAGCCCTAGGAAATGAGGATGTATTACATACTGAAAGCTAACGGGGGGGGGGGGGGGGACACATGACATTTGCAGACCACTTAGAACAGTTCCCAGGGCACAGCTTTGGTTTCCTTTAAAGCTGCTGTCATAAGCGCAGGAAATCTGGAAGCCTTTTCTACATCTAAGTTTTATCATTACAATATATGAGAATGTGGCCTTTGGCTGGACTCACAGAACTCTCACATAGAGGTCGGCAAACTAGGTATGGCCCGTGAGCCAAAGCCTGCCCACTGCCTGTTTTTGTTCAGCCTGAGAGCTGAGAATGCTTTTTACATTTTTTAATGGTGAAAAGTCAAAAGGACAATAATATTTTGTGACACATGAAAATTAATTGAAATCCGAACTTCAGTGTCCATAAATAAAGTCTATTTGGAATACAGCCCTGCCCAACAGCTTACATATTGTTCCCAGTTGCTTTTGAGCTACAAAGCAGAGTTGAGTCCTTTCCACAGAGACACTTATGGCCTGCAAAGCCAAGAACATTTACTACCTGGCCCTTTACAGAAAACATTTGCCGACCGCTCCTCTAATATGTAAAGATCAGCTTAATCTGAAAGTAAAAGTACCAAGAAAACCAATATGGAGGAAAAAAGAGGAGAGGAAAAATGCCTCGTTCATGAGTTGATTTTCATAAGCTGCACTTGAACCTCTCCTGCACATCTGTACCTGCTCTCATGACACCCTGGCCACCTCCAATTAAAGAGGGCACCCTCCCTGCAAACCTTATCATTCTTTCTGTTGTGTGATCTGTGTAAAGCTCAGGTGTGGTCTGAAATTTGATGCGAAACTTGGAATTAGTTCTTATTTCAGCTGGTTGAGGTTACCTAGGTTATACAACAAAGCAAAAATAGCTGAAATATCTGTGTAAATGAAAAACAAATGTATGCAGAGAGGGAGCAATCAGTTTTCAGAAGAAAGAGAAAAGTTCTTTTGGATGGCGTTCCCCATTGGGAATGAGCTCCCTGGTGTTAAATGAAGGGGGAGGAATGGAGGGACTTTTGTGGGTCCCAGCGGGACTTCTCAACAGCGAACAGAGTAGAAAATTTTATTGTTGATTGTGGGCTGTGGCAAAGTTTAGGGTTGCCTGTTTGTACTGATACCGTGAAGGTCAATGGGTATTTTGGTAACAAATTCCCATGCAACTTCACAGTGGTGAGAGAATGGTAACTTTGGGGATTATCCCCATGACATGTTTTGTGATTCTTTTGCACACTTTTTTTTTTCTCGAATTCAGATGAAAATGAGCATCAAGGCGTCAAAAATGCCAGAGGATGACGCAACCAGTTATAGACTTTCGCTCTTCCAACTGGGGTCCACGGGCCAGCAGCATCAGAATCTTTTGCGAGTTCTTGGAAATGCCGAATCTCAGTCCTCCCCCTCCCAGATCTGCTGAATCAGAGTCTGCATTTGAACAGCATTCACAGATCATCTGAACATACAGTAATATTCGAGAAGCACTAACCAAAGGAAATTCAGGAGACTCAGGGTCTTAGAGATACAGTTCTGGGTTCAAATGGCGCTAATTCACTGGTGGCCTTGAGCAAACTCCTCACCATCTCGTTGCCTTGGTAGTCATCTCTCCCAAGTGGGCCTAAAATCACCTTCCCCCAATTTTTGAACAATCCCCTCACTATCCCATGAGATCATGAACATGAACCTGCTTGAAAGAGTATTAAGTACTCTATGGTTACGAGATCTTGTTAATGGCGAACATCTACAGACCTCAACCATGTGTCCTGCTCTGTGCTGACGTCTGAAGATGGGGCTTTCAGTTCAGTCTCACATAAACTATCTGATGAGAATAGTCCTATCAATTTCACCTTATACATACAGAAACTGAGCCATAGAGAAATTCAGTGCTTCACCCAAGGTTGCACATCTCGTCCATCCCGGAAGTGGAGTTTGAGCCCCTAGGCTATGTTCTTACGCCTGAACTACACTGCCTCTAAAATACAATACCGAACAGTGGGAACAGGAAATTATTATCACAGAGGACAGTTTAAAAACCACTGCACAGTGAGAACAAAGGCATAACATGTTTTAAACTCTCTCTGTTTTTTAATCTATGAAAAGGGGAGAAAACTTTAAAAAGAGAACTTCCCTGGAGATTAATGGCGCGAGGTCTCCGAGCACCCAAACCAGCTTGAATGTGTTATCAAAAATGGTGGCCAGCTGGTCTCTGTGACTTTGCTTCTAGTAGGTAAGTGTGAACCCGATGACTGGTACACGCAAGACGCAAGGAGATGCCCCAGGATATCCACTGAGATTCACTGTATCTCATACTTACCAAAATAAGTAGTTGGAATCACAGCTGAAGGAAGATGAAATTTTAAGCATAGAAAGTTATAGAGCTCATCCTAATCTTACAATTTAGTTCTAAAATGTTGGAGGTATAAAGGTATTTTGTACATTTTGCAGGATCTACTCTGATCCCTTTGGCAACAGAAACTTAAAGCTTCCAGATAGTTCTAAACAAACGTAATTTGGAGACTTCTTAAAAATTCCCCTAGTTCTTGGATTTGACCTTAATGTCTTGCTTGTTTTGTGCTGAGGACTATTCTAAGAGCTTTTGAAATATTAACTCAAGTATTAACCCTCTCAACAACTCTTTTTGTTAAGTGATACTACTAATTCTACATTATGATTTAGATGAATTGGATTATTATTTAGCTGAGCAGGCACAGATAGGCTAAGTGATGCTCCTAAGATCACACAGACAGTATCCTGTAGAACTGGATTTCAAACGGAAGCAGTGGGTCCACACTCTCTACTCTTTATTATTACCCTAGAGAGCCTGCAAGTAAAGCTACCTTGCAGGGATCTTTTGGTTTTTTGACTTTGACTTTAATATGATCACAAAATGTATTTTTAAAGGAGGATCTGAAGGCTGCATTGGTAAAACATTGGTGTTTTCTTCTTAAAAAAATAAAGGGCAGCTGTAATAGCTTTGGAGAGTCCGTGTGATGAAGGACCATGTGGATGAAATCACTGCACCCACATTTTTAGTCTTACTGCACGGCAGCAGTTCTCAGTGTCGGGGGAAGGCGGGACATCTCATCCCCACCCGCCAGGGGGATGCTGGGCAGACAAAATTTCTGGAGACAGTTTTGATTGCCACGACTTGGGTTGCTACCAGCATCTAGTGAGTTAGAGGTAAGGGCTGCTGCTATACATCCTACAGTGCACAGGACAGCACCTACCGCAAAGGATGAGCTGACCCCAAATGTCACTAGCGCTGAAGTTGACAAACCCTGCTCTGTGGGAATAAGGGTAGATGGCATTTACTGGGCACTAGTTAAGAATATGCACAAAGACCACAGACCAGAGGAGAGGGTGTCAGATGTTAGACGTGACAGACAAGCGGACAAATAGTTACAAAACCAGGAGGAACATGCTGGAATGAAAACTGTGCAAGGTGCTTAAAGGTACACGTGAGGGACAACTGCCAACAGCCTTCAGAGTGACGCCAGGCCTGAGTCTTAGAGACTGCGGGGGGGCAGGTTCACCGCAGATAAGAACCTCCAGGGCAGAGATTTGTAGCAACATGGTTGGACTTAGAGATGGTCAGACTCAGTGAAGTAAGTCAGACAAGGACAAATACCATGATATCACTCACATGTGGATTCCAAAAACCTGATACAAATGAACTTATTTACAAAACAGAAACAGACTCACAGACTTAGAAAACAAACTTATGGCTACCAAAGGGGAAAGAGGGGGAGGGATAAATTAGGAGTTTGGAATTAACATATATACACTACTATATATAAAATAGATAAACAACAAAGACCTACTATGTAGCAAAGGGAAGTATATTCAATACCTTGTGATAACGTATAATGGTAAATAACATGAAAAAGTATATATATATATATTTTATATATATATATAAACAGAATCACTTTGCTATACCTGAAACTAACACAACATTGTAAATCAACTCTACTTCAATTTAAAAGAAAAAAGAACCTGTAGGGCAGAGAAAGGGCAGCATGGGGCTTGGGTTTCGTTTGTTTGTTTGTTTGTTTGTTTTTTTGCTAAGCCTAGACACCCAGTTTTAGCTCTGGCAGGGCCCATTGCCTGCTTTCTGTCTTGACCTCTAAGGTATTCCCTTTCTTACCCTTAAGGAGATCAGTGGAAACTTTTGGAAAACCTGATTGCACGCTGAGCCGGACTGGGAGCTCATCAATGCAGAAAAGCTCTCTGCTGAGTAGAAAGCACAGCAGAATGTGATCACAAGTAAATGAGCCATTAGACATGTTCAGCCCTAGATTAGGATGCAGAGTATTCTGATTGCAAAAAGTGGTGGAGATGTAAAAGCTCTGATTTATCCAAGACCATTAAAAGTTTTAAGGGAGGGCTTCCCTGGTGGCGCAGTGGTTGAGAGTCCGCCTGCCGCTGCAGGGGACACGGGTTCGTGCCCCGGTCCGAGAAGATCCCACATGCCGCGGAGCGGCTGGGCCCGTGAGCCATGGCCGCTGAGCCTGCGCGTCCGGAGCCTGCGCTCCGCAACGGGAGAGGCCACAACAGTGAGAGGCCCGCGTACCGCAAAAAAAAAAGTTTTAAGGGAGCAAAATATAGCATCAAGGTAAGGAGCTAAAGGGTAATAACAAGAGAAGCTTCTCCAATCTTCCAAGTCAGCTTTAGGAGAGCAAATGCATGAAAAGATTACGAAATCTTCTGATGCTAACCATTCTCCATTACTCAATTTGTTCTTCACCCTGCAAAGCGAAGAGGTTCAGCCCAAGGGGTTGAGAGGCTAGCTAGCGTGTGGAAGCCGGACAGGCACGTGGCTGACCCGCCTGAGTGTTACTGTGGTGACGTGTTTTGGTCGTTGTTGTGAATACAGTGACCTCCTCAGCAGACGTTTACATTTTTTGGCGGAAGTCTTGGGTTCCAAGTTATCTCTGAATCCTCAGTCTCGGCAGACATAGAGGAGACGTAATTTGCCACATGGGGCTCCCTCGAACCAAGGTGACCTTCGGAATCTTCCTTCCCGAAGTTCAAAGCCAGAGCTAGCACTGTGCAGGGGTGTATATCTGTGGGGAACGTGGGAGTTTGTTCTGATCAAAGTGAATTTGTCATTTTAGTGAAAGCGTGGGCTCCCCTGGGTTTAGGTGCTCTTGTGCGATGGGGATGGAGAGGTTTGGCGAAGAGGCTGGGAGAGAAGCATCACCCACTCTTCACTTGCCCCCTCACTGCTGGGAGTTTTGGTCAAGGTCACTTGTTTTTCATTTGCACAAAGCAGCGGGTACAAATAGATTGCTGATGAATCAGCTTCTCACTGAAGCAGCATTTCTCCGTGGAAAACAGCTTCCTTCTTCTTTGGGGGCAAGGAGCACGTCAAAACCATGTGCTTGAAGGCCTTTCTGCTTTTTCCTGCGATTAGTTCTGGATCTCAGAGAACCATGGTGGGCTGCTAAGACCCACGGGGCCGCTGCAAATAATGTATCCTGCAGTTTCACAAAGCTACGGGGATTGATTCAGAAGGTTACATGATGTCAACTCCAAATTATATTCTGTCTACTTTTCATTTAGGGAAAGTTTCTTTCCAAGTATGAGTGAAAGGCTTTTAAATGACACCCTCTTATTCCCAGAGATCTTTTAAAGTTCTTGGATTTGCTGGAAGTGAGGCAACACAAATACCAACCCAATAAACATGTTGGGAATTCTCTAAAAATCTGCCAACGAACTGCTTTCCCCGCTGGAAGAGAAGGTCATGACTACAGAACAATCTGAACTCCCCATGCACCCCAGCCTTCCAGGCCCAGGCTTGCCTTTAATGTCTAAATAAAAGAGCTCAGGGCTCCATGGCGCATCCCATAGGAAGCCTGGCGCCCACCCTAAAATTTCAGAGCATCGCATGGGTCACTCGCCTCCTTGCTCCCAACTCCAGCCCCAGCCTCAGGCCCCGTGGGTCTTCCTCAGCCTATTCAACACATCCTTTTTAGGCTTCTTGACACCCTTGAAGTGGGCAGCCACCATCCTCTTCATCCTAGCTCCTTGTTTTCTCTGAGTGATAGAGTTCCCAAATTCTCAACTTGAGGACCATGTGGGAAAGGAGAGGGATGATTTAAGTTGTTCTTACACAGTTCTACCTCCTTTTGTTTCAGCCCTTCCACATCAGACCAGTTTTCCCATGAGAGAGGCATCTATCTGGGTGGTACCTTTAACCTCATGAAGTTCTGGGCCAAAATTTTGAAATTACAGGTCTTCTTTAAAGGCTTTATCTGTTTCCTGTTCCTGGATCACATCCTTAGAGAAAGGAGAATCCACCAAAAAATATCCTCCTACCTCCTTTCAGATGAACCCCCAGGGCTCAGCGACTAGTCACTCAAACAAGGAAATTAAAGGTTTGTGCGGTAATCAGTCAAACCCAAGAGAATGCAGGTTTCCAAAGGATCAGATTTCAGTCTATTTAAATTTGTGTCCCCAGCACCTGGAACATGACTGGCCCATACTTGTGGTCAAAAAATATATCGAGTGACTGACTGAAAAAATGAAATAGTGGCCAATGAATAGATTTAAAATTCATCTGTCTGCTGATAATGAATTGAGCTATGAGTGTGTGCCAGGAACTGAGACAGGCAGTGTAGAGTTTTCCAAAATACAACAGTCCTGACACTTGCACCTGATGAGCTCTAGTTGAAAAAGGAAGATAAGACACATACACAATTGCTTTAGTCAAAGAGAGACCTTGGAGGTTGTAGTACAGAAGGCTAGACAAGAAATAATGGCAGATTGCTTTGGAGCAGATGGGGAGGAACTCTTAGTTCAGGCCAGCAACCTGTGGAGTAAATGGAATCCCTCTCACTACAGAGGGATTTCCTTTAGGTTATAATACTACTAATAATCCCTTTAAAGCCATATTTTGCTACGTCATTAGCATTTGTACAAATGGCTGTATCCTTTGACCGACAGGTTCTGTGGATGTTTGCCGGATATCGACATTTTAACTATTGTTTCCCACCTTGGAGCTTAAAAATAAGCTGCACTCTAGTCCACCAAACACCTCTTCCCAAAGCAAAAGACAAAGAGACAAGTTCACGAGAAAGTGACAATGTCTGTAGCAAGTCTAAGCTTCCACTCCAAGCGATCATAACCGTCCCTCTCTCCTTAAAGAAAGGAAATCGTTCTGGTTCACCGGGTGACAACATGGATGCTCCCCCTTTATTGACGTATTAAGCTAACATTAACCAGCAAAGCACGATCATTTGCAAAAGACAGACACTGACTGGCGCCGCTGGATGACGTGGGTCAGTCTGACCCTCCGGGGGTCCAGAAGGCCCCTGGGAATGGGCAGAATGGTGGGCTTTGAAGCACACAGCTTCCTTCCTGTGAGGTTGTACTCCAAGCTTCAGATGCAGCCCCGCTTTCATCTCTCAAGGAGGGTGACGGGGGAGGGCTGGGGAAGCATCCTCAGGAAAGTACCAGCAAGTAAAGGGGCAGAACTCTTAAGACGTTAGATGTAAGGACACCCAGCAAGCCCTTGCGGTACCTGAGTGGGAGAAACCTGGCCCCCTCGTACACGTGGCTGCAAACCTGGACGAGCCAGTTCTCCCCACAACGTATGGAGAGTTTTCTAAATAGAACTTAATTCCTTTATATGTGATTAGAGTAGAAGGTCTTTTAGAGATATTAAAAAAAAAATACAGGTGCGCATAATGAAGAAAGTAAAAATCAGCTACAAATTAAACCCCCATTGTAAGCTCTGCTAATTTTTTTAGTGTCTTTTCCTCCAATTTATGCCCGAGTGTGATTTTTTTTTTTCTTTTTCCACAATTCAGACTATTTTGTAGGTACTGCTTCTTCTCCTTTTCTGCCCTCATTGAGTCCCACCTGATCTCTATTTGCGGAGTCTGATGACATGTGAAGAAAGCAGCAGATGGTAAACCAGGGAGACAAGCTGGTGTTGGTGGATGGAATTCAGGGGTGACCAGTGCTGGCATCTCAGAGCCCCCCAGGAGAGCCCAACTGCAGGGCACACAAACCAACGAATTTTTGTTTCAAGAACCGAGCAGTTTCAACCACAAACACTCACCATCCAGGTCCCGGTCTCTCCTCCGCCAGCTTCCTGCTCCGGGTTGCTTTGGTAGAAGTCAGCTCACTGCCAGGTCCTTCTCCCCTGAATGTCAAGTACAATTCAGAGTTAGACCTTTCCAGCAGCCTCAGAGATGTGCTTGGAAGAATGGATCAAGACGCACTTGGCATATTTATAACTTCTCAGACTTCCCACAAGGAACACGTGTAAATATTTTCAGAAGTGGTGGAGATGTGAGAAAATTTATTGTCAAAGACCTTGAACTCACTCTTCTAACTTGGTTCCCATCTTATAGTTTAGAATTAATGGAAAACATGGGGTATCAACCAAATCTACTCAAACAGACCCATGCATAAACAAATCCTTCTTATGTGTGATAACTGAAAATGGTTCATCAAAATGTAATAAATGTTAAAAATGCTTAGTCCCTAAGAGCTTCAAATGGCTCCAAAAGTCCATCTCCCCCCCTCTTTTTGGCCAGTTGGATATTTATTAAGCATTGCCTTATGGAGAGTAGATTTGAAGACATTGGCTCCTGTAGGGTTTTTTGCCCTATATAATGCAGCCATTGCAAGGGAGATGACGGCATATATAATGATTTATTATGAGAAAATATTTTATTGAAAGATTACTTCGTTGGGGCACAGTGCGGATGGAACAAAGCTGCAAGAATATAGAAGTGAGCCATCGGTACATTTTTGTAAATAATGGAGTTATCACAGTTGAGTGCCTATCATTTTCCAGGCAATGTTCTTAGTTTTAACTCATTTAATCACCATAATACTATAAGATAGATCTTATTAGTATACCCAATTTAAAGATGATGAAACTGAGGCACAAAGAAGGTTAAAGAACTTAGCCAGAGTCACAAGTTGAAAGAGACAGTTAGGACCCAAAACCAAGTAATCCGGTTCTACAATCTCTGCTCCTAACCACTATGTTATACTTACTGGACTATACAAGATCTTGAAAAGGTCTGTCTGCTTCCTTTATCCAATAAAAACTCAGGAAACATCTATTAAACACTTACTGTGTGCCAAGCTTTATACTGGACCCTTTGAACACAATGGTCAATATAATGAGATACCTGTCCTCGAGGAGCGCATTCCAGTGGGGAAGACAGATAAGTAAAAGAGCAATTCTAGTATCACTTTACCTTCCAACAGAATCAAGTTCAAGCAATTCCAGGCAGATCAGAATCAACACCATTCGGAAAACTTGAGGAATAGGTTACCCATGCAAAGATACAGGTGGGCCTGCAGAGGGTGTACCTGACTACCAGCCCATCTTGAATGAAAGAGCCCAGAGGCCCACTAGGTCAGCGCTTGCTGGGTCTTTTCTGCTGTGGGAAAGATTGTGTGAAAACAGCCTTGCACCATGGAGATTAAGAGAGTGGAGGATAAATGTTTTACAGAATCTCCCTCCCACAAAACTCTACAAAATTATGGACCGTAGGTGAGCCTGCCCCTGCTATTTCTACCTAAAGCTTTTTTATTTTTTTTAACTCAGGCAATGAACTGTAAAGGGGAATCAGGGTTGTAGACAGATGTGATAGGAAACATATAAGAAACTCCTTATAAGAAACTAAAAATATGTTCTATTTCTCACCATCACCAAATACTTCCCTCCACTCCTCTTTCCCTATAAAAGCGAGTCCTTCTGCTTTTGGTATGCAACTTGGCTCCTGAAACAGGCTGCACCCCAAATGGCTGCCTGATGCCAAGTTGCCATCTATGAGGTCTCCTTGAAATACGCTACATAATTCCAGAATTGCCTCACGGCTAATCTGGTTTGTTCGAAGGCCTCTGGACAGGACTGCTCGGCTGATCGTTCATCCTGGAAGACCCATCTCCTAGGATATCTCCCATACCCACTTGTAGTAAATACAGAGGTGGCCAGCTCTTCACTCTTAGTCTTTTGTAGATTGTTTTAACTAAGGAAAGTTTGGGAAAACGGTGCACTTGGTAAGATTCCTTTCAACAGGTCATAATTGAGCAATTGCTAAAGGTCATTGAGAGCCAGCAGGTGGAGCAGATAAGGAGGCCCTATCAGCTTTTCGGCCAGTTGTGACTTCCACCCTGAATTTAAAACCTGTTTACTCTTAGGAAAAATCCAGGCCCTCCTCTCTCTGCTTCTACTGGAAAGGGCAGGGCAGGTTTAGGCTTATCAGTCACACATTTATTTTTCCTTGAGCCCATGAAGGCTGATAGCTCTTGCAGCCAAAACGTGATGGAAAGGCTTAGCAGCCTATTGCCAAAGTATCCTGTTTTCTTCAAAGCTCATCTCTTGAGACTGGATTCAGCTCTGAATTTTACCAGGCCCTTCCAAGCATGGGGGGCATTGCTCAGTTCTTGAAGGCCTAAGAACGGAAACATCCCCACTTTTTCTTGGAGAGCAGAGGGAATGTGTTTGCAGTTTGTCCTTATTTGGGCTCAGTTTCCTGCAAAGGCTTTTTTGAGTCGTTTCTCAGGCCAACAATAGCCGACACAGCAAATTCATGTGCGGAAACTCTGTCTGGCTTTGGTCTGTTGTCTGTGTTTTTAAATATAATTGAGCTACTTTATCACCATTCTACTTAGTAGCCACCCACGTTTGGAATGCCTCCACCTGGAGTGACACTCATGCCTTTTTTATTCCCATTTTAGAATTTGTTTAAGACTTTAGAATTTGTTGTTTAGGGTACAAGATGGATAGAAGATGGAAAATATCAATTCTTTTTTTTTAATTTTTAATGACATTTCTTGCTTTCTAATTTCACAAGCAATACATATTCATGGCAGACAACTAGAAATACATAAAAGCATAAAGTAAAGCATAACAATCAGCCACAATCCCCACCCTCCAGAGATAACTACCACTGGCATTTTGACGCATTCCCTCCCTGTGTCTACATATTTTTTTAAATTGAAATATAATTGACCTACAACACTACGTTAGTTCCAGGTGCATAACAGAGGGTTCCAATATTTATATACACTACAAAATAATCACCATGATAAGCCTAGTTACCGTCTGTCACCATACAAAGATATTACAGTGTAATTGACTATATTCCCCATGCTGTATTCTTCATCCCTCTGCCTCATTCATTTTGTAAATGGAAGCTTGCGGCTCTTAATCTCCCTCACCTATTTCTCTCCTCCCCCCACCCTCCTCTTCTCTGGCAACCACCCAAGAAACTAGCAGTTCTTGATAAGGCCATCTACATAATATATGAGGCCCAGTACAAAATGAAAATTCGAGGCCTCCTGTTCCAAAATTATCAAGATTGTTGAGACAGAGAATGCAGAGCATTAAACCAAGCCCGGGGTCCTTCTGTGTGCAGGACCCTGCTTGACTGAACAGGTCCCACGCCCACGAAGCCAGCCCCAATTCTGAATTATTCCCAGGCAATCTGAAGGCTATCCAGGCTCTGTGTTTTCCCTCATCCACTTCCCTGCTTGCTGGCTTCGGACAAATCTCTGGCCCTTCAGAAACTGTTACATTAAACTGTGGACTGGGAAAATAAATGACATAAAATGAAATGTATTCATTTGGCCAAAGGCATCTTGTGGGGGACAGGTAGAGATACTTCTCCATTGCCTGATTATTTCACTTGTCCTCACTGTGAAATAGTGTGATAGAATGGGAGAACGGTAAAACCACTCAAATGAAATGCAGATCCTCAAAGTTTAAATATAGGATTACCATATGACCCTGTAATTCCACACCGAGGTATATGCCCAGAAGAATTGAAAACAGGGGCTCAAACAGTTACTTAAACAGCAATGTTCAGAGCAGCGCTGTTCACAGTAGTTAAACGTGAAGACAACTCAAATGTCCATCAATCGATGAACGGATAATTTGCGGTTTATGTATACAATGGAATATTATTCCACCATAAAAAGGAATAAAGTACTGATACATGGCACAACATGGATGAAGCTCAAAAAGCCAGTCATAGAAGGTCATATATTGTATGATTCTATTTATATGAAATGTCCAGAACAGGCAAATGCACAGAGACAGCAAGCAGACTGCTGGTTGCCAGGGGCCGGGAGTATGGAGGAATGGGGAGTAAGTACCCATGTGTATGAGGTTTCCCTTTGGGGTGACGAAACGTTTTGGAACTAGATGGATGTGTTGGGTGCACAACACTGTGGATGTACTAAATGCCACTGAATTGCTCCCTTTTAAATTTTATGTGAATGTTACCTCAATTTCTCATTCTAACATAGTAAACCAGGTGAGCAATCCCGCTCCGTGAACGTGTGAAGCTGGAAAAAGGCCCAGAGCTTCAAAGCTATCGTCCCCAGCGATCCCGTCATGACATCTGAAGTCATGACCATTAGAATCACTTCAGAAAGAACCTGCTTCACTGCAAACACGTTACGAGGGGAGTGTGACACGTCTGTACCCTGATGTACACTGACCTATTTCACTGTTGGTGACTTTTTAGGCCATCTCGAAGGGCTCTTCTCGGATGCAAGAAGAGGGTTCAGGGAGTAAAGTCCAAGTGTTGAAAGTTGGGAGTCTTGGCTTCCCGGTCTCTGCTTGGTTACCGTGGGAGCATCACCGCGATCCTCTAGGTCCTGGTGTGCTCACCAGCAAAAGGAGGGAGCTGGCATGAATGTTCCCTAAGGTTCTTTAGGACTGCTGACTGTGTGCATCAGACTGGAGCACAGCAGGGCCTTGCGGAGGCCCAAGGGTGACGGAAGGAACCAGAATGGAGTAAAAAGAGGGTAGGAACGCTTAAGAGGTTTCTGCCTGGGGCCCATAAGAAAACAGGGGATTGGAAAAGACAAGAGAATCAGAGGCCTAAAGGCAAACTTAGCCTATTTCATGACTTGGTCTATGGAGAAGAGACTTATTATCCAAGTTCTAGAAAGCACTATTTATGATAAGATATATAAGGCATGAGGTAAGAAGATGAAGTAATGAGATCTAATATATAAGCCATCTATCACCATCTAGGAATTTTTTATTGGTATTACAGAAATTCTAAGATGAAAAGGCAAGCAGGTCAGGCATGGGTAGAGGAGGCCCTTGCCACTCAGCATCAACATCACCTGGGAGGTTATGAGAAAATCAGAATCCCAGGCCTCACCTCAGACCTACCGAATCAGACTCTGCACTCTGACAAGACCTCCGGGTAACAGTAGTGCACACTGAAGTTTGAGAAGCACCGTCTTTGACCATATTTCTGGAGACATTATCTCACTGCATCCTTATTTGCTCTCCTACACTCAGCCCTCTGCATCCCCATTCAAAATCTTTCCCAGCGGAAAAGAACCTGATATTTTAGTGACCAGAGAGAGCCTGAAATGAAATATGTGCACTGGGGGAGTCTGTGCTTTCTGGGCCATGGTAGTCAATCACTGTAAATGGGGATCAGCTGCTCCAGTTTTGAGCCAGTGGGCTCTCTTGGGCCATTTAGCTGCTCACAGCAAGCCTTCAGAATCTAATAAAGCTTCTAGAACATGGGTCAGCACACTTTTCCTGTAAAGGTCCAGTTAGTCAATGTTTGTGGCCTTGTGGGGACACCGTATGTCTCTGTCACTGCTATTCAACTCTGCCTTATAGCTTGAAAGCAGTCATAGACAACATGTAAACTATCACTCCTGCTGTGTTACAATATAAAAGTTGTGGACACTGAAATTGGAATTTTATATAATTTTCATATGTCATGAAATAACCATCTTCTGATTTTTTTTTTTTTAATCATTACAAAAATGTACAAACCATTCTCAGCTCACAGGCCATAAAAACACAGACAGTGGGCTGGATTTGGGGCCATGGGCTAGAGTCTGCTGACGCCTGTACGACAAGGAAGGTAGTCAGCCTGGGGAGAAATTATAGGGAGAAGGATAGCATATTTCCTACTCAAAGTTTGGAGTGGAAAATGAGGGGGAGAGAAGCACGGACGTGTAGAATTTAACTCTTCGTTTAGGTTTTGGACTGTGATGGGGGACCACTGCAAATCCCCATTGTTTGTGGGCTCTGATACAGATACAGCCAAAGAGAACTTATCACCCAACAGCACTGTGGAACACTTTGGAAAGTTCACACAGAGCCACTAAAGAGTTTCTGTAAACAAGTGAGATTATAGAAGTGAGCAAAACGTAATACCCTGAATTCTTTCTTTTCTGAGGATGCAATATAACTTGAACTCATCTAAAGTAGAATTTATATTTCATCATCTGTTAAAATTCTGTGGCTAAAGAGGTTGACCACAAGTCAATGATACTCTGGGTGCCAAGCCACTCACTGCAAGAACTTCTAAGTCCTGTTGACATGAAATAGAAGCCAGAACCACTGTGATTCTATTTTTCCTTAACTTTTTTTTTCATTTTAACATCTTTATTGGAGTATAATTGCTTTACAATGGTGTGTTAGTTTCTGCCTTATAACAAAGTGAATCAGTTTTACATATACATATGTTCCCATATCTCTTCCCGCTTGCGTCTCCCTCCCTCCCACCCTCCCTATCTCACCCCTCCAGGCGGTCACAAAGCACCGAGCTGATCTCTCTGTGCTATGCGGCTGCTTCCCACTAGCTATCCACCTTACGTTTGGTAGTGTATATATGTCCATGCCTCTCTCTCACTTTGTCACAGTTTACCCTTCCCCCTCCCCTTAGCCTCAAGTCCATTCTCTAGTAAGTCTGTGTCTTTATTCCTGTTTCACCCCTAGGTTTTTCATGACATTTTTTTCCCTTAAATTCCATATATATGTGTTAGCATACGGTATTTGTCTTTCTCTTTCTGACTTCACTCTGTATGACAGACTCTAGCTCTATCCACCTCATTACAAATAGCTCAATTTCATTTCTTTTTATGGCTGAGTAATATTCCATTGTATATATGTGCCACATCTTTTTTATCCATTCATCCGATGATGGACACTCAGGTTGTTTCCATCTCTGGGCTATTGTAAATAGAGCTGCAATGAACATTTTGGTACATGACTCTTGTTGAATTATTGTTTTCTCAGGGTATATGCCCAGTAGTGGGATTGCTGGGTCATATGGTAGTTCTATTTGTAGTTTTTTGTTTTTTGTTTTTTGTTTTTTGTTTTGCGGTACGCGGGCCTCTCACTGTTGTGGCTTCTCCCGTTGCGGAGCACAGGCTCCGGACGCGCAGGCTCAGTGGCCATGGCTCACGGGCCCAGCCGCTTCGCGGCATGTGGGATCTTCCCGGACCGGGGCACGAACCCGCATCCCCTGCATCGGCAGGTGGACTCTCAACCACTGCGCCACCAGGGAAGCCCCTATTTGTAGTTTTTTAAGGAACCTCCATACTGTTCTCCACAGTGGCTGTATCAATTTACATTCCCACCAACAGTGTAAGAGGGTTCCCTTTTCTCCACACCCATTCCAGCATTTATTGTTTCTAGATTTTTTGATGATGGCCATTCTGACTGGTGTGAGATGATATCTCATTGTAGTTTTGATTTGCATTTCTCTAATGATTAGTGATGTTGAGCATTCTTTCATGTGTTTGTTGGCAGTCTGTATATCTTCTTTGGAGAAATGTCTATTTAGGTCTTCTGCCCATTTTTGGATTGGGTTGTTTGTTTTTTTGTTATTAAACTGCATGAGCTGCTTATAAATTTTGGAGATCAATCCTTTGTCAGTTGCTTCATTTGCAAATATTTTCTCCCATTCTGAGGGTTGTCTTGTGGTCTTGTTTATGGTTTCCTTTGCTGTGCAAAAGCTTTGAAGTTTCATTAGGTCCCATTTGTTTATTTTTGTTTTTATTTCCATTTCTCTAGGAGGTGGGTCAAAAAGGATCTTGCTGTGATTGATGTCATAGACTGTCCTGCCTAGGTTCTCCTCTAAGAGTTTGATAGTTTCTGGCCTTACATTTAGGTCTTTAATCCATTTTGAGCTTATTTTTGTGTATGGTGTTAGGGAGTGATCTAATCTTATACTTTTACATGTACCTGTCCAGTTCTCCCAGAAACACTTATTGAAGAGGCTGTCCTTTCTCCACTGTACATTCCTGCCTCCTTTATCAAAGATAAGGTGACCATATGTGCGTGGGTTTATCTCTGGGCTTTCTATCCTGTTGCATTGATCTATATTTCTGTTTTTGTGCCAGTACCATACTGTCTTGATTACTGTAGCTTTGTAGTATAAACTGAAGTCAGGAAGCCTGATTCCTCCAGCTCCGTTTTTCGTTCTCAAGATTGCTTTGGCTATTTGGGGTCTTTTGTGTTTCCATACAAATTGTGAAATTTTTTGTTCTAGTTCTGTGAAAAATGCCAGTGGTAGTTTGATAGGGATTGCATTGAATCTGTAGATTGCTTTGGGTAGTAGAGCCATTTTCACAATGTTGATTCTTCCAATCCAAGAACATGGTATATCTCTCCATCTATTTGTATCATCTTTAATTTCTTTCATCAGTGCCTTATAATATTCTGCATACAGGTCTTTTGTCTCCTTAGGTAGGTTTATTCCTAGATATTTTATTCTTTTTGTTGCAATGGTAAATGGGAGTGTTTTCTTGATTTCACTTTCAGATTTTTCATCCTTAGTGTATAGGAATGCCAGAGATTTCTGTGCATTAATTTTGTATCCTGCTACTTTACCAAATTCATTGATTAGCTCTAGTAGTTTTCTGGTAGCATCTTTAGGATTCTCTATGTATAGTATCATGTCATCTGCAAAGAGTGACAGCTTTACTTCTTCTTTTCCAATTTGGATTCCTTTTATTTCCTTTTCTTCTCTGATTGCTGTGGCTAAAACTTCCAAAACTATGTTGAATAAGAATGGTGAGAGTGGGCAACCTTGTCTTGTTCCTGATCTTTGTGGAAATGCTTTCAGTTTTTCACCATTGAGGACGATGTTGGCTGTGGGTTTGTCATATATGGCCTTTATTATGTTGAGGAAAGTTCCCTCTATGCCTACTTTCTGCAGGGTTTTTATCATAAATCGCTGTTGAATTTTGTCAAAAGCTTTCTCTGCATCTATTAAGATGATCATATGGTTTTTCTCCTTCAATTTGTTAATATGGTGTATCACGTTGATTGATTTGCATATATTGAAGAATCCTTGCATTCCTGGAATAAACCCCACTTGATCATGGTGTATGATCCGTTTAATGTGCTGTTGGATTTTGTTTGCTAGTATTTTGTTGAGGATTTTTGCATCTATGTTCATTAGGATATTGGCCTGTAGTTTTCTTTCTTTGTGACGTCCTTGTCTGGTTTTGGTATCAGGGTGATGGTGGCCTCATAGAATGAGTTGGGGAGTGTTCCTCCCTCGGCTATATTTTGGAAGAGTTTGAGAAGGATAGGTGATAGCTCTTCTCTAAATGTTTGATAGAATTCGCCTGTGAAGCCATCTGGTCCTGGGCTTTTGCTTGTTGGAAGATTTTTAATCACAGTTTCAATTTCAGTGCTTGTGATTGGTCTGTTCATATTTTCTATTTCTTCCTGATTCAGTCTTGGCAGGTTGTGCCTTTCTAAGAATTTGTCCATTTCTTCCAGGTTGTCCACTTTATTGGCATAGAGTTGCTTGTAGTAATCTCTCATGATCTTTTGTATTTCTGCAGTGTCAGTTGTTACTTCTCCTTTTTCATTTCTAATTCTATTGATTTCAGTCTTCTCCCTTTTTTTCTTGATGAGTCTGGCTAATGGTTTATCAATTTTGTTTATCCTTTCAAAGAACCAGCTTTTAGTTTTATTGATCTTTGCTATCGTTTCCTTCATTTCTTTTTCATTTATTTCTGATATGATTTTTATGATTTCTTTCCTTCTGCTAACTTTGGGGTTTTTTTGTTCTTCTTCCTCTAATTGCTTTAGGTGCAAGGTTAGGTTGTTTATTCGAGATGTTTCCTGTTTCTTAAGGTAGGATTGTATTGCTATAAACTTCCCTCTTAGAACTGCTTTTGCTGCATCCCATAGATTTTGAGTCGTTGTGTCTCCATTGTCATTTGTTTCTAGGTATTTTTTGATTTCCTCTTTGATTTCTTCAGTGATCACTTCGTTATTAAGTAGTGTATTGTTTAGCCTCCATGTGTTTGTATTTTTTACAGATCTTTTCCTGTAATTGATATCTAGTCTCATAGTGTTGTGGTCGGAAAAGATACTTGATACAATTTCAATTTTCTTAAATTTACCAAGGCTTGATTGGTGACCCAAGATATGATCTATCCTGGAGAATGTTCCATGAGCACTTGAGAAAAATGTGTATTCTGTTGTTTTTGGATGGAATGTCCTATAAATATCAATTAAGTCCATCTTGTTTAATGTATCATTTAAAGCTTGTGTTTCCTTATTTATTTTCATTTTGGATGATCTGTCCATTGGTGAAAGTGGGGTGTTAAAGTCCCCTACTATGATTGTGTTACTGTCGATTTCCCCTTTTATGGCTGTTAGCATTTGCCTTATATATTGAGGTGCTTCTATGTTGGGTGCATAAATATTTACAATTGTTATATCTTCTTCTTGGATCAATCCCTTGATCATTATGTAGTGTCCTTCTTTGTTTCTTCTAATAGTCTTTATTTTAAAGTCTATTGTGTCTGATATGAGAATTGCTACTCCAGCTTTCTTTTGGTTTCCATTTGCATGAAATACCTTTTTCCATCCCCTTACTCTCAGTCTGTATGTGTCTCTAGGTCTGAAGTGGGTCTCTTGTAGACAGCAAATATATGCGTCTTGTTTTTGTATCCAGTCAGCCAATCTGTGTCTTTTGGTGGAAGCATTTAGTCCATTTACATTTAAGGTAATTATCGATATGTATGTTCCCATTCCCATTTTCTTAATTGTTTTGGGTTTGTTATTGTAGGTCTTTTCCTTCTTTTGTGTTTCTTGCCTAGAGAAGTTCCTTTAGCAGTTGTTGTAGAGCTGGTTTGGTGATGCTGAACTCTCTCAGCTTTTGCTTGTCTGTAAAGGTTTTAATTTCTCCATCAAATCTGAATGAGATCCTTGCTGGGTAGAGTAATCTTGGTTGCAGGTTTTTCTCCTTCAACACTTTCAATATGTCCTGCCACTCCCTTCTGGCTTGCAGAGTTTCTGCTGAAAGATCAGCTGTTAACCTTATGGGGAGTCCCTTGTGTGTTATTTGTTGTTTTTCCCTTGCTGCTTTTAATATGCTTTCTTTGCATTTAATTTTTGCAGTTTGATTAATATGTGTCTTGGCGTATTTTTCCTTGGATTTATCCTGTATGGGACTCTCTGTGCTTCCTGGACTTGATTAACTATTTCCTTTCCCATATTAGGGAAGTTTTCAACTATAATCTCTTCAAATATTTTCTCAGTCCCTTTCTTTTTCTCTTCTTCTTCTGGAACCCCTATAATTCGAATGTTGGTGCGTTTAATGTTGTCCCAGAGGTCTCTGAGACTGTCCTCAGTTCTTTTCATTCTTTTTTCTTTATTCTGCTCTGCAGTAGTTATTGCCACTATTTTATCTTCCAGGTCACTTATCCGTTCTTCTGCCTCAGTTATTCTGCTATTGATCCCATCTAGAGTATTTTTCATTTCATTTATTGTGTTGTTCATCATTGTTTGTTTCATCTTTAGTTCTTCTAGGTCCTTGTTAACTGTTTCTTGCATTTTGTCTATTCTATTTCCAAGATTTTGGATCATCTTTACTATCATTATTCTGAATTCTTTTTCAGGTAGACTGCCTATTTCCTCTTCATTTGTTAGGTCTGGTGGGTTTTTATCTTGCTCCTTCATCTGCTGTGTGTTTTTCTGTCTTTTCATTTTGCTTATCTTACTGTGTTTGGGGTCTCCTTTTTGCAGGCTGAAGGTTCGTAGCTCCTGTTGTTTTTAGTGTCTGTCCCCAGTGGCTAAGGTTGTTTCAGTGGGTTGTGTAGGCTTCCTGGTGGAGGGTACTAGTGCCTGTGTTCTGGTGGATGAGGCTGGATCTTGTCTTTCTGGTGGGCAGGTCCACGTCTGGTGGTGTGTTTTGGGGTGTCTGTAGACTTATTATGATTTTGGGCAGCCTCTCTGCTAATGGGTGGGATTGTGTTCCTGTCTTGCTAGTTGTTTGGCATAGGATGTCCAGCACTGTAGCTTGCTGGTCGTTGCGTGAAGCTGGGTGTTGGCGTTGAGATGGAGATCTCTGGGAGATTTTCGCCGTTTGATATTATATGCAGCTGGGAGGCCTCTTGTGGACCAGTGTCCTGAAGTTGGCTCTCCCACCTCAGAGGCACAGCACTAACGCCTGGCTGCAGCACCAAGAGCCTTTCATCCACACGGCTCCTTAATTTGGGATGATTCGTTGTCTATTCATGTATTCCACAGATGCAGGGTACATCAAGTTGATTGTGGAGCTTTAATCCGCTGTTTCTGAGGCTGCTGGGAGAGATTTCCCTTTCTCTTCTTTGTTCTCACAGCTCCCAGGGGCTCAGCTTTGGATTTGGCCCCGCCTGTGCGTGTAGGTCGCTGGAGGGCGTCTGTTCTTTGCTCAGACAGGACGGGGGTAAGGGGGGCGCTGATTCGGAGGCTTTGGCTCACTCAGGCCGGGGGGAGGGAGGATCAGGGAGTGCAGGGTGGGCCTGCAGCGGCAGAGGCCAGCGTGACGTTTCCAGCCTGAGGGGCGTCGTGCGTTCTCCCGGGGGAGTTGTCCCTGGATCCCAAGACCCTGGCAGTGGTGGGCTGCACAGGCTCCCCGGAAGGGGTGTGTGGATAGTGACCTGTGTTCGCATACAGGCTTCTTGGTGGCGGCAGCAGCGGCCTTAGCGTCTCATGTCTGTCTCTGGGGTCCGCACTTTTAGCCGCGGCTCGTGCCCGTCTCTGGAGCTCCTTTAAGCAGAGTTCTTAATCCCCCCTCTCCTCGCGCACCAGGAAATAAAGAGGGAAGAAAAAGTCTCCTGCCCCTTCGGCAGGTCCAGACTTTTCCCCGGACTCCCTCCCGGCTAGCCGCGGCGCACTAACGCCCTGCAGGATGTGTTCACGCCGCCAACCCCAGTCCTCTCCTGGCGCTCCGAGTGTAGCCGGAGCCTCAGCTCCCAGCCCCGCCCGCCCCGGCGGGTGAGCAGACAAGCCTCTCGGCTGGTGAGTGCCGGTCGGCCCTGATCCTCTGCGCTGGAATCTCCCCGCTTTGCCCTCCGCACCCCTGTTGCTGTGCTCTCCACCGCGGCTCCGAAGCTCCCCCACTCCGCCACCCGCAGTCTCCACCCGCGAAGGGGCTTCCTAGCGTGTGGAAACTTTCCCTCCTTCACAGCTCCCTCCCGCTGGTGCAGGTCCCGTCCCTATCCTTTTGTCTCTGTTTATTCTTTTTTCTTTTGCCCTAACCAGGTACGTGGGGGGTTTCTTGCCTTTTGGGAGGTCTGAGGTCTTCTGCCAGCGTTCAGTAGGTGCTCTGTAGGAGTTGTTCCACGTGTAGATGTATTTCTGGTGTATTCTTGGGGAGGAAGGTGATCTCCGCGTCTTACTCTTCCGCCATCTTCCCGGAAGTGCTCTTCCAGTTTTCTGATTGCCAGTTATTTAATAGTCTGGTCAAAGACAATGGAAGCACTATTAAAGTATGGCATTTTGACTGCCATTGGAAAGGTCAGGTTTCAAACAGCAGTGCACTAGTTGTGCTCCGATTAACTTCTTGATGTGCACTTCACTACAACCTGGTGCTAACTTTGTGAGCTTGTAAATAAGTTTCCAGGAACTTAAACTCTTTGTGTTTAAAAGATATTCAGAACACTCTTCATTTTCCACTGGAATTTTTAAAAAAAGAACTAAAGTAGCTTGTTATTAGGGTTACTTGTGGTATAAGAAATCCATAGACATAAGAAGAGACACCAGGAATTCCCTGGCAGTCCAGTGGTTAAGACTCAGAGCTTTCACTGCTGAGGACCTGGGTTTGATACCTGGTTGGGGAACTAAGATCCCACAAGCCGTGTGGTATGGCCAAAATAAATAAATAAATAAAATCAAAACTAAGAAATAAATTTTTTTTAAAAAAGAAGTGATACCATCTCTGAAATCGACCATCAAGAAAAGGAGTCCAACGGTGCTTTGTGACAGCCTGGAGGGGTGGGATAGGGAGGGTGGGAGGGAGGGAGACGCAAGAGGGAAGACATATGGGAACATATGTATATGTATAACTGATTCACTTTGTTATAAAGCAGAAACTAACACACCATTGTAAAGCAATTATACCCCAATAAAGATGTTAAAAAAAAAAAAAAAAGGAGTCCAAGAACGAAAAATTTCACAATTTATATGGAAACTCAAAAGACCCCAAATAACCAAAGCAATCCTGAGTAATCAAAACGTCAGGTAGCAGGCTCCCTGACTTCACACTATACTACAAAGCTATAGTAATCAAGACAGTATGGTACTGGCACAAAAACAGAAATATAGATCAATGGAACAGGACAGAAAGCCAGAGATAAACCCACGCATGTATGGTCACCTTATCTTTGATAAAGGGGGCAAGAATATACAATGGAGAAAAGACAGCCTCTTCAATAAGTGGTGCTGGGAAAACTGGACAGCTACATGTAAAAGAATGAAATTAGAACACTCCCTAACACCGTATACAAAAATAAACTCCAAATGGATTAAAGACCTAAATGTAAGGCCAGACACTATAAAACTCCTAGAGGAAAACATAGGCAGAACACTCTTTGACATAAATTGCAACAAGATCTTTTTTGACCCACTTCCTAGAGTAATGTAAATAAAAACAAAAATAAACAAATGGGACCTAATGAAACTTAAAAGCTTTTGCACAATAAAGGAAACCATAAACAAAATAAAAAGACAACCCACAGAATGGGAGAAAATATTTGCTAATGAAGCGACCGACAAGGGATTAATCTCCAAGATATACAAACAGCTCATGTAGCTCTATGTCAAAAAACCAAACAACCCAATCAAAAAATGGGCAGAAGATCTAAATAGACATTTCTCCAAAGAAGACATACAGTTGGCCAAAAAGCACATGAAAAGATGCTCAGCATCACTAATTATCAGAGAAATGCAAATCAAAATGACAATGAGGTATTACCTCACACCGGTCAGAATGGCCATCATCAAAAAGTCTACAGACGGGGCTTCCCTGGTGGCGCAGTGGTTGAGAGTCCGCCTGCTGATGCAGGGGACACGGGTTCGTGCCCCAGTCTGGGAAGATCCCACATGCCGCGGAGCGGCTGGGCCCGTGAGCCATGGCCACTGAGCCTGCGCGTCCGGAGCCTGTGCTCTGCAGCGGGAGAGGCCGCCACGGTGAGAGGCCCGCATACCGCAAAAAAAAAAAAAAAAAAAGTCTACAGACAACAAACGCTGGAGAGGGTGTGGAGAAAAGGGAGCTCTCCTACACTGTTGGTGGGAATGTAAATTGGTGTAGCCACTGTGGAGAACAGTATGGAGGTTTCTTAAAAAACTAAAAATAGAACTACCATATGATCCAGCAAGCCCATTCCTGGACATATACCTGGAGAAAACTCTAATTCAAAAAGATACATACACCCCTATGTTCATTGCAGCACTATTTACAATAGTCAAGACATGGAAGCAACCTAAATGTCCATCGACAGCAGAATGGATAAAGAAGATGTGGTACATATGTACAATGGAATATTACTCAGCCATAAAAAAAACAAAATATGCCAGTTGCAGCAACATGGATGGACCTAGAGATGATCATACTAAGTGAAGTAAGTCAGACAAAGACAAATATCATATGATATCACTCATATGTGGAATCTAATTTTTTTAAAAATTATATAAATGAACTTATTTACAAAACAGAAACAGACTCACAGATTTCAAAAACAAACTTATGGTTACCAGAGGGGAAACCAGCGGGGGGGGGGAGGGATAAATTAGGAGCTTGGGATTAACATGTACACACTACTATATATGGAACAGATAACCAACAAGGACCTACTGTAATATATAGCACAGGGAACTCTACTCAATATTCTGTAATAACCTGTATGGGAAAATAATCTGAAAAAGAATGAATATATGTGTATGTATAACTGAATCACTTTGCTGTACACCTGAAACTAACACAACATTGTAAATCAACTATACTCCAATAAAATTTTTTAAATTAAATTAAATGTTATAAAAAAAAAAAAGAAAGAAAAGGAGTCCAAAATTTGATGGAAGTGAAGGAATTGGCTCCTCTTACCTGGCTCTGGAACTTTCTCAGATAACTTGTTTCAGAATGCAAATCATAGGGTACACTTTTATCCCAAGACTCTACCAGCTTTAAGGCCAATTAAGATTTGGGCAACTTTCTCCTATTAACTAAGACTTTTTTTTTTCCTCCCAATTATGTGAATGTTTGGAGTCTAAATTGACGGAATATATAGAAAGTGATTTTTACAAGAGAGATCAGGAGTTTGCAATATTCAAATTCTTTGATATCATTATTCTCTTTTTTGAATCTATTCTCTGGAAAACATCTAAACTATAGGGAAAGAAAATATAAGCCCAGGGACTTCCCTGGTGGCACAGTGGTTAAGAATCTGCCTGCCAATGCCAGGGACATGGGTTTGAGCCCTGGTCCAGGAAGATCCCACATGCTGCGGAGCAACTAAGCCTGTGTGCCACAACTACTGAGCCTGTGTTCTAGAGCCCACATGCCACAACTACTGAAGCCCGCACACCTAGATCCTGTGCTCTGCAACAAGAGAAGCCACCACAATGACAAGCCCTCGCACTGCAACGAAGAGTAGCCCCGGCTCACTGCAACTAGAGAAAGCCCGTGTGCAGCAAAAAAGACCCAATGCAGCCAAATAAATAAATACATTTGTTTAAAAAAAAGAAAGAAAATGTAAGCCCAAATATGTTTATCACAGCACTACCACATATTAGTACAACACTGTAAGTGATCTCAATTTACAACAAAAGGAAATGATTGAAGTAAATTAGAATATGATCATATCATGGACTATTATTCAGTCATTAAAATGTTTAGCAAGAAATTATTTCAGTTTGTGAGGTGACCCCTTGAGGTACTAAAACTTGAATATATATCTTCTAAATTATCAGATGGAAAACTCACATGTTCATATATTTTAAAATTAGGAAAAATAACTTAAGGGAACAGAATTAAGACCAAACATACAGGGAAATTTATAACAATAGAGATAAATGAAACATATTTTTTTAAAAAAGCAACTCCCAGATTGAATAATAAAGAAAAAAACCAACTTTGAACTCTGTGATATTTATAGGAGATGCATTTAAACCAAAGTGACTCTAAAAAGTGAAAGATAAATAAATTGAGGGAAGGAAGGAAGGAAGGAGGGAAGGAAGGAAGGAAGGAAGGAAATAAGGAAGGAAGGAAGGAAGGGAAGGAGGAAGGAAGGGACTCATGATATTATAGTCACAATGTTGTACAACCATCGCCACTATCCATTTCCAGAACTTGCTCATCATCCTAAATAGAAACTCTGTACCCATTAAACAATAATTCCCCATCCTTCCCTCTCCTCAGCCCCAGGCAACCATGATTCTACTTCCTGTCTTTATGAATTTGCCTATTCTAGGAACTGTAGGGAATCCTACAGTATTTGTCCTTTGTGTCTGGGTTATTTCACTTGACACAATGTTATCAGTGTTCATCTATGTTATAGCATATATAAGAATTCCACCCATTTTTTTATGGCTGAATACTATTCCACTGTATGAAGAGACCACATTTTGTTCATCCTTTCACCTGTTGATGGACACTTGACTTGTTTCCACCTTTGGGCTCTTCTGAATAATGCTGCTATGAACGCTGGTGTGCAAATATCTGTTTGATTTTCTGTTGTCAGTTCTTTAGGGTATGTATCTAGGAGTGGAATTCCTAGATCATATGATCATTCTATAAAGTGAATGTAGTTTTAATCTTAGTGGAAAGTAGGGCCTTCTAGACAAGACATAAAATCCAGAAGCCATAAAGGAAATTATAGATATAACTACATAAAAAATATAAACTTCTTTATTTCAGAAAATCTCATTTCTAAAGCCAAAAGACCGAGGAAAATATTGCAACACATATGATAGTGAGCTCACGCAAATCAATAAGAACAAGATAGATAATCCAATAGAAAACAGGTAAACAGGAAGTTTCTGGAGAGGAGGGGAAGGGAGGGGAAGAAAACAAATAACCAGTGAACTTCTGAAAAGACACTCTCACTTATAATTTAATAATTATAAAAGCAAAACAACAACGAGATACCATTTTTAAGCTATGGTAAAGTTAGTTAAAATTTTACAACACCCAGTAGTGGTAAGGATGTTGGGATAAGTATATACATGGGTATATACGTTTTGGTAGACATGTACATTTTTTCAACATTTTTGGAGAACAATTTGGTGACATCTGTCACAGTTTATATGGCACATAATTTTTGTCCCAGCAGAGAGGGAGATACATACATAAGAGAAAGTTTACTGCAGCATTGCTTGTAATGCTAAAATGGTGAAAAGGTTTATCATTACAAGACTAAATCAGTTGCGACACAGCCAAACAATGGAATGCATTCAAAGATAATGGGAATTAAGTTACGAAGAATTCAGGCTCTGTCATCTTCTCTGCACCACCCCCAACCAAGGATTCTTTTCACCAGGTTTTAATATATTTGAAGCTCCCTAGAATGGTGCTTGTGCATGTGTGCGTGCGTGTGTGTGTACCAGAATCTTCTACTGTAATTATTTTCAACTGCTGCTCCTATTTTGTTTCTTGTTTTGCTAATGTCACTACCAGGAGCCTTAAAGGGAAGTTTCTTCCCCATGATGCTGCCATCTGCCAAAGAGAACCTGGGTTTTCCGGAAGTTTCATGGGCCTTGCACTCTCAAGAAACTAGGAATGAATGCACAAAAACCTGGGCATCTTTGGGACCCTGGCATATGCCACCCCTGAGATCGACCTTTACCACTGCCTGGGTCCTGAGTTGATGTCCCAGGATGTAAGCACATCCTTAGCTGTCTTTCCGCACAGCTGTGCTCCCTGTTGCCTGAGATCTCTTGCCCTCCCTGAGGCCAGGAAAGCCCATCTCTTCTCATTTGGGAGTGTGCATCTCAGAATCTCTGAAATTCAATCATTACTCCCAATAACTTGTTCACAGTTTCAAACAAGAGGCCAAAAGGATTCTGCGTTCAACATGCAGCTAAGCTTTGGCCCACCACATCATGACCTTTGCTAGATATGCTTGCACTCGCTCCCTCTATTAAATGCAATTAAACCAAATCTGTGTTTGATATTAATATTCTCCTGAACAGTGATAAAAGAGTGTAATATTTACTTGTGTCCGATAGCTGTTAATTCCTAGAAGCAACAGAATGCGGTCTGGGTAAAACATCAAAAGCTTACATTATTATTTACATGATAACGCATTCCTTTTGTAGTATTAGTGAATACGTATTTTGCTGGCCTCATTTTCCGAGCATGCATAATAAATCCAAAGAAAAAAACTGTGTGCTAATTTTAACTTTAAAATTTTAAGTTAGTGATGTCTATCTGGTTTTATTAGCTATAATAGCAATCTATTTCTGCCCTAAGAGTTCAAGAAGAGAACACTATTTAAAATACAGGTTGGATTACATAACTGCTGGGTTTTGCAACCTTCAAAGATTTCCCATTGTCCTTTGAACATAATCCCAAAGTGCCTGTAATTACCAGTGTCGACTGCCAGACCTCTCACCCTCCACTCTCTCGGAGATCCCTTCGGCCTCTTGGCACACTCAGTCCTCCAGGTCTTCTCTCATCCCTGGACCACACACGGCCTTTCATGCCTGACGGGCTGTGTTTCTGTTCTCTCCACTCCATCACTTTTCTTTTCCCTGCTTTTATTGAGGTATCATTGACATCTAACATTGTGTTAGTTTAAGGTGTCCAATGGGCTGATTTGATACACGTATATATTGTGAAATGATTACCACAATAGGGTTAGCCAACAGCTCCATCACCTAATTACCATTTTTTTTTTTTTGGTGGTGAGAAATTTAAGATCTACTCTCTTAGCAAATTTCAAGTGTATGCGTATACAGTATTGATAACTATACTCACCATGCTGTACATGAGATCCTCAGTACTTATTCATCTCATAACTGGAAGTCTGTATGCTTTGACCACCAGCCCCTGGTAACCACCATTCCACTCTCTGTTTCTATGAGTTCAGCTTTTTGGGATTCCACATATAAGTGGGATCACACGGTATCTGTCTTTCTCTGACTTATTTCACTTAGCATAGTGCCTTCCATTAAGATATAATTCACAAACCATATAATCCATCATTTTGAAGTGTACAGCTCTGTGGTTGTCAGTATACTCACAGCAGGGTGCGACCATCACAGCCAACAATTATGGAACATTTTTATCTCCCCAAAAGGAAGCTCCACACCAATTAGTAATCCCTCCTCACTCCTCCATAGCCCTAGCTCCTGGTAACCCCTCCTCACTCCTCCATAGCCCTAGCTCCTGGTAACCCCTCCTCACTCCTCCATAGCCCTAGCTCCTGGTAACCCCTAATCTACTCTCTGTCTTTATGGGTTTACCTATTCTGGACATTTCATATAAATGAAATCACAATACATGGCCTGTGGTGACAGCGTTCTTTCACTCAGCATCATGTTTTCAAGGTTCATCCATGCCCAGCCGTGGATGCTGTATGTATCAGTACTTCATTGCTTTTTTTTTTTTTTTTTTTTTTTTTGCAGTACGCGGGCCTCTCACTGTTGTGGCCTCTCCCGTTGCGGAGCACAGGCTCCAGACGTGCAGGCTCAGCGGCCATGGCTCACGGGCCCAGCCGCTCTGCGGCATGTGGGATCCTCCCGGACCGGGGCACGAACCCGTGTCCCCTGCATCGGCAGGCGGACTCTCAACCACTGTGCCACCAGGGAAGCCCGTCATTGCTTTTTATGGCTGAAAAATCTTCCACTGTATGAACAGACCACATTTTGTTTATTTATCCATTGATGGCTATCTGGGCTGTTTCCATTTCTTGGCTATTATCAATAATGCTGCTATGAACATTTGTTTACAAGGTTTGTTTGTTGATTCCAGCCACCTTCATGAGTGGGAATATCTCATTGTGGTTTTGATTTGCATTTCCCTAACACCTAATCATGTTGAGCATCTTTTCCTGTGGATATTCACCATCTGAATAGCTTCTTTGGAGAAAGGTCTATGGGGAGTCTCATTACTCTTTATTACGAATGTATTTATCTACCTATTCACTTGTTTACTAGCGACCTCCCCACTTCACCTCCCTCTGTCAGTTGTGTAACTTAATATGCAGACATAAGTAAAGAAAACCCTGTGTCCACAGTGAGCCAGTAATGCCTGTGACCCTGGCAGAGAAGCGCACGCCTAGCTCCCTCAGATCCCCTCCCTCTTTCCAGCCCTGCCTGCCCCCCATCTGCTGATCTAATGTGAGTCATCCTTTGCTCGCATCCCGACACACCCAGTCCCAAATGAATACTCACTTCTTGTCTTAAAGCTGCTACTCTAATTGCTGAAGACCCCCCTCTCTCTCTCTTTGCAGTAGGTTAAAGTTCAGCCTGCAGAATATTAATTCTGTATTTTGATCCCCAGGGCTAGTCTCTTCTCCTAAGGCAGTTACTATTTTCTCCTACATAGATCTAAGGACACAGGGGGAGTCCATCTCTCCCGCAGCACAGCAAATATGCCTCCCCCCTCCCTGGAGTAACCAGGCTGATTTTATAGACTTCCCTCATTTTTACTATGAGAGTGAACACCTTCTAACCTGATCTTACCCCAAGGAATGTCTGCCTAGTACTTTCTTACTGAACAGTCATCCATTATCAGTGCTCCCCACTCTACCTTCACCACCTGTCTCGTGAGGAAACAGGTTTAAATTGATCTGCACTGTTTAAAACAATGAAATATCCAGTATCCTGTGATAAACCATAATGGAAAAGAATATGAAAAAGAATATATATATGTATAACTGAATCACTGTGCCGTACAGCAGAAATTAACACATTGTAAATCAACTACTTCAATAAAAAATTTTTTAAAAGAATGACAAATATTATAAATAACCTAAATAACTCAAGGGAATGAGGTGAGAAGCAATATGGCCGGGTGTTACGAACTTGGACTCGAAAGCCAGACCATCTGGGGTTGAACCCCAGATACCAAGTTAATGAACGTCTTCTTAACTCAGTTTCCCAGTCTGTAAAACAAGAGTACTCATAGTACCTACCTCACAGAGATGGTGTTATAGTGCTTAGAACAGAGCCAAGCACATCGGAAGCATTCCGTGTTAGTTGTTAATATTTACAAGTCTACCGTGGAATACAGTTTGACCATTTAAATGGATGACGAAGATGCATATTTACTGGCGCGCAAGAGGCTTTACAGTATAGCACTAACTCAAAGCAGATGTTAGGACAGCAGCCATTTGGAATATGCATATATCATACATGTGTGGGGCCACGTTAGAATATATACCGAGGCTAACGGTAGTTTTTACTGAGTAGTAGAATTTTAATTGATTTTATTTATTGATCGGTCTTTTCCATATGTTCTCATTTTCGACATTAATTATGTATAACTTGAATAATGTTTCAGAATAAAAAAAGAATTCTCTGCTTACCTCATTGAATCCTGTGGCTTCCTGGTTTCAGGTCCTCTTTGTACGCGAGGTACATAAACAATTCTATTGTTAGGATTGTTTTGTTGGCTAGCCCTGCGGGGGATGGATTATATTTAGAGAGAGCGGTTAACCACTTTGGCTTTAGTCTTCTTACATATTTATGTTTCCATAAGTTATCTCCTCCCGTGAAAGCTTAAGGAGGCACAGTCCAGCTCAAGCAAGCAGTAAAATCCACACTTTCTGCCTCCCGGTTCCAGGCTTTTTCCTACTCCACCATCTTTAATTAAAGATCATTGATCACTTGTGTTTGCTAGAGCACAGGTGCCCTAATTACCCTAGAAGATTCGTTAACTAGTTGTGATTTAAAGAAACATCCCACCACAGTATTGAAACAACAGGCCTTTAAAATGATTTCAGCTGAGAGGTACCAACAAGTTTGAACAATAACATTTGATTAAGACAGAAAGGTCAGCCCCAACTGGTTTCTGTCTGTAGCTAAAACTTACATCACGCTGGTTGTAATTTTGCCAACGTCAGAATAGTTTGTCCAATTCAGGAAAAACCTCAGACCGACTGATTGTTTGGTATTATACAGTCCAAACATCTGGATGCCTGGATTCTATGAAGCTGGCTGTTTTGTTGCTACTGTCTGTGTTTCCTTTCCTGTAAAGAATGGTAATGATGCAAACCCCAGCATCCTCCATGGATTTGTTTGAATAAGTTCTGCCTTTGTCCAAAAAAAAATGTTTATTGTAAAACCAAAGACATTCCACACGTCCCTGGTGAAAAGTTCCACACGTCCCTGGTGAAAAGTTCAGGGTGACTTCCAGTAAGTCCAGAGGGTCTGAAAATCATGGACTGGAATCTACCACAGCACCACTGCTGGCAGCCCAGGACTTGACGTAAGGAGAAAATGTTAGTATTCAGGATCAAGGTGAAAAATTTATTGACATTTATTAATGTGCAATAATTTACTTGTTTATCAGCCACCTTTTCCCTCCAGTGTCTATTCAAATGAAGTATCACGCCTGAAAGGCACTTTTTTTTTTTTTTTTTTTTTGCGGTACGCGGGCCTCTCACTGCTGTGGCCTCTCCCGTTGCGGAGCACAGGCTCCGGACGCGCAGGCTCAGCGGCCATGGCTCACGGGCCCAGCCGCTCCGCGGCATGTAGGATCTTCCCGGACCGGGGCATGAACCCGTGTCCCCTGCATCGGCAGGCAGACTCTCAACCACTGCGCCACCAGGGAAGCCCTTGAAAGGCACTTTTAAAAGATGTCTTCCCAAATGAAGACATGCCTATAATAGCAGAGAGCAAAGGATGAAGCAATGGGCAAATGTTCAGTAAAAATGTCCTAATATTCCTGCATTCTTGGTGTTTCTTCTCCTTTTCGTCGAGCTGTGTGGTAACGTCTCCCTCTTCTGACTTACCCCACGCGATTTTGTGTAGTGTGGATGTAGACTTTGCATTGTGACCACAGTAGACACCACACATGGTCAGTGGCCTTAGAGTTTCAAGGTTTCTCCAAATGTCATCCCGAAGCCGCCTCTATCAGGATAATCTGGCTGCTTGTTGAATACTGCAACAAGCTGCACCTCACCTCACACTTACTGAATAAACATTTCTAGGAGCAGAGCTTGGAAATCTGCATGTTCATCAAATTTTCCAGATTATTCTATGCACACTATAGTTACAGACTGAAGTGTCCACTGTTTAGGCCAATATTCTTCTTTCAGGAGACTGCCGTTAACCCACAGCCAGAGTCCTATGAATTAGACCAAAGCCAGTGGCACCTCCTAGCTCCCTGCCTTGCTGTCCAAGATGCTGGAGGGATTAAGAGTGGGGCAAGAAACAACCCTAGTCACTGAAAATGTGAGTGTCCAATAGGACCCCAGTAAGAAAAATGAAAAGTCAAGACAAGATTGGGAGAAAATATTTACACATCATCTGTCTGATAAAGGACTCACATCCAGAAATATCTAAAGAACTCTCGCATTCCAGTAAGAAAAACAAAACAAACAACTCAGTATAAAAAGAACCAAAAGATTTGATCACACACTTCACTAAAGAGATGCAGATCGCAAATGAGCACAGGAAGAGATGTTCAACATCATTAGTCATCAGGGAAATGTGAACTAAACCCACAAGGAGATGCCACTACAAACCCATAAAAGTGTCTGCAATTTTTTCTAAAAACTGACTATACTGCCAAGGATGTGAAGCAATTGGGAATCATACGTCACCAGTGGGAATAAAATGGTACTGCCACTTTAGAAGACTGGCAGTTTCCTTTAGGTTGAACACGCACTTAGCATACAACTCAGCATTCCCACTTCTAGGATTTACTCATGCAATGGACTGAATGTTGCTGTCCTCTCAAAATTCATGTGTCAAAATCTTAACCCCCAATGGGACAGCATTTGGAATTGGGGCTTTGGGAGGTGATTGGGTCATGAGGATGGAGCTGTCATGAATAGGATTTGTGCCCTTATAAGAGGGCTCTCTGGCCCACCCTCTTTTTTTGAATATGAACTTCAGTTCAGGTGATTTTTTTGATCCAGAAAACACCTATCTACACAGCAGGAGAGCAATGGAAAAATAAATGTATAACAACGACAACAAAATAAGAAAAAAAAGAAGATATTGAATCACTCCCATTGTTTTAATTTCCTAGTGTCAAATACGCAGCCTGGGTGATGACATTTCTTACTTGCTGACTCGGTCTGACTGGTGCCACAAAGACATGGCCAATTTTTTCCCCATAAACGGGAAGAAAGGGGCAAAGGACAGTATGAGGATTTTAGGGAAACCAAGGAAATTATGAGATACAGATGAAGTAGATTAGATCCCAGAAGTGGCATCTCAGATTCTGAAAGAAAGAACCAAGGAACATATAATTGCACCAAGCTGCCATTCGAGGAAGAATAAGATGCACCTCATGGTTAAAGATAAAAGTTTTAAATAGCAAGAAGGATGGGATGAAGTTAATCTGAAAACAGTTAAACCTGGTGCATCATTAGAAAAATTGGTGAAACACCTACTTGGGTGAAAGGAATTTGACTCGTCATGAATAATGGCTGTTGTAAACTACACCTTGTGGAAAGACAAGTTTGGACATTTCTCTTCTTTCCTTCGGCATCGCAGCCTTCATTCTCTAGTGTCATGACAACACTACAGGGTCTTAAAATAGTTTCCCCTTCTCTAGTCACTTTTTTTTTCTTTTTTTTTTCTAGTCACTTTTGCAAAGCTGCTTCAGGTTTCTAGAATTCAATGGCACTCAAGTGGGGAGCAGCTGACGCTCAGGAATGCACTTCTGAAGAAAGGTGGCAGCTGGGAAAGCAGGGCAGCTCTCTTTGTGCCCAGGGATCAGGAGAGCTGTGAATCTGGCAGGGGAAGATGTCTTCAAATACTCAGAACAGACACCACAGAAGGATCTGATTGCCCTTGGTCTACAGATGCCACATACTCCTCGCTGCCTGCAGCTGCCATTTCAATCAGGGCTTCATTACAGAGCAAATTTTCCTCTTAAAGTATTTTCTTTCATAGGAATCCTGTCTGTATGAGCACTGTGTTCAACCCCAATGCCAGGGAAGACCAGCTGTAAAGATACAGGTTGGTGTGAGTGAGTAGAACATGACATGAGGATGTTTTAAGTGGCTGGGCATTTGTTCTAATTTTCATTCTTCCTGACTCCCCAACCTTCTCTACCACTGATCCAATTAGCCACGCACGAAGCACTGTATTTCTTTAAGAAATTACTATAATGGATGGAATTGGGAAAATAAGTATAGAAAGATTGTTGCTACTTCTCTAAAAATTTGTTTTCTTATATCTAAATCACAACTAGCGATGCTAATTTCTGTAAAGTTAACCAGCCACCTTCCCTGTGGCCCAGCAGTTTTCTTCCTAGGTACATAACCACGAGAGATGGAAACACAGGGCCGAAAATACAACGCTCGTAGCAGCTTTATTCCCAATAGGTCCAAACTGGAAAGCGTTCAAACGCTCATCAACAGAAGAATGGCTAAACAAATTGTGGCATACCCTTACAGTGGAATAATACACAGTTTTTGGAAAAAAAGAAAAAAACTACCGATACACGCAACCACACAGATAAGTCTCAAAAACATTATGTGGAGAGAAAAAAGCCAGACGCCAGAGTATGTTCTGTATGAGTTCAGTTATATGACGTTCAAGAGTAAGCAAACCTAGTTCATGAGGGTCACTGCGGTGTGAGGACGGTGGGGAAACAAGGGAACTTGTTTCTGGGGTGATTGGAAAGATTCTATATCTTGATCCAGGAAGTGGTTACCAGGAGGTATATGTAGGTAAATAATCAAGCTGTACACTTAAGATGCATGCATTTTACTATATGTAAATTATACCCCAGTTGAAAAACAAAGGACCATCAGGTGTCCATGTCCAGTTGCTGCAGGCCTGACAGAACGTGCGGGGATTTCTTGCTTATAAGCATCAGACTTGGCTTTGTGCTGCTTGACCACCAGGCAATAAAGAGAACAAAGTAACATTTCTCATAGTTATAGGACGGAGGAGGCACACATTCACCATGGGTTGAGCACCACGTGCTTGGTACTGTGCTGGGGGCCTTGGGAGGCTTAACAATCAATCCAACAGCGTTCCTGCCTCCTGGGAGCTTACAGTCTAGTGTAGAACATACCGCATGTACACTGACAGGAAATCAAGGTAGAAAGTGACAGGTGGCTCCAGCTACGGTGGAACCAGGCACTGAGATGAGCAGGTGGTTTGCCCAGCAGTCACCGGGAATTGTTGCCTGACAGAGGCAGAGGGAAGGTAGGCGCCATGTTTCCACAGGCAAGGGTGATTCAGAGGGAGCGTGGTGCAAAGAAAATGGACATCCTCTCCTCAAATTCTACCCCATAAAGGCTGTGGCTTTGTCTGTGTTGTAAGAGTTTGTCCCTCGGCCTCAACCGATCAACATGGGGGCTCAAGGAGTGGTAGGGTATTTTAGTTTCCTAGGGCTGCTGTAACAAATTACCATAAACTTGGTGGCTTAAAACGAGAGATTTATTTGCATGGTTCTGGAGGCCAGAAGTTTCTAATCCGTAGCACTGGGCCAAAATCAAGGTGTGGCAGGGTCACTCTCCCCTTGGAGGCTCTAAGGGAGAATCTATTCTCTGCCTTTTCCAGCTTCTGGTTACTGCTCTCATTCCTTGGCTGGTGGCCCCATAGCTCCACTTTCTACCTCTTTTATCACATTACCTTCTCCACTGTGCATGTGTCATACCTCCCTCTGCCTCCCGCTTATAAGGATACTCCCAGTGGCATGCAGGGCCCACACAGATAATGCAGGATCGTCTCCCCGTTTCAAGATCCTTACCTTAATCACATCTGCAAAGACCATTCTTTTTCTTCATATAAGGTAACATTTACAGGCTCCAGGGATTACGACCTGGTCTTTGGGGGCCATTATTCAGTCTACTACATAGGGCCAGCCCATACCTTGGTCCTGACCCCTGTAAACAGAGGCCAACACTGACCTCTCGCTGTCAGGAAGAAAGATGCAGTGAAATAAAACCCGTAGGCATAGTTCCACCTTTTCTCTGTCCCGCCTTCTGCCTAGCTGTAGGCGCTGCTGGCTTCCTGGTTGCAGACTGTCGCTTTGAAGAAGCCCCAGACAGAGCTTCCTCAGAGCCGCAGGTGGGGTTTCTCACCACAGCACTAGTGACACGTGGCGCTGCATCATTCTTTGTGGTGGGGCCGGGGGCTGCCGTGTGCACGGCAGGGTGTTGGGCTGCCTCCCTGGCCACCACCCACTAGATGCCAGGAGCGCCCTCTCTCCAGCTGCGACAACCAAAAATGTCTCCAGACATTGCCAAATGTCCCCTGGGGGCCCAAACTGCCCTGGCTGAGCACCGCTGCTCTGCACGGAGGACATGGGGCCTCTCTGTGGTCTCAGGGGAGGCTGGGTTGCGTAGCCATCTCCCTCCTGTTTCTCAAGGTCTCCTCAGTTTTGAAGACACAGCCGACCGTGTACCGGGTCTCTGCTGTAGCCCACACGTCTTTAGTCTCACTGAGGAAGGAGGACCTTCTAGAGCTGGGTTTCCTGAGACTGGGGCCCTGAGTGAGGGGCTCAGCTGCTGGATTGCAGGCTCCTCTCTGACCAGACAGTTCTGGATGCGATCTCCTAGGGGGTCACTGGGAACTTTCCCATCCTCAGGCCTGAGACAAGCCAAACAACCTCACAACTTTCTTTCCATAGGGTCCTGAGAGTCGGAGACAGTCGATGTCTTAGAGATTGGAGTTCCTGGCGCCATTGTGTACTACTTAAGGCCTCTCTGTTCTTGCCTGTAAACATAGGAAAACATCTCAATGGAGTGAGGGGCTTGGGCATCTGACTGCTGGGGCGGCTTCTTAGGTCCACTACTTCTAAGCTCGGGCCCCTTGGAAAGTTATGTAACTCCCTGCGTCAGTAACTTCATCTGTAAAACGTGGATAAGAATAGGATTTCCTTTGTGGGATCATGGTGAGAATGAAACGGACGGTGCATCTAAAGCAGCTGATAAATATTCACTGGAAAAATGTAGAATGAAGTTTATCGTATTTGTGTTGTCTCTCCCTACAAGATTTGATGATCCTTTTTAAGCACCCCTTAAGGAGAAACTTTAAAGGATGCATTTATCTCCCAGAGGCTCTGAGGAACGGGTCTCCTACACATCATAGATAAAATGCAGTAAAGCCTGCGCCATGCCTTCACCATCCCCATAACCTCCTGAGCCACCCCTGGTTATTTACTTAAACAAAACTAGTTTCTGTTTTCTATGTAGTTTCAGGTAAATGCTAACAAGCCAGAAGCTGCAATTGAAGCTTTAAAACAAACAAACAAAATGCCCCAAAGGCATTAAGATAAGACGTCTTTCATAACTGGGAGAAAGACACATACTTCTCAAAGCCTTGCTTTTCAAGTGCATATATTATCAATCTAGTTGAATGAGGTAAGATAACTACCAAATATGGGCAGGACATACTGCGAAACCTCACTTGTGATTGGCTCTTCACGTTGCCCCCAAAAGAGAACATTGTGTTTTCAATGGTGGTCCCAGGAAATCTTGAAATCAACCGAACGAATGGTGTTTCAAACTTGACCGTCATTATTTCAACCAGAGCCCCAGGCCCACCACTATTGGCTGCTGGAAGAGCCAAGCCCTGAATAGGGGCTGACATTTCCAACCTCTGTTTGACAGAACTTAATTAGCGAAGAAGCCACACCCCAGTGTCGGAGACATTTGAGTCTCAAGAGCTTTCGATCCCAGCATTGGGTTGAATTTCACTTTCCTTTCTTGCCACGCTGCCAGTTTGTCCTGCTGTAAGCCGACCAGCTTAAACACTCTGCAAAGGCAGCTACAGTTCAGAGGATTTTCAGAGCCCCATCAAAAGGCCGGTGCTTGTAAAAGGATGTGGACAGGGTAGCTTCAGCTGGCCCCTCTCAGCGATGGCCTGACACGATAAAATGCTTTGCAGCTTGAATTGCCGCCAAGTGTTTTAAAACTCTGGCGTTTGTTCCAGGCCTTGTGTAATTCTTTGTTATCGGCAACACAGGCACTCTCTTTGCTCTTGTGATCAGATCACGAGTCTCTTGCACAATCACCCCAGGAACTCTGGAAGGATGAAAGCTATTAACCCCAGCCTCGTTCTGTGAGCAACCCAAGGCCTCCTTAGATAGCTACACTGTGGGCTGGGGCTCCCTATCAATCATTTGCACACACTGTCAGTCCTCTCTCCCAAACCTTTGATAAGCACCAATTCAACCACAAGTATCCCTTGGGAAGGCGATGGATATTATTATCCCCAGGGGAAAAGCGAACAATGACGCTGTCAGTTCCGGCCAGAAGCAGAAGAGGGCCAGGATCGGTTCACCTCGAGCTGCCCACTGCACAGTGCCCACTGACTGAGTGACCTCAAAGGTCAGCTTATAATTCGCTTCCCTCTGTGCGAGAGCTAATCACTTACGCAGGCGCGCTCCCCTTACTGAAACCTCAAACCCTCCTTGGCTACCCTGTCACGAACCCTGACTTGAATAGAGAAGTGTGGGTTTGGAGGACCTAAGGGAACTTTTGGATGAGGTATATGTCTTTTTCATGTTCAAGTTGAGGGCATTTTGTGCTGGTCACTTTGGGAAAGGTCAGTCATTCTGCCAACACAGTCCTGGAGGGGTCATTTCCTTCTAGAGCAACCTTGGGAAGCACCCTCAGCTGCACCTCTGATCAGTTTTCCTCCTGGATGTTGAAATTCCTGATAGGGAGCTGGTCTGTGCTTTTCATTCTCGCTTGAGACACTGCACAGGCACTATTAGTCCTCAGTACCAAGGATCCTTTCATAATAAAGAGCAAGAAAACCTTATGTGACTGTAAACTGGTATAGCCATTTTGGAGGGCAGCCTGACAATGGGCATCGACAGCCTCAAAAGTATTTACACCTTTTGATCTTGAAGTTTTTACTTCCAGGGTCCTACGTTTGGCCAATATTCAGAGATACAGTCTAAAGTCTACGAAAAGAGATGTCCAGTACAGTGTTTTTTATCCTGGAGAAAAATTGTAGACCTTTGAAGCGTCCCTCAGTAGTAATTTTTAAATATATATGGCATGTTCTTACAGTGAACATAGCCATTAATAAACCACGTTGTAGGAGAATGGGGGTAATGTAGCTAAATTACCACATAACATGAAGAAAGATGGGAAACAAAATTGAATATCCAGAATGACCTAGGTTTGTAAAAAAAAAAAAGGGACACGTGTTTATGGAAATATGCAGAGGTAGAGAAAAGCACTACAAGGAAATACATCACAATATTAACAGCGGCTTCAGCTTGGCTGGGGAGGAATTAGGAAAAGAATATCCTTAGTTAATTAATTAATAACATGAAAATGAGAGAAAAGCAAGGTACTAATAGGCCAGTGGACATGATGGAGGTCCTGAGGCCATGTGTACTCTCCACTCCGCTGCTTAGAACAGGGTTACCCTGATTCCATAGAACCTCTGCAGGGGGAGGGGGGAGGCCCTCCTTTCACACTCAGATATGGAGACTGAAAGCTCGCCCAGGCCTGTGGAGAAGGAGGTAGCTGCTCTTGCATGTGAACTGAGGGGCAGTGGGCTGTGAGCACCCTCCCAGCTGACTGAGAAAATGCAGGAGTTCCAAGCTGACTAGCAGAGAGGGCTAAGAAACAAGGCCAGGGCAGCTGGTATCCGGCTGAGACAGTCTTCTGTTTCCTTGAGTTCACACAGGCGAAGAGGAAGCCTTCATCGACCGCAGAGCACAGCGAAGCAAACTCTGTGCAGAGCGCAAGGAGGGGCCCCAGAGAACCCCGATTTGGGGACCTGTAGCCGTGGCTACAGTGCTCTCTTATCTTCAGGAAACTGCTCACCCTGAGCTCAGAACTTTGACACCACTGGTCACTGGTCGCCAGATGCTTGTCCTTAACGGCACTGAATACGTGTCCATTGTCGTTTACAAGAAGAGAAGTCTCTGCCATTCCTTGGGGGATATGCTGAGCTGACTTGGGAGGTCTGATGAGAACGTTACACAAAGCCATGCTCTCCTCCGTGCTCTCTGATTAGTCTTTGGTGGGTACCGGACTCAGCAGGAGAAGCTGCCAACCTTCTGGCCTCACAAACCAACCTGCCCATGCCAGTCCCATCGACTCCATCTTGGACAACTATCTCACCATCGGTCAGCCATGTTCCCTTATCTCAGCCCCATGCTTCCTTGGAGGTCCCCCTGCCAAAGTGCACTGCTTTTAGCCCCAGAGATGTCCCAACTCCTCCCTAAGGCCTCGATGGACCGGCTCCGCTGGATCTACAATCTCCTCTCTATTGTCCTGTGTTATCTGTGTGCTGATGGGGAGACTGACTGATGGAAAGTATTCACAAATATCTTAAAATACAAAGTACAAGTTCTTCTTTCTCCTTGCTTGGAAACAGCACACAGGCAATGCAACTTGTACTCTACTGTGCAATCCTACTCAGGAGCCACATGAAACACGAAGCTTCTGGGGTGGGGTGGGGGTTCCTGCAAGCATGTGAGAGATAGTCGTGGTTTGAGGGCAACAGTCAGGTAGATCTGGCAGCCGGAAACGTTCACACCAGACACCCTTTCTGGCTTCTGTCTAACTCTAGTGTTAAGTTAGACACTGTCCTTTTGCTACTTGGGCAAAAGTCATTTGATTTCTCACACTGTATTTATTTTTTCTGATTGCAGCCATGAAAAGGACGGCAAACTGGATCCAGCTGAGGAGAGGCCTGGGTCTGGGGCCTTTTCCCAGCTGCTCTTAAAGAATTCCTCAGATTGAGTCATTTTTCCTTGAGCCACAATCCCTCAAAAACTTCTAAAGAGACCACTTAGAGAAGGAAGAGCCCCACTCTACTAAGGCAGCTGAGTGAGCCCTCCTGGGAAATGAAGCTAAAAGAGAATACCTTTTAGCCGCCTGCTCTTAGGAATCTGGTCTTAATGCCAATCGTTGTTATTTATCACTACTGAAGACGTATTAATGGTGAGCCTGAGAGGCCCGAAGATGATCAGACTCCTAGGAACCACATGTTCAGATCCCAGTGGCATTTGGTCAGGTTTTCCCCTTCCGAGGAAGATGAAGTCCATAATTTAGGAGACAGGCTCACAAGCTTTGCAAGCAGGTTACACTTCCATTATGAAGAAAAAAACCAACCAAACAAAAAAATCCCTCTTGCACCACTGATTTCAAATACAACCACACTGCAAGACTGCAAGATGATGGACCTTGCACAAGGGTACCGAAGATAGAGGGGAGCTTTTGTAAATATTTATATATTTCTCCACTGAGGGTTTTTGTTTATTCCTAAACTTTAGACAGAGTTAGCAAAGGGAACAGCTGGTGCACAAAATCTCAAATGGAGGATGGTTTCTCTCCCTCCCCTTCTGATTTCTCCATTCCTCACTCTAAAAGTCACACACTTTGATAAACAACCCAAGAGACATTTGTAAACTGATAATGCTCAGCTTTTAACAATTCCCCTGAACAGCCAATGCTCTACTGTCTAGTTAACAGTCGAGGTGGTGGCCTGTCTTCTTAAAAGTCACTAATGGTTTCCTAAACCCACATTCCCGTCCTCCTATTAACATTCTTTCTTGCTCAACTGTTGCTAAGATGAAAATAAACAAACAAATGAATGAATACATCAAATGGGATGTGGGTTTGGGATTCAGTGCCTTTTGCCCTCATGTCTGATCCAAATTCAAGCCCCAAAACGAAGGAAAAGGCAAGACAAAGTCCTGAGTAAAAGAGAGACTGTAAAACTATTCCTGAAAGCAGCTGCAGAAGGAGTAACCTAGATAGCCACATGTTCTGGGTGGGAGGGTGTGGGCCGGGGAGTGAAACTGATGGAGAAACAAACCAACCCCGCCCTCCCCGGGGGTCCTGCAGGCCCCCCCCACAGCCCAGGTGGGTTGCCTCACTCCCTACAGGCTGACTTCCGGTGAGAGACTTCCTGTCGAGGAAAAAACCCGTGGTGGTTTCTGAGTTCTTGCCCTGTGTATTCTGTTTTCAGCTTTCAAGAGCCTGTCATAGAGAAGGCACTACACACTGAAACACTACTCTATTTTGCATACAGATTTGCTTGGAAAATTCTAAATTTATTAACATTCAGACTGATATTAAGATAGACATATTACTGTCTGAGCAGGGTCTGCAAGGCCTACTTGGACCTAGAAGTAGACTACAGTTAGATAAACGCCCAATCCCAACCATTTCAGAATAACAAATAGGTTTAGATGCTGGAGGAATAATCAGTTAGTTCTCCATCACAGATGTCCTGGTTTCATTTATCTGGTGAAGGAAAGAAGGTCTTAATTATTTACAATCTTTCTATAGCAGATACTGATTCCTTTCTCTGTTGGATTAAAGCACAAGTCCAAGAGTTGATGAGCTGTCACTTGACTGCTTCTAAATTGGTAAAAATAACTAAATAGAGACTTTTGGTGGTATGGTGAAAATCTCAAGGTTAGGCTGTACTGTACTATTTTTGTCCTATTGTTTCTTTAGTTTAACCGTGACCTTGGAGGTCATAACCTGTGTTTTACAGAAGAGAAAACGGAAGACCAAGGTCACACAGATAAATGGTGACCCCAATTGTCTTAAAAGCCCCAATCTCCCAATTACTGCGCTTTGCACAAAACTCTCCAAACCATGGGCAGGACTTTCTGTATTCACATTCTCAAAGGACCGTGGACTTCATATTTCAATAACAGTCATTAAGTTTCCTAACTAGGAAGAACAACCCACATAGCCAAGTGTTCTGGGTGGGAGGGTGTAGGCCGGGAGTGAAACTGGCAGAGAAACAAACAAGCCCCGCTTTCCCCGGGGTCCTGCAGGGCCCACCCCCCCCAGCCCAGGTGGCTTGCTTCGCTCCCTGCAGGCAGACTTCCGGACAGAGACTTCCTGTCGAGGAAAAAACCCATAGTGGTTTCCCTCTTCTGGCCAACAAATTAGAAGAACCAAGGGTTCAGGCCGACTGAAGCAGGCAGTGCTTTGTTGGCCTTGCATGTATATATATGTCACTTATTGCCCTGCATCTAAAAACAGTTTTAGCATAAATTTCAGCCTTTCTCCTTAAACTGCGGAGAATGATCAAACAAGCTAGATTTCTTTTTAAAAAATCTTTTTAATGTTTCACCCTCACTTGCCATTTCAACAAATTTAGCCAAGAGATGCTAATGCAGTTATAAATGTTTATTATTCCAGTGGTTTCGATAATTTTATTGGGAACATAATAGCCTCTAGAGAATGGCAGAAATTGCAGCGAGACGTATTTAAGGAGATTGCTTACAGAGTTGTTTTTTCAAAAAGGTCAGGTTTACATTTATTCAATGATTTTCTGTGGGGTGGGAAAGAGGAAGGAGGAAACATTACTAACTAGGTTGCTTAGTTTTTTGTTTTATCAGACTGTTGTCCTGGTTGATTCCACCAACTGAGGGATGTTTCAAACGGGTTTATATTTAGGATGTGGGTTGGGATGGGGGTTTCTCAGCCTTGGAACTAGTGACATTTTGAGTCAGGTCATTATTCGTTACGGGGCTGCCCTGTGTTTGACAAAATGTTTAGCAGCATCCCTGGCCTCTGTCTATTAGATGACAGTAGTAATGCCCACCTCCATGTGTTATGACAACCGAAAATGTTTCCAGATATTGCCAAAGGTGCCCCTGCCGATTTGCCCCTGGTTGAGAACCACTGAGTTGGGCAAGTTTTGGAGTCTCCCAGGCAGCTTTTGCCGTACATCATAAGAGCTCTAAGAGGAATTGGCTTCTCTGGATATTTTTTGCTTGGTTTATGCTCCAAGGACATATGAAAAATTCTAAGTGATGCTGTCTGCCTCACAGCATCACTAATCCTCCATCCAACTCTCCCTGTGAAAACAGACGCCCGCTATTATTTGAGCTAATCAGCTAATCAAGGAACGCGTTCCTATCAACTTGCTTTACATCAAATAAAGAGAAGTCATTTTTCTTTCACCATCAGGCACGTTTCTGCTCTTGGTTACAAGATGTGGGTATGCATGTGGTTTTTAGCTCCTGCGTCTTTGCTGGTCTCTGAACCGGCCAGTTCTGCCTCAGAAATGCAGCGTTTCCTACGTGGCTCTGGTCAGAGCCCTCTGCAGTACAGGAGTCGCTAATATTGGGTCATGCTATTTTTGCATTCTCTGAAATTACAACATTCACAAAAAATCCCACCTCCCCTCTGCTTTTTGAGCTTTTTTTTTTTTCCCCTCAAATGGAATCCATATGGGTGGTGTGTCCAAGTCAGTGCCAGGACAATGGAATGTGGATTGGTGAAGTATTCCCCTAAGCCCAATGAGAGTATGGTAACTGATGGGGAGAAATCCTCCCGTGTCCAAAGCTGAAACTTTGTGTTCAAGAGCTCTCCTACCAGAATTCCACACTAAGTCTTATCTACCTGACATATTCTGGTACTCGGATCCTCAATTTTGTTATGCTTGAGATAAACAGATGCACACAAAAATATGTTTTGGCTTCAATGTCAGTATTGAGAGAAGGAGAGGTAGGATTTCTTGTTTGCTTTTGCATCAGACAGCAGCAATACCAGCCACCATACAGATCTAAATTAATAGAGACGTCCCAACTGTAAAATGTAATCGCTGGAAGCTCACGGTGCTATTTTCTAATCATAGATCTCCTTGTGCAAGGCCTGTGTGCACGAGTCTGCGACCTGGCTTTCCAAAAGCAACTTCCTGCTCAGGGACAAAAATATTTCAGGCAGAGATCTATTTCTAAATTCTTGTCCTTTCTTTTCTCTCTCTTCCTTTTTTTTTTTTTTTCTCAAACTTTCACTCCCCTTGTGACAAATCCAGTTGTCTGACTTGAAATGCTAATATGCGTGTTCTTTGGACCTCCCACAATCACCCAGGCCTGGCACAAATGTGATAAATAAATGCAAACACAAAGAGGTTTTATATTCTCCCCTGTCCCTCCCCCACATATAAGCTGTAACAACCCCAACTGGCCCTGAGAAAGGGGATAATGCTATTTATTGAAAAATGCTATTTGTTAACTTTACCCAGTAGAAAATGTCTTCCAGTTCTACCACTTTCTATAGTTAATAACTTTTAATCCAAAGGACCTCCTTCAGGTTCAAAACTCAAGTGGCTTGTGACAAAAGAGAGAAGAGACTAGAGGGAAAGAGGAGTTTCTGGAAGTTTTCACTTCAACCGAAATTCTTTTATGCCTTCATGAAGTATAAATACTGGCAGAGAAGAAAAAGCCATAAGGGTGCTTTACCATTAGAAAATGCTTCATTTTCTGTGGATGTTTCCTTCAGAATCCACCTAACTGAATCTGTCTGAACATGTAATTCTTTTTTTTTTTTTTTCGGTACGCGGGCCTCTCACTGTTGTGGCCTCTCCCGTTGCGGAGCACAGGCTCCGGACGCGCAGGCTCAGCGGCCATGGCTCACGGGCCCAGCCGCCCCGTGGCATGTGGGATCCTCCCGGACCGGGGCTCGAACCTGTGTCCCCCGCATCGGCAGGCAGACTCTCAACCACTGCGCCACCAGGGAAGCCCTGAACATGTAATTCTTTGTTATTTGATTCTGTGGACCTTTTTTGAAAAATCAACACAAAGTGGGCCCAGAATGCAGAAGCAGGCGAAAATCCTTAGTGGAGCTACATTCCAATGGCGGGGGGGAAGAAGGAGAGAAAGAGAACAAAAGCCACAAACGGAATCAACCAGTCAGAGTCCATAGTTTGTTCGAAGGTAGTAAGTGGAGCAGAATAAAGGGAAGGGCACTTGGTGCTGGTGTAACTGGAAACAGGATGGTCAGGACAGGCCTCCTTGAGACATCTGAGCAGAGACATGAAGGGGGTGAGGGAGGGAGCGCCGTGGGTGCTGGGGAGAAGCACCGTCCAGGCAGAGGGAACAGCCAGCGCCAAGGCTGGGAGGGCGGCAGACGGCTGACACAGAGACGCAGCGTGCACTGAGGCCAGCGCACCCAGTAAGGGAGTAGGGGCAGCGGGGGGGCGGGGGATGACACCAGGGGGCAGCAGATCCTGCAGGCCTTGGCAGACCACTGTAAAGACTTGGCCTCTGCTCTCAAGGAAATAAGGAGCCATTGCAGGTTTTAATTAACAGTTCTTTCTTTTTTCCTCACTGAGGTGAAATTCACGTAAGAGAAAGTGACCCACTCAGTGGCATTTAGTACATTCAAAATGTTGTTCTCACCTCACCTCTATCTAGTTCCAGAACGTCTTCATCATCTCAAATGGAAACCCCCCTCTGCATTAGCAGTCATTCCCCACTTCACCCTCCCCTTCAGCTCCTAGCAACCACCAATCTATATTATATCTCTATGGACTTGCCTCTTCTGGGTGTTTTACATAAATGGAATCATACAGTACGTGGTCTTTAGTGACCAGCTTCTTTCACCTGGCATGACATTTTGGAGGTTCATCCATATTGTAGTATATGTCAGTACTTCCTCCCTTTTTATGGCTGAGTAATATTCCATTGTACAGGGAGACCACAATTTGTTTAGCCACCCATCAGCTAATAGACATTTGGGCCATTTCCACCTTTTGGCTATTGTGAGTACGCTGCTATAAACATTGTAGGTTGTTAAGTAACAAAGGGACATGATCTCACTTCCATTTTATACAATACATGCAAGGCTATTTTATTCGTAAATTCGATGTTAAATGGTAAAAGTAAATAAGTGAATGAGTGTTTCTCCCACCGTATTCATTAGATTCATCCTTCTGCCATGTGCTACCGACTGCTTGGCTTCTTAAAATGTCATCTAATCCCTCCAGAACCATATTTTTTAAAATAATTTTTCCCTACCATTGGCAATTAAAGGCCGATTGACTGTTAAATACAAGAATCCTCTCATTATCCAAAGAATTAATGTTTTCCAAAATTGACAGGAATTTTTAAGAAGGACAAACAATGATGATGAAAAATGAAAATTCTCCAGCCGAAAGGGAAAATCATTCTTGCTTGAAAATAAAAATGAACCAAATGCATCATGGTGTCTGGAAATGGATTCTGAAACGGAAAAAAAGGACAGCCTTGGTGTCCCTGAGCTCCTGAGGGCAAGGCAGTGCCTGACTCAGAGGAAGTCTTCATCAGTTGGGCTCACCTTCCCTCCTCCACCAAATAGTTCACGTGTCTATGACCCGCCAGACATTGCTAGGTGGCAGAGAGCAAAGAACAATGACACATTTTCCCCCTCTGTCACAAAGCAGCTGTGAAAACACAATGGGGCCCAGAGGCAAGTACCTGGAGCCCCGGGAAGCCAAGCCCCAGGCATCAAGTCTCTTCCCGAGTTTAGAACGCGCTTCCGGCTCCCTGGCTCTCCATCTGCCAACCTGTTTTGAGTCACAGAAATCATTCTGATAAGGAAAATGAACGGTGTTCCGGTGACACCATCTTCCCCTGTGTGTGCGCCTTGGTGTGGCTGGAAAGGCAGTGGTGGGCTCGGCTGATCTCTGAAGTAAAAGCCCAAATTGGAAGCTCTTTCCTTTTCCAGCAGGGAGCCTCCCCCAGATTCCGCCCTGTGAGTGCTGTGAAGAAGCCGAGGCTGCGGCACTTACTGCGCGCCCAGCGGCGCCTCTCCATCACCCCCAGAGAAGCAGCGTGTGCCTGTGTGATTCCCAGAACAGGTTGGGCCAGGGACGAGAGGGATAGTGGGGGGGCAGAGAGAGAGAGAACGCCCCCCCACGTTTTTAGCCAGGCACAGTCAGGTTAAAAGCATCCAGCCTTGAGGAGGAAAGAACACCCCTAAACACAATTTCCAGCCTCTGCACCGTCTTGGCTGGGGGGAGGGGGGAGGGGAGGGGGAGGGGGGAGGGGAGAGGGAGGGGGGAGGCGGGAGAAACAGGCCAACGTGAAGTTTAGGGCATCCCTGGCTTCTGACTCCGTCCACATAACCTCTGATGGAAAAAGTGACTCTCAGAGGAATTGGAAATCATCCAGAGCTTGCTTCAGGGGTCCCCTCCCTAATTTCCCCAATTTGAAAGGGGAAGGGCTGCTTAAGAAAGGATTCTTTTCTAAGGATGTGTTGAAAGTTTGCAAAATATAGCAGTCTGCGCCATCCTATATTCTGGGGTCCCCTGTACCACGCCCAAGGCCACTTGTTGGGGGAAACGCGGCGCTGAGAAGTCCAAATGCATTGACCCCACTGACAAATAAAGACTCCGGTTTTCTCTTGCCTCCCATCCTTGGCCCCTGCCGTGTCCTGTGCCTGGAACAGTGTCACCTACCCACACTCCATCCTGGCTTCCAGCAGCCCAGCCAGTGTTGGCTGGCAAGTCTCAGCTCTTAAATCAGTTCCTCTTCCCTGTTCCCCCCCATCCACAAACAAACAAAGCCTGCTAATTAGATTAGGCGCCCATTCTGAGCCCCCTGCATTTGCCTTTCTCGGAAACTTGATCACAGTCTGTTCTAGTGTTATAGCTCCGCCAGTGACATGGTACCTGGCAAGAAGTGGGCAGGTAGTCAATAAATGTTTTTTTGAATGAATGGATGAATGAAGTTATAAACAGTAAGTATCTTAGTGGGCACAATACATATCCCCTTACAAAACACAGAGCTATATGGATGATAGATAGGTCGAGTTAAATAGACCTCTGATTGGAGTTCATGATCTCCCTCAGAACAAGTATTTAAAGTTTTCATTTTACCAGCAGGCCTCACACCTGTAAATGATTTGCCCAAGTCACAAGTGATAAAGTCAAGTTCTAATTCATGGGGATAATATTCTGTATATTACTATACGTATATTTATAATTTTCAGGTTCATTTTACTTGAAATAAATATTATGCTGCTAGCCTTGGAATTAATAACATTAATCCTATGGAGAATATATATTGAATATAAAAATACAGAATTGTAAAGTTAGAAGAAGCTTGCATGCTCATCTGGGCCAACTCCATCATTTTACAAATGAGGGAATTGAAGGCCAAAGAGATTAAGAGACTTGTCCAAAGTCACAGAGCTGCTAGACAAGAGGTGGGAATGGAATCTAGACTTTTCAGATGCTAAATTCAGTACTTTTCCTACCATACAACAAAGACGATTGGTTATGAACAAATTCTTTGAACACAGCATATTTATACTTGGGCCTGCTGTGTTTATAAAACCACACATACCCAGACCTCCCAGAATGATTCCTGTTGCAGAACTCCTATGCCAGTTTCAGAGCGCAGGGTCCAGTGTGGTGACAGAGTTAAGAGTTAGCTCTGAGGTCAGATTACCTGGGTTCAAATTCTAGCTGTGTGACCTCTGACAAATCACTTAGCCTCTCTGTGCTTATTTATCACCTGTAAAATGAGTATAATGGTTCTCATCAGAGAGGGTTGCTGTGAAGATTAAATTATTTACTACATGTAAAGTGATTAGGAGAGTGCCTGACTCATACTAAGTGCTAGTAAATGTCAGCTTAAATCATCTTGGTTTAGAAAACAGCTCACTGCATATACATGGAGTCACCGGTAGTTCACCTGAGCTGAGGAGAGTAGTGATGGGAAACGGTCATGAGAAGGCGTTCTGGGTGCTGATATAATCTTTCCTGAGCTGGTAACTGGTTCCATGGTTATGTACAGTATGTAAAAATCTATCAAGTTGATCCCATATGATTACCAAGAACTGTGAATGGTCTGATTTGCAAGTTGACAAGGTGGCCTGCAGATTCTGATTCTGCATTTAGATCTGGGGTGAGGCCCGAGCCTCTGTATCTCTGAGAGACTCCCAGGAGATGTGGGTGTTTTAGCTCATGGAAGACCACACCTTGAGTCATGAGGGGCTGGGAAACTCTCTTTTTCAGGAACTTCTCACAAGACTGGATTCTACCAAACATGCTGTAGCTCTGCTATTGTGTCCTATCTAATATGGGTGGGGGGAACCCACATAAAATTCTCAAAAGCAACCTCTCAATGATTTGTAATTCGGGTCACTGAATAAATGTAAAATGTAAAAATACTAGAATTCCTAGGAAGGCCTAACATGACAGAAGTATTTCCTACATTGTAGGTAAAAATCATGAATGAGGGCTGAAGAGCAATGAAATGCTAATTTTGCCATAAATGATAACCAACAAACACTAAAACCAAGTGAATGTGATTTTGAGAAACAGATGAGACCTAAGCTAATGAAGGCCTGAACTGACAGAGGCTAACCTGCTGGTGGAAGATTTCCTGAGCTTCAAATGAAATGGGGAACTTGAGCCACCCTAATCCGAACTGGGCATTCCCCATAGATTAGCTCCATGGACAGAAAGCTGTTTCTGGCTTTCACACAGCCCTGGGCAACAGGGCATCATCAGCAGTGGAGCAGAAAGGACTCAGCTGCACTTCCTCCTATGCTTATCTTCCTTAAGAATCCAATTTCAACCTTGGCTACACTTTAGAATCAATGGAGAAGCTTTGAAAATACTCTTGATTGCCCGGGCTCTTCCAGACCAGTAGACTAGGAATCCCTTGGGGCAGGGCCCACGCATCAGTAGTTGTAAAAATCCCCCCAGTGATGCTGATAGGAACTGTTACCCTTAAGCCTCCGACAGACCTCGGTGAAGGAAGTGAAAGGCATCGCAGAGTGTAGACAGAGCATAAATCACCCAAGTACACACACTTTCCCCTCTTTCACACCTCTGATTCTGCTACTAAGAACCACCAGGTTTTGAGAATAGAGACCAACAGAAGCATGGTTCATTTCCTCCTAGAAATCACCACGTCTCATCTCTCTAGAGCTCATGTTAGCACCAATGTTCTCATTTTTAGGGAATCTGAGCACAAAATTCCCTATCGGGGACTTTGGAGGATACTTGACTGGGGTGAAATTAATGATAGCTCATATTTCTGACAACTTGAGGATGACATTATCTCCATTATTATGAATGATACAGGAATTCTGCAGGATCATATGCTGTTCAGTGAAGATGTCTGGGTTTGGGTCACAGCTTTCTGTATTTACCAGCTGTGTGACCAATTTGAGCAAGTTACTTCACCCCACGAATCCTAATTTGTTCACACATAGGACTCTGTAAAGTTCATAGAGTCGTGAGGAACATGAATAGAAGGAAGTTCGTGAAAAGGACTGTTCACAGTGTCCAGGGCCTAGTAAGCCCTCCATAAATGCCAGCTACTTTTATAAGTTGATTTGTTCTCATTCAAATGCATGAGTCATAGACTGGTGCTGGTGTGTGGATTATTTATTACTCTCCTTAATTAGATACGTAAATTGAGAGTAGATGTTGAGAAACTTTTATACTAATTTGGCAGAGAAATTATATGTCTATTAAATCTAATAATGAAACTCTTAGGCTTGCATTTTGTATGTCCTTTTATTGAATGTTTGTAAATCATTTTTATTTCACTTTAGGAAAGTATTGCTCTGTGGGCTGGTATTTTGTATGTCTTTTGATTTAATTTTTCTAGTCATTCATTTTTATTTCATTTTATGAAAGTATTTTTCCGTAGATAGACTGGAGATTAAAACACTGGTTCTTCACAGAGAGTTTGAGAATAATTGGTTTAAAAATAAATTTATAAATACTGTGTCATAGAAATTAATGGAAAACCCACTGCATTTGTTTTCTATACTGTATAACAAACTATCACATCTTTACCGGCTCAAAATAACACCCACTTATTAGCTCACAGTTTTCTTGGGTCAGGAACCTGGGCTCAGCATGACTAGGCTCTCGGCTTAGGGTCTCACAAGGCTGCAATAAAGGTGACAGCTGGCCTTCAGTCAGAGTTTGGTTCCTTGAAGCTATAGGACTGGGATCGCTGTTTTCCTCCTAGTTGTCGGCCAGGGGCTGCTCTCAGCCCCTAGAGGTTGCCCACAGTTCCTCGCCACATGGTCTTCTCACAGACCCTCTCCCAACATGGCAACTTACTTCTTCAAGACCAGCAAGGGAGAGTCTCTCACTTCAGTCCCCTAACACAGAGTCTCAGGCAATGTAATCAAGAGAGTGCCATCCCCATATATCCGGAAAAGATGAAAACCCTAATTTGAAAAGACACACGCACCCCAACGTTCACAGCAGCACTATTTACAATAGCCAGGACATGAAAGCAGCCTAAATGGCCATCAACAGATGAGTGGATAAAGAAGATATGGTACATATATACAATGGAATACTACTCAGGCATAAAGAAGAATGAAATAATGCCATTTGCAGCAACATGGATGGACCTAGAGATGATCACACTAAGTGAAGTAAGTCAGATGGAAAAAGACAAATATCATGTGATAGCACTTACATGTGGAATCTAAAAAAAAGATACAAATGAACTGTTTACAAAACAGAAATAGACCCAGAGACACAGAAAACAAACTTACGGTTATCAAACGGGAAAGGGGGGGAGGGATAAATTAGGAGTTTGGGATTAACATATGCACACTACCATATATAAAATAGATAAACAATAAGGATTTACTATATAGCACACAGCACAGGGAACAATATTCAATATCTTGTAATAACCTATAATGGAAAAGAATAAAAAAAACACAAGATAGGTATATACGTATAACCGAATCACTTTGCTGTACACCTGACACTAACACAATATTGTAAATCAACTACATGCCAAGTAAAAAAAAGAGAGTGAGTGCCATCCCATCACCTTTACCATATTTTATTGGCTGGAAGCGGATCACAGTTTTCCCTGGCACTCAAGGGGAGAGGATTATATAAGAATATCACTCATTGGAGGTCACCTTAGGGTGTGTCCACTGCACCCATCTACAGATCATCCTATTTTAATGGGTTGAGGCTTCCAACAGTAAGCCACCAATTACCATATATATATATATATATATATATATATATATATATGGCAGCAAGAAGCATGTATCCATTTACAAGGAATAGATTAAACAAATAGTAGAGAAGTTGGATAATTTGATACTCAAATAACATTAGACATAAATAAACCAATCTAAGACCTAGTCCTGCCAACCTGCATGGCACGATTTTCAAATACTACATAAAAAAAGAAATGTTACTTTTGATTTCCACCTTTTATAATGCTGATGCCTCCGAAAAGAAATTGGCACGTACGGCACATTTTTCTGCAATTATTTTCTGATGAGTATGGAGTTCAACGTAATTGTCCTTGAAATGGGGTATTTAAGAATGTGAAAGCTAATGACCATGTTAATAATGGTGATTCCCAATAAAGATCTACTTATCCTCATACACTCCCTGAAATATAATGCTGTAGCTGGGGAAATTACTTTAAAAATCTCTTTTAGTCTCGGCTAATTTTTATAGACTAAGGGTTAATTGAGGGGGACTTTTTTTGAAAAGCCCACTTCCCTATCTGAATCTACTTGAAAAATCCAGAAAGGGCCTGCGCCGCTATTTGTTCACAGCAGGACTGATGTGCTCGTGGAATTATTTTCCTTCGGGAGAAGTCCAAGTTTGACAGAACAACAGCGGGGAGAGCCCGTTTGTATACCTACGAAAGGTACCTCGCAACTTCAAGAACTTTGGGGATGGGCTCGTATATAAATACACAATGAGCGGATGAGAAACACATCCCTCCAAAGGAGAGCGAGCCATCAATAATGGAGCACAGCTAAAAACATCGGATGGGTGGTTGTGCAACAGAAGTGATTGGGTCAGTAACAGCTCCTTCTGAATTTTAAAGATTTTTAATAGTGGAAGAGGATATGGGGTCAGGGGTGGAGCGGCTGATACGGAAACAAGTAGAGATTATTTTAGGGGACGTCTGTTTGAGCCATATAATATTGATTGGAAGACTCCCAACTCTGCCTTCAGCAGAGAGAAGGTTGATCTATTTACAGAATAGCTGTGCATCGCCAAAGCTTGGTTTCAATACATTACTCCCAAATACCTCCCTCCTGACTTTTGGAAATACATCTTTTTACTGAGACACTTTGCCAGAAGTTATCCCACTGGAGCGCTTCACGATCTCACCTCTAACGGGGTAATGGAGAGACTGTCTTTTACACTCTTGTGGGAAAGTTTTGAAAGCCCCCATTCTGCTTAACTGTGTGAGATCCCTAGGCTGAGGGGGTGTTAGTTTGGGGGAGATGAAAAAGAATAATGAGCAGCCGCAGAGCTCAGGGAGATGTCTTGGGAAGGGCATTGTTGAGATGCTTAAGAACAGCAAATAGTGTCCAGGAGCTGAGAGAGGCACCAAGGAAGGCATCAAAGAACGCACCCCAGCTCTTCCATTCTTGCTCTAGTTCTTAGAGCCCCTGAGGAGAAACACTGTAGGGCTTTAAAGTTACCAGCTGATTAAACTCACAAAAAGCTGAATTCAACTCTGTAGAGTAGTGCTCTCCATTGGAAATATAACGTGAGCCACAAAAGCGAACCATATATATAATTAAAATTTTCCAGGAGCCACTTTTTTTTTTTTTTTTTCCCGTTACACGGGCCTCTCACTGCTGTGGCCTCTCCCATTGTGAAGCACAGGCTCCGGACGCGCAGGCTCAGCGGCCATGGCTCGTGGGCCCAGCCGCTCCACGGCATGTGGGATCCTCCCGGACCGGGGCACAAACCTGCGTCCCCTGCATCGGCAGGCGGACTCTCAACCACTGCGCCACCAGGGAAGCCCCAGGAGCCACATTTTTTAAAAGTATAAAGAAACAGGTGACATTAATACACTACATTTTCTTTAACTCAATATATCTAAAATATTATCATTTCAACATGAAATCAACATAAAAATTACTAGACGTTTTATATTCTTTTTTGTACTAAATCTTCAGTTAGGTATGTATGTTACACTTACGGAATATCTGAACTTGGATTTGACACATTTCAGTTTCTTAATAGCCACGTGTGTATACTGTATAGAAAACGGCAGCTATAGACAATGGTTCTAACAGATCTCCGGCTCGATACGGCATGTTTAAGACCACACATTGGCAAGGTTGCTGAACATCTAAAACACTAGAGAGTAAATCTGGAACATTCTTCATGGTCTTTCATGGAAGAAAACAATCAAGTAATTTATTCAGGAAGAAAATTGCCAGGACTTCCCTGGTGGTCCAGTGGTAAAGAAACCGCCTTCTAATGTAGAGGACACGTGTTCAATCCCTGGTTGGGGAACTAACATCCCACATGCTGCAGGGCAACTCAGCCCATGTGCCACAACTACTGAGCCTGCGCACCTCATCTAGAGAGAGAAAGTCCGCACACCACAAGGAAAGATCCCGCATGTTGCAGTGAAGATCCCACATGCCACAACTAAGACCTGACGCAGCCAAGAATAAAATAAATTTTTTAAAAAAGAAGAAAATTGCCTACAAATAAATTAACTATCTTTAACATATGAGGTACATCTGTGCATGCTTATATAAAATAGTTTCTGGGCGCTTACCCTAGAAATACCATATTAATTATGGACATATATGTACACACACACAGTGTTCAGATGTCCTGGATTTCACAAACCATAACTGATTTTGGAAAACTGAAGCAATAATCTTTGTCATAGCTTCAGTGTACTAAGGTGACAATTTTTTTTTTCCTTTTGGACAGTTTTGCTTTATGCGTTCAGACAGAGGTGACAATTATTAATGTCCCCATTCTACAAGTGCGTAAGTTGGTACTATTCTCTCAGGGACACATATGGTTTTTGGCTTCTGCTATGGACTGAATTATGTTCCCCCAAAATTCATATGTTGAAGTCCTAACTCCCAATGTGACTGTATTTGGAGATAGGGCTTTTAGGAAGAAATTAAGGTTAAATGAGGTCTAAAGCGTGGGGCCCTAATCCAATAGCATTGGTAGCCTTATAAGGAGAAGAAGAGAGATCTCTCCCATCCCCCCCCCAAATTTGAGGAGAGTGAGAAGGGATCTCACCAGGAACCAAACTGACTGGCACCTTGATGTTGGACCTCCCATCCTCTAGAACCGCGAGAAAACACATTTCTGTTTTTTAAGTTGAAACAAGTATTTGCTATGGTAGCTTAAACAGACTAATATAGCTTCTACTTCTTTTTGAGTCAGAATTCAGCACCAGCAGTGGATCTTAACAGTGGACATCTATAGATAAACTGTACATCCATCACTAGAATTACTCTGCACAAGCTGTCTGTGAATTACTCAATTCCAAGTTGTAAAGCTGACTCATCATCAGGAAACTGAAGCCTGCAAAGGCAACTGCATCTTCCAGAAAAGAAGGTCTCCCTGCCTCTCCCGGATGATATTCCCTTTTGCATTTCTTCTGAAACCATCAGCCTCATTCAAAAGTCATTTGGTTGTAGGGAACCAAAGTCTCTCAAAGTGGTTTAAAAGTAAACGAAGAATTTATTAGAAACACATGTTCAAGTATTTCATGGAACACAGAGGGCTGCACACAAGGGTTAGAACTAGAATACCAACAGACTCTGGGGAGACTCCCTGTGGGCTGCAGTGTCTCCTTTTTCTCTTCTCTCCCTGTGCCTGCTTCTTCCTTCTTTGTCTCTAAAACTGACTTTCTCTTTCTGTTTGTACAGTGTCCAAATGTGGCTACCCTAGTCACAAACATCGACCAGAATCACTTTGTCCCAATTCTACCTTCTTAGGAGGGGGGATCTGATTGGCCCAGATGATAATACTTCCCCACAATCAAATATAGTTATTAAACACAGTCATAGCATTTCGACAAAATGAGAAAATTCATACTCTACAATGTGAAGTGAAAAGTGCTAAAACCAATTGTATTCATCGTGTGAGTGTGACTCTACTAAAAACGCTTTGAAAAAAGATACTAAGAAAACATTCTAAGATATAAAGGGGTTATTGCTTGTTGCCTAAAAACAAACTCAGCAAAATTTAGTGTCATACAGCAATAATTATTTATTATTTCTCATGATTCTGTGGGTAGGCTGGTCTTGGGTGGTTTTCCGTTCCATGTGACATCAGCTGAGGTCACAAATTCAACTGCACTGAACTGGTGGCTAGGCTAGGCTAGGCTGGAAGGTCCGAGAAGGCTTTCCTCACATGTCAGACACCTTGGCCCTCCTCTGTGTGGCCTTTCCACGTTACTAGCTTGGGCTTCCTCACAGCATGGAGTCTCTACATAGTCAGACTGTTTACATGGCAGCTAGTTTCCAGAGGGAAAGTGAAAGTTGCTAGGCCTCTTGCAGTCTGAGCACAGCAGTACCTTTTTAGACTTCTGGTGCTCAGAGTGATGCAGGACATCAGCCCAGATTCCAGGGGAGATAGACCCCACCTCCTGAAAGGCAGAAGAGCATGTGCATACACGGAGAGAAGGAACTGATGGCAGACATCTTGGGAGACCACCAGAGAGGGATCAGAATCTTGGTGTTTGCCATTATAAGTGAGGGCATATTTTCCAGCTTCATTTTGTTTTTCTGTACTTGCAAATTCTTCAATGAGCACCGTTTTAATAATAATAGTAGTAGGTTTTCAACGGTGTTAAGTTCGTAATAATAATTTATTAACTGGTGCCACGTTGAATGTCGGCAATAAATAGATCAAGGGGAAGATGTTTCCACGCATTTGAAGACATGACACTTGCTGGGAAATAATGTCTACAAGAAATTCTTGGCTTTGCCTCTCTCCAGAGTAATAAAAACTAGCCACAATGGCAGCTGAAACACAAGAGGAAAAATGTATTTCTTGCTGTCACCTAAAAATAAATCCCTGCCTTAAGTACTCTGATTCCTGGTCATGTAGCTTCTCTTGTGTTTGTACGAGGACTATGGCCTACATCCTTGAGAATAAATATAGACTCACCCGCCCAGTGGCTGTGAGCATCTTTTACATGAGACCTTGCTCTGATACAACCAGTCTGACAGCCAGTCCGGGGCCAAAAGGCTCCCAAATGTGATGTCTGTTGGCTGCGGCTCAGCAAAAGCAGTTTCATCTCCTCTAAAAGATCTGAGTATTCATTCCCTGCCCTGAGCCTGCATCAGTATTACTGACCGTCCAATTGTTCTGGAACTCACAGGGGGCGAGATCAGATGAGCTCCTTTCATCCAAGGAGCTGCGACTTCTATACACAGGTGACACTGTGCCCTCTCTCGCCTTCCCAGCTTTGTCTTCCACCAGCGCCTTTTCCACAGACCCTCCAACCACATCTATCACTTCACTCTTTCTCCAGGAGATGCACCTGCCCAGGCTCCGACTTATCCAAATCACAGGATTGCCCTTCCTTCCCGGCTGCCTCCAGACCAGGTCCAATCCCCTCTCTCCAGGAACTTTCCCTCGACCTTCAGGTCAAATTTTTCTCCTCCATCCCCATGTTCCCTAGCACTTTGCTCTGCAACTCTGCCCTCAACGCTGGAAATGGGAAGAGGACAAAATTCTAAATCCCTGCTCTTGGAGAGCGCTCAGTCAGGGGTAGAGAGACGTGATGTAATATGGTGATGGTCACCATGGAGCTCTATTTGGGGAGCTATGAGCCCAGAAGACGGGGGCACTTGGTCCAGCCTGGGCCTCCAGAAAGCTGCCTGAAGGAAAAAAGCATGCTGGGAAGAGGGCACAGCAAGAACACAGGCACAGAGGCAGGAAAGCACACGGACTGGTTTTATGGTCTGTGCCAGGTTAGAGGAGGACGCATCGTTGCTCACCTCTGCAGCATGAAGGCCTCCCAGACAGCAGAGGCTCATCTTTGTGACTCAACACATGCCAGGGCTCATGCAGAAAGGAAGTGACCTACAGTCCCAACTATACCCAGGGGGAGCCCTGGGGATGGCTGAAACCCAAGGTACCGTGTGCCTTACTCTCTCAATCTCTTCCAAGGGAACAGCGGAGTTTCCCAGAGGCTCCACGGTGTATGTCAACAGACTGAACGCAGAGCTGATGATGAGCGAACGCAGCATCTGCTGTGAAGTCAGTGATGAAAGAGATTTGCAACAATGTAAAACATGGCCACTCTTCTCATTACATGCTTTTGTGTTTAGGAAAATAGAGCTGATTTTTTAAAAATAAGAACACGTCATGTTAACACACAATGAGCTTATTCTTACATTTAAATATATTAATAAATAAATATTTTTAAATTTCTCAGGTTTAATTTCTACTATGGTCAATTTGGAGAGATTTGGCCCACATAAAGAGAGGCTCTTTGAGGTCCTTGATAAATTATAAGGGTACAAAGGGGGGCTGGGACCAAAACTTGGGGAATTGCTAGTATGGTCAGCCCTGGAGCCAGATTCCTTTGGTTCCAATCCTGGCTCCTCTAATGGCTAGCTGTGTGACCTTGGATTAGGTTCCAAACTTCTCTGTGCCTGTTTCTCCATCTGTAAAGCTGAAATAACAGTAACAATGCCGCTGCAAGGATTAAAGGGTTCATCAGGGAAAGTGCTTTGGAAAGGTGCACGGTGCCTGGTCAGTGTTCAGGAAGCGTTAGAAAACATTAATGTGCACTTGCAGAAGCACTAGTGGGCCCTGGGCACCGTGCTAGCCTCCAGTGACATAAAGATGACTAATTCAAGGTCAGCGTCCTCAAGGGACCCACAGCAGGGAGAAAGAGCCCAATGAAACAGATCACATGTGTACAGACTTGGCCAGGACCTTCATAAAAGGAATTGAAACATCTTGCTTCAGCAAGAGATGCTGCTGAGACAAATCCCTCACTGAGTCCAGAATGTTCTGAACTGACATATTTGTCAAGAACGTTTACAAAGCTGAGATTTAATGAAAGAAGGGCTGCCTGGGAGTCTGGTTACCAGGGACACTCCTTTTATGACTTGCTTTAGCAACTTATTTCATAAACAGCAAACATCTGCTGTGTTCTTGGCACTCTGCTAGGATTGAGGGTCATCAAGATGATTAAGATACACCTCTTGCTTTGCAGGAACTCCCAGAACTGAGAGGAACACAACCTGACCATTATTATGCACCACAGAAAGTACACGAAAAGAGGCGGTGAAGACACTTCACCTCTCTGATCCCCGTCCTTCACCTAACGGATGAGAACAGCACTGCATAACAGAAGTTCCTTCCTGATCTAAGACCCCAGTCCTCCATTCAACCGTTATCGATCATCTCAGAAACCACGTTTGGAGTTTGAGGGTCATTTGTCAACATCATTAATTTCGAGAGAGCTGTGTTCCATGAGCAATAATATTCCCAGTTTATCAATGGAGCGATTGGGACCTGGGCAGGTTAGAATGTTGTCCAAGGTGAGTCTACATGTTTCCTCCTTTGTACATTTCCCCTCCTTGTACGTTTCCCGCCTTGTATATTTTCTGTGACAAAAATCAAAGGGAGGCACTCCTCGATCTAACACAATGTTATTGTCTTACTTATTTAGTTCATTTCCTCAGATAACCACAAACACTCAGTTTTTTCTTTTAACATAACGTGATATATAAGGGTTACACAATTAGGCATAATACTATTCAATTTTATTTTAGAATTTGGACTGTTAACCTCCTGTATTTTGTAATGGTACTATTGGAAATGTCTGAAATTAGCTAATATTTACAGAAGGACGCCAGAACTTGATTTTATTTCTTCCCTGGATGCAGAGAAACACCAGAGCTGTCACTTATTCTTGTATGGAGAACACTGATTCTAATCACTTGAGTATTGTATTTCCAGCTTAAATGTCCGTACACTCATAGGAAGCATTTTGCTAATGTAATGCTTTGGTAACCAGCCAAGGCTAAATGAAATTTAGGACAATCAAATGGAAGAGAGGCTCAATAGTAGTTCTTAGGCTGTCATTTTTTTTTTTTTAATGAAACAAAATGTATAAATTTGGGGAGACCTGTTTGGGACCTAGTCCCAGCCCCTGGATCATTACTGACTCAATTCCATGACCTGTATAAGGCCTCCTTATTCCTATTTCTCCATCACTAAGTAGGCAACGTTATATGTGATCACCAATGGCCCACCTTTTTTTTAAGTACTGGAAGATTCTTAAGGTAAAGTCTTCAAGTTGGGAGTACTCAATTTTTACAAGTATCATTGTATTCCCACCTAACATACATCATAATCATGGAATGATGAGCCCCACATAACCAAATTTTCCAGAATTCTAAAGTCTGTCAATTTTGCCTCTTGCCAAAGTACCCGTGTCTGCTTACTCCCCTTGTTCTTGCAAGTCGCTTTTAATCAGCAGCTTGCCATTTCCAGAGGCTTAAGCAATCTGATAATCCATCTTCTTGGAATTATGCATGACACAAGAGCAATGAGGTCTGAGTCAGGGCCAAGCCCCATTCAGCTTGAAGGATACACAGGCTATTTTACCGTAATGAGTGGAATCTCAGGGTCAGACAGTGTCCACAGGTAGATAATCAAAGTGCCAGTCTCACCACATCCCTATCAGTAAATCATCGGTTTCATTCTGTCAGTCTTTATTGACCCAAGAGCATGGTTTCACACAGTCAGACTCACAAGGCTGTCTCTCTACCAGCTCAGGCTAGCAGACCTTTTCAACTTTTCCTTGGATGACTCATCCTGTTTACATTTTCTGTCTGAGGCTCAAGATAGAAACTCTGAACTTTAGATAAAAGCTGTTTTCTCTCCTTCTCACCACAAAGCTCATATCAAGAGACTACCTTCCTAGGAAAGCAAACTTGATGATACATGTCTGGGAAGGGAGCTCCCTGGGTGGATAAGACAGAAGATAAGAATGCCGAGGAATGTGCTAGGGGGGAGGTGGGCAGACTCTGGGTTGAAGGTATAAGGCCACAGTTCCCAAACATCAGTACTCTCAGAATCCCTGGGGACGTTTGGTAGAAATACAGTTTCCTGAACCCCACTCAGAAATTCAAATTCGGAAGATCTGGGGTTCAGCCAGGAAAGAGCAATTTGAATTCATACTCTGGGGGTTTTTCTGATGGGAGAGGTCTGAGGACGACCCTGGGAATGGAGTGCAGAGAGCAAGCAAACAAAATCGGACAATGCTTGGGTCACCCTTGGAAGGAGGTGAGGAGTCCTCGTTCTGACTTAGAGCAGTATTTAGACAAAAGCCGGAAAAATTTGCTGGCTGAAAAGAGAAACATCAAAGGCAGAATAAAGAGCACGCAAATATGGAGTATTCGAATTTCTTGTAACCTCATTTAATAATAAAATTTTGGCAACAAAAATAGCTACTAGATTCACTCCCAGATTTGAAATGACACCAGAAAGGGTCTGCATGCCATCTGGGAAATGGTGTTTAAACACACACACACACACACACAAGTATCTCAAAGGGACAAAGTTTTTGTGAGTCTTTAATACATGAAGAGCACAAATAGCACCCGAATGGATAGTTTGATATGGGGCACATTCAATTTAGCACAGTTACTTTAAGTCAGGAGGTTCTTAGCTCAGAAATCATTTTTAGACAGCATATTGGGGACCCCTCACCCATCTCCCAGCATCCCTGGCCTCCGTCTTATAAATCTCAGTCCCTCCAGGAGCCCCATAACCCAGATTCCCCCTTACTTACTTCACCTCATCCAGATTCCCATCCCCTGAGAACTGCTCTGCTGTCAGGGAAACAGAATTTAGTAAACATCCACCCGCACTACATGCTAACCCTCCCCAAAATGGGAAAAGCAAGAAATTTGTCAATCCAAAGGAATGACCCTTAATGATCACTGCATTTTATGGAAGGGGTCTTTTCTCCCAGACTCTCAAATTGTCTGGCCTAGATGACATTTGCTCTGTCTGGCCAGAAAAGGCTAGTTCTAGCTGAAAGTCACCATCGCCTATTTCAACGCTGTGCCAGGCACCATTCTAAACCCTTTAGTGTACTAACTCATGTAATCCTTACAACAATTCTAAGAGATGAGCACAATTATTGTCCTGGATTTACAGATGAGGAAACGGAGGTGTAGTGGGATTCAGTAACCTGCCTTACTAAGGTTAGCATGCCTCCAAAGGGGTGGAATTACATCTCTTAGCTCCACCTTCTACTGTCTTCAAGATTGGAAGTAGCCCTGGACTCTACTAAATCAGTTATAACTGCATTTTTTTCTCTGCAGGTGAGAATTATGAATTGCCAGTTTCTCTAGACATCACTGATTATTTCCCTTAAATATGAAAAAGAATCACTTTGATATTCTACTGCTCGCCTGCCCAAACTCATCTCTACCACCTGCCCTACATCGTCATCCCCAAAGGACTCCTTGAAGGCTCCTGCTCTGTTCTGGATCACCCCAATTCTCAGCCTCAAAATAAGGGTTCTGGAAGCTGCTGTGCCTGGTCTCAAGCAAAGTTCCAGTTACGTTTCCCAGGCTAAAAAAAATATCTCAGGCCTAATGGTAATTATGCATTATTAATTGGATCCCTGCTGATACTCCTCTATTTCCAGCCAGGCTAAACCTTCCCCTGCCTCTTTCTCACTTGGTATGGCCATGCCTGTAAGACTTATTAAGAAGGGAAACCTGTCTCTAAGCAACAGCCCTGAAGGCGGCAGGGCTGAGACACAGTTGCACTGATGCAGATGGCCTACATGAGGAGTGTGCTGGCCACCGGGAGGACAGAAGTCTTCCACGAGTCATGGAGCTCCAGGCTTCAATTTGGCAGGATGACCAGGGAACACACAGTCATGGTGGCCCGACGCTGGCAAGGCTGGTTAAGGAGCTCAGAGTAACCATTGAAAACACAGTTATGTCTCCAGAATGGTCAACACCAGTTAGTCAAGAGTGTGAGTGATATTCTACCTCCTCTATCTTCAGCTCTTAATATTCTCTCCAAAGCAAGACACTCTGCAGGCTAATGGATTTTAAATTGATGACACTGATGTCTCAAAACAATGTTTTTGTGTGCTTTTCTTTTAGAGAATTTCTAACATACAAAAGAGTAGTCGTCAAAATAATACAGTGAAGCCCCAGAACTCATCATTCAGCCCAAACAACCGTCAGCCCTTGGCCAATCCTACCGCATCCACGGCCACATCCTCCACCACCCCCTACCAGACATTCTAGTATTATATCCAAAAATATTTCGGTATGTATCTCTAAAATAGTGGCTCTCAGTTGGGGGTGAAGTTGCCTTTCCCCCTACCCTGGGGACATTTGGCAATGTCTGGAGACATGTTTGGTTGTCACAACTGGGAAAGGGGTCCCACTGGCATCTAGTGGGCGGAGGCCAGGGATGCCACTAAACATCCTACAATGCACAGGACAGCCTCTCCCCTCCCCCAACAAAGAATAATCCCCAAATGTCAGTAGTGCTCAGCTTCAGAAATCCTATTCTAAAAGATAAAAACTTTTTAAAAAGCCTAAACACAATGCCATTTTCACACCTGAAAATAATTACTAATATGTTTTAATAAAGCATGGGGCGCCCAGAACAAGAATTGAGCCTTTCATGCTTATGGTTTTTATTGCAAAAAGATCTCCAAGAGATGTATATGAAGGTCTTAAAGTAGCTTACAATGAACTCATGGGGCGTCAACGAACTCATCTACCCACAAGCTACTCCAAGAATATCAATTATGGTTCTCATTTTCAGATAAAGTGAGTAAAAGGAGGCGTGCTACTCTATAATGTTGCTTCAAGTCCCCTCCTCTGTCAGCCCCCACTTCTGTTCATGGACTTTTGAAAATTCATGGAAGAGTACAGTTGAATTAAAAATCAGAAATTATCTGGCCCAACATTTAGCCTTTCAGATGAGACCCAGAGAGCTTCTCTACTTTCCCAAAAAACACACAGCTGGTTGCATGTAAGTTTTTACAGAATTCACTGAAATATTTTTATTCCATTTCAGCTTTTTTCACAAAAGTTCCTAGAAGAAATGTGCAAAATATAAAATATAGGAAATAATTTGCTATTTGCACATTTCTGGAATACTAAAAATTAAAAATAATACAAATATGCCTATTTTATTCCACTCAAAATGCAGGGTCTTATTTCCGTTTAGGGCAATGGGTAATGTATGCATAAGGACCCCGGATTGGGCAGGAGGAACCCATCTGGCTGGATGAATGATTTGAGCTGGTGAGCAGTGCTTTGATGGGCAGGAAAAAGTGGGATCAATGAGGGTCCTGAAATATAGGGACAAAAGCCTAGTCTTCATTGCAGTGACTAAAATGGAGCTCTTGAATGTTGCTGAGTTCGCAAGTGGGAATGGCAGGTTAGTGTTTGGATAGGGAGAGGGTTTTAAAAAAAACAGGTATGCCAAAAAAAGTAAACATGGGGAGGAATTATTCCTACTACATAGAGGCTAGTTAATTAAATGCCACCCTACATGGAACCTACATTCAGAAAACCACAAGCACTAGGTGACGATGAAGCATCATTGCTATTGCTGGGAATCATTAAGAATAATAACAACATACGCCAAGGGATGGAGGTTAGACAAGGTTATAAGGAGCTAACCTGCTGCTTTTAAAGAGGCACCAATAAAGAGAATCATAAATCCTTATAATGTCATTCCAGAAACAGAACTGGAAAACTCACAGTGGTGATCAATTCTCATTACTTGTTTATTTGGCTATGGGACTTTGAACTCTCTATTGAGGGACAGTTCCCCATTGTGTGGGTCTTGGTAGATTTCCCAAGCGGAAAGGCAAAGGGTATCAGATAATTCCCTCTCCCAGAGTCCTCTGTGACTGGCACTTGAGCACATGACCTAGGCTCAGCCAATCAGAAAGTCCCACCTAGGACTTTGAGTCTTGAGGGAGGCGCGCATGAGATGATTCTTGGTGGCAGCGGTGAAGTCGGGAGCCTAAAGGTGTGGGGAGGTCCAGGAGTAGTGGAGTCAGCAGTGAGGCCCTAACCAGAGCACAGCATGACCTTGGCCTTGGCCATCAGGCCCACTGTTGGTTGCTGTTTATTTTCTGTACCTGATCTCTCATTTTCTGGTGATTATAATGAACTACCCATGTCTTCATCAATTCCTTTTTTGCTTGAGTTATCCAGAGTTGAATTCGATATTTTATAAACAACAGTTCTTACATCCTGTGTCATTGCAGAAAGACCATCCAATGGACATTTAGAATGGCCTGAGTCCTGAGGAATAATCAATAATTTAGGGCAGGGCTTCCCTGGTGGCGCAGTGCTTGAGAGTCCACCTGCCGATGCAGGGGTCACGGGTTCGTGCCCCGGTCTGGGAAGATCCCACAAGCCGCGGAGCGGCTGGGCCCGTGAGCCATGGCCGCTGAGCCTGTGCGTCCGGAGCCTGTGCTCCGCAACGGGAGAGGCCACGGCAGTGAGAGGCCCGCATACCGCAAGAAACAAAAATAATAATAATTTAGGGCAAAGGCTTGCCTGAGTATTTGTAATACTAGTAACAAGACTTATTCTTCCATATCTACATGCCAAATAAGCAAATTCACGATAGTTTTTGAAATAGCAATCGTTAGCATTTATCTTGTCTCCTCTACGTTCCTGAAATCACCAAGCCCCATCTTCACAATGAAAGTTCAGTGTGTCTGTGAAGAGCTTCCCATAATCAAAGATGGGGATAATAAAATCCAGTAGAATTATAACATGTCGTTCGCCAGCGAGTGCTATAAACACAAAATGGCTGTGAATCAGCTCACACACTGTAGAAGAGCAAAGGCTCTATTCTAAACTATTCCAGGGACACCTCCCCTGATACAGGTACCTTCCCTTCCTAAATATCAGCATTGGCTTTCATGCCAGTGTGAAACATGCAACAGATCACTAGATTTAAAAATACACGCCAGTTGATCCCGTTTTTTTTATGTCAAGGATTTGCACAACTAAACAATAATATAAAAATACCACATGTTTATACCAGCAAAGGAAAAAACAACATAAATAGCCACCAGGAGGGAAATGATGAAAAAATGCTATCTCCATACAATGGAATAGTGTGCAACCATGAAATAAAGCAAATATGCATGTAATCATACATGAGAACACCCAAGGTTCAGCATTAGCTTAAATAAAAGGCAAGTGCAGATGTGCAGTGTGATGCTATTTATTTGAAAACAGAGAAATATCAGATGGTATGCTTCCATTCACAAGGTTGTTGAGGAGGAAACTAACTGATGTCATTTACATATAAATTCAGTAAAAAAAAAAAATCTATATGCTTATATAAGGCAGTGTTAATATCCCTCTGAGGAATGGGACTAAAAGCGGGTGAACTGTCATTTCTTTATCCTAAGTCCATATTATTTTTAGAATTAAAAAAAAAAAAAGATCCCAAATGCCATGATTGTACTGAATAGAAAACACTGATGCAAGGCTGTGGCCTGTTCAAGAAACTCTTCCAAATGCGTAATTATTATGCATAGGTAGTGTGATGAATGGATTATACTGATTTAGAGCAATACTGACTTGAAGTACACTGTAATTCTGATTATTTATGTAATTATTACTCATAATTAGTGTGATGAATGGATTATGCTGATTTAGAGCAATACTGATTTGAAGTACACTGTAATTCTGATTTTATGGGACTAAGCTAGAAACTCTTGGTTTTTATGATTTTTTTAACATCTATATTAGAGTATAATTGCTTCACAATGGTGTGTTAGCTTCTGCTTTATAACAAAGTGAACAAGCTATATGTATATGTGCATATCCCCTCCCTCTTGTGTCTCCCTCCCACCCTCCCTATCCCACCCCTCTAGGTGGTCACAAAGCACCGAGCTGATCTTCCTGTGCTATGCGGCTGCTTCCCACTAGCTATCTATTTTACAGCTGGTAGTGTATATATGTCCATGCCTCTCTCTCACTTTGTCCCAGCTTACCCTTCCCCCTCCCCGTGTCCTCAAGTCCATTCTCTACGTCTGCGGCTTTACTCCCGCCCTACCCCTAAGTTCTTCAGAACCATTTTTTTTTTTAGATTCCATATGTATGTGTTAGCACACAGTATTTGTTTTTCTCTTTCTGACTTACTTCACTATGCATGACAGACTCCAGGTCTATCCACCTCACCACAAATAACTCAACTTCATTTCATTTTATGGCTGAGTAATACTCCATTGTATATATGTGCCACATCTTCTTTATCCCTCCATCTGTCGATGGACACTTAGGTTGCTTCCATGTCCTAGCTATTGTAAATACTGCTGCAATGAACATTGGGGTACATGACTCCTTCTGAACTATGGTTTTCTCAGAGAACATGCCCGGCAGTGGGACTGCTGGGTCGCATGGCAGTTCCATTTCTAGTTTTCTAAGGAACCTCCACACTGTTCCCCACAGTGGCTGCACCAATCCACACTCCCACCAACAGTGCAAGATCCCCCCCACCCCGCCAACACCCTCTCTCCAGGATTCACCACCTGCAGACCTTTTGATGATGGCCACTCTGACCACTGTGAGGTGACACCCCACTGCAGCCTTGATCTGCACCTCTCCAACGACCAGCGATGCTGAACATCCCTTCAGGCATTTGTTGGCAATCTGTGTATCCTCTATGGAGAAATGTCCATCCAGGTCTTCCGCCCACCCCTGGATTGGGTCGTCCGTTCCTTCAACATTGAGCTGCATGAGCTGCCCGTACATTCTGGGGAATAAATCATCTGTCAGCTGCTTCGCCCACAAATATATTCTCCCATTCTGAGGGTGGTCTTTTTCTCTTGTTTATGGTTTCTTTTGCTGTGCAAAAGCTTTTAAGTTTCATTAGGTCCCACTGGTTTTTGTTTTTATTTCCATTACTCTAGGAGGTGGGTCAAAAAGGATCTTGCTGTGATTTATGTCATAGAGTGTTCTGCCTATGTTTTCCTCTAAGTGTTTGATAGTGTCTGGCCTTACATTTAGGTCTTTAATCCATTTTGAGTTTATTTTTGTGTATGGTGTTAGGGAGTGTTCTAATTTCATTCGTTTACATGTAGCTGTCCAGTTTTCCCAGCACCACTTATTGAAGAGACTATCTTTTCTCCACTGTATATTCTTGCCTCCTTTATCAAAGATAAGGTGACCATATATGCATGGGCTTATCTCTGGGCTTTCTATCCTGTTCCATTGATCTATGTTTCTGTTTTTGTGGCAGTACCATACTGTCTTGATTACTGTAGCTTTGTAGTAGAGTCTGAAGTCAGGGAGCCTCATTCCTCCAGCTCCATTTTTCGTTCTCAAGACTGCTTTGGCTATTCGGGGTCTTTTGTGTTTCCATACAAATTGTGAAATTTTTTGTTCTAGTTCTGTGAAAAATGCCAGTGGTAGTTTGATAGGGATTGCATTGAATCTGTAGATTGCTTTGGGTAGTAGAGTCATTTTCACACTGTTGATTCTTCCAATCCAAGAACATGGTATATCTCTCCATCTATTTGTATCATCTTTAATTTCTTTCATCAGTGTCTTATAGTTTTCTGCATACAGGTCTTTTGTCTCCTTAGGTAGGTTTATTCCTAGGCATTTTATTCGTTTTGTTGCAATAGTAAATGGGAGTGTTTCCTTAATTTCACTTTCAGATTTTTCATCATTAGTGTACAGGAATGCAAGAGATTTCTGTGCATTCATTTTGTATCCTGCTACTTTACAAAATTCATTGATTAGCTCTAGTAGTTTTCTGGTAGCATCTTTAGGATTCTCTATGTATAGTATCATGTCACCTGCAAACAATGACAGTTTTACTTCTTTTCCGATTTTTTTTTTTTTTTTTTTTTTTTGCGGTACATGGGCCTCTCACTCTTGTGGCCTTTCCCGTTGCGGAGCACAGGCTCCGGACGCGCAGGCTCAGCGGCCATGGCTCACGGGCCCAGCCGCTCCGCGGCATGTGGGATCTTCCCAGATCGGGGCACGAACCCATGTCCCCTACATCGGCAGGCGGACTCTCAACCACTGCGCCACCAGGGAAGCCCTGTATTCCTTTTATTTCTTTTTCTTCTCTGATTGCTGTGGCTAAAACTTCCAAACCTATGTTAAATAATAGAGTTAGAAGTGGGCAACCTTGTCTTCTTCCTGCTTGTAGTGGAAATGGTTTCAGTTTTTCACCATTGAGAATGATGTTAGCTGTGGGTTTCTCATATATGGCCTTTATTATGTGGAGGTAAGTGCCCTCTATGCCTACTTTCTGGAGAGTATTTATCATAAATAAAAGGTGTTGAATTTTGTTCAAAAGCTTTTTCTTCATCTATTGAGAGGATCATATGTTTTTATCCTTCAATTTGTTAATATGGTGTATCATGTTGATTGATTTGCGTATATTGAAGAATCCTTGCATTCCTGGGATAAACGCCACTTGATCATGGTGTATGATCCTTTTAATGTGCTGTTGGATTCTGTTTGCTAGTATTTTGTTGAGGATTTTTGCATCTATGTTCATCAGTGATATTGGCCTGACAGTTTTCTTTTTTTGTGACATCTTTGTCTGGTTTTGGTATCAGGGTGATGATGGTGGCCTTGTAGAATGAGTTTGGGAGGGTTCCTCCCTCTGCTATATTTTGGAAGAGTTTGAGAAGGATAGGTGATAGCTCTTCTCTAAATGTTTGACAGAATTCGCCTGTGAAGCCATCTGGTCCTGGGCTTTGGTGTGCTGGAAGATTTTTAATCACAGTTTCAATTTCAGTGTTTGTGATTGGTCTGTTTATATTTTCTATTTCTTCCTGGTTCAGTCTCAGAAGGTTGCATTTTTCTACGAATTTGTCCATTTCTTCCAGGTTGTCCATTTTATTGGCATAAAGTTGCTTGTAGTAATCTCTCAAGATCCTTTGTATTTCTGCAGTGTCAGTTGTTACTTCTCCTTTTTTATTTCTAATTCTGGTGATTTGAGACTTCTCCCTTTTTTTCTTGATGAGTCTGGCTAATGAGTCAATTTTGTTTATCTTCTCAAAGAACCAGCTTTTAGTTTTATTGATCTTTACGATTGTTTTCTTCATTTCTTTTCATTTATTTCTGCTCTGATCTTTGTGATTTCTTTCCCTCTGCTAACTTTGGGGTTTTTTTGTTCTTCTTTCTCTAATTGCTTTAGGTGTAAGGTTAGGTTGTTTGAGATTTTTCTTGTTTCTTGAGGTAGGACTGTAGTGCTATAAACTTCCCTCTTAGAACTGCCTTTGCTGCATTCCATAGGTTTTGGGTCGTTGTGTTTTCATTATCATTTGTTTCTAGGTATTTTTTGATTTCCTCTTTGGTTTCTTCAGTGATCTCTTGGTTGTTTAGCAGCGTATTGTTTAGCCTCCATGTGTTTGTATTTTTTAGTTTTTTTTTTTTTTCTGTAATTGATATCTAGTCTCATAGCATTGTGGTTGGAAAAGATACTTGATATGATTTCAATTTTCTTAAATTTTCCAAGGCTTGATTTATGACCCAAGATATGATCTATCCTGGAGAATGTTCAATGAGCACTTGAGAAGAAAGTGTATTCTGTTGTTTTTGGATGGAATGTCCTATAAATATGAATTAAGTCCATCTAGTCTAATGTAGGTCTTTTCCTTCTCTGTGTTTCCTGCCTAGAGAAGTTCTTTTAGCATTGGTTGTAAAGCTGGTTTGGTGGTGCTGAATTCTCTTAGCTTTTGCTTGTCTGTAAAGATTTTAACTTCTCTGTCAAATCTGAATGAGATCCTTGCTGGGTAGAGTAATCTTGGTTGTAGGTTTTTCCCTTTCATCACTTTAAGTATGTCCTGCCACTCCCTTCTGGCTTGCAGAGTTTCTGCTGAAAGATCAGCTGTTAACCTTATGGAGATTCCCTTGTACGTTATTTTTGCTTTTCCCTTGCTGCTTTTAATATTTTTTCTTTGTATTTAATTTTTGATAGTTTGATTAATGTATCTTGGCATGTTTCTCCTTGGATTTATCCTGTATGGGACTCTCTGCACTTCCTGGACTTGATTGACTACTTCCTTTCCCACATTAGGGAATTTTTCAACTATAATCTCTTCAAATATTTTCTCAGTCCCTTTCTTTTTCTCTTCTTCTTCTGAGACCCCTATAATTCGAATGTTGGTGCATTTAATGTTGTCCCAGAGGTCTCTAAGATTGTCCTCAATTCTTTTCATTCTTTTTTCTTTCTTCTGCTCTGCAGTAGTTATTTCCACTATTTTATCTTCCAGGTCACTTATCCATTCTTCTGCCTCAGTTATTCTGCTATTGAGTTCTTCTAGAGAATTTTTAATTTCATTTATTGTGCTGTTCATCATTGTTTGTTTGCTCTTTAGTTCTTCTAGGTCCTTGTTAAACATTTCTTGTATTTTCTCCATTCTATTTCCAAGATTTTGGATCATCTTTACTATCATTACTCTAAATTCTTTTTCAGGTAGACTGCCTATTTCCTCTTCATTTGTTTGGTCTGGTGGGTTTTTATCTTGCTCCTTCATCTGCTGTGTATTTCTGTGTCTTCTCATTTTGCTTAACTTACTGTGTTTGGGGTCTCCTCTTTGTAGGCTGCAGGTTTGTACTTCCTGTTGTTTTTGGTGTCGGCCCCCAGTGGGTGAGGTTGGTTCAGTGGGTTGTGTATGCTTCCTGGTGGAGGGGACTGGTGCCTGTGTTCTGGTGGATGAGGCTGGATCTGGTCTTTCTGGTGGGCAGGACTGTGTCCAGTGGTGTGTTTTGGGGTGTCTGTGAACTTAGTATGACTTTAGGCAGCCTCTCTGCTAATGGGTGGGGTTGTGCTCCTGTCTTACTAGTTGTTTGGCATGGAGTGTCCAGCACTGGAGCTTGCTGGTCGTTGAGTGGAGCTGGGTCTTAGCATTGGGATGGAGATCTCTGGGAGAGCTCTCGCTGATTGATATTACGTGGGGCTGAGAGGTCTCTGGTGGTCCAATGTCCTGAACTTGGCTCTCCCACCTCAGAGTCTCAGGCCTGACACCCGGCCAGAGCACCAAGACCCTGTCAGCCACACGGCTCAGAAGAAAAGGGAGGAAAAAAAAAGAGAGAAAGAAAAATAAAATGAAATAAAGTTATTAAAATAATAAATTAAAAAATATATTAAAAAAAATTTTAAGTAATAAAAAATAAAAAGAAGAGAGCAACCAAACCAATAAAAAAAATCCACCAATGATAACAAGCGCTAAAAACTATACTGAGATAAACATAAAAATCAGAAACTAGTCAGTCGCATACAGCAAACCCCAAGTCTGCAGTTGCCCGCAAAGTCCACTGCCTCAATTTTGGGATGATTCGTTGTCTATTCAGGTATTCCACAGATGCAGGGGACATCGAGATGATTGTGGAGATTTAATCCGAGGCTCCTGAGGCTGCATGGAGGAATCTCCCTTTGTCTTCTTTGTTCACACAGCTCCTGGGGTTCAGCTTTGGATTTGGCCACTCCTCTACGTGTATGTCACCCTCTGGTGTCTGTTCTTCACCCAGACAGAAGGGGGTTAAAGTAGCAACTAATTAGGGGGTTCTGGCTCACTCAGGCTAGGGAGAGGGAGGGGTATGGAATGCGGGGCAAGCCTTTGGTGGCCAAGGCCAGAGTGACGTTGCAACAGCCTGAGGCGCACTGTGTGTTTCCCTGGGGAAGTTGTCCCTCCCTGGATCACGGGACCTTGGCAGTGGTGGGCTGCACAGGCTCCCGGGAGGGGAGGTGTGGATAGTGACCTGTGCTTGCACACAGGATTCTTGGTGGCTGCAGCAGCAGCCTTAGCATTTTATGCCCATCTCTGGTGTCCGTGCTCATCTCTGAAGCTCATTTAGGCGGTGTTCTGAATCTCCTCTCCTAGCGCACCCCAAAACAATGGTCTCTTGACTCTTAGGCAGTTCCAGATTTTTTCCTGGACTCCCTCCCGGTTAGCTGTGGTGCACTAGCCCCCTTCAGGCTGTGTTCACGCAGCCAACCCCAGTCCTCTCCCTGGGATCTGAACTCTGAAGCCTGAGCCTCAGCTCCCAGCCACCACCTGCCCTAGCGGGTGAGCAGACAAGCCTCTTGGGCTGGTGAATGCTGGTCGGCACTGATCCTCTGTACAGAAATCTCTCCACTTTGCCCTCTGCACCCCTGTTGCTGTGCTCTCCTCCGCGGCTCCGAAGCCTCCCCCCCCCGCCCCGTCTCCGCCAGTGAAGGGGCTTCCTACTGTGTGGAAACTTTTCCTCCTTCACAGCTCCCTCCCAGAGGTGCAGGTCCCGTCCCTATTCTTTTGTCTCTGTTTTGTTTTTGTGGGTTTTTTTTGCAGTACGCGGGCCTCTCACCGCTGTGGCCTCTCCCGTTGCGGAGCACGGCGCAGACTCAGCGGCCATGGCTCACGGGCCCAGCTGCTCTGTGGCATGTGGGATCCCCCCGGACCAGGGCACAAACCCGTGTCCCCTGCTTCGGCAGGCGGACTCTCAACCACTGCACCACCAGGGAAGCCCTTGTCTCTGTTTTTTCGTTTTTCTTTTGCCCTACCCAGTTATGTGGGGAGTTTCTTGCCTTTTGGGAAGTCTGAGGTCTTCTGTTAGCGTTCAGTAGGTGTTCTGTAGGAGTTGTTCCACATGTAGATGTATTTTTTATGTATTTGCGGGGAGGAAGGTGATCTCCGCGTCTTACTTCTCTGCCATCTTGAAGGTCCTCTCTACCAAAGGTCCTCACATACCAAAGGGGAAAGGTTGGGGGGAGGGATAAATTAGGAATTTGGGATTAACATATACACACTAGTATATATAAAACAGATAATCAACAAGGATCTACTGTATAGCACAGTGAACTCTACTCAATATTCTGTAATAACCTATATGGGAAAATAATCCGAAAAAGAATGGATATATGTACATATGTATAACTGAATCACTTTGCTGTACACCTGAAACTAACACAACATTGTAAATCAACTATACTCTAATATAAAATAAAAATTAAATTAATAAAGATTATCCCAGTAATTGCTATGGTGAATGCTAATGGCCAAAGATTATCTCTGCGTCACAGCTCCTTTTGCATTCATGAACTCATATAGGTTCAAAGTTCAAGTGTGTTGATGAATCCTGACTCACCTGAATTTGAACACAGAACACTGGTGATTCAGAGACGGTTCAATACTAAACACTGATTAAGTCTAAATGACTAATGATCAATTATTTTAAATCATAAAGAGGACAGCAAATGTCTATGAATAAAGCGCTTTTAGAAAACCATTTCTGGGATGGCCTTAGGTAAATACAGACAAATTTTCTTAACTAAAATGTCACTGGGGGCCGATAAATGATTACTTATATTCCGGTTGATGGATATTTAGCAAGGAACGAGGAGGCAGAGCACCATGACTCTGGCAGTCATTCTATTTCAGCTCAAGCTCGATGACTTTCAGATAGGAGGTCACTTCATTGCAATACGGGGGTTGCATGCCTTTACCCTAGAGCGAGATGGCTAGAGCGCTCTGTCCTCCCCTTGAGGCGACCTATGTGACATCACAGACCCTGGATCTTGTTTCTGAGGTGCATGGATCTTGATCGTCAACCTAGACTGGGATGACCAGGCCCAAGAAAACACTCCTCTCATAGGAGACTTGAGAGTGACAAATTACAGAAGTGTCATGTAGCCTGGAAAAAGTCATCTTGGTTTGGAGACAATACTGCTTCAGATACTCTACAGATATTTGTCCATGTCTATGGATATTTGTTCATGCCTCCTGCATTTAATTCAGACAATGCGGTCACCATATCCAAAATGGTGCCCAAGGGAAACCTTCAAGGCACTGGATCCAGGCCTAAAGCCCCTACTTCCCAAAGAGACTCTAGAACCTCTTAACCTTCTTCGAGTCTGATTTTCATTTGCGGTGGTCACAGGTCCAACCATTCAAGTCTATCATGGTCCCATGGATCTGAACCCAAAGCTCAGGACACTGGGAAAATTGCATCGTTTCTTTAGCAGTTTGAGTTGACATAAAGTAATCTTGGGGGCTCCTCTGGTCAGCGAGTCTTCCAATCCTTCCATGGCTGCCCTGCACACATTCTGTACTGAAAGATGTCATCAAAAATCTACCGTGTCCCTCTGGGTTGGTATAGCAGCCTCACCCCAGAAAAAAAAAAAATGTCCCTCTTAGACATTACTTGGAAGAATTTTCAACCATGCCAAAGCTGAAGCTGTGAGTGTAGATGGCAATGACATGCTAGGTAGCCTGGGAGCGTGGCTTTGGCCTTGGAGCCTCCGTGACAGGGCCTACATGGGTCCAGTACCATAATTTTAAAATAGTGTGGGGGATGTGTGGGGATGAGCAGGGAGGAAGATGATGGGAGTAGATTACAGCTCCAGGAAGAGGCACCTTTTCGTGTTCAAATGGGGTGAATGGGAGGAATTGTGATGCCAAGATATGTAAATATTGATTGAAAAATCAGTATAAATATCTTTCCTTTTTCAAAATTATTGTTCCACCATCTTTGTGTATAGCCAGTTGCAAGCTCAAAAAATCCGAGTGTCTCAAATCGTTTCTAATTTCTCCATAATCGGTTGCTTGGATCAACAAAGAGGAAATTGGGAAATTTAATTTTCAGCAGGAAACTTAATGCATAACAAAAGAATAGTGGGGGTGGGGAGCAGACAGAGGAACACAATGGTGTGGGTGCGTTGACCCATCAAACAATTATGCAAACAAAGGCCCTTGGAGCTGGTCTGACTCTGGCAAACAGCCATTGTTGTCTTTGAAACCCTCAGTGACATTGTTGAAATCATCTTCAGAAACAGGAAACGGTGTGATACTGATTTTCGGGCAACCTCATCCTTTCTTGTGAACTGGCAACCTGGCTGTGAGCTGTTAACTCTGATTCACACTAAATGATGGAGGCAGAAACAAAAGTATTTCCTTTTCACTTTAATCTCCACGTTTTCAGAAACAGCTCTGAAGCTAAGTCACTTCTGCTCATTAATGTACCCAAGAAACATTCCTGAAATGAGGCCCGTACAGAGGCCAGACATGGCTTTAGCTCTAGTTTCCATCTGTCGCTAGAATGGGGAGGAAAATCTGCCTCAGTGAGAGAGGAAATTCAGTGGATGATGAGGGTTGTACTAGGTAATCAATCATTCCAGGAGGCATTTCTGCTTTGTCAGAACAAGGCAGCAGATGGGTGTAGAAATATAATGGAGTGTCTGTTTCTTCATCTTTACATCAAGGAAGTTGACCTAGAACAGGGGTTGACAAACTTTCTGTAAAGGGCCTGATGGTAAACGTTTTCAGTTTTGCTGGCCAGATGGCCTGTCGCAACTACTCCACTCTGTCCTTGTACCACAAAAGCAGCCACAGACAATAAACAAATGGGCACGGCTGTGTTCCAATAAAACTTTATTTACAAACATAGGTGGCAGCAGGCTGGAGTTGGTCTCTGAGCCATAGCTTGCTGACCCCTGATCTAGATGATTATATTGATACTTCATTCTCTCTGTTAAAATGTACTTTTGAGAGACAGAAGTTAAAACACCAGCATGCTCTCTTCCTTCCTGGCACTGGCTTCTTTTCCAAACTGCCCTGGCCCTAGAGGGAGGAACTCTCTTTCCCTCTCTTTCTCAGTATCATCTATCCACTGCAATCTGACTACTCCCTACACAGTCCTTCAGAAACTACAAAGCAAAGACCTCTGGTGACCTCCGGATGGTCAAAGCTGTGGGTGCCCATCCAAGTCTCAACCTCCTTGACCTCTATGAGTTCTTTGAATTGCCTGACCTCTCTATAACTCTTAGAACTCAGTCCTCTCTAGAACTCTGGACCCAGCTCTCTGGCTTGTCCTCCCACCTCTGGCTGCTGCGTCATGGTCTGTAGTGCTGCTTCCTTTTCCTCCATCTCTGCCAGGGTCAGCCTTAGCCATTTTCCAGTGCATTCTCCCTGACGTCTATCAACCATCTCCTCTCTCATGGTATTTGAGATCTCTTAGATAACTGCACTTTCATCTACCCCCATCCCTGAGCTGAGAATCATGGAGTCATCTTTGACCCCTCACCTTTGACCTGCAAGCTGGTATATTCCCACTTCATATAGTGCCTCTCCCCTCCCCCACTCCGAGTCAGTCCATGGATGTAAATGTCCTCAGATGGCAATCACCCTCCACTGAAAGACCCAGATAGTTATTCAGACAATCGAATGAAACTCTCTGAAAAACGGAAATTAGAAGCTAGCGAGAAAAACAACTTTTTACTTGAAAAGAGTAGAGTATTGGAGTGTAGGGAGTTGTAGGACAACTTTCATGGGCTGTAGGCACGTGGCCCTTCGCGAACTCTTTCCTCAACAACAAAAAATATTAAAAATTATATTTTATGACTACGTTGGTATGAAGGCAAGTACAGTCCAGGCTGGATTATATTAATTTTTTTCCTTCTGATTTTTAGAAGAAACTGAAATAATTTTGTGGGCCCTCAGCTCCGTGCCTAATGGAAAAATCGCTCCTGGGGATGTTTGTCAGATGTTCATAAAAGCACAAAAGTTCTTTTAAGAAAACCTAATCATGTCAGATATTTACTGTTTTAAACTGTTTATCCTGCTTTTAAAGAAAAATGTAATGAATGTCTGCCAACAGGAAATGTTAATATGAATATCGGGATTATATTCATTCACATCATATAATATTTGGTGACACTGCGATACTGATATCAGGATAAGAAAATCATTTTTTTAATATATTAAAATAATTTATGAATGATAGAAGTAAATCAGCATTCTGATGATGCTGTAAGTCATTTCTTTTTTTTCCAGCTTTATAACTGACAAATAAAAATTGTGTATATTAAGGAATACAATATGATGTTTTGATATACATATACATTGTGAAATGACTGCCACGTCAAGCTAAGTAATATTTCCATCACCTCACAGTTACTACTGTGGGTTTTTTCTTTGGTTTTTTGTGTTGAAAACAATTGAGATCTACTCAGCAAGTCATAAGTATACAGATCATATACAGTATGGTCACCAAGCTGTACATTAGATCCTCAGAACTCATTCATCCTACGTAACTGAAACCTTGTACCCTTTGACCAACATCTCCTCCTTTCTCCTAACACCCATCCCCTGGCAGCCACCATTCTACTCTCTGCTTCTATAAGTTTAACTTTCTTAGATTCCATATATAAGTGAGATCATGCAGTATTTATCTTTCTGTGTCTGGCTTATCTCACTTAACACTATGTCCTCTAGTTGCATCCATGTTGTCTCAAATGGCACAATTTCCTTCTTTTTTAAGGAAGAATATATATACGAATATAAGAATATATATATTCTTATATATATTTATATATATATTATTCTATATATAAGAATATATATATTCATATATATATATATATATATATATATATCACATTTTGGTCATCCATTCGTCCATCAATGGACATTTAGACTGTTTCCATTTCTCGGCTATTCTGAATTGTGCTGCAATGAACATGCGGTGCAGATATCTCTTCCAGAGCCTTATTTCATTTCCTTTGGCTAAACAGCCAGAAATGGGATTGCTGGATCATATGTTAGTTCTATGTTTAATTTTTTGAGGAATCTCTAGACTGTTTCCATAATGGATGCACCAACTTACATTCCCACCAACAATACTAAGGGTTCCCTGAGAAAATAAATATTGATATGCTTTATTCATGCTTTAATAATAAAATGAAAGCCAGCTATCACCTCTTTCTGCAACCACTAGAGAAGGCATCGATCTCAAACAAAAACTCTGGCTATTCCATTCTATACATCACTTGAATTTGTTGCGTCTGTTTCATTCAAGTACTTCACTGTTTCATCCAGCCAACACTTATTAAGCGTAAACCTTATGCCAGGAATTGTGCTAGGTCCGGCAATACAGCCGTAACTACTGTATCTTCTATTTTAACTGTGACATTTAACACTCTATTAATAGACCTCTCATCAGATTATTCAGAAGTTGCCATTAGCACAGTCACCTCAAATGTCCATAATAATAAAGATAAGAAGTGGCTCCGAAAATGCAAAAGTGATTTAGACTTTGCCCTAAAAGGCATTTTTTTGGATTCCTGGTGGGATGGAGGAGGTGGGATTACGAGGAAGGGGCATCAGTGCCTTGCTAGCGATTAGGCTTACATGGCACCTGAATTCCATTCCGCAAGAGCAGGGAAGATGAAGAATGTTTTAGGCCCGAGCTTCTCAAACAAAGGGGTTTTTGAAACACGGGAGATTATTCATTTTATACTAAGACAACACAGACCTACTGGGGAGCGGAGGCAACTTGTTGTCTTTAAAACGTGGAGCTCACACCCTTCATTAAATGTGTGACGTGTGGAATGAATTGAGTTTCTGCATTTAGAACCTCTGGCTCCCAGGAGAAGCAGATGGCCCTGGGAGGAAGGGCCTGGCACAAAGGGCACACGCGTCACATGTCAGCTCTCTCATTCGTTGGAGACAATCCCACCTGTAACACCAACAGTTGACTCAGACATACTTTGGAACGAACAGCTGCGCAGTTGTCTGTCTTATGTGGGGCAGGGGCACGGCGTGCGCGGAGGAATAACGGCGAAGAAATGAGTCTAAGATGCCTGAGCTGGACGCAGGTTACCACAGACCAAGGTGACTCCATCTCAGCCCTAGTGGCATCTGGGCCGGGTCATCCTTTGAGAGGGACGGTCCTATGCACTGTAGGATGTTTAGCAGCATCCCTGGGCTCTACCCACTAGATGCCCTCACTCCCAGATGTGACACCAAAAAAAGCCTCTAGACACTGACATCTGTCCCCGGAGGGCAAAATCGGCCCCAGTTGGGAACCACTGCCCTGGTGACCTGTTAGACCGTCCCGAGAATCAAATGACAGAGAGTAAGTGAAACTATCTGGTAGCCCCAAAAGCCCCAACCCAGGGGTTCTCGGTGCAGCCGGCCCATTTTAACGTCCTGAGGCCCAGGAAACATGCCAGCTCAGTTAATCAGAAACTCAGCAGGTAGGACGGAGGCAGCAGCGTGATTTGGCATTCCCCCAGTGATTCCGGGGGCCAGCGATGGGGGGACTCCTTGCTCTAAGCAGACGTGTCATTCTCAGGACTGGGTGGGTTAACTGCCATTTGATGGGAAAGCCTGGGCCTGCGCCCCTATATGAATACACAGCACTCATCCACCTACAGACAAAGGCAGCATTTGCTGATGGCCCACAATGGGCCAGCCGTGCACTGAGTGCTGGAGAAGCAAAGTTGACCAAGACTGTTCTTGCCCTCCAGGGAATTCTAATCTACTAGCTGGAGACACTCCTGAAAAGCCCACTGAGAAGGGCCCTGACAGAGTTTGCACAAAGGAGCACACAGAAGAGGGGCATCAGTCGGGGAGGGGTGCCAGGGAGAGGAGGCTTTCTGAAAGAGATGAATGCAGACATTATCCTTAAACAGTCAGAGCCTGAAATGTGCCGTGGCATTTCCAGTAAAAACTTTTGCCAAGGTGGGGAGACATAAATTAGGAGTTTGAGATTAACAGATACAGACTACTATAAATAAAATAGACAAGAGCCTACTTATAGCACAGGGAACTGTAAATTTAGTATCTTGTAATAACCTATAATGGAAAAGAATCCGAAAAAGAACACACACACACACACACCATATTGACTCAGTTATACGTATATATGTATAACTGAACCAATTTGCTGTATGCCTGAAACTAACACAGCACTGTAAATCAACTATACTTCAATAAAAAGTTGTTTGCTTTCGGGGGGGGGGGGAGAGAGACTTGGTAAAAACAAACAAAAAAAACCCCACAACTTTTGCCAAGAGCCTAAGAATTGGAGAAAATGCGGAAATTTAAATGAACATGAAACACTCAAGCACCTAGAGGACTCCTGGGAGTGAAACCTCCATCTCCTGCACTACCAGCCCCGTATGATAAATCAGCAATGTTTGCTTGGCCTTCAGAGCTTAAATCACTAATTCAGGCTACAGAGCATGGATGTTCCCAGCCTTTAGCCCCATAGGCACATCTAAGACTTCTAGATGTTCTCAAAATGAGCGGTAGGTTTTGTCTAACATTTCTTATTAAAAATTTCAAACATAATACCAGGTGGAAAGAATTCTATAGGGAACACCCATGTTCCCACCACCCAGATTCCACCATTGACATTTTGCTATACTTGCTTATCCATCCACCCGTCTTTCCCCCTGTCCGTCTACTAATCCAAGTTGTACATTTTTTTAAGTTCATTCTCAATGAGTGTGATAAAAGAGTGAACATTTTAAAAAGCCATTCCTAATTTGTTAACCAGCATTATTATTATTTGTTGGCCAAGTCACATAACCATGTGGAGACCAATGTTGGGTGTGGGAGGAGTCAGGCCTTGAGTTGTTAGAAACCAAGTCACTAAATTACTGTACTTATTCTAATAATTCTTGAGAGATAGCCTTTAAATTTGCTTAAACATTTCCTGTGGTCTTTGCAGATAACCTGTAGTGGAAAAAAAAACTGAAGTGACCATGTGCGTCCTAAACACTTTGGTTACTTCACAAAATGTATGTGAAAAATGCATTTGCAAGTGTTTTAGCTTCCTTAAGCCAGCGTTGCCTCAAATACACTTCCTCCCTTTACAAAGGCTTAAAGATTTTCCTATTGAGTTGTTTCTTTCTGAGAAACAGCTCACAAATACTCCAGCTGAGAAAAGAGATAAATTGCCCCATCTGAGAAATGAGAAGAATTTCTTCAAGGTTTTCTAGCTTGGACACTTGGAGTTCTTAAAAAAAGGCTTTGTGCCTGTCAAACACTGCAGAATCCTTTTTTTGGTTGTTTCTAGGCGGTTGTGCCGGAGAAGTAGCTCTGTAATCCTCATTTGTCTCCACCTGACATCTCATCCTGCTTTGTGGCAGAGAATTCTTCCTTGATGTGACATTCCTTTAAAGAAGAAATGAGCTGGCATTGAATTCTTAGCTGAATACCGCTTGTTGGTGTGTGTGTGTTTTTCTGATTACAGAACAGGCCTGGAATACCATTTTCAGCCAAACTCCTTGATGAGGCATTTGCAAATTGTATTTCTCCATATGGGCTATAAAATAGTAAGAATGGTTGCACAAAGCAATCAGCAAGATTTTTCTTCTTTCTTAACTGTTCCACATCTGTAGCTTGAAACAGAGAGAAACCTGAGGCCATTATGGCTTAAAATTGTCCAAGATGTCTCAATGGCTAATTGGGGCGTCAAGTGGATGGTGGGGAAATGGGACGAGCTGGTGGGGTTTAGTGTCAGTAGGCTGGGATTCCCTTCGGGTTACTGAGAACTCCCGGATATAAAGGTAGGCTGACTTGAAGGGGGAAGATGGTTTCCAACCCTGCAATGGAAATGATCCTGTCGAGACAAATCTTGACACAAAAGTGTAGAGGTTGAGTTTCAGGTTGGGGCAGAACTTCCCAGGGTGCCTGTGCTTAGGGCTGGAACCTATGTTGCCATGGGAGTGGCGCTTTTCTGGGATGAGCAAGGGAGTCCGAGTGCTAGGAGTGAACAGTGACAAAGGAGGCACAGGCGCACTCTTGGGGACCGGCGTGGAGATAGGGAAAGAGCCGTAGACATGATTGATCGTTCCTGATCTCTGGGGCTAGGGACTCTCACATTTCCGAGCCCATCATTTTAGGCAGAACAGACACTTTGCCCAATGGAGTACAAAAGGCCTGGATAGATTCAAATCTATCCTTAGCATTGCTGGTCCAGAAGGTGGAAAAGGATTTTGAGAGTTTCTTAGCAGAAGAAATGGGTTTACGTCTACAGCTGAGGGGCCTCAGGTTGGTTGCTTCTTCCTGCATGACATGAGATGGTGGGGGGCACCCTCAGCCACCAGAGCCCTGTGGCTGTGCTCTCTGGGCTCCAGTGAAGGTGCAGGCAGAGGATCAGCACAGGTTGGGGAAGGGCTCCTCAGTGGAAGAGCAGGTGAAGGAGACGTGCCCAGGAGACAGGCAGGGCAAAAGGTGAGCTCTGGGTGCCCCTGTTGTGGTTTCCTGTTCTTTGTTTCCTCCTGAAGCAATGCAGTTCATATCATGGTAAACTCATCACCAGGCTGAAGCAAACCCGGGTTGCAAACAGACAGAGAGCACGTCTCCTAGAACATTCTGCCTGCTCCAAGCTCCTGCAAGCCATTGGCTGGGCAACTCTTCAGCTTCGCAGATTCACTGGAGAATCATGTCATGCCCGGAGTGAGTGACCGAAGTAGGAGAGGACAAAATGAAGCGCCCTGAGTCTGTGGCAGGTCCTCCAACCTGGTACTCAAGCCCGCCCAAGATTTGTGAATTATCTCTAGAACTAGAGAATTTCTAAAAGCAGAGAATTAATATATCCTTATAGATACCTTAAAGCAACCAGGCCTCAAACCAAGTGATTATTTTCATTCATCCCACTGTCATGCTGAACACCCTTCATAATCTTTTGACCCCTCTTTTCATGAACTTGAATGTCCAGAAATTGTTGCCTAAGACATCCCTGGAACATATCTTGATCCTGTGTTTATTTACTTATTTATTTAATATTTATTTATTTGGCTGCACCAGGTCTTAATTGCAGCGTGCGGGATCTTCGTTGTGGCATGTGGGATCTTTTCGTTGTGGCATGTGGTACCTAGTTCCCTGACCAGGGATTGAACCCGATCCCCCTGCATTGGGAGCGCAGAGCCTTAACCACTGGACCACCAGAGAAGTCCCGATCCTGTGTTTAAAGAAGCCATCTAACATGCAAAAACGCCCACAGAGCAAAGTGGAGATGAGAAAGGCTAAAGCAGCAGAAAAGAGAAAACAAATGAACAACTCTTAAAAGAGACTGGAGAGCTATTGAATAGGTGTCATCAAATACACAGCAATTTCCAAAAGGGAAATTCAGAAGTTGCTGAACCCATCTGCTCAGCTATTGCAGTACTGGCTGGGAGTGGAGGTCGGTTCAGAGTGCTGGGGAATAAAAAGATTCAGCCCCCAGAAAGCCAAGACTTATAGCTGATAAAAACCAAAACTGGGGCTTCCCTGGTGGCTCAGTAGTTAAGAATCTGCCTGCCAATGCAGGGGACACGGGTTTGAGCCCTGGTCCGGGAAGATCTCACATGCCGCAGAGCAACTAAGCCGTGCGCCACAGCTACTGAGCCTGTGCTCTAGAGCCCGTGAGCCACAGCTACTGAGCCTGCGTGCCCCACCTACTGAAGCCCATGTGCCTAGAGCCCGTGCTCCGCAACGAGAAGCCACCACAATGAGAAGCCCGCGCAGCACAACGAAGAGTAGCCCCCGCTCACCTCAACTGGAGAAAGCCCGTGTGCAGCAACGAAGACCCAACACAGCCAAAAATAAATGTAAAAAAAAAAAACAAAAATCTGTAGGAAGGATCAAAATTAATTGATCCTGACCAGCAAGCCTATGCTCTCAAAGGAGAAATTTGCGATCTTGAATTTAATATCATTTTAACCACCAGAGCCAAATTCATCAAGAATGTTCGGAAGGGGGACCTCCCTGTTGGTGCAGTGGCTAAGACTCCATGCTCCCAATGCAGGGGGCCCAGGTTCGATCCCTGGTCAGGGAACTGGATCCCACATGCATGCTGCAACTAAGAGTTCGCATGCCACAACTAAGGAGCCTGCGTGCCGCAACTGGGGAGTCCACGTGCCACAACTAAGGAGCTGGTGAGCCACAACTAAGGAACCCTCAAGCCATAACCAAGGAGCCCGCCTGCCACAAATGAGACCCAGCGCAACCAAAATAAATACTTTTTAAAAAAGTGTTCATAAGGAACAAAATTTTATGTTGATCTTCCTAAAGAATGTTATCAAAGAACATTTTCTGTTACCATTCCAAGTTAAAAAGCTTTATTGTCTCTGTTCTCTTCTTGTTTCCTAACTCCTCTTACACACATTGTTTGTATTGCATGTTTCCGTGTTTACTATGGATGTTAAGGAGACTACCATTCATTCTATCACCTTGTTTGAGAAATGGTTCTCAGTAACAAATCCTTGAGGTTTAGAAAGCAGCTATGGTTAGGTTAAGAGCTCTCCGTCCCCCCTGATTTCAGCCTGCGCTGCTTTTCCAATTTACTGGGATGTCTTTCCTTTGTAAATCAGGATGCTTTTCCCTCTGGTGATTACTGGGGCTGACTGGTTTTGCTCTGCACTTCCCTGGAGGACCCTGTCTTTTCTTTGGCTAAACTTCTGTTGCCCTTCCTTATTTGTAGATCACTGACGGAGACAGGTTTCCTTTGAATGTCATTAACACTTTGTAATTGGCCAGGAAGCGAACAAGAATACCAAATGTCCCTTTCCCATCATGGGGCCAGCCCTGTTTTGTTTTTCTATCCTGAACCCCAAGCAGGGAGTGGCCCGGATATAACGGCCCCTCTAGGCGAAGACTGATTAATATCATGCGGAAGTGAAATGTGCACGGTGCTCTAGCAGCTCTTGACCTGTCCGGCTCAGGACTCAGCAAGCTTATCTTTCGAAAACCACAAAAGGACTGTGGATTCACTATAGTGACAGCAATGCTACTGAGAGGCAAAACGCAGGAACACCCAGGCTCTGAGTCAAACAGACTCAGGCTCCAGGGGAGGCCTGGGTGACGTACACTTCTTTTTTTTTAAGTCAGGTGGTGAGGTATAACTTACATATGGTAAAACTCACCAAGGCCTCGTATTTGGAATCGCACTTTCCTATAATCCTTGGAGGAAACTGCACCACATTCAGAGTCAGGAAGCATGGACCCTGTTCCCATTCCCCCCCGCCCCCCACCAATGTCACTTAATAGCTCTCACCTCTGCGTGGCTTCTTTTGTAACATATGAGTTGAGCTAGGTGCTGGTAAGGGCCCCTCTAGATTTTAAGAAGTCCATAGTTTTATGTTTTAAAGTTTTCCCCAAAGGTCTTTAAGAATCGCGTGAGTGAAGTTTGCTGTTGAAAGAACGAAGCTTCTAGAGCTCAAAGTTTCATTTTTACAGTTGCTGCTGGGAGACTTCCTAAGCGTGTTGGCGCAGAGTTCCCACCCCCTGCTTTGAAACTAACCTGCAGCCCTACTCCCCACCTTAGTCACCCCAGTCCTGCAGTTCCCAGAGGTGGTGGGAACAGGAAGTCAAGTTTCTCAGAAAGTTCAGGTTGCCTTGGATGGGTGCCAGATGGCGCTGGAATCAAAGCGCTGCAGGGAGACTTAGAAGGTTCTCCTCCTCTGGTTACAGAAACGCTCTCCTTACATTCCTCCCTTAAATCTTCCTGAGCTTAAATGCGAAAACCTTTCTGCAGCTGGGGAAAGAGCCCAGCATTCTTTGGTTATGGATTTGGGGCCCTGTTCTACCCATTTCCGAGCGAGACATTCTGGCTTGGCTGAACTTTGTTTGCTCTGCCTTGTCTCTCCTCCCCCCAAACCGAATAAACGAAGCACACACATTCCCGGGTCCAGACTTACAGCCGGAACTGAAATGGGACATTTACTAACATAGCGTGACCAACTTTGAGTTTTTGGAGAGTGTTCCCCCCATTTAAAATGCTCTGGCTTGATTCCCACAGTTGGGGAAGGAGACAACGGCGAGCCCCGTCTCTCCTCTCTCCTCCAGGTGGACACAAAAGCTGCATACCTGCGAGCAGTTGCAATGCAGAAATCACATTCTCTGACTCCTGGCCATTTAAGGCAGCCTTAGTTTGGTTTGGTTTGGTTTGGTTTGGTTTTTGAGTCCTATTGGAAAGCTGATTTCCATGGAATCTTGTGAGACTGACGGAGAAAATCACACCAAAGTCTACATTCCGTGCAGTTTACGGAAGCCGGTCCCAATCTGTGCTGCATCGTTAGGATGGTGTCTGATGACATTTTACCTTGTTCTATTATTTCCAATTTGCACATGTTAACTTCTAACATACTATAAAAGTTTTAATTGTGCTTATAAAAAAGGAAAATAAGAATCAAAATGAGCACGAGAATCAATAACTCCTCAGTAAAGCTGAAAAATGCCAAATGTCCATCTCCTCTCATTAGAATATAAGGGCGTGAGAGCTGGATTCATGTCTGTTTCCTTTATTTCTGTATCACCAGTGCCTAGAACAGTGCCTGAGACCTAGTGTTGAACTGATTAAACAAGGAGGCCCTTAGATGGAGGTGGCTTTAATGCCCTGGTGGCCTACATAAGCAAAACAAAATCTCAGCCTGTAAAGGCCTCAAGGTTACCAAGTTGAAACCTAAGGACGACCAATCCCAAACAGCCATCTAGGCCTGAAGCTACAACCAATCAATCATTTCCTTATTTTGCTTCTGCCTTTTCACTATAAAAGTCTCTCCCTAAGCTGCTGTCAGTGGAGAGCTCCTGACCACTTCTGTTTTGGTGCTGCCCCATCAAATCAACTTTTGCTCAGTTAAACTCAGTTTATCTCAGTTTATCTTTTAACACTAGTAAAGGCTCAGTCGATCTTTGCTGAATGATTGAATACGTGAATGAATTAATAACCTCTCATAGAATCTTCTGGAAGAGATTTTTTTTCAGCAAATCCTTAAATAATACAGGTATTTATTGAGTCTGTGAGGTGAATCAAACAAACAAAAAAATAATATAAAGAAACAGAGTAAGAATGTGTCCACTGACTTATCTATCCAGGGAAGTAACAACTAAGTTTCAAAAAATAAACTATATGAAATACCGCTCAGGAACAAAGAGAAATGAAATACTGACACTTGAAACATCATGGCTTTCAAAATAATTATGCTGAGTAAAACAGGCTGCGTTTAAAAGAGTATCTACTGTATGATTTAATGTATATAAAATTAGTCTATAAAATACAATTGATAGTAACAGAAAACAGGTCAGTGGTTGCCTGGATCCTGAGAGTGGAGGGGGAGGGATTACAGACAGGTATCAGGAAATACTTAGGGATGATGGCCATGTTCAGCATCTTGACTGCGGAGATGGTTTTACAGGTGTGTGTATGAATCAAAACTCATCATACTGCACATTTTAAATACATGCAGTTTATTTTATGTCCATTACTCCTCAATAAAGCTGGAAATGCAAAAAGAGTACATTCTAATGTACCAAAACCAAGAACTACCCACTGAGTAAGTAACCCAACAGAATTAATCCAATAGGCACTCAATGAACCGGTGTAAACGAAGTACCTTTATGCTTGTCATGATACATCTGAGGTGTCTATTTCAGAAGCAAAGGTGCCATAACTATGATCCATAGACCTTTTGCTTTATAACCTGCCTCTCCATCTCCACCTCGAACAGAAGAACTGCCTTGCATTTTAATACCCATTCAACAAGTATCTGTTGTACTGTTTTGTTTATGAATTCATTTTCAATTTCCTCTGATCTGTTTTGAACTCGTGGCCTGTCTTCCAAGCTGTTAGGTACCCATCTTCACAGCCATCCGCCTCTCCAGAAAGCTTACCTTAACATCTAGTGATTTTAAAATCTAGGGTTTTCTCTTCCAACCTCCAAATCATTGATAAAACTATGCAGAACACCAGGAAGATGAGGAAGAATTTCCCAGGTTGTTTACTAAGAAAGCAATCTCTGTCACTGAAATCGCGCAGCTTCGCCCCCAAGCTGGAGTCTCACGAGAAGAGGCTTCATCTAAAAAGAAGGTCTGTTCCCAACTGGCTCTCCCTTGTTTTGCACTCAATCAATAAACTTGCGTCAGCTCAGGGAGAAGGGATATGGTGTAAGTAGGAATAACTACTTAAAGTGAAAAGAAACAGGAGATGTTGATCTTTGCTTGACACAAACCTCTATCACTTTTCTGCTCAGCATTCTTTCTTGCTAGGCTTCCCCACTTTTCCAGATGGTGCAGTCAGTTGCGTCTGGGCCGTTCCCATATGCATTGTGGTTTACTAGTTCATGTTCACGCCCTGGTCATCTCATGACCTGGCATACCAGGGAGCTGTTTTCTCTTTCAGACACTCTTGGGCCACATTTTCATCGCCCGCGACATCCTCACTTTTAAAAAATTCTATGTGAAATCATCTTTCCCCAGTGGGGTTAGTTAAGGGGTGACTGCTAAAGAGACAACAAATGTTCTAGAGTCCCGGGTCCTGGGTTTGAGTTCTGACCTTGTAACCTTTGACACTTCAGGATTGCTGGTGACTCTCAGAGCCTCCATTTCTTTATCTGTAAAATGAGGCCATAATACTAACCTGCATTGTATTAAAGTACAAGGATTTTACTGCTACCAACCCATGTTTTATTAAAACAGCAGGAATGAATTCTGCCCAACACTGAGTAAAGGCTGACTAATGGGTTCCTTTCCGTCTCACTGGTGGTGTGAATTCAGCCATTTGCCTTCAGGAAAATCCTGGGTTCATCAGTAGTTTGTTTTTGTTTGGTTTCTTGGGGTTTCCCCCACTTCCTTCCACTTGGACAGTTACTAAGCCTAAGGGGGTCTTGGTTGGAGAGACAGATAAATCTCAGATGCTAATGGCTTTTACTGCTACTGATCTAATTACACAAAAGCCTCTGGGGCCTGCCAGGCGCTTCATTACTTGTGTTATATCTAAGACAGTGGGGAAGTCTGGTGGTTTCCTTGGAAATACCCAAGTTCAGAGATTTAGATCACGGGTTTTCTGCAACTTTCCTATAGGGAATCAAATGTGTCCAAGTGACTGAAGTTCTTGCATTCAAGTCCGCTTTTGCCTCGCTCTAATCACTTACTAGTAGCCTAACTAGTGCTTTACGGCTGTGGTCCAGATTCAATTGCTTTGCGGATAAAATGGTTTCTCATATGTATTTTTAAAATGTATTTTTTAATTGAAGTAGAGTTGAATTACAATGTTGTATTACTCCTGTACAGCAAAGTGACTCAGTTATACATATACATACCTTTTGTTTTCATATTCTTTTCCATTATGGTTTATCACAGGATGTTGAATATTGCTCCCTGCGCTATACAGTAGGACCTTGCTGTTTATCCAGTCTCTGCATAATAGCTTACATCTGCTAATCCCAACCTCCCACTCCATCCCTCCCCCACCCTCCCTCCTCCTTGGCAACCACCAGTCTATTCGCTATGTTCCTATATGTATTCTTACATCAAAATCAATCTCTCTCTCTGTCTCTTTCTCTGTCTTTTTTTTTAATAAAATGGCCCACATTCATGATCTGCAGAAGATGGCAAAGGTGACTCTTTTGACCTGCTGTACTATATAATCTGTGCACCTTTCCACTATTAAAAAAGAAGATTCTTGAAAAGACCAAAGAGAGAGGTTGGAACCAACTCCCTTTCCTGCCAACCCAGGCTCTCTCCTAACTGTAGCCAGTCAAGACCCTTATTTGGCGCCCAGACCCACTCCCAGCACCCGTGGTTTCACGTCAATAAGGTTTTCTTTTTACACACACAGAATTTTAAATTATTTTTGCAATCTAATCAAACCTTCATAAACAACCATCCATGTACAAGTTCTGAAAGTCTTCTTTGGCAGCGGAAGTATACTCAACCACTTTATATTTGCAAACGCCCACCAGTGGACACAAGAGCTGAGCTCGGAGAGATGGGAAGGAATGGAAAACTCATTAGCTGCCTATTGAATTCAAAGGAAAACAAGCATTTCCCCCAGATGCACAGGCTGAGGAGTGCTATTCCTTTTCATGTGTCAGCACCCAAGGCTCTTGCTTATTCTAAGACTGGAAACACACGGGGTATCCTCCTATTCTCCTCTGGAGGGGAGGAAAAGAGAACAGGTGGGATGAAATGTGGGAGAGGAAAAAGGAAGGACGCCCACAGTGCACTAGAAGGGACCCGCTACATCCCTTGAAGATAAGGTCCCACATTGAGAATGGTGAGTGTGAAGCTGGGAATCTGCTGACTTGGTAAACAGCTGACTCATACCCCCGAATTGAATAGATTTGATATTTGCTTTTGTCTAGTTGCCCAGCACTGTTCAGTGAACCATGGAGACCCAAGGGCCATTATCAGTCACTTCCTGTCACCCCACCATCTTCACACCCTCTCTCCATATGGATCCCACAGGCCCATCCTTTATCAGTGATAGGGTGAGAAAGCTGTTTGACAGAAGTACTCCAGACTCCCCTTTCCTCTGATTTTCCGCAATTCCAACATCTCAGATGGGTTGTGGCATGGGGCCAGGGAACACAGCATGGATGAGCCCGCAGAGCAATCCGGAAGGAGAAGAGAGAGGGGTTCTCGGGGAAAGAGGAAAATCCTGCCTGGGCAGGCTGAGCTCTGTCTACACAACAAAGCGACTGGCCAGAAAGGGAAAGATGCGCTTCAGTTAAAAGCCTGTTACTCCCAATGTACACAGCAGCACTACTCACTACAGCCAAGACGTGGAAGCCACCTAAGTGGCCATCGACAGATGAATGGATGAAGAGGTGGTACATATACAACGGAATACTACTCAGCCATAAAAAACATAACAATGCCATCTGCAGCAACACGGATGGACCTAGAGATAATCATGCTAAGTGAAGTAAGTCAGACAGAGAAAGACAAATGTTATATGATATCACGTATATGTGGAATCTAAAAAAAAAAAAAAAGATACAAATGAACTTACTTACAAAACAGAAATAGACCCACAGACATAGAAAACAAACTTATGGTTACCAAAGGGGAAAGGGGTAGGGAGGGATAAATTCAGAGTTTGAGATTAACAGATGCACACTACTATATATAAAATAGATAAACAACAAGGACCTACTGTATAGCATAGGGAGCTATACTCAGTATTTTGTAATAACGTATATGGGAAAAGAATCTGAAAAAGTGTGTGTGTGTGTGTGTGTGTGTGTGTATACATATATATATACACACACACACACATATACATACACACATATATCTGAATCACTGTGCTGTACACCTGAAACTAACACAACATTGTAAATCAACTCTACTCCAATAAAACACAGCAACCAAAAAAACCTGTTACTGTGTTTATTTGACACCAAATCCCTGATTTGACTGGCTTCCATTCCCTTCTATGGAGCAGTTTTTGACTCAATCGATCCATTGTGGTTTTGCTGTAGAAACAGCTTCATAGCAGAATTTGTGTAGGTAGTCAGGTCGTGGAAATCTGATCCCCAAACCATTACGGAATCATGAGATGAGAAGAACAAGAGCTGCAACAGTTTATCGAAGGTCTAAAGCAAAACTGGAAAGAATCAACACTGAAAATCGGAGCCTTAACTGGCACCCAAGTCTTAACTGGCACCCGAGTCTCTTTATCCTGATCCTACTCAGGTTAAAACGCAGGTTGACCTCACAACCTGAGAATCCCTGGGAATCAGTCCTGTTCCAAGGAATTTTCCATTTCAGGTAAACAAGCTGTTGTTCAGGGAGGGGTGAGGGTGCTGTTTCCTTTCAAGTTACTCTTATCTTTTATCAAGGCCAAGGGCAGAGCAGTGGTGACTGTAAAGCAGAGCAAACACAAGAGCGTGCTATCAGAACATGTTCTCACCCAGCAGGCCAGGCCTGCGGTATCTGTGGTCCTCAATCCCCACCCTCCCTTGCTAACCCATCACCTCTACCTGCTCCCAGCTTGTCTCCCAACGTAGACATCCAGCCCAAGGCCTCTTTCCCAAACTTATTAGAAGGATGGTATCTCAAAAATGATCCTAATCATTATACTGTAATATTCTTATTACGAAGCATCAGATCACCCCACTCCCTGCTGTTGGCCATCCACTGCCCGAGAATCAGACGGCGCCAAGACAAGGCCCATGGGCTTCTTCCCCATTGTTCGCACCCCATGCCCACCCAGCTGTCCACATAGGTCTTCTCTCCTTCCCTGCAGTGCAGTGAGCAGTCGCTTGCCCTCCTCCCACTTCCAGGGCCTTTGCACTTGCTGCCCTTCAGTCTGGGACACTTTGGCCCCCCAGTTATCTCATGGCTGGCTCACTCCAGTCATCTTGTCCCAGCACAAGCTTTCCTTCTCGAAGCAGGGCTTTCCCAGACTACTCAAAACAAATCTACCGCTCCTCTAATTCCTTCCTTCTCCATCTATTTATCACATTCATTGATATTATCTTCATTCCTTGGTTGACCTGCTAATTGTCTGTCTGAGAATTTATTCTCCTAAGGGCAGAGATCTCGCCTGGCTTTTTCAAGCTATATTTATTGAATGAATAAATAGCAACTCACACAGGCCAGCCGTCTCCCACTGACTCCCGACCCAGGATTCAACTTAGAGGTTTTCCATTTCTAGAAACTTCCAAAACCCCCCCCCGCCACCGTTTCCACACACACACACATCTCTCACATCACCTCACCCTGCCCCATCGTCCCACTCTCTAGGAGTCCTGGATATACCTATCTTCGCACTTAGCACAAGGAATTGCAGTCTCTCTCCCAAATTCCTCGAGCTTCCTTTGAATGTCTGATGCATATGTGAATCTCTGGCATATGCTAGGCCCACATGCTCAATAAACACTTGTCAGATGTATAAATAAACTAATGAATTAATCAAAGGGGCTTATGAGCACAGCTGAGGGCTTATTTTTATGTAGGGTTTTACTGGGAATCGGCAAACATTTTCCGGGAAGGCCTAGACGGTGAATATTTGAGGGTTTGCTGTCCGTACAACGTCTGCTGCAGCTACTGCTCTCTGCCCTTGCAGCAGGAAAGCAGCCACGGGCACCATGGAAATGAATGAGCAGGGCTGTGTTTCCAGAAAGCTTCATTTACAAAAACAGATGGTGGGTTGGATTTGGCACCTACCTGGTTGAGACCCTTAAATGTATTGCCTTGCTTAGCCCTAAAACACCTTGAGGTACATATTAGAATTCTTTCCCCCTTGGAGAGGAAGAAATTGACACTCAGAAGGGTTGAGTAACTTGCTCCAAGTGGTAGAGCTGACCTGTCCTCTCCAAAGCCTATACAAAAAGACCCAAGGAATAATCTAGAAAGAAGGAGGTGCTCATCATCTGGAGAAGACTGAGGAATCAAAGATGATCAGCAAACTGCTATTTTTCTTTTTTTTTAAAACATCTTTATTGGAGTACAATTGCTTTACAATGCTGTGTTAGTTTCTGCTGTATAACAAAGTGAGTCAGCTCTACATATACATATATCCCCACATCTCCTCCCTCTTGCGTCTCCCTCCCTCCCACCCTCCCTATCCCACCCCTCCAGGCGGTCACACAGCACCGAGCTGATTTCCCTGTGCTATGCGGCTGCTTCCCACTAGCTATCTACCTTACATTTGTTAGTGTATATACGTCCATGCCTCTCTCTCACTTTGTCACAGCTTACCCTTCCCCCTCCCCGTGTCCTCAAGTCCATTCTCTATGTCTGCGTCTTTATTCCTGTCTTACCTCTAGGGTTTTTTTTTTTCCTTAGATTCCATATATATGTGTTAGCACACGGTATTTGTTTTTCTCTTTCTGACTTACTTCACTCTGTATGACAGACTCTAGGTCCATCCACCTCACTACAAATAACTCAGTTTCGTTTCTTTTTATGGCTGAGTAATATTCCATTGTATATATGTGCCACATCTTCTTTATCCATTCATCTGTTGATGGACACTTAGGTTGCTTCCATGTCCTGGCTATTGTAAACACTGCTGCAATGAACATTGTGGTACATGACTCTTTTTGAATTACGGTTTTCTCAGGGTATATGCCCAGTAGTGGGATTGCTGGGTCGTATGGTAGCTCTATTTTTAGTTTTTTAAGGAACCTCCATACTGTTCTCCATAGTGGCTGTTATCAATTTACATTCTCACCAACAGTGCAAAAGGGTTCCTTTTTCTCCACACCCTCTCCAGCATTTATTGTTTGTAGATTTTTTGATGATGGCCTTTCTGACTGGTGTGCGGTGATACCTCATTGTAATTTTGATTTGCATTTCTCTAATGATTAGTGATATTAAGCATCCTTTTATGTGTTTGTTGGCAATCTGTATGTCTTCTTTGGAGAAATGTCTATTTAGGTCTTCTGCCCATTTTTGGATTGGGTTGTTTGTTTTATCGATATTGAGTTGCATGAGCTACTTGTATATTTTGGAGGTTAATCCTTTTTCAGTTGCTTCATTTGCAAATATTTTCTCCCATTCTCAAAGTGCTTTATTAAGAACACTTAGGGTCAACAAGAAAGTTTAAAATGAAAGATTCTTTGTTGTTGTTTTGTGTGTTTTTTTGATATTTGGATATGTGGAACATTCAAATGATTTGAAGGAAAAAAACATTTCCAACATGATGTAGATTTGGAGAGAGTCTTAGGCTCTTGCCTGGCACAAAATGCTAAGATGTGCTGAGCCGTCTGTGCCTGGAAGCCTGGAGGGACTGGGGGTTCAGGGGAAGGCAGTGGCCAGCATGTACTGAGACCCTGCCCTGCACACTTAGTCTCACCTGATTCTCAACATTCCCCCACATTCACATCAGCGATGACCCTTCATTAACAAGAAAAGGGAAACAGTGCAGACCTCTCTGTGGACCACAGCAACCTGCCTGTGGGAGCATATTAATTTGGATGTGCCAGAGAAAGTGACTGGATTTAACTTTAAAGAGAGTTCCCTTGTGATTCTTTTCTGCCTTTATTTCGGCATCCTGTAAAAATTATGAGACATAAAAATAAAAAACATGAAAAGTCTCTTAATCTTAAAGCATAAAGAAGCTAAGGCAAGTTTGGATTTATACATTCAATTGGGTATAACTTGAGAGTCTTCTCCCTTGGAACACGGAAATAAACACTGTCTATCTAAGCCAGGGCATGCAATGGTAACAATTCCATAGGGTCTACTTTGACATTGGTTTCTATCTGTTGACTAGAAGGAAGGAAGGGAGGGAAAGAGAAAGAACTTGGCTCTGCTATCCATGGCTCTGTGGCCTCAGGCAAGTTACTTGACCTTTCTGTGCTTCAGTTTCCTCTTTGTAAAATGGATACAATGATTCTTAGACTTCAAAAGGCTTTTAGGAAGATTAAACAGAACCTGTAATCCAAGATGTCATTCTTATGAGCCGCAGTTCTCCTGGTCATTACAATCAGTTGATGAGAGGAACTGTGAAATCATAAAATCATTAGAGCTACACTGGACCTCAGATTCTAACTCCTCTTTTTAAAAATAAGGCAACTGGGGCCAGAACACATTCGTGACTCATAGCATTTATACACAAAGCTGAACTATCTTTACATAGACCAAACCCTTTAGGAGGTTTAAAAAAATGTTTTCAACTCTGTATTGAAACGGCTGTACTTTTAATTCAGTAACATAATATGCTTCGCATGCGTAACTTTTTACAGATAGCTTCTCCACATATCTTTCCAGTAAAATGGTATGCATTTGAGTGAAAAGACCAGTTGGTGTTTTAGAGTTTCTTGTAGAGCATTCCAGCTTGTTCCTAGACCAAGCCGGAGGGATTAAAAATGATCCCTTGGAAAAATCTCATCCAACTGATCATTGCTGTGTGATTATAAGTTTGTACAATCTTTTTGAAGTTGTTTTTCTTCCCCCTCCTCAATATCTATTAAATAAAAAATGAGTAAACTTTCTGAACGAGCGATTTCACTCCAGAAAATACATCCTACAGAATTTCTTGCGTAAGTGCACATAATCCAGTACAAGGATGTTTACTGTAGCCTTATCAGCTTTCCATAACATTAAAATATCCTTCAGAAAAAAAAAATATATCCTTCAGACACCGCATTTGAAAATGATGGCCCCTCTCCCATTTTGTTATGCTATCATTGATCTGAGGGCCTTTGCTTGGGTGTTCAGGTTATTTCAAACTTTCTCTTGTTACAGTTGGATACTACAAATATCCTTGTGGGGAATCTTCGTGCAGAACAGCTTCTCTGAAGAGAGAAAGATGGTGAGGAGATGAATATCTTATGCTAGAACACACACCACATCATTCAGAGAATGAAAGAGACAGCACCATTGGTGAGTTAATTAAAACCCACTGCCCACTGCATGGTGTCCTCTGATAACAGAGAGGGTAGCCCTGGGGCATAGAAAGCCACTCCTGACGAAGAAAGGAATAGTCCCAGGACTGGCTGGGAGTTCCTCCAGCTGCTGATCTTCCAGAGGCTGATTCTGTGGTGATTCATGGAGAGCAAATGTGCCCCCTGGTTCTGATTTTTAAACTACCCAGGGATGAGCACATACGGAGATTTTACTGTGCAGAAAACCTCCTATGTGCTTTATCCAGGGTACAGGAGGAGGAAACAGAGAGGGGAGATCGCCTGGTGGTAACTGTCACACAACATCCCAACTGAAGGACTGTAAAGAGGCGAGTGGAAGTGAGGATGACAAATCAAATGAAGCCTCTCTTTCCGCCTTGTAAACCAGTTCATGTTCCTCAGAATTGAATCTACGAGTCGACCTCGGTAATGGCATTGCTGGGAACTGAACCACGTGTAGCAAAATAAATGTAAAATTCATTTTAGAACAGAGCCATCCATTGTAATCACTGACGTCATAGTGTAAGTTATTTTTAGGGGGAAACCAGAAATAGATGGATCATTTTTACCTACACCGTATCAACTACACTCTCACCGGGCCATTAAGAGCTATGTCAGCCCTGAGAGCCCCACTGGGGGAAACGAATACAGGTTATTGGAAGACCAAAGTGTGTGGAAAAAGTCAAAGTAATTATTGACAATATAGAGTAGGTAGGTAAGTCAACTTTACTGAGTCAATTCATTCACTGAAGAGAGAGAGTTTATACTAATGTCTCTGTACCAGTTTAGAGGTAAAATAGAGAAAGGCAAAGAAAGAACTTTTAAACTCAATGTCATTCTGTATGTCAGTCTTAAAAATAACAAAATTTTCAACAGAAATGATACGGTACTCCAGTTTTTAGCACAGAGGAATTATGGTGGGTGGCTTTAAGATAGTGAGCTTCTCATTCCTTTTCTTTTTTTGTTTGGCCGTCATGGAAGTCTGTGTTTGTGGGGCAATTCTGAGTGGATTTGCTCCAAGGATTTGTGTCTGACTTCTCAGCCCAATATTCTTCCAAGTAGCAGAAGCAGAGACGGAGGGGTGACTTTACTGAATGTGAATTAAGCAAAAGCACATTTCTTAAAATGAGATTCCATCGGAAAGACATTTATTGGAGATGGACTCCAAGCACTGGGTAAGGCATCAGGTGGCATATTTTCATTCTGTTCAAATGAATCTTTGAATTTGAAAGCCTACCTCAAGCCTTATCATCTTGGAAAGCATGCCATGAATGACTTTTTGACCCACCCAGGGAGGCTAGAGGGAGACGAAAATATGAGTGAAAGCTGTCGTCCAATGGTCTGAGACGGCTCAGAGAGGAGTGAGTTATACAGAAAACGAAGCATACTTTCTGAGCAAGCAATGCTTCCTTCACTTGACTCTGAGACAGCTACTTCATTTTTCCGTATCTGAGTTTCCTCATTAAAATGGAAGACAAAAATTCCTGCCTGAAGTATGGCTGTGTGTGTGGCCAGTGTCGGCTCCATGATGGCTGCCCAATAAGGAGGACCTACTTCTTTCTGCTCTGTCCCTCTGTGCCTCTTCAGGCCCAGCTCCCAGCAGCCCCCAGATGGCTTTATTCCTGTCCGTGTAGCCCCAAAAGCTCTCCTCAGTACTGTCAATGGAAAACTTGGGGGGAGCGGCTCAGTGTGAATACACCTCGATGGCTCATCAGATCACTCTGATAAGGGGTCAGAGTGGTGGAAACTGTCCTCCTGATTATTTTGCATAGGAGACAGGTTGGTTAAATAAAAAATGATACATTCAGGATGCTATATATTTTCTAACACACGACCATGCATACAGCCGTTTGTCAGACTCTGTGGAATATGTACCAAAGTGAAATATGGTGGAAACCAGACCAAAAAAAACAGAATTATGCGGTAACAATGGGATATAATTTGGGCCCCAAAATGGAAGGAGAAAGATGGTGGACTGAGGGCAGAGAACGGCATTTACTCTTTCCTGGTGTTTTAACATAACACTGTAAGGATTCACCCAACCAGCTCTCTTTATTTTAAATCCCATAAAAGACACTAATGTTATTAATACAGTAATAATAATGATAATAGCTAAATGCATTCAGTCCTCTCTGTGTGCCAGGCAACATCCTAGATGCTCTGCCTGCATGACCTCGTTAACGCTCTCTCAACAACACTTTGAGACTGCCCTTATCATTCCCATTCTAGAGATGAGGAAACTGAGCCTCGGAGAAATAAACTCACTTAACTCCGCACAGCCAGGAAGCAGGATCACGGCCACTGGGGCCCAAATCTGATGCCAAATCCAGCTCTCTTTTCCCTGTACCACATCACACCAGAGAAAGGAGATGCACAGGGTTTTGGAACTGATAGGTGTTTGCCATTGAGTCCAACTTTCTCTCTCTAAAGGGATGGGAGGAAATAATATTTCTGATTATATCGTGAGTGTGCCCCTCCTACCATCTCTCGTTGTGGTTTCTTCTTTATGTCTTTAGTGGTAGATGTTTTCTGGTAGGTTCCAGTCTTTTTTTGTCAGTGGTTGTTCAGCAGTTACCTGTGATTTTGTTTTATCAATGGTTTTTCAGCAGTTAGTTGTGCTCGTGAGAGGAGATGAGCTCAAGGTCCCTTCTATTCTGCCATCTTGCTTGGATGAGGAAATAATATTTCTGAGCTGAGATGGAAAGTGGGACCTGACTTAGCTGGTGAAAGGCTATGAATGGCGGTGGAGAGCCATTCCAAGAAGGCCTGGCTGTGGTTTTCCCCCTTGAAACTGGTGACAACGGCAGAACAATAGTCCCAAGGTATCTGGAATCTGTCAAAGACCAGTCAATATAAATGATGTGACAAGAGTGATATTTAATTCTACCATGAGCGTGCATCAGAGAGAAGGTCCCGAAGGTTTAAATTCCAGTCTGTGAAAGGCAAGTATAATGTGCAATTAATTGAGGCAATAGAGGGAACTTTCCCTCAACAAATGGACCTCTTACGTCTTCAGCATGAACTTCCTCCAGAAGTAATTGAGACATGGGAAGATGCTGTGCTAGTTGCCCCTGGCTGGGCCCTGCACCCCATCATACCAGAGGAGGATCCTGCCTTCCTTACATTTCCGAGACAAGATGCCCAAAGGTGAAACCGTCCTACATTTCCCTGCAAAAAGAACTTGGTAGCCACGTTCCCTGGAGTCTACAGAGGACGCAACATGGTATAGTTTGCTGGCCTCCAAAGCCTGCCCCCAATTCTGCAAGCCTCCAAACCTGAGGTTAAAGGGAACAAAGCAGGTCTGTTCTCTTTTTGCCTTTTCTTACTTCCTTATCCACTGAATCCCAGCATGAAAAACGAGCCTACGGTTTCCTTTCCAGTGTTGTCAGTGGGCAGAATGCTAAGGACAGGGCTTTGTGATGGAGCCAAAGTCTGGGGGAAGAGTCCAGAATGCCACCTGCTGTGATGAAAAGAGCCAGAGGTCACAATAGTCAGGGGCCACTCGAGATTGGTGCACTTTGCAGGGAGGGGAAAAGAGCCCACCGCTTACAGACGTTTGCAATGGAAGAGAATAAGCCACCGCATCGCTGAATCAATGCAAGTGTCAAGAAGGACTTCTCATAAAGATTCTCAACATTTTCAAGGATCTGAACTTTGAAAGATATCCTTGGGAATACAAGGCGTACATCTGATGCCTGCCCTGGAGCACTTAGATTCCTAAAGAGAAATAAGAAACCAAATCCTGAAGTTTACAGAGGAAAGAAGCTAGCAGGGCAGACTTCGATTGCGAGGAGAGTGGTCCCCTCAGTATTTTGTACTGCCCGCTGTTAAGGGAGTTGAAAACCTGGGATTTTGTCCATAGTCCGTATCTTCCAAGTACGGAGGTAGAAACTGCCAACCATGCAATTTTTTTGGTCCAGATTTTTTTTTATTATTATTTAACATCTTTATTGGAGTATAATGGCTTTACAATGTTGTATTAGTTTCTGCTGTATAACAAAGTGAATCAGCTATACATATACATATATCCCCATATCTCCTCCCTCTTGCGTCTCCCTCCCACCCCCTCATCCCATCCCTCTAGGTGGTCACAAAGCACCGAGCTGATCCCCCTGTGCTATGCGGCTGCTTCCCACTAGCTATCTATTTTACAGCTGGTAGTGTATATATGTCCATGCCACTCTCTCACTTCGTCCCAGCTTACCCTTCTCCCTCCCCGTGTCCTCAACTCCATTCTCTACGTCTGCGTCTTTATTCCTGTCCTGCCCTTAGGTTCTTCAGAACCTTTTTTTTTTTTTTGCAATACGCGGGCCTCTCACTGTTGTGGCCTCTCCCTTTGCGGAGCACAGGCTCCGGACGCGCAGGCTCAGCGGCCATGGCTCACGGGCCCAGCCGCTCCGCGGCATGTGGGATCTTCCCGGACCGGGGCATGAACCCGTGTCCCCTGCATCGGCAGGCGGACTCTCAACCAATGCGCCACCAGGGAAGCCCTGTCAAAAGCTTTTTCTGCATCTATTGAGAGTATCATATGGTTTTTATCCTTCAATTTGTTAATATGGTGTATCACATTGATTGATTTGCATCTATTGAAGAATCCTTGCATTCCTGGGATAAACGCCACTTGATCAGGGTGTACTATCCTTTTAATGTGCTGCTGGATTCTGTTTGCTAGTATTTTGTTGAGGATTTTTGCATCTATGTTCATCAGTGATATTGGCCTGTAGTTTTCTTGTGACGTCTTTGTCTGGTTTTGGTATCAGGGTGATGGTGGCCTTGTAGAATGAGTTTGGGAGGGTTCCTCCCTCTGCTATATTTTGGAAGAGTTTGAGAAGGAGAGGTGTAAGCTCTTCTCTAAATGTTTGATAGAATTCGCGCCTGTGAAGCCATCTGGTCCTGGGCTTTTGTTTGTTGGAAGATTTTTCATCACAGTCTCAATTTCAGTGCTTGTGACTGGTCTGTTTATATTTTCTATTTCTTCCTGGTTCAGTCTCGGAAGGTTGTGCTCTTCTAAGAATTTGTCCATTTCTTCCAGGTTGTCCATTTTATTGGCATAGAGTTGCTTGTAGTAATCTCTCATGATCTTTTGTATTTCTGCAGTGTCAGTTGTTACTTCTCCTTTTTCATTTCTAATTCTGTTGATTTGAGTCTTCTCCCTTTTTTTCTTGATGAGTCTGGCTAATGGTTTATCAATTTTGTTTTTCTTCTCAAAGAACCAGTTTTTAGTTTTATTGATCTTTGCGATCATTTCCTTCACTTGTTTTTCATTTATTTCCGATCTGATCTTTATGATTTCTTTCCTTCTGCTAACTTTGGGGATTTTTTGTTCTTCTTTCTCTAATTGCTTTAGGTGTAGGTTAGGTTGTTTATTTGAGATGTTCCTTGTTTCTTGAGGTACGATTGTATTGCTATAAACTTCCCTCAGAACTGCTTTTGCTGCATCCCATAGGTTTTGGGTTGTCATGTTTTCACTGTCATTTGTTTCTAGGTATTTTTTGATTTCCTCTTTGATTTCTTCAGTGATCTCTTGGTTATTTAGTAATGTATTGTTTAGCCTCCATGTATTTGTATTTTTTACAGCTTTTTTTTTTCTGTAATTGATATCTAGTCTCATAGCGCTGTGGTTGGAAAAGACAATTGATATGATTTCAATTTTCTTAAATTTACCAAGGCTTGATTTGTGACCCAAGATACAATCTATCCTGGAGAATGTTCCATGAGCACTTGAGAAGAATGTGTGTTCTGTTGTTTTTGGATGGAGTGTCCTATAAATATCAGTTAAGTCCATCTTGTTTAATGTGTCATTTAAAGCTTTTGTTTCCTTATTTATTTTCATTTTGGATGATCTGTCCATTGGTGAAAGTGGGGTGTTAAAGTCCCCTACTATGACTGTGTTACTGTCGATTTCCCCTTTATGACTGTTAGCATTTGCCGTATGTATTGAGGTGCTCCTATGTTGGGTGCATACATATTTACAATTGTTATATTTTCTTCTTGGATTGATCCCTTGATCATTACGTAGTGTCCTTCTTTGTCTCTTCTAATAGTCTTTATTTTAAAGTCGATTTTATCTGATATGAGAATTGCTACTCCAGCTTTCTTTTGATTTCCATTTGCATGGAATATCTTTTTCCATCCCCTCACTTTCAGTCTGTATGTGTCCCTAGGTCTGAAGTGGGTCTGTTGAAGATGGCATTGTTTTTGTATCTGTTCAGTGAGCCTGTGTCTTTTGGTTGGAGCATTTAATCCATTCACGTGTAAGGTAGTTATCAATATGTATGTTCCTATTACCATTTTCTTGATTGTTTTGGGTTTGTTATTGTAGGTCTTTTCTTTGTCTTGTGTTTCCTGACTAGAGAAGTTCCTTTAGCATTTGCTGTAAAGCTGGTTTGGTGGTGCTGAATTCTCTTAGCTTTTGCTTGTCTGTAAAGGTTTTAATTTCTCCATCGAATCTGAATGAGATCCTTGCTGGGTAGAGTAATCTTGGTTGTAGGTTTTTCCCTTTCATCACTTTAAGTATGTCCTGCCACTCCCTTCTGGCTTGCAGAGTTTCTGCTGAGATATCAGCTGTAAACCTTATGGGGATTCCCTTGTATGTTATTTGTTGCTTTTCCCTTGCGCTTTTAGTATTTTTTCTTTGTATTTAATTTTTGATAGTTTGAGTCATACGTGTCTTGGCATGTTTCTCCTTGGATTTATCCTGTATGGGACTCTCTGTACTTCCTGGACTTGATTGACTATTTCCTTTCCCACATTAGGGAAGTTTTCAACTACAATCTCTTCAAATCTTTTCTCAGTCCCTTTGTTTTTCTCTTCTTCTTCTGGGACCCCTATAATTCGAAGGTTGGTGTGTTTAATATTGTCCCAGAGGTCTCTGAGAGTGTCCTCATTTCTTCTTTTTTCTTTAAAAAGACTATCCTCTTTTCATTCTTTTTTCTTTATTCTGCTCTGCAGTAGTTATTTCCACTGTTTTATCTTCTAGGTCATTCATCCGTTCTTCTGCCTCAGTTATTCTGCTATTGAGTCCTTCTAGAGAATTTTTAATTTCATTTATTGTGCTGTTTGTCATTGTTTGTTTGCTCTTTAGTTCTTCTAGGTCCTTGTTAAACATTTCTTGTATTTTCTCCATTCTATTTCCAAGATTTTGGATCATCTTTACTATCATTACTCTGAATTCTTTTTCAGGCGGACTGCCTATTTCCTCTTCATTTGTTTGGTCTGGTGGGTTTTTCCTTTGCTCCTTCATCTGCTGTGTATTTCTCTGTTCTCTCATTTTGGTTAACTTACTGTGTTTGGGGTCTCCTTTTCGCAGGCTATAGGTTTGTAGTTCCCGTTGTTTTTGGTGTCTGCCCCCAGTGGCTAAGGTTGGTTCAGTGGGTTGTGTAGCCTTCCTGGTGGAGGGGACCAGTGCCTGTGTTCTCGTGGTTGAGGCTGGATCTTGTCCTTCTGGCGGGCAGGACCGCGTCCGGTGGTGTGTTTTGGGTGTCAGTGAACTTAGTATGATTTTAGGCAGCCTCTCTGCTAATGGGTGGGGTTGTGCTCCTGTCTTACTAGTTGTTTGGCATGGAGTGTCCAGCACTGGAGCTTGCTAGTCGTTGACTGGAGCTGGGTGTTCGCATTGAGATGGAGATCTCTGGGAGAGCTTTCGCCATTTGATATTACGTGGAGCCGGGAGGTCTCTGGTGGACCAGTGTCCTGAACTTGGCTCTCCCACCTCAGAGGCACAGGCCTGACACCCGCTGGAGCACCAAGACCCTGTCAGCCACACGGCTCCTGTTGTGAGAGGATCCACATTTCATCTGGAAAGGACATAAATCTGGCCATCTCACTTCAGGCCTAGCCCATCCGCCTTTTTTCCCTTTGTGCTTAGTCTGTTTCACTTGCTCATAGCAGGCCCCGTGCATAGGCCTTGCCCCCAGCCCTTCAGACCAGAGTTCCTCGTGAAACGGCTGAGGTGACACCTCAGCTTGGGACGTGTGCTGAAGCTCTGTAGTCTAGATTTTTAAATGTATAACGTGAGCAAGACATCTGATGTCCCTTCAAATATTTTTGTTTGAAAAAGCCTTTTGACTTTTAGTTGTGTCAGCTCAAAGGAGGGAGAGTTCAAAGGGAAAGAGAGGAACTCTCAGTAGAACTGAAGGGCAGAGGTATGGATATGAGGGGGGAAAAATGTCTGAGTTCAGGAAAGCAGATGGGCCAGTCCTGGAGACCAGGGTGGCTGGTGCAGAAGCTTCCTGAAGGATGATCGTGGGGAAGCAGACTGGAAAAGATGCTGGGTGGAGACTGTGCAGAGCCTTGAACACAGATACAAATGGTACTGCGTGTCATGGTGATGTGCGCCGCTTCCAAGGCTTCCAGTGCTTTCCTTCCCTGTAGTAACTTACTGTTTTCGTACCTTTTATTCTGCCATCGTGAATATATATCCATATTGTCTAAGCAAAATAGTTTCCACTGGTTAAGCAGTTTATAGCACCAGGCACCGTTCTACTGGCCTCATATACTGCCTTCCTTAATTTTTACAATGACCACATGGCATACATTGTACTACTCCTCTCATTCAAGATGAGAAAACTGAGGCACAGAGATGTGAATTAATTTAGTCAAGGTCACACAGCTAGTAAGTGGTCCAACCCGAATTTGACACCACACTGTGTGATGACACAGCCCCACCTCTATCCTCTAACCTGAAAGATCCTTTTGCTGAAAAAAGTCTAGATTTTGGAGTATTCACCCAATGAGATATCCAGGAAGTCTCTGTGGTTTGTCACTGCATTTTGCACGTGCAAACCTAACCACAGTAGCCCTCATCCTCAGAAGGATACAATACAGGCAGGTGAAAATGTCTCCCATCAGGCTTGAAATATTGTTTCCCAATTCCTTGGCTGACCTGCCAAGCAAATCTGCAAAAATGATTTTCATGGCGTTTGCGACAGAGTTATATGATAAGAAAGACATAAACTTAATTCCTTCTTTCATGGACCACACTGGCTTTTGTAGCTCCTGGCTGTGTAGTGACAGCTCATAACATGCCACAGGGCCGCCCCGCTGGGTGCTTATCCCTTTCAGCCCTTTGAATCCCCAGACAAGCAAAGAGCATTCGTAAGAACACAGGAGATGCTGCATATTCGATCATAGTATATATAAAAGATATTTCTGCAATTAAAATAAAAGCTTGATCGTGTCTGCAACAGCCAGTGCAAGTGTCCCATTCTTTTCCCTACATCTGTGTCACTGCACTGTAGAGGTCATTCACTTGTGTAATGTGGAAGAACCAAGAGTGCTGCTTCCGCATTGTCCCACAAGGTACTGCAGCCTCCCAGCTGTTATGAAACAGCGTTAGCGTCACAACAGGAAGTACAGTCCATGGCCAGTAAATAAAGCCCTTCCTTCCCTTTTAGCAGGCCTCAGAACTTCCTCATCCTCAGTTCCAAATCCTTTTACAGATGTTGACTTAGGAGTTCAGATTTTCCTCTCCCTTTCTGAGCTCCTTTAGGGGTCCAACAGTATGAATCAGGCTTCTGTCATTTACCCCTCCCTTCTTTTAGGTTATAAGTAAGCAAAGGGACAAGCAATATTATCTGCATTGTTCCCACGAAAAGCTTGACATCATAGAGAAAAAGCCCACTTGACCATACCCATCTTTCTTCTGTAAATATTTTGAGTAGGACTTTATCAACACCACCTTGCCCTTGAGTTGGAATTTCCCTTTTAATTTACCCCTGGCACTCCCTGTTCAAAATCAAGCCAGGGAAGCTGAAGCAGGCTTCCCTGTATTTTGTATATAAATCTCTGCGAACATAATAGAAAGTGTAAAAAGAGCTCTGTAAATAGCTGTTCAAGCTCACAATTCATGCCAGGCAAACGGGGGAAAAATACTCATGTGTCGGTGATTATACACGAGAAGAAGGAAAGAGGTTCCTGAAAAAGCGTTCAGCTAATAAACATTTATTTCTTATATCCAAGAATGTGCCATTGTTCCAGAATTTCTATATAGGTGCATTCGATTTCTATCGCTGCTGTAACAGATGACCACAAACTTAGTGGCTTAAAATAACACAAATTTTTCATCACACAGTTCTATAGATCAGAAGTCTGGCAGGGATCTCACTGGGCTAAGATCAAGGTGTTGGCCACGTTATGCTACATTCTGGAGGCTCTCCGTGAGAACCCACTTCCTTGCCTCTTCCACCTTCTAAAGCTGCCTGAGTTCCTTCGCTCACGACCCCCTTCCTCCGTCTTCACAGCTGACCCTGCCAGGCCAAGTCCTTTTCATGCTGCCACCTCTCTGGTTCTCTCTTCCATAGTCACATCTTCCTTCTTCACTTTTGAGGACCCTTGTGATTACATCAGGCACCCCCAAGCACTCCAGGATCATCAGGTCATTTCTAAGTTCATCTGATAAGCAATCTTAATTCCACCTGCAGCCTAAATTCCCCTTTGCCTTGTCACGTAACATGTTCACAGGTTCCAGGGTTTAGAACATGGACATCTTTGCAGAGCCATCACTTTCTCTACCACAACAGGCAATATATATTGTTTTATATGTTTTTTTCTTAGTAGCATAACGTTAGTTCTCTTTTCACTGAGCCAAGACCCCCATATTTCTAGCAATTCAAAAGCAGGAAAAGTGTTCTTTTAAGATACATGAAGTAGTGAAAACAATAGCCGCTCGATTACTCATTGTATCAGGTAATATAGTTACTGCACATTCATCTGCTTTCTGAATTCTTAGTAGAGCCCCGTAAAATAGACAGTGCACATGAGAATGTTCTCATGTGTGGTTGAAAAAAGTCTGAGCTTCAGAAAGATTCAGGTTCACTCAGCTAGTGAAGTCACACTGGCTTCCAATCAGCCGTGAAAGGCACACTTTACCCTGCCTCCTCAGCCTCCAGGGCCTCACCCAGGGAGGCCTGCCCTACACCCCGCCCCCCCGCCGGACCTCCACTCCGGAGCCTCGACTTTCTCTCCTCTTTAAGTTAAGCCCACCTGCCTAGTGAGTCCTGGTGCTAAATAGCTGGAATGCTGACAGCCCTCCCAGTCTTGCCTGGCCCTCGGCATCAGCCCTACACGACTCCCAGCTCCACTACTAAAGTCCGGAATTGCTCGTGGCCTGTGCAAGTTGAGAATTTTTGTGGAAGACCCTACTACCAGAGCGTTGATGCTACATCTTGGCCTCTCCACATCAAGAAAGCAAATTCTCATGAGAGAACAGAAGTTAAGCTTTGAATATGGAAAGCAGAACTTGGGAACACTTTGGTTGAACCCGACCTGAAATCCCGTAGGTTTTCAACACTGCAATTTCTTCTGACATCAGTGGACACCCTGCTTTTGGAGACAGAGCACTGCTTTCAACAGTGTCGGGTCTCTCTCCCTGAGACACCCCAGGATCATCTCTGGGGACCAAACTGAGGCCGTGTGTCAGTCAGCCGGCCCCGCTTCCCTGCAGTCATTTGGTTTCAATGGAGGAAATGGGTCCTCGCCCCACTAGTCAAACCTCTGCCTGGATAAGAGTCAGCAGAGAAGAGGGGAGATGATTCCCACCAACAAAACGAATAACCAACACTGAAAGTGAATGATTTTCTATCTGGGTGCTGACATGGTACAGGTTTTGGGGTGTTTTCTTGTGCTTTCAGCCTGGGGAAAAAGGCACTTTTTTTGTGAGTTCTTTGCTATAAAATCAAATAGTTCAACCAGCTACCATGTAGCTAAAGAAAAGAAAGATTGGTGTTTCTTCCTAATGAGCCCTGCTTGAAATCATACACACACACACACACACATTCTCCCAGTATTAGGGTACTTCGTTTCATTGTTTTTGGAGACCAGGACATTGGCAATATAGATGCTTAGAACCAGGCAATGATTAGCTCAGCACCCCGCAGTATTTTCTCTTTCCTATTGAAGTCAAATTGGGCAGAGCCCTGTTTATCACCTTCCCAGACCCCCCTCCCAGCCCACTCGCTAGCTAGGCATGACTTCTGACGTTCCCGGGCGCATAGTACATTTATCCTCACCGATACCTCTGCTCTGCAACACAGAGGCTCTGTTTGCAAAGCACACTGGTTGTGAGCATCCCATGGTGGTATGTGAACATCAGCCTCGACAGCTAGACAGCAACTGCCTGAGGACATTTCATCTCTGCCTCTCAGAATCCAGCCAGGGTCCTGCACAGAACGGGTGCTCAGGGAGGCTGGTGAAAAGATCAGCTACATTTGTGCAAGTGGAGGTTTGCTAGAAAAAAGCTACCAAATGCAATATTATACCCTGGATTGACTCCTGGGATAGAAAAAGCACATTAATGGGAAAGCTGATGAAACCCAAATAAAGTCTGGTGTTTAGTTAATAGCATTGCCCCAATATCAGTTTGTTTTGACAAACAGTTGGAAATGTCAAATGTTAACATTAGGGGAAGCTGGGTGAGGGGTATATGGGAACTCTCTGTACTATCTTCGCAACTTTTCTGCAAATTTAATCCCAGAGCAAAAAGTTTACTCAAACAAAAACAAGTATGCTCACTGGCTTTAAGGGTATGGCGACATTGTAAGATCAGTGGTACAATAAGAAAAATGGACTGAACTTTTCCCGCCCCCCCCCCCCGCGTCACCCCCCTCCTGGGGCCTGGCTCACTGGGTAGAGGTATAGAATGGCCCTATCAGTGGGTGTCCGCTCAATATGCCACATCTGGAAATGTGGACAATTCAAAGTACAAAAGATTTAGCCATTCAAAGTGATGGTGAGAAGGGCCATTGGAACTAAAAGGGTTTTTTTTCCTTGGACTTCCCAGAATCTCCCTCTGGAAACAGTTGGCATTTGCCAAGCCGAGATCACAGTCTCACGCAGAAAAGCCAGGCCTGCGATAGCTGGGTTGCCTCACAGCCTCATCCTTGAGACACTGCAATGGACTGAGATTTGGTGACAGAGAAAAGGGCGTTTGCCTTCACTATTCCCTTCCCCAAGGCTGGGAGGCTGTCACAGACTGGACCTGATATTGACCAGGAAACTAGCCTTTGTTTCCCTGGGTGGCTTATCCAGCTGGTAGAAAACATTCTAGTAACTGATAAGAGAAGTGCACCTCTACTTGCCACCCCTTTAGCTCAACTTCAAACAAAAGAGACCAGTGAAAATTCCCAGAATGAAGTCCAACCTTCCGGGCCATTTCCTGGGGACTCAGAGCATTCCACTTGTCCTTCCTGAGAGTGTCAGGGAGAGTCCAACTGTCCTCTGGGGAACGATCATCATCCCAGTGAAACCAGTCTTAACTATAGAAGGAGTAAGACAGCCTCCAAGATTTTGGCAAACGCCGAGAAATCCAAAGTCAGCTATCTGTCACCCACTCGTCACCCCATCCTCACATCCTCCGCCAGATCTTACTGAGCACAGACTAAATGGCCCAAAGTCTCAGACTGAGATGACGCCCCACGGAGCTGTGAAACCCTAGGCGCGCCAGAACTGCTTTTGCCTCCCCAAGAATAATGCGAACTGTTTAGCCTTTGCCCACTTAGAGATGTGAATTCAATTTTTTCTTATCATGACTGTTACACCATTTTCCTCTGAGAAGCAACTGAGCTCGCAATTGGGGGCTTAGTTCTCCCTAGCTCAGCCAGGTCACGGTGGGGGGACGGGGGCTGGCCTTTCCCTCCTGAGCTGCCCTCTGGGGCCCCAGAACACGCGTTCATACGCGCAGGGCCAGCCCAGGTGGTGGACAAAAGACTTGCCATGGTGGGTAGCAAGTAGGTGCAAATGTAAAGAGCCACAGAAGGCGGGTTTTGCAAGAATCCTGCTCTCGCACTATTGACGACAGCCAGGACACAGAAGCAACCTAAGCGTCCACCGACAGATGAATAGATAAAGAAGATGTGGCACATATATACAATGGAATATTACTCAGCCATAAAAAGGAACGAAATTGACTTATCTGTAGTGAGGTGGATGGACCTAGAGTCTGTCATACAGAGTGAAGTAAGTCAGAAAGAGAAAGACAAATACCGTATGCTAACACATATATATGGAATCTAAAAAAAAAAAAAAAAAGGTTCCAATGAACCTAGAAGCAGGACAGGAATAAAGACGCAGACGTAGAGAATGGACTTGAGGACGCGGGGAGGGGGAAGGGTAAGCTGTGACAAAGTGAGAGAGCGGCATGGACATATATACACTACCAAACATAAAATAGATAGCTAGTGGGAAGCAGCCGCATAGCACAGGGAGATCAGCTCGGTGCTTTGTGACCACCTAGAGGGGTGGGATAGGGAGGGTGGGAGGGAGACACAAGCGGGAGGGGATATGGGGATGTATGCATATGTAGAGCTGATTCACTTTGTTGTACAGCAGAAACTAACACGACATTATAAAGCAATTATACTCCAATAAAGATGTTTAAAAAAATTTTTTTTAATTAAAAAAATAAAGAATCCTGCTCTCTACAGACTGTTTCTGCCACCTTTCCCAAACCAAGTCCCGGTTCACGCTTGCGCCTTCCTTCAGGATGGCTCAATCAAAGGATCTTAACAGTGGATAGCGGCAGCTCCTCACAGAGGAAAAGCTCCAGCACGGGGCAGGCTTTTTCCTATTATTATTTCCCAGCCAAGGATGCAAGCTTTCATTTGCAGACGCAGACCGAGTCACCCTTGCACCCGAGATTAGCACGCAGGAGTCTCAGCTTGCAGTCTGGCGGGGAGACGCTTCCTATATTATTTATGCAACGGTAACCCTTACTCACTTCCCTCCCCGAGTTTCAGACACACGCACTCCTTTTTCTCTTGGCATAAACTGTGTGGCCTTGGTTGGCTCTTCCATCAAGAGACTTTACCATGTGGCCCCGGCAGCGGGCTGAGCTAACCCCGAGTCTGAAACATCTGTTTTTTGCCCAGATAATTACGTGCCTAACACTGTAATTCAGGCTTCGCACTCGTGTTTCATAACGTTTTCTTTTTTTAAGCTGGATTCTTCCAAAGGAGGGGAGTAGGGCAATAGGGAAGGGAAGAAAGGAAATGCCAGCTTTGACTCTGAGGTTTCTCTTGCAGTTGTGCTGAGCAAAGTGGAGCAGAGGCGCCTAGACCCTCGCTACTCAAGTGTGGTCCATGGACCAGTAATATGAGCGTCACCGGACTGCTTGTTGGAAACGCAGAATCTCGGTCCCCAGCTAGACATCTTGAATCGGAACCTGCATTTTCACAAGACTCCCAGCTGACTCTCGTGCGCATTAAAGTAGGAAGTGTCCTGAGTGCTTAAGGACCACAGAGTTGATGAGGTCAACTCTAGACCACTCCGAAGTCACCAACTGGTAAATTAACCCTTTCTACATCTTAGGTACCATTACTGCTGGCACAAGTTGGTACAGGAATAGTGTTGAACAATTTATTTTGTACTCGTAAGAAAATCAATACAAACTGATCGCAAAGGGAAGAAATGATAGACTTCAAAATCGGATGGCAGCAGCTCATTTCCAACTGGGGGCAAGCTGAGGATGGAGGCAAAAGGGAAGAGCATTGGTCTTGGGTCAGGAGAGTTGGTTCTTATTCCCAGGGGGCATAGTCAGCTGGGGGCCCTTGGGCCATCTCTCAGTGCCCCCGTTTCTTCATCTGTGCAGAGGAAGAATGGTGACTAGACTTAATGATTCTTACAATCATAATGTGTCTAATAAAATAGCACGGATCCCCACGCTCCCATTCTCTCTCCATCTCCTTCACATTATTTTACTTTTCTCCAAAGCATTTATCAACATGCCTGGCATATTATATATTCCTTTTTTTTTGGCGGGGGGGGGGGGGGCGGTCAGTGTCTCCTTGCTAGAATGCAAGCTCCCTTGGGGCAGGAACTCTGTATTTTAGTTGCTGTTTAACTCCAAAAGTTGGTAAAGCCCCAAGCATACAGCAAGCTGTAGGAATCAACCTTTCCCATCTCTAACGCACCAAGAAGAATCATGAATATTTGTTATTAAATGGTTCCCCAAACTTTCTAAGCCCAAGAGAAAAACCAACATTACTTTCAGTTCTTATTTCATGATTCTCTAGCTACATCTCTTCATTCATCTCTGCACTCCATCACATTATGTTACTTTCTGCATAAGGTCTGACTTCCCTTGAACTCTTACTCACAAATCTGTATGTCATGTTTTCTTTAGGTACCTTTGCAAAACTGACGATGTTTTAAAACTTCGTTGAACACACCAGTCAGAATGGCCATCATCAAAAAGTCTACAAATAATAAATGCTGGAGAGGGTGTAGAGAAAAGGGAACCCTCCTACACTGTTGGTGGGAATGTAAATTGGTGCAGCCACTATAGAAAACAGTATGGAGGTTCCTTAAAAAACTAAAAATAGGGCTTCCCTGGTGGCGCAGTGGTTGAGAGTCCGCCTGCTGATGCAAGGGACACGGGTTCATGCCCCGGTCTGGGAAGATCCCACATGCCGCGGAGTGGCTAGGCCCGTGAGCCATGGCCACTGAGCCTGCGCATCCGGAACCTGTGCTCTGCAATGCGAGAGGCCACAACAGTGAGAGGCCCACGTACCGAAAAAAAAAAAACTAAAAAATAGAGTTACTGCTATGATCCAGCAATCCCACTCCTGGCCATATATCAGAAGAAAACCATAATTCAAAAGGATACATGCACCCCTATGTTCACTGCAGCACTATTTACAATAGCCAAGACATGGAAGCAACCTAAATGTCCATTGACAGACGAATGGATAAATATGTGGTACATATACACAATGGAATATTACTCAGCCATAAAAAAGAATGAAATAATGCCATTCGCAGCAACATGGTTAGACCTAGAGATGATCATACTGAGTGAAGTAAGTCAAACAAAGACAAATATCATATGATATCGCTTATATGTGGAATCTAAAAAAATGATGCAAAGGAACTTATATGCAAAACAGAAAGAGACCCACAGATGTAGAAAACAAAATTATGGTTACCAAAGGGGAAGGGGGGAGGGGTAAATCAGGAGTTTGGGATTAACATATACACACTACTACATATAAAAGACATAAACAACAAGGACTTCTGTATAGCACAGGGAACTCTACTCAATATTTTGTAATAACCTATAAGACAAAAGAATCTGAAAAAGAATATACATATGTGTATATCTATATATCTATATAGATATGTATTTAAAACTGAATCACTTTGTTGTACACCTGAAACTAACACAACATTGTAAATCACACTTCAACACTGTAAATCACTTCATTGTAAATCACACTTCAAATAAAAAAAAAACTGTTGAATACATCATATCCGCTCTCCTTATTCATCGCTCACAGAAAAAGAGGTCTTCTCCTTGGGGTCCAGTATTTCAACAGGAAAACTAATTTTCCCTTCCCACGAAAAATCCAATGAAAGCTTAGAAAGGCACTCATGGGCAGATCAGTAACATCTTTCAAAAAGCCAGTTACAAACACACCAGGCCTACAAGATGTTGTCTTTTATAGACTCTTCATTTTTCTAGGATGCAAAAATATCAGAGGACTAGCTTGAGATGAATGGTGACTACTATGGAAAGTCAGGAATGGCTAAAAGAGGAAAAATTCCCCTGTAGTAGTGTCATATGTTTTCCTCATTAGTTCTTCCTGTTTAAACCCTTAGCATTCCTCTCCATCTTCTCTTCACACTCCCAAGCACATTTCAGACCTCCCTCATTCCCTGATCGGTTTTTGTATTTCATTTATGGGCTGGTGCGACAAAATCCTGTGGAAAATCATGCAATCACTTGCCTAGAACACATTTGTCGGTCTGGACTCAAATGAATTTAAAAGTTGCCAAACATACTATTTGCAGGCCGTGTACTCACACCCCTTAATGACAGGGATCTCTGCCTTGGTCGGAATCTGTAGGAAGCAATGGTGATGCACCATCGTCCACCATTCTTGGTCCCAGCATTGTCACACTGCCCAACCCAAGTGTTACTCATCCCACAGAGCTACCTGGAAGATGCTATTGCGTGTAACATCAGTCCCGACAGTTTTCCCTTTTAGCACTGTTTTTTTAAAATTTGTTTATTTTGTTTTGTGTTTTCAAATCTTGAGGCCCAGAACTCATCCTGATACAGGCAGATGTGGCAGCATTAGAAGTAGGTAGGTTGTAAATGTCCACCAACAGGTGAATGGATAAAGAAGATGTGGTACATATATACAATAGAATATTACTCAGCCATAAAAAAGAATGAAATAATGCCATTTGCAGCAACATGGGTGGACCTAGAGATGATCATACTAAGTAAAGTAAGGCAGACAAAGACAAATATCATATGATATTGCTTATATGTGGAATCTAAAATAAAATGATACAAATGAACTTATATACAAAACAGAAACAGACCCACAGACATAGAGAACAAACTTATAGTTACCAAAGGAGAAAGGTGGGAAGGGGTAAATTAGGAGTTTGGGATTAACAGATACACACTACTATATATAAAATAGGTAACCAACAAGGACCTACTGTATAGCACAGGGAACTACACTCAATATTTTATAATAACCTATCAGGGAAAAGAATCTGAAAGAGAACATATATATGTACATATGTATAATTGAATCACTTTGCTGTACACTTGAAACTAACACGACACTGTAAATCATCTACAATTCAATTTTTAAAAAAAGGTACAAAAAGAAAGGGAATATGACAAAGCAAAAAAAAAAAAATAGAAGTAGGTAGGTTTGCCAAGAGCCTACGTGGATACACAGGCCACCATGTTCTATTTCTCTTTGTTCAACAATGCCTCCGCTTATTCTTATTTTTTCTCTTCTGGCTTTGAGCAATGATGTGTTTTGTTCCAAAAGAGAACCACCAAAGAAAGGAGTTGTGCATTGCTCATCCAACCTCAGGGTGCTCTTTTTGTAGGATTCTTCTGCCCACTCACTGTTTCATATGCGAAAGCATTTAAATTCAAAACTCACTAAGTCAGAACTGAAACTATGTGGGTTTCAGGTCTCCTTTTCCATTTGCCCTTCTTTAAAAACCAGGGAGTCCTACAGGGAGATGTGCGTGTGTGCCAGGAAGGGTGAGCGAGAAGGCTGTGGGGTGCTGTGCTGGAACCCATGATGCTGTGGCTCGCCTATGCATCACAGACCTTTAGAGGTGGAAAGACCCTGATCCAATTCCATTGTTCTACAAATGAGAAACTCAAAGCCAGAGAGAGGGACCCGCCCAAAGTCACATGGCGAATTAGAAGCCAAGAGCAGACCCATACATCTTGGCTGCAGTTGGGTGCCCTAATCTAGATCTATTTGGCCTCCTGTTCCCCAACAAGATCAGAGAACCATGCAATTAAAAAAAAACCTTGAAGCCAATGGCAAGTCCCCACACACTACTTAATATGAAAGAGCATCTCTACCTATTTTTAAAGAAGGCAACATGAACCAGAATCTAGACCTAGTGACGAGTTCTTAGTAGTCCTTATACAGAGAGATCTGTGTGACTCCCAACCCATTCTATGCAACCACAGTTCAGGTGACTTACGTTCAACATCAAGCAACTAGAAAAGTGAAGTACTGAGGAGCCTTGTGAGCTGAGTTAACTGGGACATTTTCTTGGTAGAGGTAAGGTTCTGGGGTCATTGCTAATTAGATGAAGAAGTCCCTAGAAACCATCCCATGAGGAAGGCCTCGGTGACTCTAGTGGGTCGGGATTTTCCAAACAAGTTCATACCAGCCACATGTTAAGAGCCAAATAACAGTCACAAAGGAATCCGAAGGGGAGCTTCTGTGCTGAGAATGGATGGGGCCTTTTCAACAATTTTTAGGATAACTTGTTGACAAGATGACTGTAAAAACTGTGATGAAAAGACATTAGAAACAAACGATTTTCAAGCGAGACTAAAGAACAGGTGGAAAAAGTGGTTAATGGGGCCTTTTTTTTTTTTTTTTCACATGACTATTCCAGCAGCCCACGGGTCAGGCCTGGACCCTTTATCCATCCAGCCAAGGAGCCCTGATGGTCCTTTCAGGAAGGAATAGGTCTCTGCAACCTTTATGCTCATAAAAAAACTGAAAGACTGCAACAGTAAGAAAAGAAAGCCAAACAAGCTTCAAAGGCCAAAGTCTGCAAAGATGGAAACTGTTAATTCACGAACATTTGGACAGATTCTTACTAGATGGAGGTCAGAGGTCTTTTACTTTGTACTAAAACATAAAATTAGTTGCAGCAACCAGAGATGTGTTTGAAGGGTCAGTGCAGTGACTCTTCCCAGGCAGAAGTTGATCAAGAGGATGAACCAAGCAATGCATGAACAGCTGGTCTCTGCCTGTGAGAGGAAAAGACGGCTTAATTCCCATCCCCTGAAATGAGATGCTGAGAAGCAATTAGAAAACAAGGCGGGGAAGCATCCAAATGGCTAAGTGAAAACAAGCAGAGATTCTCTACGAGGGGTCTCAGATTCCTGCAGGCTCACAGTTATAACAGGGACTGAGAGATTCAATATCAAATATGTATTTTCCCACTCAAAAGAATGCAATGCCCTAGCTAGAAGATTCTTTTTAAATAAGTTTCAAAATTGTAAAAATAATCATAGTATCTTACGGCAGGCCACAAAAATTTGAGGATACCAAAAAGGGGTCGCTTTTTAAAAAAAGTACAGAACTGCTGATAGAGCAATATAAATGGAAAACAGAAATTAAATATATCAATATAAATGAAAAATATATATGGACAAGGAGAAATCAAGGGATTGTCATAGAGGAGAATGAGGATGAAGTCCCGGAAAAGGAGAATTTGAATGCTTCAGCTAATTTCTTTGTGGTCCCCCCCCCCGCCCCCGGTCCCAAAGGTAGAGGGTTCTATTGGTTTTATTAGGACAGTTTGGTTAGCAGAATGTGTGAATAAGGCTAAGGTTTGGAGGAAGAATCATCGAAGTCTCTGAAAAGGGCTTTTGTTTCCAACCCAAAGGGAAAAAAATCTGAAACTTTTTTACAGTACTAAACGATTTATTCATATACTGCATATATACGCACAATGACAAGAGAGAAAAATCTTTGCAACTTTGGGGCCTTAATTTTCCGGTTCTGAAATGACCTAAACATTGTCATATTCATTCCAGAGACAAAAAAGTACAGTTTAATGAAATGAATCGTTACATTTTTGAAACGTTTAGCTTAAAGGCCATAGAAATGCAAATGATGAACAGGAAGTCAGGGCTGCCAAACCACTGAGGTAGCTGAAGGCAGATTTTCTCACTACATCTCCAGACACATGGAAAAAAGGAAAAGGAAGGCTCTAGAGATGCATGGTCTAGTAAACTTCTCAATGTAATCTCAGGAGTACAAACAGTACTACGGACCCAGGAACTCGTGATTCAAATCTAACGTTATCCAAAATAGAAGAATTCGAAGGACAGATTAGTTAGATTAGAAAAATAAGCAGAGATTCTCTACTCTCGGTCTCAGATTCCTGCAGACTCACAGTTATAAAAGGGACTTATCCCTGTTACGGGAGGGAGAAGATTCCTGAGTTCAACAAACACCAACCCCACCATCTCTGGTTGTGTGGGACACAAAGGTGAATAAAATGCACCTTCTCCCTCAGAGCTCACACCTGGCTTACATTTTCAAATCTTTAAGGTTTATTAATAAAGGAAAAAAGAAAAAGAAAACCTTCAAAATCAGGGAGAGGAAATCTGAAAGCATTTTCTATTTTCTCGTGCTATGCTAGTTTTTTCCCCCCAGCTTTATTAAGACGTAAAAGCTAGATTTTTAAAAAGTCACTCTATTTTATGTTGTCTTAAAAAAAAAAAAAATCGCACGCTGGTATGAATACAAGAGAGAATTCTAAAAACGTAGGTTTGTGTATTTAACCTCATATTCTATTAAAGAGCTAAAACAAATGGATTTCAATCAGTGATATTGGAGCTGAAGGCTTGAAGTTCATTATCAGCCTGTCTGGAAATGATTTGCTTGCTCTCTGGGGTTCCTGATTTTTATTTGCATGTGTTTCTGCCCAGCGGCTGAAAGGCTGGCAAGAGGAAACACTGTTGCAGGGCCCCAGTCCGTCTCATTCTTGAGAAACAGCTGAGCTGGCTCCTGGGACAGGCTCATGCTTCTAGAATACTGTGGGCTTGTCAAGCCAGTCATCATAGCCACAACAGCACTGCCATTTCAAACACCAGATTCAATGTCATTTTTTTTTGTTTTTATTCCATAGCCAAAGAACAGACAGCAAACACAGACACTTTTTGCCTGCTATTTTCAAGTCTTTCTTAGCAAGTCTTGGAAGAATGTATGAGCAGGCGTTCCTGCTCTGTCTGAAAAAAAAACACACCAAAAAACAGCAGTGCAGAAGAGTGCAAAAGGTTTCACTTCCTTTTTAATCTTTACTGAGCAGAAAAGAACAGCTTGAAAATGGTGTCTCTGGGGAAGAGAGAGTCACTTCCTGGCGGCCTTTGTCAACAGAGACCCTGCCACGTGACCCATCTTCAGACAGTATAGAGAAGCACGGTTTATTATATCTTTCATGGAAACACCCAATTAAGTCATGTGGAGTGTTGACTTAGCATCCTTTCCCGAACATTCCAGGGACTCTGACAGCCAAATGGTGCAGCCTTGGGTAAAATGTACCTCTCTGTAAGGTTTTCAAATGTGCTCTAAGGAGTCCACCCACGGGCCAGCTGCTTAAATGGTTCCAAGAGTCCAGAAATATAAGACTAAAATTGCATCAGTACCACGTGGATTATTCCTCTTAACAATAATGCTGCAGGTGGTACAAGTTACATATCTATATCTATATCTATATTTGGTCATTAAGAAAAATGCCACAAATGTCTAGAAGGAAAAGAAGACACTCATAAAATAGTAGTCATCAAATTTGAGAAGCTAATAACACAAGATACTCACTCTCAGATTTTCTTAGTATAATTTGCAATACCCATTGGCAATATGAACCCCTAGTCACATCCACCGCTTCTCTGCTTTTGATAAATGCCACGGCTTCCTAGTTTTTAAAGAGAGAAATCCTAGGTGTAATGCTGAGCTTCAGATAATAATAATAAAGGTGTTTTATCCTGTTTTGTCACTGATTAAAAAGAAAGTGAGATGAGCTGAATGGGAAAAAATACAGCTGGGGATCACTGAATGAGAAACTCACGCTGGAGGAAACGTGTGGGCGAAACTGAACACTTGGTTCAGAGGTGAAAACTGCATCTGACTGGCTGCTTGCAATTTCGCCTTCCAGATGGCAGTTGGACCGGTTGTTTTTCCCTCCAAGAGACACGGAAGAGATTGACAGAAAGCTGGCTTACTCCTACTAGACGCCTTTGGTTTGGCTGTTGGTAAACTGGAAATCGAGTTAACCACATCTGCTGAATGACCAGTCAATTCAACCTCACTCTTGTTCTCTTGTAGAATTCGGCAACCCGCTGAATGGTTTTGACCAGCTTTGCCAGAAGATGAGTTAGGCGTATGGGAGTCAATACAACTTTGAACGATGCTTGTCACAAGATTTCTAGTCCCTGGGATAGGACTGCAAATCTCTTACGGCCCGAGTCCCTCTGTGTTTCCTTTGTGTGTCTTTCAGTGTCTTACCCATAACAGGCGCTTCCTAAGTGTGTGCTGAATGAATGAAATCTGCTCGTGTCCCACCCATCCCACCCCTCCAAATACATACATATAAATAAGGAAATAAATCAAAAGGATAAACAATGAGTCCATGGAAAGCCCAGACACTTTGTGTCCACATAGACTTCCACACTGTCAAACACCTGGATGCTTGGAAACATCTGGATGGTTGCCTCCATTATTCTATGTTCCTCCAGTGATTTAATGATAAAAATAGATTATAGGGAGGGAGGGAGACGCAACAGGGAAGATATATGGGAACATATGTTTATGTATGATTGATTCACTTTGTTATAAAGCAGAAACTAACACACCATTGTAAAGCAATTATACCCCAATAAAGATGTTCAAAAAAAAAATAGATTATATACAGAGATAGATTCTGAAGTAAGACAAGAAATGATCTACCAATCCTATATAGTCCTTTTGTTCCTACGGTCTAAAATAATTCCTATTTTATGAAAAATTTAGCAAGATCTGGATCTGCTACTTAGGATGGTTTGCTAGTACTTGACAATGAGACTCAGAATGTTGCTGTATGTTGATGTCATTTCCCTCCCTCTCTCCCCCCTCTCTTTTCTATAAAATTTTAGAATAGTTAGCTCTTCGGTTCACTCTGATAGGAGCTCCGAGGATCCCAAAGCACCAGGCATGTCCGAGAATTCCAGGATGGCTGAGTTACTGGACCTACAACACAGCCCCGGCTCCCAGGAATTTTCCTTTCCCAGGCTCCCCAGGCACCACCCACAGCCATACCAGCCACTCTGCAGAGCGTTCCTCAGCCAGCAGGCCCTCTCCCTGTTACCAGACCAGAAGCCATTCTGGAGAATAAGAAGCCAATATAAGGAGAAGACAAAAGCCCGCAGTGTGTGATTTCTGTCTGCCCATTGTTGTAAGCACGAGGTAACGTGGGGTTGTGGATTTTCCACAGATCAGCAAGTCTGTAATCAAGGGAATCTCTTTGTCTTTACTTCCAAGGACACAAGCAAATTGAGAGTGGTGTTTTTCTGGGGGGTCACCTTGTTTGGGGGGGTTTGTTTTTGTTTTCTCTCTCCTTCCCTTCAGAGAGGAAGGGCTTAACACAGGCCTTTAGCTTGTGACTAGGAGGTAGGTGAGAATTATCACTCAGTACAGAAACTACAGGTCCTGGGTTAGATATTTGTATTTCTCCATTTGCTACACAATACTTTATCAAGATCTTTGGCAAACGTTCTTACACTCTGACTTTCTCTATTGGTTTCATATTAACAGACCTTACCTTAGATCGGGGAAGAACGCAGGGGCCACGTCGACAGATCAAATGTTTGTCAGGTTCAAATAGTTCTGTGGGTAACAATAAAGAGAAAAAAATAATTTGGTTAAGCAGTGATTTGACTTTAAAAAGAAAATAATCACATCCATTAATCCACAGACAATTATTAAGCGTGTACTTTTGTCCAGATTTAAATTCAAGCAACATTTATTCGGTGCAGACGCTTTCACAGACGTATCTCACTTTGTGTTCAAGCACCATTTACTGAACTAGCTTGCTCTCAGTAAGCCCTTTCTACTATAAAACCAGGATTAATTTGCATTCCTAATTCCTTCCTCTTGTCTTGCTTTCTTGAAGATCCTGTGATGCACGTTCTGGCAATGTCCAATATCATTTTTCCGTTGGATGAATAGAACGTCTGTATGTATAAAAATGAATGAAAATATCTGACACCTGTTCACCACTTGCTATTTGCCAGTCACAGTTCCAGACCCTTTGTAAGTATTATCTTATTGAATTCTGGCACCAGCCTGAAGTGGTAGATGCTGGAACGCTAAAATGATGCTACAATGATCTCCAGTTTACAGTTGAGAGCACGGAGGCATGGAGAAGTTAAATTACTTGTACATTCACACAGCTAGTTAGTGGAAGAGGTAAGATTCAAAGCTGGCTCCCTCCGACTCTTGGAGTCATGCTTCCCTTGCCTGGTGTGAGAGCCAAAATTCTAACATGGTATCTATGATCTCAGCCCCCTGGTGTTACACCACGATTAGGTTATGTTATATGACAAAGGCAATGGATGTCACTCCCTTGATTGTGTGACATCATATGACAAGGTAGAAGGGAATTTGCAAATGTAACTGAGGTCCCAAATCAGTGAACTCTAAGTAATCAAAAGAGTGATTATCCTGGGTGGGTCTGACTTAATCAGTTGGGCATCCTCTAAAAGAGGGCTTAGGCCTTCTCTGAGTCAGAGACTCTTTCCTGATGACCTTGAAGAAGAAATCCACCATGGGTTTTATAGCTTCAAGGAAAAGAATTCTGCCCCCAAACTACTTGAACTTGGAAGGGGACACAAGCTTCCAGATGAGACCACAGCCCCAGCCGACACCCTGACTGCACCTCTGTGATAGCCTGAGCCAAAGATCTAGCTACACCATTCCCAGACTCCTAATGGATAAAAACTGTGAGGTGATAAATATGTTGCTTTAAGCCATTAAATCTGTGGTAATTTGTTATACAACAGAAGAAAATTAAGCAAAAAACAAGTATGTGAACTATCTGATGACACAAATAAAATTATCAATAAAAAGTCTGGGGCTTCCCTGGCAGTCCAGTGGTTCAGACTCCACACTTGCACTGCAGGGGGCACAGGTTCAACCCCTGGTCGGGGAGCTAAGATCCCCCATGCCACGTGGCAAGGCCCCGCCCACCAAAAAAAGTTTGATACCCTATAAGGGAAAAGAATCTAAAAAGAATATATATATACACATATATGTATAACTGAATCACTTTGCTGTACACCTGAAACACAATATTGTAAATCAACTATATTTCAATAAAAAATTTTTTAAAAAGTTTGATCGCACAAATATGTAAAGAATGTATTATGTATTTATAAATTATATACACGAGATTACCCCCAAATAAAACATTAGATAGCCACATACACACACAAACCAGAAATTACAAAGTATAACCATTGTTCTTAGCCACGTCCGTCCTCCACCACTGACAAGGTTGTAACAAGTACTGAAATTCTAACCTTCGTTATCCCCTCACAAATGGACTAAAACCTGCCCAAAATAAAAGGAAGAGGCAGGCTTTTGAGAACCTGACTATAGCACTTCTAGGGGGCCATTCACGGAAGGACATAGACTCAGCCTTTTTATGGGCCCCCCCCCAAAGTATGTGTGCTTTGAGACCCTAAACATTCAAAGGTCATCGTGATCACTGCCTACACCGACCAAAGTCAGAGCTACGTGACCCTCATCCAGCAATCAATCAGCAAGGGTTTGTGATGGCCTAGGGCTGCATGGCTCTGCTTTCGGGAAGGGAAGCATGCTACTCCAGAAAAAGCGCATTTTGGCAATAGATAAAATACGCCCTGGATCCTTGGGCTCTATCATTCAAACATTCCCACTATGCAAAATTTAGATTTTTGATTTTTGTTTTCTACTTTCACCTCCAGATTTTAATTTCCCCCACTTATGCAAGATGCTTCGCTAGAAATTACATCACATGAGAAGTTTGGTTTACATCCCAGGCTAGTTCATTGCAGTGATTTTGCTATGTCTACCCACTTCATGCTGGGCCTCAGTTCTCTTTCCAAAAATAGCTTTGTCTGGAAGAGGAAGCAGCAAACGTTTTCTGAAATGGGCCACACAGTAAATATTTTCTGTTTTGCAGGCCATATAGTCTCTGTCAGAGCTACCCAACTCTGCCACTTAACATGAAAGCCATAAGCAAGCTGCAAATGAATGAGGGCGCCAATCAAACTTGATTTACGAACACTGAAATGTGAAGTTCATATACTTTTTACACGCCAAGAAATAGTATTCTTCTTTTGATTTGTTTTCCAGTCCTTTACAAATACAAATGCCAGCCTTAGCATTCAGGCTGTAGAAAAACTGGTAGCTGGCCATATCTGGCCCTCAGGCCAGAGTTTGCTGACTCTGGTATGCAGAGAGATATTATCAGAGTTAATGAATTAATCGTTATAGAAGATTTTTCTCTTTTTGAAATGAAAATTTTCTGGATGAAAAAGCAGCAGTATATAGACGTGTATTAAATTAGCAAAGATGTCCTTATAGTGGTCAGGTTTACAAATCATGCCACATCTTCAAAGGGGAGGCTGATTTTACTTTTGCTAAGGGAACTTGTTGTGCATTTCATTCATTCAAGAAACTCAGTCAACCAGGACGTACCTTGTGGTTCTCACAACTGAAGACCCAGGTAGTAGGTTAAAATTACCATGGAGTCCTTTGCACTATTTGACATACACACATCAGCATGTATGAAAAATAAACCATGTGATGGCAGAAGCCTTAAATGTGATTGGTGGCAATCAGCCGAGATAATCAAACCAGAAGTGACTCAACCAAATCCAGATCTCTGCCACCTTCAGATAACCATGGACAAAATTCAACTGTCCAAGTTTTCCTATGTCCTCGTTCATCACATTGAGATATACACTTTTGTTCTCAGATACAGCTGACTGTAGTGCCATGCTGGCATTATGTTACAAAACAAACAGGTATAACTTTAAAGATATAAAAGACTGGACTAAAGAGTTTGCATATTCTTAGAGAAAGCATCTCTTTAGCCAATGGGAAACATGGAGAGTGGCAATCCCATTTTCCAGAGTTCAAACTTTTAGGCACCGAATTACTATATACACATAATTTTGCCTTTTTACAAACCTCGAAAGAAAGAAGGAAGGAAAAACATGAATCATTTTTCTAGAACTAGATAGAAAACTATTCTCATGATTTTGTGTTGTCCTGTTTGCATATCAGAGTTTTGCTGGATTACACCAATTTTATGCCACTGTATCCTCTACAGTGTAATGTGTTGATGGATAATGAAAAACCAGGAGTATCCACTTGGACGGTCTGGCAAAACTCAGTTTAGAGTAAATATAAGCTCTATGGAGATATCTACCATGAGGAGTGTTCTTTTTTTTCTTTATTTAAATTCTTCCCTATGGCCTCCAAGGGCCAACTCTGTTCCGGGATCCAGGTTCCCCTCAGTCCTCCCTCAGGGCTCTCACCCTGACTCCACGCAGGACCTGGGATTCTCTCCCGTGCCCGTCTGAGATCACGCCCCTTATACCCCCTCCCCAGCCTCTCTGAGACCCCACCCCGTACTCCCCCTCCCCAGCGTCTCTGCGACCCGGATGTCAGGAAGTGCTGCACGTGCTCATCCCGCCCTATGGCCGCCCAGGGCCAACTCTGTTCTGGGGTCCAGGCTCCCCTCAGTCCTCCCTCAGGGCCCTCACCTTGACTCCACGCAGGACCTGGGATTCTCTCCCGTACCCACCAGACACCCCGTCCCTTATACCCCCTCCCCAGCCTCTCTGAGACCCCGCCCCATACTCCCCCTCCCCAGCGTCTCTGAGACCCGGATGTCAGGAAGTGCCGCATGTGCTCACCACGCCCCATGGCCTCCCAGGGCCAACTCTGTTCTGGGGTCCAGGCTCCCCTCAGTCCTCCCTCAGGGCCCTCACCTTGAGTCCACGCAGGACCTGGGATTCTCTCCCGGGCCCACCAGACACCCCGTCCCTTATACCCCCTCCCAAGCCTCTCTGAGACCCCGCCCCGTACTCCCCCTCCCCAGCGTCTCTGCGACCCGGATGTCAGGAAGTGCTGCACGTGCTCATCCCGCCCTATGGCCGCCCAGGGCCAACTCTGTTCTGGGGTCCAGGCTCCCCTCAGTCCTCCCTCAGGGCCCTCACCTTGACTCCACGCAGGACCTGGGATTCTCTCCCGTACCCACCAGACACCCCGTCCCTTATACCCCCTCCCCAGCCTCTCTGAGACCCCGCCCCGTACTCCCCCTCCCCAGCGTCTCTGAGACCCGGATGTCAGGAAGTGCCGCACGTGCTCATCCCGCCCTATGGCCGCCCAGGGCCAACTCTGTTCTGGGGTCCAGGCTCCCCTCAGTCCTCCCTCAGGGCCCTCACCTTGACTCCACGCAGGACCTGGGATTCTCTCCTGTGCCCGCCTGAGACCCCGCCCCTTATACCCCCTCCCCAGCCTCTCTGAGACCCCGCCCCTTACTCCCCCTCTCCAGCGTCTCTGAGACCCGGATGTCAGGAAGTGCTGCACGTGCTCACCACACCCTATGGCCGCCCAGGGCCAACTCTGTTCTGGGGTCCAGGCTCCCCTCAGTCCTCCCTCAGGGCCCTCACCTTGACTCCACGCAGGACCTGGGATTCTCTCCTGTGCCCGCCTGAGACCCCGCCCCTTATACCCCCTCCCCAGCCTCTCTGAGACCCCGCCCCTTACTCCCCCTCTCCAGCGTCTCTGAGACCCGGATGTCAGGAAGTGCTGCATGTGCTCACCACGTCCTATGGCCTCCAAGGGCCAACTCTGTTCTGGCGCCTAGTTTTCCCTCAGTCCTCCCTCCGTGCTCTCACCCTGACTCCACACAGGACCTGGGATTCTCTCCTGTGCCCGCCTGAGATCCCGCCCCTTATACCCAGTCCCCAACGTCTCTGTGACCCGGATATCAGGAAATGCTGCACGTGCTCATCCCGCCCTATGGCCGCCCAGGGCCAACTCTGTTCTGGGGTCCAGGCTCCCCTCAGTCCTCCCTCAGGGCCCTCACCTTGAGTCCACGCAAGACCTGGTATTCTCTCCCGGGCCCACCAGACACCCCGTCCCTTATACCCCCTCCCAAGCCTCTCTGAGACCCCGCCCCGTACTCCCCCTCCCCAGCGTCTCTGAGACCCGGATGTCAGGAAGTGCCGCACGTGTTCATCCTGCCCTATGGTCTCCAAGGGCCAACTCTGTTCTGGGATCCAGGTTCCCCTCAATCCTCGCTCAGTGCTCTCACCTTGACTCCAAGCAAGACCTGGATTCTCTCCTGTGCCCGCCTGAGACCCCCGAGGAGTGTTCTTTTTAAAGCTCATTGTTTGTTTTAATCCAATGGAAAAAAAAAAGATAAAAACTGAGGAATAAGATCTATAAAGAAAAAGCACAAATATTAAGAGTGGCAAATGGAAAAGGGCAGTCGGGATGAACTGAAAGCCAAGTTCAACTTTCAGATTGTCCTGGCAAAACTGTCATTAAAGTGAAGGATTAAGGCCCACCTGAGCACAATATCTTAAACTCAGTAAGTCTTAATGAAAAATCTACTAGTATATGTCCTTACAGTGCTTTCAAATACAGTTTTCTGTTTATATGACTACAGATACACACATGTGAAAAATACAGAAAAGTACAAAGAAGAATATACAATTAAAAACCGAATCCACCACCTATTACTAATGCCTTCTGTTTTTAAGGAGAAGGGCTACTATTTTCATTATTGCAACAAAAATTTCAAACTTTTTGAACTATAACAGTCAAATAAAATTAATAACCCAACATCTAACTATAGAACTATGGAAACTCTAATCTAGAAGAGTCATGACATGACCAAGACCACCCAGATTCTCATATGTCCAATCAGGATAAGAAATTAGTATTCTCTAACTTATAGCCTAGTTCTTAAAGGGCAAAATCTTTCAGGCAGTAATCCCTAGCAAGAACCAAAATTTGTCCTCAGCCCTGGAAGAGCTGTGATTTACAAAATACCAGCTTCTTTGTAAGATGAGACCTTGATGCCGAAAAGAATTAGTGTTCCTTAGGTTTTGTAGCTCTCTAATTAAAGAGGAGTTTTAGACTTACCCCCCAGAGGTTTTAATATTGTTACTTTAATTTATAGCTGTTCTTTAATTTTAATAGTCAAATGAAAGTTTTAATTATAGTCAAGCAGGTCTTCATATGGAAAGATGGCACTGCTGACTCACCTTCCAGAGACCACGTGTTTTCAGTTATGTTTTCAGTTATTTCAGGGGTGGAGGTAACCACACTGAATATTTTACCCATCCTGGTTCAAACAGCATACATTTGTCCAAGATCTCTCTAGACAAAGCTAGGACCGAGACCACATCTACAGAAATACACAGAATTAAGCTGCCATGTCAAATCAAGAGCCTTGATTTTAGCTGCTTTATACACCAAGCAGCCTGTCATAAGCTGTTACAAACAGAACACTTCATTATGTTAACAGATGGTCTGTGTACTAACAAGATATGAGGAGTACTGAAATGTTAAAAACAAATCTAGGGCTTCCCTGGTGGCGCAGTGGTTAAGAATCTGCCTGCCAAGGCAGGGGACAAGGGTTCGAGCCCAGGACGATCCCACATGCCACGCAGAAACTAAGCCCGTGCGCCACAACTACTGAGCCTGTGCTTTAGAGCCCACGAACCACAACTACTGAGCCCACGTGCCGCATCTACCGAAGCCCCGCGCTCTAGAGCCCGTGCTCGGCAACAAGAGAAGCCACCGCAATGAGAGAAGGCCGCGCACCGCAATGAAGAGTAGCCCCCACTCACCGCAACTAGAGAAAGCCCGGGCGCAGCAACGAAGACCCAACACAGCCAAAAATAATAAATTAAAATAAATAAATATTTTAAAAATCTAAAAAAAAAAAACTAGGTCGAATACTTGGTAGCCAATTAAAAGATGTTATCTTTTGTTGTTTTTGTTCACTTTCTTTCAATAAACTTTATATTGTTTGTCACAACTAAGAAACTAACAAGGCTACGTTACTGTTAACTAAAGCAAGACTTCATTCCAATTTCACCTGTTTTTCCATTCAATGTCCTCTTTCTGTTTGAGAATTCAATCCAGGATTCCACATTGCATTTAATCATCAAGTCTTCTTAGTCTCCTCTGGGCTGACAGTTTCTGCATCTTTCCATATTTTTTCATGAACTTGACAATTTCCAGTAGTGTCAGCCAGGAATTTTATACAATGTCCCTTCATTTGGGTTTGCGTGATGTTTTTCTCATTAGACTGAGGTTATGTTATGCATTTTGGGAAAGTGCCAAAGTTCCCTTCTCTTCATAACATGTCAGCAGGTACCTGATATCTACATGACATCACTGAGGATGTTAGCCTCCATCACTTGGTTAAGGTGCTGTCTGCCAGGTTTCTCCACTATAATATTGCTGTTTTTCCCTTCCCTGTCCATACTCTATTCTTTGGAAGGAGTCACTAAATCTAGCCCAGTGTGGGTGGGAGCTGGGGAGGGATTAATCTTGCCCTCTTGCAATTCAGTTTTTTTTTTTTTTTTTTTTGCGGTACGTGGGCCTCTCACTGTTGTGGCCCCTCCCGTTGCGGAGCACAGGCTCCGGACGCACAGGCCCAGCGGCCATGGCTCACGGGCCCAGCCGCTCCGCGGCATGTGGGATCCTCCCAGACGGGGGCACGAACCCGCGTCCCCTGCATCGGCAGGCGGACTCTTAACCACTGCGCCACCAGGGAAGCCCAATCTTGCCCTCTTGGATGGAGAGTATCTAGATACATCACTTGGAATTATTCTGTAAGGAAGATGTGTCTCTTCTCCCCTACGATGTTATTATCTCTTCATGCCCAAAGCATGGTGACCAGGCAAATTTTCATTCAGAGAAAACTTCTTTTGAAACTCAACAGTTCATTAGAGAGCCATTATGATGAAAATCAATTATTGCCAGACACTGAATGCTCTGTTTTTAGGAAAATTTCACCTCGCCATCTAGGAGAAATGAGACATTTCACTGTCTAATTAACAGTGAACTTGAGGTGGAATAAGAAACAAAAGAGTAGGGAAAAAAGGAGTGAAGAGGGTGGAAAGGAGAAGAAAAAGGGTCAGGCCAGCTGAAGTGCCCACCCACTGGTATAATGAGTTATTCCCTGCCACGTATGCCCACTCAGCGGGAGGGAATTCCTCCCAGGTCACTAGCTGTTCAGGTCAACTTACCTAGAGACAGGTTTTTGCCTGGTTATTAGTCCACTAATCAACAGCCATTACGCCTTATGCATTTGATGCAAATGTATGCATCTCTGACTTGTAACAAAAACGGTTTTACTTGGGTGTCAGTCTACCCAGTCTACCACTATGGATAAACTCTACCTGAAATGATTAAGTGGTTTAAATAATTATAATCAACTACACGTATTATCATGGATGCACAAGTTTAGCTTTGTTCACCAAGCCCTTTCATTGACTGGGAAAATGTTTTCTGATATATGACAGGTCAACATCTTGGTTCTCTTGTCTAGATTCCTTTTATTTCCTCTTTCTCATTTTGTTGTTTTTGCTGTTCTCCCTTTCTTATGTATTTTTCCAGGGGATTTTACAGATTTCTTAATAGATTTTTCACCAGAGCTTTACTATCCTGGGGAACCTCTCTGCAAATCCTGTTTTCTTTTACCCCTTTGTACCCCCATGGAAGACATGGGTTACTTGCCTTTAGAACTCTGCTGACTTTTGGCACCTGCAGAGTTACACACACACACACCCAGCCTCCACCCCCCTCCCCCGTGTGGGAAGTGGTTCTAGACTTCCCTTTTAAACTAGCAGGTGCCGTGGTCAGAGGAAATCCTGTCATCTGGTGAGGGAAAGACTAGTGACTTGGCTGCATCCCACCTGGTGAACCATCTGGCTGAAAAGGCAACAAATCAGTCTCTGGGAGGATGCCTGGTTTTGTCCCTTTAAAGCATCCCTACGTGGCCCACGTTATAGGATCCAAGGAGCCACAACACCCAACGTTTATGGTCAGTAATGTGATAATTATGAAGACTTTGATTCTATTAGATCAGAATACATCTCCATCCTCCCAACATGGAAAGTGGCAAAGAAGTTGATTGACTATTCACAGTCAGGGCCAAGTAAGTAGCGAGAGAAACAAACAAGGAGACAGAGCAAGGTAGAGGATGCAGAGATAAGCTGCTGCCAGTGGATGATGCTCGCAATTGAAATCAACGTTTTAATTAATGAACAAGTTGTGGATCTAGATGCCAAAGTACAGGAAGTGCAGACCACATGATGAGCTGCACCATTCAGTAAACAAATCCAGACTGTGAGAAACTTTACAAGTCAAATACCCCAGGTACTTCAACAAAAAGAAACTATAAGGAAAGGGAAGCACCAGAGGGGGGATCTGCAGATGAAAAGACACAAGTTTTAAAAAATGACTCAGACTCAATTTGCGTTAAGTTAGAGTATAGCACCTAGGGGTGCACACCCAAATGATAAAACCGTAAGAAAATGAAAGCAAATTATTAGTATAAATGTACAGAAGGGGTTCATTTGGGGGTGCTGAGACTGGAATGGAGCCCAGGTAGGCTCCTGGGGTAGGTGGCCAAGTTCTATTTCTTGACCTGAGTTTCCATTAGAAGAGTTGGATGTTTGCCTCATAATAACGCATTAAACTCTATGTTTGTGGGTTTTTGTAGTTTCCTTTTTTCAATTTTACAATAAAAGGTTAAAATGTCTCTAGTTACCAGTAATTATAACTTGGGAGGTTGCACATTTAAAAATCCCTATCTCTGCCTTCTCTTGAATAATTGGAAGACTTGGCAACACTGGATCCGTGTTTCCTTATGGTTAAGTGGCTTGAGCTAAGAAGGGGCTGCTTCCTCTCTCGACAGAGCTTGACCTCTCCAGTTATTTATGTGACCTGTGCTGGGCACCTGTAAACACATGAATCTGTGACCCCTGCGGTGGGGAAAACTAGCTCTTTCCTACACCTTTCACTGGCAAGATTCCTATACGTTGTACATAAATTCAATAGAAAACGATTCAACTCACATTTCTCAAGCACGTACTCCACAGAGCTCCACGCCAGGATCTCTTCTGTCCCTCTCCAGCCCAGGAGCCTCCAATCTGGGGGAGGGAAATCGAGATTTAGGTAATTACCCTACTCCAGAGAGGGGTAGACTCTAAGTCTTCATAGAAAGTACCAGCAGAATGCAGTGGGGATTGCAGGAAGACAGAATCAAGGTGAGCGAGGATCTAGGGAGACTTCTTGGAGGATGTGAAAGGACTTGGGCCTTGGAAGGTAACTGAGATGAGGCTGAGGCATGGAGGGAAGAAAGAGTCTGATGGAAGGGAAAGTCTGAACCCAAGGACACGGCTGGAGGTTGTAGAGCAATGTTTGGATTAGATTCCCAGTGCTGGTGAGTGATGGATGTGACTGGTGAGTCACAAGATACAGCTGACTTGTCAAGTTACTTGAATGATAATGATGCCATTGACCAAGTGGGGAGGACAAGTTCTGTAGACAGGATGACTTTAAGTGATGATCACATGGAGATGTCTAGCCAGATGGAGCCCGAGAGAGAGTCAGATGGAATCCAAAGGAATCCTAGAGTCATCAGGTTAAAGAAACTTACTAGGTAAAGCCATGGGGAAAGGAAGAGCATAGACAAGGAAGAATGCAGACGAGGAAGAGTGTAAGCTCAAGGTTGGCTCATTGCACAAACCAATATTTAAGGGATAGTAGAAGAAGTACAGCCAGAGAAAAAAATGAGTGAAGAGAAGCAGGAGAATTTAGGACCAGGGGAGACACTGGAATGACCATCCAAATAGTGACAGGTGGATGAGAGATGAAATTTTCCAGGATGAGGGAGGACAGACCTTGTCTACTTGGCCATTTAGATTAAAAAAAAAGGGAAAGGCTATTTGGACATCCATGAGAAGTAGCCATTTATTTTTCCTAACTAAGCAATGTCATTTATTCTCATGCCGATTTTCTTTAAATTTAAAAATAACTGTGTTGACAGGTTTGTTGCATCTTTACATTTCCTAAGTTGATATTTTTGATTAATTTCAATGAAGCATCTTCTACATTCTATGTCAATAGAGGTGTAAAGTCCTCAAGAAGAGTTGAGAAGAGATGACCAGTAGCCATCATTTTCTTTTTTTTTAATTGAAGTATAGTTGATTTACAATGTTGTATATGCCATCATTTTATATTTCCACCATAAAGATGGTACCTGTAACATAATCAACCTCGAGAGCATAGATTGTAGTAAAACGTAGTAAAATAATTAGGCAGTGATGAGTTATGAGTATCTATGACCTTTACTTTTAATATAATTTATTTTGTTGTACGTTTATATCATTTAATTTTTAATAGTGGCTGTGTTTAGCAAGCAGCTCTCAAGTTTCTAAAAAAATTTTAACATCTGGAATGGCTCACAAAAAACTGGTAACTAGCTACCTCGGGAACACGGGCTGGAGGTTCGGAGAACTTTTTCATTCACTCTATTCTATACTGTGTGATTTATTTTAAATAAACAGATGTGTATTACTGTATAATAATTTTTAAAGTTTAAGAATACCATATTAAATACCAGTTGTGTAACGAGAGGAGAGTTAAAAATATATATTTGCTTTCACGTATACGTTGGAGGCTAAGCAAGAAACTAGAAAAGAGAGCAAGGGAAATCTGTTGAAAGGGAATATACTTCTCATATTGTTTTAATATTTGAACCAGATAAATGTGTTCTCTGTTCAAACAATTTTAATAATTAAAAATACTTTTAGCAGTGGGGGAGGGATGGATTGGGAGTTTGGGATTAGCAGATGCAAACTATTACATAGAGAATGGATAAACAACAAGGACGAACTGTATAGCACAGAGAACTGTATTCAATATCCTGTGATAAACCATAATGGAAAAGAATAAGAAACAGAATGTATACATATGCATAACTGACTTACTTTGCTGTACAGTAGAAATTAACACAACATTGTAAATCAACTATACTTCAATGAAATAAATTTTAAAAATAAAAACTACAAATAAAAATACTTTTAAAAGGTCAGCCTCGGGCTTCCCTGGTGGCACAGTGGTTAAGAGTCCGCCTGCCCATGCAGGGGATGTGGGTTCATGCCCCGGTCCGGGAAGATCCCGCATGCCGCGGACCGGCTGGGCCCGTGAGCCACGGCCGCTGAGCCTGCGCGTCCGGAGCCTGTGCTCCGCAACGCGAGAGGCCACAACAGTGAGAGGCCCACGTACTGGAAAAAAAAAAAAAAAAAAAAAGTCAACTTCTATCCCCCATGTCCCCCAAATGGGAGAAAATTTGTACTGTTTATGATTACATACTGGAGACTCTGCCTCTCCTGAGGACATGCTCCCACTGAAAGCAGAGACTTTTTCCTGGTTTCCATGACAAATATGTGGCCAGGGCATCTTGAAAATGAACCTGGGAGTGACTCACTGTCCAGATAGGCAGCTGCATCAACACCGGCCTCACGACTCAGATAGGTAGGGTGCCACAGCTATAAGCAAACAGCAGTATTCAGGTGAAGACATTTTTTCCAGGTAGAAAGTGGAAGAGGGCCAGACATTCTTGAAGCTCTATCCATCCATTATTCCTCTCATACTAGTGTTGGAAATGAGTGTTTGACTAATCAACAGGTGATGTTTGTTCAAGGACTGCTGAAAGGCAGGCACCTGACCGAATTCAAAGCCCAAATTCTGAAGCCACTTCCTGGTTCTCAAAGAGCAGAAACTTCTTCCCGCGGCGCAGAAGCAGAAGTGCTGAAGGCCGCGCCCAATGATTCCAGCGGTGCACAGTTTTCCTTTATCACGCCAACGTCTGTTGTCCATCAGGAGCCCGAAAAGCATCTGCCTCTCCCGTCCTTCTACAAGCCCTTGCTGGAGCCACTAATGACGAGCAATTTCTCTTCCAATCATGGGAACTCCATGAGATGTGCGGTTGATCAAAATTAATGTTAAAGATCTAGTTTGAATTGAATGGGAATGCGATTTACACATATGCCTCTGTATTCTTTTGAAAAAGCACAGCCGTGACACGTGAGAGTGTTGATTGCAAACAAGCCCTAAGATGACTCTTAAAGATGAAATGACAGCACAGGCCTGCATCAGCCGTATCTTTTTTTTTAAGATTATTTTACTTTTTAAAATTTATTTATTTTTGGCCGCTCCTGCGGCATGTGGGATCTTAGTTCCCCGACCAGGGATTAAATCCACATCCTCTGCATTGGAATCGCGGAGTCCCAGCCACTGGACCGCCAGGGAAGTCCAGCCATATCTTTTTTTCTTTTTTTTTTTTTTAATTTTTATTTTAAGGAGTTCCCTGATGGTGTAGTGGTTAGGATTCGGTGCTTTCACTGCAGAGGCCCGGGTTCAATCCCTGGTCGGGGAACTGAGATTCCACAAGCCGTGCGGTGCAACCCCCAAAGAATTTTCTAAAATACCATATTGGAGTATAGTTGATTTACATGCATCAGCCGTATGTTGACAGGGCCTTTGAAAAGATTCCCTATAACATGACATCTCTACAATGTTGAGTCTCGTCAAGCAGAACAAGCCCACAGGCCTACATAAATGAGTTGCTTTTATTTTCCATATTGTTGGCATATAAGTTTCGAAATGGCATTCATCGGTTTAGACGTCTAAGGTGGAACACATAAAAATTATGTTCACGTTAGAAGGAATGACAGAGTAAGAGATTTGCCTTTTGGCTGACATCATAGATAGCACGGGTTCGGACAAGCATCACCCATAAATGCTGAAACCACGTGGTAAAAGTTTGATGAGATACAGGAGACCTGAGTCTCAAAGTATCTCCCCACAGGTTATTAATGACAAAGGGAAAACGCTAGTTTCCCAGCAGAGAAAGCTGGTGGCAACCCTGGGAACAAGCGGTCCCTCGTCACCATCAGCGATGGCACAACTGGACGTCACGTGCCTCTCCTGTGAAACACCGAGGACACGACATCCCTCACCGGGCGCTCCTACCAAAATGATCGGATTCTACCCGTGAAAAAACAGGAGGCAAACCCAACTGAGAGAAAGTTGACAAACCAGCTGGTCTGTATTCTTCCGAAATGTGAGAGACAAAGAACAGCTGAAGGATGGTTTCAGATTAAAGAGGCACAAGAACTAAATGCCTCTCGTGAGCCTGCACTGGATCCCGGTGAGGAGGAAAAAAAAGGCTGGCAAAGACATTAACGGAGCAACTGGCAAAATTCAAATCTGGGCTTCAGCTTCGATGATAATAGCAGTACACTGGATGGTCCATTTCCTGAATTCAGTCTTGGTACTGTGGTTCTGTAGGAGAACGTCCTTATTATAAAAGCCACCATGTATTGAACACCTTTAACGTACGAGGTGCACGTATTTCTTTCAGCCCTCAGGAGAAGCCCACACGTTGGGACCATTCCCCTTCCCCACTTTGCAGAGGAGAAAAGAGAAGCTCAGAGCAGTTATGAAGCATATGCAAGGCTGCACAGCTAATAGGGAGCTGACCAGGAACAAGAGACAAGTCCAGTGGTGATGGCATGGAAGACTGTATCTTGTGTCTATTAGCACCTGGGAGACTGGACAAAGGAATGGAAAACAGAGGCTCTTGGAGGAGTGTCAGAACTGGGGTGTACAGGGCGACTTGGGAAGGGCCTGGGGAGGTGAGAATTTTAAATCAATGCCAAGTGATTGACGAGTAGTGGGGGCTAGACTGAGAAAAGGCAGGAAACGAGGCCATGAGGAGGCAGGAGGCTGGGGGATGGATGTCTTGATAAATGTGCCTCTGACTCACACTGAGAAAACATCTTACATCACAGGCTGGTTAAACACACATACACACTCTCACATAAATAACTGAAACAAAGTTTGATTAAACAGTAACCTACCTTTACCATGCAGGACAGCCTGGTCCTTCCCGTTCTGTTGCTCTTTAGTGATTTGTTTTGGCTTGTTCATTTTTTTTGCTTTGCTTTGTTTTCCATGCTGGCAAGAATCAACTAAACTGATTTCCTGAAACTGGAAGGGGACAGGGTGGCTGTGGTTTGAAAACCAGGCTCTAGGGTGTGGCCCAAGCTTGAGGGGGCGCTGGATTGGGGGAGTCAAGATTAGAATGGCAGTCAGCTCTCTAGTTTGGAGACCACCCTTTCGCCTTTCTTTCCTCAGCTAAGCCTAAGCCCCTCACAGCTCTGTTTGCCTGGTCCTGTGATCCAAAGCCTTAACCACGCCTGCACCCTAATGAAGCCCTAATTGGAAACACCTGTAGTACCAAGCATGGCAGCAAGGCCCCAAGTCACAACTGGCCTTGGTCAAGCCAAATACCTGAGAAATTCTAAACATACATAGACATCAACATACATAGGCGTCAGCTTCCAGGAGAAGAGGAAAGAAAATACATCATAGCTGTTTCAAGGGGATACGGTCAAAAGCGTTGCCTTCCTTGGGGCAGGCAGTCCTTAATGTCTGGGTTAGCGTCAATTGACCTCACCTCTTTCCGATCTGAATAATTAATTCTTTGCTACTTGGGTTGAGGACCTAAACAGATGGACTTTTTCGTATCCATCTCTCCTGACGGGAAACTTCATAACCTATTTCAGAAAAGCAGGCCTGAGTAGATGAAGGTTCAAAACATTAGTTGCCAATATGTTTGTTCTTGGTACATATATGTATTCACGCATCTCTGTGACAACATGGGGCTTTTAAAGAGAAAGTCAGTGGAATCTTTGAGGAATACTTTAGGCATATCTGTTTGGCTTCAAGAATTTATGTTTGGATATAAGAACTCACGGTGCTTTTGTCTTCCTAGCTGAAGTTAAACAATAATTTTTGAAATGATAACGTCAGGGTTACATATTACAATCCTTTCTTCAAATAACCCAGTTTATATTCTTTTTACTTTGTTGTTTTCTTTTTAATTTTCATGACTGGCCTCTCCAATTACTTCTACTACTATATTTACTTATTTTCCCAGATGGTATTTTGCATTTGCCTGGTGGACATTTCCAATTACTGTACCAGAACAATTGTTTTATCCTATGACCACCTGTGTTCCTCACCTCTGTCATCATAGTAAACATACAACCAATCCCAAACCTTTGATGTTCCTTCCATTCCATTCCCCTTGGTCCCCACTCACTCACAGCTCCTAGAAGTTTCTTCTTAGGACTCCTTATATCATGGAGTAAGTTTCTGATAAATATGAAAAAACTGCAATTATCCTCTCTCCTCCCACAAACCCACTTCTTCAGTAAAATGTCTCTGCCCACAGAGCTGATCACCAGTTTACCACTTCAACCATTGTGGTGTAACTAGATCTATGGGTCATGATTCCTAGTGGGTTAGATGGTGGCCCCCCCAAGAGCTCTATCCCCGTCAAATCCCTGGAACTTGTGAATATTGACTTACTTGGAAAAGGAGTTTTTGCATATTTAAGGATCTTGTGATGAAACCATCCTGGATTGCCTGAGTGGGCCCTAAATCCAATGGCAAGTGTCCTTAGAAGAGAAAAGAAGAGGAAAAGACACGGAGAAACTCATACATGATTGAAGACTAGCTTTTTTTTTTTTTTTTTTTTGCGGTACGCAGGCCTCTCACTGTTGTGGCCTCTCCCGTTGCGGAGCACAGGCTCTGGACGCGCAGGCTCAGCGGCCATGGCTCACGGGCCCAGCCGCTCCGCGGCATGTGGGATCTTCCCAGACCGGGACACGAACCCGTGTCCCCTGCATCGGCAGGCGGACTCTCAACCACTGCGCCACCAGGGAAGCCCTGAAGACTAGCTTTTAAAGTACAAACTCTAGGATAAGGCACTGCAAACCTCAGAGATCCCACCAAAAAAAAAAAAAAAAAAAAAAAAAGTCATTTTAACCATTTCAAATATATTAACCCTCTGTCCACACCAGTATAAAAATTGGAAGCAAATCAACATGAAAAGTGTTTCCAATATGGAGGTGTGACAGCCTGTCTTGTTGAAATGTAGACCAATGAAAGTCTGATTTATTACCTTCTCATACTCAGTTAATGTCACATGGATAATCTGCTTTGTCGATGACAAGTATGGGTAGCCACTTCTTTGCCCTACCCTCCAGGTAGCTTCATTCCGAACAGGAAGAATCTACAAACTGTCGTAAGTGCGGTAAGGGATTTTACTTCTGATAGCTCCTAGTTGCCAAAGAGCAGTTAATAAACTCCTTAGCCAAGCAGGAGGGCCCTTTACAATCTGCTTGCTGTGGATGTCCCAGCCCAAAGTATTACCTGGCAAACATGGAGCTCGGTGAATTTTTTGGGTAAACGAACCGATCTATGGCTCATGCTGTATGTGGCTGTTCGCTCACACGGGTCTGCCTCTCCCATCAGGCCCGGCTCTGATTCCAATTCCTATCCCCAGCAGCTAGGAAAGAGCTGGGTACACAGGAGATGCTCAATACGTGTTTGCTGAATAAATAATGATTTTTTTCCACCCTCCATGCAAGCCATGACACTTGGTTGAAATAAATGGATGACAGTCGATATATATAATATTATGTATATATAAATAGTATATATATTTAATTTTACGAAATATTTTTGTTTCTAGATTGGGAAAACACTATCACAAGGTCTCTGTGTAGCCAAAGGGTATCCAAAGGGTATCAGCCACTTACAGAGCTCAGTATGGTAATGAGGAAAGGCATAATTTCCTGTGGCTTGACAATAATGGGACAGGAATAGCTCCAACTGCTTTGAATAGATCATGAACGTAACCTGTCCCTCTCTGTTGAGGCTCAAAGCTCTGGAGTCCTACTAAACAGAAGTGACCCAGCCGTCCGTCAGCCAGGTGCTAGGCTTACAGATATCCTCACGTGGTCGCCATTTTGCTACATTCTCTGCGGATTTCAAAATTTGAATGACTCTGTTTTTGCCTCTGACAATCTTAGTCAAATTGGAGAAGGAAGGTTGACAGAGGAAGGGTAAGGATTTAGCAATAAGAAATATTTCTCTGGACAGACATAAGAAACAAACTATGGTTACCAAAGGAGAAAGCTGGGGGGAAGGGAGGGGATAAATTAGGAGTCTGGGATGAACAGATGCACACCACTATATATAAAATAGATAACCAACAAGAACCTACTGTATAGCACAGGGAATTCTACTCAATATTTTGTAATAATCTATAAGGGAAAAGAATCTGAAAAAGAATAGATATATATGTATATATAACTGAATCGCTTTGCTGTACACCTGAAACCAACACAACATTGTAAATCAACTATACTTCAATAAAATAAAGTTCAAAAAAAAAAGAGAAGTGTTTCTCTGGAAATCCAGCATCTCAATGATAAAATCCTAGAAAAAGATAGATTTTAAAATAATACCCAGGCAGTCCATTCCTAAGTCTTGGGCATTCCTCATAAAGGACTGTCAAAAGATAAGAGGCAGGAGTTATTATGCCCAATCTTTCTATGCTGATAAAATTTTTGATTGTGATGCAAAGAATCAGGTGGTTTCCATCAAATGTCACTCACCGTTGAGTTTTCGAAGAGATTTGAATGGAATCATTATAGAGACATTTGGAAAAAAGTCCACACCAAAGCAGAGCAGAGATCTTCGCACTCATTTGAAAATACAAAGCCCTTAGGTTTGACATTCACCCTAAAAATGGAAAAGAATAACTTCTTAGCATTTTCCACTCAAGTTTAGATGAAAAGGGCATCTTAAGCCAAGGGAAGACACGCAAGGGCAGGGACTACACTTTTTTTATTTTTTCGGTACTTGGGCCTCTCACCGCTGCGGCCTCTCCCGCTGCGGAGCACAGGCTCCGGACGCACAGGCCCAGCGGCCACGGCTCAGACCCAGCCGCTCCGCGGCATGTGGGATCTTCCCGGACCGGGGCACGAACCCGTGTCCCCTGCATCGGCAGGCGGACTCTCAACCACTGCGCCACCAGGGAAGCCCAGGGACTACATTTTATTTACGACTCTCTCTGTGGCAAATAAAATACCTGGCATGTACTGGGCAGGCAATGAACACCCGTGGAGTGAACGAATGACCCAGTGCTCTGGCTTATTAATATGTAGTTGACTGTAAGCGTTGATTCAAAATCAACACATCAAGGATGGTGGCAAATTAGCATTCAAAGCTCTTTAAATATATCTGTAAAAGAATTCTTAAATTTCACAAATGGAGCTTCCATATTACCTGTGAATTTCCTTTTACTATATTTAGGTGGATATTAGCAATAAGTATGGAGAAGAATGTCCCTGTATAGTCTCCTTGATTAAAATATATATATATATTAAATATATATATTTTAAAAATTGTGCTATCATGATAGTCACATACTCAAAAGTATGTTCAAAAACATGTTAAATGAGGTCCCCATCAATTAAGAGGGGAGAGAGTCTGTTGAAGCTCTAGCATTGGTCCACTACTATGCAAGGCATACTATTGGATGTAGAAGAAAAAATACACAAATGTGGCGCTTCCCCGGTGGCGCAGTGGTTGAGAGTCCGCCTGCCGATGCAGGGGACACGGGTTCGTGCCCCGGTCCGGGAAGATCCCACATGCCACAGAGTGGCTAGGCTCGTGAGCCATGGTAAATATAGGTCTTAGAAACGTATCTTCTTCTTAGCTTATTTCATGGCACATCTGTGTCTTAAATTTCTAATTTAGGCCCTTCTCCTTACGTGCAAATAAAATATAGTTGAACTTCAAATTGATGTTTCATTCTCTTAGATTGGTGTGTAAGCCACTCTCAAAAAGTGTGAAGCGCTTTCAATGCTATGAAACAATGTTTTCAGTTTGCATTATTGAACTAAAAAAAGGCTCAAGATTTTTCTTTTTCTTTTTTTGGCCATAATGTTGTTTCTAAAACGTGCTGCTCTTTCTAGTAAGCACAAAATTGGCCCCATATGTTTAGAAAGAATAGAAAATTATTTCATTTTGTGTCTTGAGGTGTTAAGATGCTTCTTTAGGGAAATAAAGAGATCTTCCCGGTATATTTCAAGGAGATATTATCTAACTCACAGGACTGTGGGAGGGGATGCAATGATTATCAGGGGTGGAAGAGACCCTGCACCGGGGAGGGTTTGTTAAGACTTCGTATGCCTCCCCCCAGCTCCCCCATATACACAATCCTCAGAGATACAGCCCCAAAGCTATGCTGCTCTCCTGGAAGAATAAAGTAGCTTGAAAATTCCATCCATCGGAAGACTGAAAAGTGTGGCTGTGATGGTTGAGGAATTTGTGAGGTTTAGAAATGAAAAGACTGTCCCAAACAAGCCTCTTTTACTTCCTCTCTTTTTGCTTTATTCTTCCTGCTCAATTCAAAGTTTGCTTAAGTCCCAGCCCAGACCGGACTGTATGACCTTCGGCTTGAACATAAGCTCCCTTGGCCTGTTTCCTCCTGGGGGTTTGCGGGGGGAGAGGGTCGAAGATGCGGTGGCTAGGGTCTCCTGCAATTGGAAGGATCCCTCATTCTAACGGTGACCCTCAGGTCCCCTTCGTGCTTGTGAAAAACATTGTCCACTCGAAACTCCTCAATAGCAGAGGTATAAATCCCCATACTGATTCATAAATACTCCAGCCATCTGGGAAGACCCTCTCTTGGGAAGAAAAAAGAACTCTCTTCCCCCATCAAAAAAAAAAAAAAGCAGCCTCTCCTCCCCACTCCCACCCTGCATCCGTGTCCAGGTGCAGCAGCGAGGTGTATACAACGTGATACATGCAGAAGCTTGTCAATTTCCCCATACCACACACCAACCGCCAATCCTCACCAGATTTTTCATTTTCTTTCTTTTTTTTGGGGGGGGGGGGGCTACGTTTGAGCTTTGTCCTCCCAGGAGAAAGGTCTTCTCTCCCATCACTTGATTTCATGATTCACCCCTTTCCCCTTAACGCTCACTTTTATTTAAAAACTGAGGAACAGTCGAGTTGTGTGCATTCCTTACAATCTGATTTCATCTCTGCATTGTTTGAAAAATGCACAGAGCAAACAGCTACGTGGGCTTGGTTTATCTTTGTGCCATGGACATTTTCATTTTGCCCACACCCTTCCTTACAGGCAGGAGGAGAAAGTGCAGGGCTGGAGGGCCAGGCTCCACCTTGAGAAGGCTCCCAGACCTCTGTGTGCTCACTGCTCTTTTCTCGATGAATCCAGCAGGCAGAGGCCTCTCAGGTTTGGCAGTTGCCTGCACACATCCCCTTTCCTTGCAATGCAGAGTCTTCTAGGTGATGGTCTGGTTGATTGTCTAAACCACAGATAAATGGTTTCCTGTGCATTTCTCAAAATAAGTGTGGAGCCAAGGAGATGAAATCAACTGGCTTAATAATCATCAGCAATTTGCCCTCCACCCTCTCCTTAAAATTGGATATTTTTGCAAGTCAGTTGTGGGGGCGGGGGGCGTGACGGCAGACGAGTTTAATATTTGCATTGTAAATCTTAGCTAGCTTTGCTGAGCTATTAGATCAACTGTCACTAAATGCTTTTTCCACTTAGTAAAATTAACTTATTCTTGAAAAATTTGCACCTTTCCTTATATGAGGGAAGAATCCATTAAAGACATTTGTTAAGACATCACTTTTCCTTTAAAAACTTGGTACTCTTATTTCCCTCTTTCTGCACATTAAACGCCCCCCAAAACAAGGGCTTGGCTTTTACCCACCACTTAAAATAGGCATTTCAAATGATTGAGAAGTTATCAAGGACTCAACGAAGGTAAGGCCTGACTGTAGGTGAGCCAATTAAATCCTATCAGATTTAAACAGCACAAATTCCATTCCTGTCCGGCTGGTGTCCTTTAAATCCGAAGACAGTTTTCAGTATCCAAGTTGAGAATTAAGTCATATTCATTAACCGTTAAGTGCACTTATAAAAGCCATCTTAAATATTGAATTTGAACCAGCCGTTAGACAAAGAGGAAGCACATATCTTCAATCCTTTTATAAAGCAGCTGTTAAAAATGTCATTTTCTCCTTATCTGACAGGACTGATAATTGTCTAAATAACTCAAGTTTGACACCTGAAAGTGTGCTGTGACTTACCACCACCTTCATTTTCTTGATCAGATACAATAAATTCAGTGTCAGCTTAACAAATAACAGACCCTTCAACAGTTAAGCACTGCAAATGTTTCTATCAAAGTTTGCGTTCAACGCTGGATACTAGGAATTCAATGACCCTAAGAAAATGATCTAATTACCTAGTGTAGACGAGCTATTTCACATACCTGGATGAAACCCATTTCTGTGTCGTTTTGCCCAAATGACCAGGTGTTTGTCAGCTATCGCTCCCCAGGGCACCCACTTGACCCTTTTGCAAAGGTTTCATCTGAATGAGCCGCTCCTTTCAGAGACCATACCGTCACACCAGCCAGGTTTTAAAACTTTTTATTTGCATATTAAAAAAATTGTGCATTCCAATAATTAAAATCATTTGAACAACAACAAAAAAAAATGGCACTGATTAAACTGCATTTTACAGCCCGCAGGACACCCTGGACCAGCTTGCTCTTTACTCTAGATTTCACTGTCGTCCCACCCAGCCTCCTTCACCAACATGCAAGTTCTTTTCCTTCCCTGCCAGCCAGACAGGCGGATGGGAAGCAGGCGCGGCCTTCGTTGTCAGTAGTTCTCCATTCTTTGATGTGAAAAAGGGCAGCACAGTCATTTAAACTTGATCCAACCTCTTTGCATCTTACAAAGTTAAACAGCTAAAAGAAGTAAAATAAGAAGGCAATGCTCGTGGAATGTACAGTGCATATTGGCGGCGCACGCCTCATTACGACTCGCCTGCTTGCTTCTCCTGTTCAATCGCTGCGACCGGAAAAGAAAAGACAAAAAAAAAGATGGAGGGGGCTGGAGATGCGAATTCAGTATAGCCGAGCATAGGATTTCAGTACTTTCGTTTAAAGACATCTCTCCTCATCAGACAAATTTCTACAAGCACAAATAGGCATTCCACCATGAAATATTTATGTGATATACATTTGAACAGAGAAAAGGATAAAAGCATTTGCATATTAATATGGTATATTAAACGCTCAATGATTAGATTATTAAAGCCCCGCGTTTGTTGGCTGCAAGGCAATTTTCAATTAACCTTTCCATGCCGCGTGAATCATAAAACTGTCAGCTCCTCCCCCGCACTTCGTGCACCCACCCCAATTCTCCCAGCCCCTCCCATCCTCTCCGACCCACCCCGCCACTCCCGCTCGGCCTTTTCTAAAGAAGGGGGGTGGGAGGGAGGCTTACTTTCTTGTGAAGGCAGTGGATTTTTCTCTTTCGTTTCTGTTTTCTTCAGTTTCGACTTATCGAATTTCTCAATCTCAGCCATATCGGGTTTGTCAGACATGGCTGCAGAGGAAGCTGCAGGTACAAAGCCAAGAGCGAGATTGAGGGCGGGCCACCTACCCTCGTCTCTCCCGACTCAGAAACGCGCCTCTGCCCTCCTGTCTCCTGCCGGAAAACCCACTTTGCCACCTTCCGCTTTCATTCAGGGCTAAAGATCATCCTCTTTCTACAGGAGAAAGAGAGAGCCCCCCCTCCCCGCCTTTAGTATTTCAAAACGCGGAGGGTCAAATTGGGAAGATCGCCCACACAAGGAGGCCGAATCTTTCAAAACAGTGAAATTAACCACTGTGGGTTTGTTACTTGCAGTGTTTCAACATTAGAGAAAAGTGAAACCATTTCAAGCTTAAGGGGAATAAAATCGACTTAGAGTTCTTAAAATGAAGCCAAGGCTGCACAAAATGTTTCCGTTTTCTATACGTGGCCTCTTCCCCAAAGATGCGAGCCGTCCTGCTTTCTTCTCTGCTCACAAAGGCGGCAGCTGCTGCCGGGCGCCACCGACCACCGCCCTACCCGCTTCCTTCCTTTCGCTCAACAATGGAGCCAGCCGCACACAAAGCTGTCCCCACACCCTCTAGATCAACGCTGATCTGCATTTAGGAGCGACTCCGCAGCTCTGCACACATCCCCCTGCAAGAAGGGCGTTTTAAACATTTCATAATACAGCCCAGCCGTCTTAAACCTAAACAGATACAGCCCACGAAGCCACCGGAGGCGAGAGAAAAAATGTGACTGTGAAGCTCCGGGCCTTGGTGGGTGTGAGCCGGAACAAAGGATCTTTCTGTTCCTGATTCATCATCGCCTAAGAAGCGATGCAGAATGCTTTTCTTTGGGCAGGGGGGAGGAAAGAAAAAAAAATGTTCCCTTCGAAGCTGCCATAGCAAAACGCGAAATTTTTAAATATTTAAAAAACAAAATATCACCGAGTTCCCGACCCCGTTACCCAGCATCTGGAAGGGTCCAGCACCCCCAAGCTCCCCAGGGGCCGCCTTTCCCAGGAGGACCACTCTTGCTCGGCTTCACGGATGCGGGCGCGGGGCGGGAAGGGGAGCAAAGGGCAGGAGGCAGGGGCCCCCGGGCTCACCGGAGCGAGTTACGAGCGAACGAGATCCGACCTGCGCAGTGGTCGCCGCCGAGTGCCGGGCAGGGCCCGGCGGGCGCCGCTATATGCGCGTTCCTATGTAAATGAGGTGACGTCACCGCCGGCGCGCTTAACTCCTTCGCGCCGCGTCTCCGGAACGGCGTCCGGGGCCTGCCTGGCGTTGGGGGCCCACACCCTGTGTCCACCCACGCACCTAACCGCAGCGAGGGCGGAAAAATAAAACGCGCAAAGCCCACCCTGCAACACTTCCTTCATAGTACATTCCCCCAGCCCCTTATGTCTGTTCTGTCATCATGGATTTTTGCAGCAGCCGCGCAAACCTGTTCTTGGGGACCGGAGCGTGATAACTAAGGGCCTGGGTGGTACCTAGGGGGGACTGGCATTCCTTTACTGCGAAGCTGCCTTTGTCCGTTGCAGACATCCCCAAGCCAGGGTGCGGTGTCCCTCGCCCCAGGGCCTCGCCCACTGCAGCGGTGCGATTCCCGTGATTTCAGCTTTCAGGCCAGTGGAAGCCCTACGCCCCACCCCGGCCTTCTTTGTCTTCTCGCTGGCATTCTCCTAGACTTGGGTGGGAAGTAAAGTACCCTTAAGTGATTAAAAAAAAAAAGTTTTCTCACTGTAACATGCATATTTTTTAAAATGCTGTAAGTTTGGTTAGCACCCAAATCAAATAACCGGAATATTTGCGGGTTGGCGGTGAATTTACCGGGAGTTTATAGAGTACATCGCCTGCCTCTTAGGAAAATAAGTCAAGTTCAAGCTCTGCTATTGACTTGCTGCCGGACAAGGAAGAAGTTCTTTTACCTTCCTGTTCCTGATTTTCCTAAATTACAAAAGTGATTGCCAAGGAGGCCCAGGTGGAAGGCCAGAGACTGCACTCCCATTATCTCTAAAATCTGAAGATTCAATTTAAAAATCGAACTCCGTATTTTGAAAGGCGTCTTTCGAGCAGGATTCCATTTTGAAGTGCGTTTCTGAGTTACATCCGGAAATATGGGAGCTCTAGGTAGAGAGGAGTTTTCAAAATGGCACCTGACTCTGAATACTAGGGACCCCTCCCCTTGGGCTGAAATCAGTTACAAATACCATGGGGGGAGGAGAGGGGAGCTGCACATGGCCTGTGAAGGGAAAAAGAGCCAGGTTGTGAGAGTTTTCACATAAAGCAGTATGCACAAAACTCCTTCCCCCTCCCTGCGTCCTCAGAAAATGTTTCCAGAAACCCCTTGCTAATCTTGTTTATGGCCGAGGCTTTTGTCTCACTGGGGGTTGGAGTCAATTGTTATATAGACCCATGAAAGCCACTGCAGGAGCACCTCCGACTTCCCCATTTCTGCGTCCACTAGACTTCCTTCTTCCTGGGGAGGGAGGGGTACAGGGTGGGCAGGGGCAGGTGACCGTCTGGTTCCCCAGTTCACACTCTGCTGGGTCGCTGTCATTCTGCTCCCGAATGAGGGCACTGGACTTTTTCATGCAGGCACAGTATGTCATCTCTCTGGTTACACGTTCCCCGACCCTCCCCTAGTTGACTGGCCCAAGAGTCCACTTCATCGTGGAAACTCAGGAAGGAGCGTGCAGGGTGGATTTTTGGCCCTTTGCAGCCGTCAGGTGCTTCGTGCCGACACCATTTCTGTTGGGTTCTGGGAGTCCATTTCCCCTCACCCAGCTGCTGTCAAGAATCACTTCTCTCCTCCCCGAGTGTCCGGATGACACAGGTACGACACTAAGGCTCCCTGCTTCTCCCCAAGGCCTTCTCCTCAGGCCTTGCAGCGCAATGTCTCCGAAGGCAGTGGCGGAGTAGAAATTTGTAAACCCTGGACCATTTTTCTAGTTAGGCAACAAGCAGCCTTCCTTCTGCCTGTCTCTTTAGAAATGGATAGAGAGGAAGGGAAAGAGAAGGAAGCAACTCCCTGAAAGGAAGAGTGGCTGCCATGTTAGGCTTGACTTGTGGACTTTCCGGGGGTTCTAGGAAGAATGGAACGGGCAGCGGGAGGCAGATGGCAGCAAATGCGAACTCAAGGAATATTCCCGAGAGTTGTGTGACCCTGGCCTGTGAATTAATTTTTCTGTGTACTTTCTCATCTGTGAAATGGGATCATTCAGTACTTAACCTTCCACGGTTGCTGGGAGGCTGAAATGCTTCAGACAGTGTGTGACAGTGTTGTTACTGTTTTGCTTTGTATTATTATTTAGGATGGAGGGTTGAGGAAAAAATCCTCAGTGTTTGGAATTAATTGCACATTTTAGATGTTTTTGTATTAGTTCTTTCTCTTTTAAAGTACCAGTTTACTGAGATTTTCATGAGATCTTTTGCTAATTTTTCAGCCAATAAAATTTCAGTCAGGCATTGTAATAGCCACTTTATGTTTGTTTTCGCCTTTCATGCCCAGGGCCTTTCCATGAGGAGAGGTTTACAGATACGGAAACTGAGGCTTAGCGATCCAGCACTGGGATAACTCGGCCAGTAGCCACTCTGTACCATCGACGCTGAGAAAATTCTTCACCCCCGGGGCGGCCCTGGGTCTGCACCTGAGACTCACCAGGAAGAGTGGGAGGCAGGCTGCCTTGTGTCTCACAATGCCTGGTACATAGTAGTTGCTCAGTTAGCAGTGAAGGATGGCATGGAACTGACTGGCTTCAGTGAGGAAGGTCCTTGCACCTGGCTCAGCCCCACTCTGCACCTGTGACTCTAGCCACCTTGCTTTCTTCTCTTCAGTCCTTCCAGTATTGATGCTTCAGACGTCAGAGATAATTCCTGCCTCCTGGAAGCTACCGTCTATAATGGGTTAGCACGTGCTGGGTCACCAGTTCTCAATCCCAAGAAAAGACAGAGGCTTGGAGGGACAAAAGAACGGCGGTGTGTGCCCGGGGCTCAGGACTCTCCAGCGAAAGCTGACTAGACAGCCCACCTGAGCCAGGCCCTGTCTTCCTCTCCTCGGGAGGCCACAGACCCCGTGAAAACCGTGCCAAGACAGCCTGCGCTGGAAGGTGGCCACGTCGAAGCCTGGGCCCAGTGGAACCAGGAAGCGGTGTCAGGGCACACTGTGTTTTATGTTGCTTTCCAGGGCGGGCCGGGGACAGATTTGTAGCTATTTCCAAAGCTGGGGAAACAGCCCTTGAAATCTGAGTTCAGGAAAATTCATCCTATTATTTTTAACCTATTACATTTTACGCAAGGCACTGGCCAGAGAAGAGGAGGGGCAACGGGGACTAAGCAAGGCTCCCGACTCTTTGCTTTCTCAGGCCCAGGTCCCTTCGTCCACTTTTCAGGGCCTCCTTCCATCTGCCCCCACCTGCCTCAAGCCACTTTCCCGTGACCCTGCAAGCTCCATCTGTTCATCTAAATCTCCTTAAAGACCCAGCCCGAGTCCAGCCTTGATGACAGGGAGGTGATATTTAGTGGCCTAGCTGTATGTCAGACCCTCTGTTGAAGCCCTTTGTGTACAACATCTGATTCAGTTCTCACCCTGTGTAGTGGCTGCAAATATCCCCATTTTACTGCTGAAGAAACTGAGGCTCAGAGAACTGAAGCAACTTGCTCAACATCTATCTACCAAGTCTACGTGCTCTCGCGGAGGCCCGTCTCTACTAGGATTCCCAGCTCGGCGGGGGTCCACGTTGTATTCCATGCAATGGAACAGAAGGCTCCCTCAGCTAGGGGGCTAAAGAGGAGGGGGCAGTACCAGGAGAGCAGGGAGGGTCAAAGAACAATCTCGAAAATGTCGGACCCTGGGCTGCTCAACTTTCCTGTCCACTTTGTTGATCTGATGGAATCTTAGAGCCAAGGGGAACTTACAGGGGATCTCATTCAACCCGGTTCCCTTCTGTGGCTTGAATTCACCTCTACGACATCCCCTCAAGTGGTTCCTCAGCCCCCTCACAGCAATGGCAACAAAAAGAAGGCAGAGAACCTTTGAGTACATGCAGGGGGCGAGGAGTAGCTTCCTTTAGCCTGGGGCTTGCATTGAGTGAGAGAAACTGACAGAGGAAATAATGTGGAGAGGCAGGCAGGGGCCAGATAACAATAACAACAATAACAATAATAACAAGAACCACCACAACAAAAGCAACCGCCAGCAGTCATGACCATAATAATAGCAAACATTTCTTGAGGGCTTACCATAAAGGGGGGAGCTTTCCATGTGTAATCTCCCCAAATCCTTGCAGGCATCTCTGACAGAGGCACCCGAAGGCCCCCCATTTTGCAGGTGAGGGAGTCTTGGAGAATCAGATAACTTACCCCAAACCACACAGTGAAAGCCTGAGGCAGTGTCTGAACCCGGACTGGCCGGCCTAGAAGCTGCCTCATTTAAACACTACAGTTTTCTAGAATCCTACCCTAAGGCCTTTAGACTTTTGTTCTGTAGGCCACATCAGGGTAAAGTTATATATTCCATCTCAAGAAACCATCCAAGGTTTCCATCATTAAAACTTTTAAGCGTAGATATCATAGTAATAGATCGTATCGGTTAAAAATTTGCCTGCTCCAATTTTCAAATGATTTCATTACAGACACCCAATCTGCCCTTTGCCTGCTCCTACATAGCCTGGCACGCTCGCAATAAAGGGGATTCTTTATCTTGAACAGTGGCGTTTTCACACAGCTTTTCACTACTTTAATATTTTTCCCAGCAGTCATTCATATTACAACGGTTAAAACAAAATTAGTAGGTCAAACAACGTATCGGAAGGGGGGGGCACTGACAGCCTCCTGTGTTAAAAATGAAACTATTTATTCCGTTGTGAAGCAGAACTATCATTAGCAAGTAATAAGTGTTCATATGTTGTAATGTGCTTCTTCGCTGGGCGTCAAAGCTTTTCTGTAGCATATAGTTCCCAGGTCGTCAGCAGAAGGTGGTTAATGGCTTTGTGGGGAGAAAAATGAAGCTCAGGTGGGCAATGGACAAGTGGCCCAAATTTGGGGGGACACCTCACGTGGGCTGACACCTTCGTGGCTGACCCTGACCATTTCCCCTCCCCGAGGCTGGTTTCTTGGGCCTGTGACCCGTGTTGTCGCACAAGGCCCCACCCTCACAGAGGCCCTGTGCTTAGCTTAATGCTCTGCTGCTGCCATCTTGAAATTCTTCATAATTCTGAACAAAGGGCCCCACGTTTTCATTTTGCTCTGTGTCCCCAAGTTATGAAGCCAGTCCTGCCCCTTTCATTCTCATTCCCTCTGTGCCCCCAGTGCCCCTGGCTCTTCCTAGGACCCAGGAGTGGGTCCATCGACTCATCCGTCTCTTCCTCTGCCTAGCACGCCCTCTCTCGTCATTCCCACCCAGCTGCCCAAGAGTGGAAAGTTTGAGCGTGTGCACGGGACAGTTCAGCCTCTCCACCGTGTGCTAAGCTTCAATCTGAGCCTAGTTGTCCTTGGAGCTGGTGACCCGGGGAGGTCACCACCTTTTCCTAGGACCTGTGCTGGGTGCACATACCAGGTCTCTTCCCTTCCCTTCTGCCACGTTATTTTTTCCTGTCTGACGGATGCCTGCAGTAATCAGCTTACTTGCGCATCAGAACTGACTGGCACATACCAAGGCCAATGAAGGAGCAAGCCTTTACCAGCACGTTCACCCACTTCCCCAATTCTCTCTGATGCCCACCCTCCCTGGAGCCTTCCCAGGGAAAGAATCCCATAGACATAATTTCCATCAAAGCAAGAAGAAGAGGAGGATGTCATCTTTTCACACAAAGGCCCAACATGGGGCAAATGAAAGCACCAGGAAAAAGAGAGCTGAGTTCTAGGCTTATACTGTGCAATTTATAGCCAGGAATGAATTGTCCGAGTTGGTCAAGATGATATGGACAACTGGGATTCACAGACACTAAAATGACCAAATCTCACTTTAGCAAATAGATTTAACTAAAGATGTAAAAGCTGATCATATTCTTCACAAAGTTAAACACTGAATATCCATACGACCCAGCAATTCCACTCCTAGGTGTATGCCCAACAGCATCGAAAGCATGTACTTGTACTCTTGTTCATAGCAGCACTATTCCAATACCCAAAAAGTGAGAATGATCCAAATGTCCCTCAATGGATGAATGGATAAATGAAATGTGGTCTAACCATACGATGGAATATTATTTAGCCATCAAAAGGAATGAAGCGCTGATGCATGCTGCCACGTGGAAGGACCCTGAAAACCTGCTAAGTAAAGAAGTCAGATACGAAAAACCACATATTCTGGATTCCATTCATGTGAATCATCTAGAATAGGCAAATTCCATAGAGACAGAAAGGAGATTAGAGGCTGCCAAGGAATTGGGGAGGGAGGAAAAGGGCGTGATGACTTAATAGGTCCAAAGTTTCTTTTACGGTGATGAAAATGTTTGGGAACTAGTTAGAGGTGGTGATTACACCGGACTGTGAATGTACTAAACGCCACTGAATCGTTCACATTAAAATGGTTAATTTTATGTTATATGAATTTTAACTCAATTTTTTAAATGAAAAAAAAAAAGGAAAAGAAAAGAAAAGTGAATCATAGTCCTGTTTCCTCACAACCCAGGGTCTGGTTATGAGGAAATGGGAGGCGAGTCAGGGTGGAGTGAGCTTTGGGGTTCTTAACTCTTTTTGTGCCAGGGCGATCTGAGGAAGCCTCTAGACCCTTTCTCAGAATTACATAAATGCAGAAAATAAAAAACCTGGGATCACGAATGAAAGCAATTCTATTTCCATACAGTTACCAAAAGAGTTGTAAACATTGTGATGCAGTAATATACATGCTTCCTTATGCATTAAATAGCACAATCTACGAGGAGGTCTCATACCCAGCATAAATTCAAAATAGTGATGAGTGTGCAGTGCAAAACATGAACAGATATGAAAATATCTGTGATTTCTGTTGTTGATGCAGTCACAGGAACTGCTAATAACAGAGGTTCCTTGCTGTTACGGACTGAGCGTTTGTCTGAATGAAGGCGGGTGTCTACAAGCCAGGAAGTGGGCCCTCACCAGACACTGAATCTGCCAGCACCTTGGTCTTGGACTCCCCAGCTTCCAAAACTGTGAGAAATAAATGTCTGCTGTTGAAGCCACCCAATCTATGGTGCTTTGTTACAGCAGCCCGTGCTGACTAAGAGATGTGCCTACGTGCATACGTGAAGGAAACGCTTACACTCAGGTAGAGGTTAATGAAAATAAAGATGTAATTTTTGTCTAAGTACATGGATTCTCTCCAAAGACCACTTGAATGACTGTGGACCCCAGTCTATCTCAAAGAGAGGTCTCTTGAACTACAGGAAGTCACCAACAGGGTTTCTGAGAGAGAATGGAAGAGATGGTATGGCTGCCAATAAACCGGATAAGCCACTGAAGAACTCTGCTTTGGAAATTTAATTGACTATTTCCTCCTGCCCACTCTCTGCATGGCCTAAATTCCACAGTCGAGAGCAGCAGGTTACCTAAAAAGGTTTAGGCACCAGCTCAGGGGAACCAGCAAATTGGACAACAGTTGGGAAAAAAATTAATTTAAATTAAAAAGACCAGCTTACAGCTTACAGGTGTCACCTTACATTCCGGGCTTCAGTAATTCTTCTGTAATACATCTCACATGTATCTGGTGTTTCTCAACTTTATCAAGGCATTTTCTCATTTTGGTTGTCATTTTACCCTTCAAGCATCCTTATGCAGATAAAGGGGCTAGGTGCTGGTATCAGTCTTTCGCAGAGGATGAAACTCAGCACAGAGAGGTTTAGTGACCTGCCCAAGGGTATTCAGCTGGTCAGCAGAGCCAAGACCACCAACCCAAACTCCTTACTTGCAACTGTGGGCCCCTAGTCCTTTAGGCATGATTTTAGGTGCTAGAGCTCAGATAACGCATACTTCAGGAGAAAGATTCTAGATCTAGGATTAGAAGGAGGCAAATTCAGTCACGTATGAAACTCAGTCATCTAAGGGCAGTATTTTAACTAACTGTAGGATGACTGATTGGTAATGGAATTGTTCCCAACGCTAAGCAAACGAAAGCACACTGGCTTTTGTTGCGGTGGTGTGTTTTGTTTGTTCGTTTTTGTCCTCCAAGAATCATTTCTCAGATTTGAACCTCCATGTGCGTGCTTGGCTTCCAAAGACCTAAAATGCCTCATTCATGAAAATGGCTTGCCCGACATATTTACACACACGCTCTCCCCCACTTATTTTTACTACTTATGGTCCTTGGCACAAAGAGTAAGCATACATTTGGACTTCAGTCTATTTTTCTATCTACATCCAGACAGGGACATAATTTTAGTTTGGGCCAGGAGGAGGTATTTTAACGTCTGAATTTTCTATTTTGTACTCTATGGCTATGTTTGCAGAAATGCCTTACTTTTTTAGCTAAAATACTTAATCTGGTTTTGCATAAGAAAGAATGCACTGGCCTTGGTCCCCCGTTCCTGGGAGAGAGCCTCTAAACTTTTGGAATTTCCCAAGTGTTTGGAGTGTCTTTGTTATTCCTGATGGGCCCCTTGGACCACACCTGATTGTTTATGATAACAAGGTGACTTACAGAAAAGCTGCAAAAACACAATGAAGATTCATCAATTGGTAATATTTTGCCACATTTGCTTTATCATTCTCTGACTCTCGCACTCTTTATCTATCATCTATCTTCTAAACGCTTTGCAAATCTGACAACTTTTATCTCCAAATAGTTGGTGCACATTTACTAAGAGCAAGAACCTTTTCCAGCACAGCCACTGCACAGTTATCCGTGCCAAGAAATTTCACATTGCTCCAACACTGCTATCTTAGCTACGGACCTAATTCACATTTTGCCTATTAGCCTGATAATATCCCTATAACAATTTTTCTTTTTCTGATTCAGGTTTCAGTCCAGGAGCATGTATCACATTGAGTTGTCATGTCCCATTAGCGTCTTTTCATTTAGAATTTCTTCAGCCTCTCTCGGTGTTCAATGACACGAATATTTTTGAAGACGACAAGCCAGTTGTTTTGTGGAATTTCCCTTGAATTAGGTTTGCCTGATGTTTCCTTGTGATTAGACTGGGGCTTTGCCTTTTTGGCAGGAATACTACACAAGGGATGCTGTGACCTTCTCGGTGTCTCGCATCAGGAGGCACGTGGTCTTGGTTTGTTCCATTGTTGGGGATGTTAACTTTGATCATTTGACTAAGGTGTTCTCTGGCAGGTTCCTCCACAGTGAAGCCATTATGCTTTGAGATGTGCTTTTGATTGTATCTCTGTTCCTTACATGGTGTGGCTCTTTCAGCGGTCTTTGAAAAGAACTCTTAGCTCAGTAATACCACAAAGTGGGTGGCTTACAAACAACAGATATTCCTTACAGTTCTGCAGGCTGGATGTTGAGATCAGAGTGCCAGCATGGTCGGGTGAAGGCCCTCTTCAGGGCCACAGACTTCTCATTGTATCCTCACATGGCAGAAGGGCTAGGGAGCTCTGTGGGGTCTCTTTTATAAGGGCACCAATCCCATTTGTGAAGGCCCCACCTCCTGATACCATCACATTCAGGGGTAGGATTTCAACACATGAATTTTGGAGAGAACACAAACATTCAGACCATAGCAGTCACTCATGGTGGGATGAATTGTAACCTCAAAGCAGGTGAATTACTCTCCCCACTGTGCACAAACCCAGATGAGATTCTGTACAGCACTGAAGGACATGGAGAAACCATGTCAGCGCCATCCCCGCTTACAAGTAACTTAGCTGTCACTTGAGCAATACCATAGTATTCAGAGTGTACCCCGTTTCCCAAGGAGAAAAGTTAAAAAGATAAAACATGGCAAATATATTTTCACGAAGTAGATCCATGAGGGTCTTTCCTTATTAGACGCTAGGGAATGGGGTAATGGAGGCTGCTCACTCAACCTGCTTGCTGAACCTCTCAGGATATAATTCTGTCTCAAAGGGCACACCAGAAAGTTGGAGGATTCCCTTCCACCAGTGCCCTACGCAGTGTTTAGAGTCTCAGAGGGTCTTCAAGTAGCCTGGCATCTTAGGTGTTTGTGAATCATCTGTTAGTTGAGGGGAATTTACTCTCCACCTGTCCTGCTGGGGGACGTGGGCTGAGCCACTGGAGGGATTCGTGGCTGACAGTAACAATAACGAGGCTCATCCGTGGAGGGCTTGCCAGAGCCAGACGCTTCTGCATTCCACTAACGACCTGGTTGGGTAGGTAGAGTGAACATCTGTTTTACAGAGGAAGAAACCAAGGCTCAGAGATGTAACACGCCCAAGGTTGCTCAGCGAGGGAGACCAACCATTTAATGTGACAGTTTAAGTTTTCTTTTTCAGCATTTGATTTGCATTTTCCACCCTCAAGCAGGGGTGGTGAGTAAGGAGAAGGTGAGATTTCAGATACCGCAAAAATTGTTAATTGGCCTTTGACTAGGTCAGTCGAAATCGGTTTTTTATTTTGGGGGGTGTTTTTTATTGTTTTTTTGCTTTGATGGGAAACACACTAACATCTGTAGCACTACATACTCTGTATTGCTCTGTTGGATCCTCTCAATAACCCCATGAACTTGGTCTAAGGATGGATGCTCATTTTACAGATGTAAAAACCGAGGCTGTAGAGTTTGGCAAGTGGCTCGTCTGGTTCCAGAGTCTGCTCTCTAAGCCCCTCTCACTGAGCCAAAACTGATGTAGGGAGAGATTCCCCCCCACCACAGGAGGCTTTCAGATGCGAATCGAACAAGGAACCCTAGTCTGTCCCTTTCAGACTGACAATCTGAGAAGGTTGGATGATGCCTCAGGTTGGTCAGAATGCAGGGGAAGGAGAGCGAAAGCAGCTCTCACAGGCCCTGGTGGGAAGTATAAATCCAACTTTTCAGGGGTACCAGTGGCTCTCCAAGCATTTCCAGCGTGATCCAGCGATTCCACTGTCAGAATTGTTTTCAACCGCCGTATTTGGACACAAAGATATCTACGTCTGCATCCACATACATACATATATATATATATATATAATACATACCTAAGTATATATTAATTAGATCAGTTAAATGTAGGATAGAATACCCAAACAATGGAAAATGATGCAGCCATTAGAAAAAGATTGGGGCAGGTTTATTCACGATGCCATGGAAGGATGTCCAAACTATACTCTTAAGCGGAAAAAAGAGAACCTTAGAAAGAGTGTATGGTCTCCTCTGTGCAATAAAAAAGTCAGGGGTATTGAGACAATTTCCAGAAGGGAGTTTTAAGAACTATGAATAGAGGTTACCTCTGGGGAAGGGAAATGGACAATCCTCTATTATTTACGTTTTTCCCAGAAGCATGTACTACTTTTATATTTTAAAATATTTTAAATATCATTTTATGTTTTACTTTCATCTTTTATATATTTAAAAAAACATTACTTATGTTGATGGTGGGGAAGGCTATGTACGTGGGGGGCAGGGGGCATATGGGAAACCTCCATACCTTTCACCCAGTTATGCTGTGAACCTAAAACTGCTCTCAAAAGTAAAGTCTACTAAAAAATATAAAATAAAAAACTATATATTATTTTATCCTTTCCTGCCAAAAAACTTCATAAAACCAACACAAAGGGAGTTGAGTATGCATTTGAAAGAAATCGAATGTGACCTTGGACTTGGGCTTTCTTCAGTAAGAAAACACCTTTGAAAGGAAGTGAAACAGGCAGTCAGGACTGAGTAGGGGCACTTCCTGCTTATGTGCACTTGAAGGAACTTGTGGGTTTTTTTTTTTTGCGGTACACGGGCCTCTCACTGTTGTGGCCTCTCCCGTTGTGGAGCACAGGCTCCGGACGCGCAGGCTCAGCGGCCATGGCTCACGGGCCCAGCCGCTCTGCGGCATGTGGGATCTTCCCGGACTGGGGCACGAACCCGTGTCCCCTGCGTCGGCAGGCGGACTCTCGACCACTGCGCCACCAGGGAAGCCCGGAACTTGTGTTCTTAAAGGGGCAGGAGGACAGTTATTGTCAAGACTATGGCTCTTATAATCCGAAATCAAATTGGCTGTAGACAGGTCTCCAGCAGACCTCCGTTCTAGAAGGCAACTCAAGTACAGTTTAGTCAGCCAGCCCACCGCAGGCCCAGTTCAGAGCCATCCTTCATGAGAGCAGCTGTGCCTTGGAGGCTTTCCCATAAAATGTGAGCAAAACATTGCATTTTGGTGAACTGAACTATATATTAAGTGAGGTTGGGAAGCTGCTCCTGGAATCATATAATGATGTATGTGTGTGTCTGAATATCTACGGATTGGATATTCATTTTTAGATGTTGCCGTTATTTTGCATCTGCTAGCTCATTCTTGCCTCCTGACAGCCCAGTGAGGGTGTCATAAGGAAGCTGGCATCCCATTTAGAAGGGAAGAAATGGGACACGTGGTAAGTGACATGCCCAAGGTCTCTGGGTGTGTAGCAAGGCCAGAAGCGGGTCCCAAGCCTAGAAGGTTGGCTTCTGGTCTGGCGCCCCTGCAGGGGAGGAGCCGTGGTTTCCTGGGGTTTCCTCATCCATCTGTCCGTTTATGTGCAAGTAACTTTCCACTGACTTCTCCTGTGCCTACCTCGAGGGTTAAGTGCCCATGGAGCACTGCGGTGGGAGTTCTGACCAGGGAGGCATCCACATGAGTAGTGGATGGGGGAAGCCTGGAAAAACAGGTGAGGCTGGCAGGGATGGGAGTGGCATCTTGCCACCTCTCTCCGCCTTGAATCCATGCCCCGAATCCATGCCCGTAATCCCCAGTGACTCCCACTTGGCTACATTGTGGGCTTCAGATCCTGGGAGACAAAAAAGAGTGGCACAGAGGAGGTGGGGCGTGGGAGATGGAATGGAGCATCTTCACAGCCCCTGTTCCTTCTCACGTCTGCCAACTGCCGCTTTCCCCTGCGAATTATAGGACAATCGCCTCCCAGGAAGCTGAGCAGAGAGGCTGCACACACCCGCCCTGCAATCGCCATCATTACTGACATTATTGACATGATTCTGGTGCCCTGGTGAAGACTGTGTAGCTGGGCCGTGCTCGTTTCCCGGAGAGTTCCTTGTGCAGGCTTAAAGGAAGGCTGTCTTCTCCCTCTTCCCACCGTTTCCCATCACACCCCAGCAGAGATGCTAGGTTTAGCTGGTAGAAAAGCAGAATGTCGCAAGATTGGAATTTCAGATAAATAACAAATAGCTTTTGAGTATAAGTTATCCCATGCAATAGCTGAGACATTTATATTTAAAAACGATTAGTTATTTATCTGAAAGTCCAGTTTAACTGGGCATCCTAGAGTTGATCTGGCAATCGTACCTTGAGGGGGGAAACTTAGACCCATTCACAGGTTGATCCCTACTTCAGTTGTCTGTCCATCCAGATGCACCCAAACACAGACAGACAGACAGACAGACAGACAGACAGACAGACAGAGAGAGACACACACACACACACACACACACACACACACACAGAGAACAGAACTTAGTAAGTTTCAGGCCTCAGTTCTCCCTCTAGGGCCTCCTGCCAGCCCTGCCCCCCTGGGTCCTCTGAACGAGGAGAGAGGGGGAGGGGAAGGAAGAGAAGGGCGGGGGAGGGAAGAGGAGGGGTAGCTGAGAGCTCAGACAGCCGAGCAGATGGGAGCCGCCCGCAGGATAAACAGGCCTGCGAGGCTTGGAGCCGATCCACCAATCACGCCCGTGTTCAGACCCAGAGAGCCTGTGTGTCAAGACAAACGAGCCAAAAGACTTCCCCACGCTCCCTGAGGCCTGGATAGGCCTGGCTGGATCTGTGCAGTTAGCCAAGGCTCCTCCCCCGCAGAGGCTGGCTTCTGCCCGGGCTTCTGGTGGCCACACAAAGGCGGGATTCAGAACCAGCAGGCGGGGAGACGCGGCTCCTGGGCACACAGAAAGTTTCAGTACTCTCGCCCCTCTGTGCCTTCCTGGTCTCACTGGGCAGAGAATGACTGGGAGTCCACCAAGGGCCAGGCAATGTGCTAATGGGACAAGAGGACGCCTGCCCTTGCATTCTCTCTAATCGACTCGATCGATGTTTAATTTACATCAAATGAAATGCACTCATGTTAAGTTACCGTCCATGAATGTGGACGGCCATGTATGCCAGAGTCACCATCATCTTGGTCGAGATACAAAATATTTCCATCACCCTAGACAGTTCCTTGTCTCTCAGCCATTTTAGAGACTTGGCCTTAAATGGTGCCCTACTGGGGGAAGCTCTGACTTCCTGAAGCAGGATACAGTCCTCACACCCCCTGCCCCGGAAGGTCTTCTGTTGTGACAGTTGTTCCCCTCGCTGCCATTTGTTTGTTCCCTGTCAGGCTGGGTCTCCTCGGTGGGCCTAGGTTTCATTTCTCTTTGTATCTCCAGCACACAGACACGTCAGCCCTGAAGGAATAATGCTTGCTGAATGCTTCCTGGGGCAGAGAAGTCCAGCCCTGCAAGCGGGGAGTTATTGTCATTAACGCGGAGAGCTCGAGAAACAAAGCAAGTTGCAGCCACATTAAGCCCTCAGCCACTGCAGCCGCCCTGACTGTGCACCCTGAGGGGATTCAGGATGGAGAAAAGCAGGACATTGGCCCTCGATAGCTAAGGTATATATCAAAGGAATGATCTCAATGAGCCCAGATTCTTGCATCTTCCCATATAAAGAAAACTGCTAAATTCGTTAACCTGAGACGTCCGGTTTTCTTTTACAGTGATCTTTTAATGTTCTGACTACCTGGTATTTTTGCAAAAACTCCTATATATCCTGGCTCCCCCTCCTACCTCTTTGGAGCCGTCCCTCAGAGCTTTCTGAGAGGTTGTCTCCTGGGTTCAAGTCCGCAGTTTGTGTGCCGAATAAAACATAATTCTCAACTTTTAGGTTGTGCTTTTTCTTTCTTTTTTTCAGTCGACAAGGCTATGTTGGAGGACCAGCCCACAAGTCCTTCTCTCCAGGCCTCCAAGGCAGGCGGAAGGCTTAACCCAACCTCATGACCATAGTGTCAGCTGATGGTCCCTTCATTCCCACTGGCGACAGAGAAGTAATAATAAAGATAATATGATAACTTATATAGATGCTTCTGATCTTCTATGTCATTCAGGATCATCATAGAAAATCTGGAGACTATGATGATAACTGACATTTATGGCCTGCTCACCAGGCATGCCAGGGACCCGTCTAAGCACTGCTCATTTAATCTTCAGAACAAGGAGATATGGTAGGAATGAGGTAAGAACTAGTATTGTTATCCCCCTTTACAGAGGGAACCAGCTTACCTAACTTGTCCAAAGTCCCATCGCTAGTAAGTGGGAGTTGGGATTTGAACCCAGGCAGTCGGGCTTGCGGTGGGTCGCTCCTCGGGCCCCTACCCAGTGTAAAAGAAGAATCTGGGAGAGAGTTGGAAGAGGATTTCTTTTTTTCTTTTTCTGGTTTTCTTTTATTCTAATTGCATAGTTTGTTTCCTCTGAAATTTACAATTACGGTTATATAATTATACGCAAAGAACACAATCAAAGAACTGATAATGCCTCTGAAAACTGGACTGGAATATTTGGGGGAAAATCCAAACTGAGAAATGACTGAATGTATGGCCAGTGACAGCTGGTCTTTTTAGGAAGTGAAATCAATTTTTGTCTTCTCAAAAATTTCTTCTTCCTGAAGAAATGTATCCTGTTTGCTACATGCTCAAAAGCAACGTTGGTGTAGGTGACGACACCCACCCCAAGACACCCCAGAAAGGCCAGGTCATCGGGCATCAGAAGCTTTTCCTTTTCCCCCCATATCCAGATTGTAACCCAAACTCGTCATTTTGACTTACCTCAAAATTGTCCATTTCTCCCCATTTCCCTGCCTCTGCTCCAGGAGCCCCTCATCATTGTGCCCCTGGAGTGTCATCAGAACAGCCTCTTCTAGGGTGTGCTCTTGCCCCGGCCTTCCCTGCTCCACACTGCCCCCTAGGGTTAGTTCCCTGACCTGTGTCCACATCACCTCCTGCTTCTAAGCCTTCCAGCACTTCCTATCACCAGCAGGCTAGAGGGCAAGGGCCTCTCTGGCTGGCCTGCAGAGCATCACGTTTGGAACGTGTACTATCTACCAGCACGCTTCTGCTTCCTCCAAGTCACCAAAGCTGTAGCCACAAGGGTTTATCATCCCTTATGTGTATTCCTCTCCATGCCTCTACTTCCAGACCACTGTGCATACTGTTCCTGCTGCTAAGAATGCATGAGTCTCACTTCCAATCTCACGACAACCTGAGGAGACAGCCATTGTAGCACAGATGTTAAGAGAGAAGGCTCTGGAGTCAGACTGCCCAGGGTCACATAGGAGCCTGGCGCTTAGAAGGGCCCTGTGCTTGGTCTAACGTTCTGCTGCCACCATCTTGAAATTCTTAGCCACTTTGAAGAAAGGCACTGGGCTCACAGATTATGTAATGGTCCTGACTCTGACACTGACAAGCTGTGTAACTATAAAATAAAGATAACAGTAAAGGGCTTAGAACAGGGTGCATGACACTGGGAGTGATCAATAAATAAGACACATCGTTATCCCCCTCACACACGAGGAAACAGGCTCAGTGAGTTCATCAGCACCGCAAGGCTGTCACGTGATAGAAAGTGACATAATTCACTTTCACTTCTCTGTGACTGTGAACTTTCCTATGTAGCCCTGGCTCTTCTCAGCACGTGATCACATCTGCTCTCAGTGTATTAACTATGTGACAGTAGTCAAGGCCCGTCCATACCTCTTCTACTCCTTTTTCTAAAGCCTTGAAAGTTAGCTGAGCACAGAACTGGTAGTTCTCACATTTGATAAATGAGGACAGAGTAAATAAGTGACTGGCCTAAAAGCTCAAATCCAATTACCAGCTTTGCTGAAATAAAGATGGTGGCATCAGAGTCTGGGGCTCCTGGCACCCACTCATCAGGCTGTCTTGAGCCAGAACCCTGTTCCCTCTGCAAAGAGGCTAACAAACACACGATGGCCTGGGGGGAAAGGCTAATTACGGGGCCAATGGGAAGACATGTAGCCTTGATCTTTCCTGCAGCTCCCAGATTGCACTGCAGGAAGTGGGGTAGGTAGCTCCAGATGCTACCAAGAGATGCTTTTAATTGTTCTGTAGCTGTGACAGCTCAGCACCATGATTTCTGGTGATGCTGAGGTGCAGTACTATTGCTAATGTCAGCATTCATTCACACATTCATACGTTCTGAATCTAGTTATTATGTTCTGGTCTCGGGGAAGGTACCACGCTGGCAGAAAGTGACACAAAAGTGAGGAGAAAACTATCTTGCCTTTAGGGATTAGAGAAAAGGCTGACAGGGATGCCAAGAATTACAACCATATGGTAAACACTAAAAGCCAGGTATTATGGGAACTCAGGGGTGAAAGCAAAGGCCTACAAAGGGCAAGGGAAAAAAGACTCCCTCAGGAGGTGGAACGTGAGCTGTGACTTGAGGGGTGACGAGGCCTAATTGCCAGTCCACTGTATTCCTTTCCTATGGCTGCTGTAACAAATGACCACAAACTTAGCAGCTTAAACAACACAAATGTATCGTCTTACAGCTCTGGAGATCAGAAGTCCCTCACAGGCCTCACGGGGCCAAAATCAAGGTGCTGGAGGGCTGTGTCCCGTTCTGGAGGCTCTAGGGAAGAAGCTGCTTTCTCGCCTTTTGCAGCTTCTAGAAGCCGTCCACATTCCTTGGCTTGTGGCCCCTTCCTCCATCTTCAAAAACAGCAACATTGCATCTCTTTGACTCTTCCCCTGTAGCTACATTTCCTCTGGTTCTGCCTCCCTCTTCCCCTTGTGAGGACCCTTGGGACTACATGGGCCCCACCTGGATAATTCAGGACCCTCTCCCTGTTTTCAGGTCAGCTGACTAGCAACCTTCGTTCCAGCTGCAACTAAATTCCCTTCTGCCATGTGACCTTCATATTCATAGGTCCCAGACAGTAGGATGCAAACATCTTTGGGGGCCATGATTCTGCTTACTGCCCCCATTTTATAGATTACTTACTGTGTGGCCTTGAGCAGTTTGTTCTAGACTCTCTGAGCCTGAGGCTTCTCATCTGTAAAACGTAGAAATAACACCCGCCCTGCCCATCTCACAATGTTGCCCTGAGAATTTAATGAGATAGTGTATGTGAAAGAGCTTTAAAAAGAGTAAAGCCCTATGTTGGCATATATATTCCTACGGGGGGATGGGATGACAAGGATGTAACCTCTTGTGAGCATATGCTACATTCTAGGCAGGTTCTACAAGATGGTTTATCCAAGATGGTCCACATCTCTTCCCAGTTCCACATTCAGTGACGTCACACTGGTATCTTGAAATCAGCCACGGTGGGAGCATTGACACTACGGAAATTGGCAAACACTACAAATCGGGGGGCTTCCCATGCCCCGAACCAGTTGTTAAACTTTCCCAGCACATAACAGCTTTATCCCATTTATTTAAGACAAACCATCCGACATGGTTATGATTGCCTTAGAGTACAGATGAGCAAGGTGAAGCCCGAAGCCAGTGATAAACCTGCGTAAGATCACGCTCATGGCGAGAGGCGGGTGAGGCCAGCTTGTCACGTGCTCCAAGGCTCCGGTCCCTCCACCACACCCCACGACCATGCTACACCCCACCCCCCCACCAACTCTGCCTGCCCTTGAGAGGTCAGTTAGTCTAACTGTCCAAGAGAATCATGGGACTTAACAGCATGTTTAAAAATATAACCATCGGGCTTCCCTGGTGGTGCAGTGGTTAAGAATCCACCTGCCAATGCAGGGGACACGGGTCTGAGCTCTGGTCCGGGAAGATTCCACATGCCGCGGAGCAACTAGGCCCGTGCGCCACAACGACTGAGCCTGTGCTCTAGAGAGCCCGTGAGCCACAACTACTGAAGTCCACGTGCCACAACTACTGAAGCCCGTGCGCCTAGAGCCCATGCTCCGCAACAAGAGAAGCCACCGCAGTGAGAAGCCCACGCACCGCAACGAACAGCAGCCCCCGCTCGCCACTAGAGAAAGCCCGCGCGCGGCAACGAAGACCCAACGCAGCCAAAAATGAATAAATTTATTTTTAAAAAATGTAACCATTGGGCTTCCCTGGTGGCGCAGTGGTTGAGAGTCCGCCTGCCGATGCAGGGGACACGGGTTCGTGCCCCGGTCCGGGAGGATCCCACATGCCGCGGAGCGGCTGTGCCCGTGAGCCATGGCCGCTGAGCCTGCGCGTCCGGAGCCTGTGCTCCGCAACGGGAGAGGCCACAGCAGTGAGAGGCCCGCGTAACGCAAAAAAAAAAAAAAAAAAAAAAAAAATGTAACCATCAATCTAAGGTGGTAGGCTTCACCGTCCAATGCGAAGGTTCAAAGGGACGTGATGCAAAAAAACTGCCAGATCACTCAAAAGCCGAAGTGCAGCATGGCTTCCTCTTAGGCAACGTGGAAGTATGTGAAGGTCAGCAAATACAACCCCTTCATTCACAGATGGATAAAGTAAATAACAGGCTGGTATTCTTTGGGAGCAGTGAATGGAGGCGATTTGAGAGAGAAAAAAACTGACTTTGCTTTATGCTCCATTTAAATCAGGTTCCCATTTCTCTGACCCTGTGCTAACTGTTCCTTCCTAAGGTTGGGGTTTTATTTGAAACTTGCTTAAGGCAGGAGGAATCTAGCTCGTGGGCGTGGGGATTTACTTAACACAGGAGCAAAGGCTCCCATCTAACAATGGTTCCCAGTCTTGGTTGAGCACTAGAATCACCCGGGGATCTTTGAAAACTCCAACTACCCAGGTTGCATTCAGACCAGTTAATCAGAAGCTCTGGAGTGGGAAACTCCCAGCTGATCCCCACGTGCAGCCCAGGAGAGACCCACTGCAGCCCAGTTTATTTTCCTCACTCCCACTTTACATTTCTGTTTCTGGGGTTTCCTGCTGTTTATAAAGTGTCTGTTTGAGAAAAGCTTAGCATCCAGTTACAGTTGGAGGCCCTGGCTGGGCAGGAGGTGAAAGGCCTCAGAACATTTTCTAGAACATGTTTCAGGGAATAAAGAAGCCCCACACTTAGAAAACCAGTTCTCCCAGCCTCGTGTAACTTCACCAGGAGCCAATAAAAAACTGGCACTTGAGTTTACTGGTTCCCGTCTAGATTGATTAAACCTAGAAATTGCTGGACAAACCATGTACGGTTTTATGAGAGAGAGCCCATTCTCTGATGTGCACTGATCCAGACTTTTATCAGCTCTCTTAGTCTCAACACATTTGCTCTGAGGCTGTGGTAGTACTGGTTGGAGGAGGATTTGAGTCCTCAGGCAGGTGAGAAGCTAGATCTCAGAGTAAACAATAAGGGTTTCCACACCCTGAGATCCTTGTGAAGCGAAAACCAAAGCTTTAGGCAGACCGCGGCTGCCACCTGTCGGCGGCGATGGGTGTTGACTGCTGTGGCAGAGTGAGTCGCACGCCCCCAGGTGGAGGTCAGTCCCAGCTGGACCCCGCTCACGCTGTCGCTCCACATTCACCAGCAATGCTGCAGGCAGAAAGGACTCTTCCTTAAACGTATCAGACGGGGTAATGCGAATAAGGAGACACACGCATCTAGTAGTTTACATTATCTTTGGACCACGTTCACTTGCCACTTAAATGAGCCTTCCTTTTGTAATGTTTCATGTTCTGTGATCAGAAAATCGTGATCATGTGTCCAGATTAGGGCCTAACTTGAAACTTCTGGCCACTGGAGGCTGGGAAGGTATGCAAAGCCATCCTGATGAGTTGAAGGGGCAGGGAGACCAGAAAAAGCCAACCTGTCACAGTAGCTGTTTGCTCAAACTATATCCCTTCAACATTGTTCAAAGGGATGTCATTAGAAATGCATTCGTTTGGTTTTAAGATACTGCCCTCCGTTAACAAACCATGGAAATCTCTGGAAAGGTTAACGTGTGCATCATTTATATAACAAACATATTCATCGGATTACTTTCCAGAATTTCACTCCGCATGTTTTAAACAACCGCTCTAAGGCCTTCTCACTATTTATAGAATTGTCAGCATTTCTGGGTTTACCGTATGTGGAACTATGGAGGGCTCCACTGCTTCAGTGAAAATGGCAGCCACTGAGGCAGGGCTGGAAGAGAAGTAATGGAATATCAAGAAGTATCGAGAAGGCTGAGTCGCACATAAAGTGAATGTGTCACTTTCTCCACCAAACTAGCCACTTTTAGGCCATGTGCATCATTTATACAATAAACATATTTATCAGTTCACTTTCCAGAATTTTATTCCACATTTATTAAACAAATGCTCTAAACTGTGCTTGGCACTTGGGAGGATACAGGTGTGAGCACATTGTGGTATAAATGTGGAATAAACTCTCTCCTGTTTTTTCCAAGTTTAATGACAAAAGTGGGCAACTTTTTATAATCCGTAGCCAATGGATAGAGACTTGGACTCTAAGAATTTAGTAAGTTTTCTTCTTGATAGGTGTAGCATATAAACTGTGGGAGGGGGCGCTACTGGCATGTAGAGGGTAGAGGCCAGGGATGCTGCTAAACATCCTACAGTGTACAGGACACCCCTCCCCCAACAAAGAATAATCTAGTCCAAAATGCCAGCAGTGCCAAGGCTGAGAAGCCCTGCCCTAAAGGCTCCCACCATCACCCAAAGTCAGCAAGTCAAAACTGAAAACCAGTTCTCCCCAAAGTGGCCTGATTTTACAACTGATTCCTCATTCTCCTCCCAAATCTGTCAGCCTAAACCCTGGAAACCTTCCTGGGCTTCACTCCATAAATCCATTTAGTCTCCAAGGTGTGCGGATTTTTGCCTTAGAACCTGTTTCTGACTCATGTCTTCCCATTCTCCTGAATCTAGTCAAGTATCACTCTGCAGTATCATTTGTCCAGGATCATCTCTACTGGATTTGTACTCCTGGAGTTCAGGAATCCTGTACTTGCATCTTTCAGACCTCTGTGTCCAGTACCATGCCCAGTGGGTGGAACATTTAGGGAGAAATATATAGAAATATATAAGGAGAAAGATTTCTGGATCAATAAAAACAAATTTCTAACAATTAAAGAAAAATGTATACATAAAAGTTAAATGCTTTTTTTTTTTTTTTTTTTTTTTTTTTTTGCGGTACGCGCGGGCCTCTTACTGTTGTGGCCTCTCCCGTTGCGGAGCACAGGCTCCGGACGCGCAGGCTCAGCGGCCATGGCTCACGGGCCCAGGTGCTCCACGGCATTTGGGATCCTCCCGGACCGGGGCACGAACCCGCGTCCCCTGCATCGGCAGGCGGACTCTCAACCACTGTGCCACCAGGGAAGCCCCAGACATAAATTTTAAACTTTCTTTGGGAAGCTCCACTCAATCATCGTTGTTACGTGCTCCTTATCTCTTAATTTGCTTATTATATACATGTCAAACAATAAGTTCTAGAGATCATAGGTAATATGTGGGTTATTACAGCCTGTGAAGCAGTTTATTTTCTGCTCCTTCCCTCAAATGCCTCTGAACTGTGGCTTTTCCCACTCACCCCATCCTTCCTGTTCTTTCTCTTTCCCCCCCCCACCACTGAACACAGCTAATACCTGTTCACCTTTAGCTACCTTTTAGCCTATGTGCTGAACCAGGAGAAGGAATTCCCTCTAAGGAAATCTTCAGGATTTTGTCTTTTTTGTGTTTTTTTCATGAGGTGACGCCTTTCAGTGGCCCTGCCATTATAAAATGGAGAGTAGGAAAAAACATGTAAACAGAAACAGAGAAATTGCTGTGTCATGCTCTCATTTTCCTCACAATTTCCTTGTTTTAAATTTTATTAACTAAATTTCTTAATATCTACTAAGCAGTCAATGATGACCATCTTTATGTATAGATACTTCTCCGCATATACTATATGTATACATTTTACATACGTGTACACATTTCATATTGGTTTCCAATGTAAGCAATATTGCTAGAGTGTCCAACCTTGGTTAGATCTGGTTGGCTGATTCAAAGGTGGAAATTCTTCCAAGATTAGAGACTAACTGCTTTAGTCATTCCCACTGGATCTGACATCTTTGAAAGCACAATATTCCTTAATAAGTCCCTAGAGAGCTCGTTAAGCCGCAGCAAAGTTTAGCCCAATCAATGGAAGTATCATGTCTGTTTTCAGTTCATGTCAAGTACTAAAATTATCCTTTGCATGGCCAATGATGCTTTAGAAATGAATATTAACCGCTTTATCCTATACCAAAGAAGATTCTATCATTTTTACAGTTTCATTATTTATTACTTCTGAATTATAATCTGCTTTGTTGTCACTTCTCTCTTTAGAAGCCATAATGTCCCCTCTGGAGACCCGGTAGGGCCAGTTCAAGGAGGCAATCAGCTGGATATAAAGGCCTCAAGGCACGTGGCCTAGACTATTATTTTGGGGGCTTTTAGAACAGAACAATCCATGGCAGAATAGCGACTGTCGCCATGTACCCGGGAACATTTCCAGGGGCTCACTATGTTGGATGACTCTCTAGCAGGCCTTCAAATCCCTCTTGGAGATGGAAATGCCTGTTAGGAATACTCTGATAGCCAAGCCGTTCCCAAAGCTATTTGACCTCAGGAGAATTTCTGGTGGAGAACACACTCACTGTTATTATGTATCTGTTTGTGGATCATCACATGATCTCTATACTGTTGCACTCAACTGACTTCTTCGTCTATGCTGCACTTGCTCTGAATCACAGCCCAACAGTCAGAGAAGAATGCAAATGATTCTTGCCTGGGCGCAGAACCTCATGGACTCGGCATCACGGCATCCAAGATGGTTGGCGCTATATAGGACCCAACTGACAACCAGCATGCTTGCTACTGGGAGTGGGAAAGGGGGAAATGGAGGGTTAAGAAGCTCCCCACCACCACAGGCACTGCAGTGTGATATATGACAGTGTGACCTTCTGCTTATAACACATCTGTCCTGGCATGCAGCTGGAGAAGTCTATCTGAACCTTCATTCATACATTCATTCATTCACTTGAAAAGTATTTACTGAGAAGTTTATTGTGTATCAAGCATGGTAATGAACACTGGGGACAGAACGATGGATCAAAAGACACCTTCCCTCGTCCCTGGAAGCCACAGTCTAATGGAAGACCCATGTGTTAATAGCACTCTATCCATTTCTCTATCATCTACACAATAAAACTAGTGATCAATGCTAAGATGATAGTATAAGGGAGATTTAGAGGTTAGGGAATAGCCTCTGTAAGTGATATCTAACCTCTCCCTGTAGGATGAAGAGGAATTAGGTAAGTGAAGCCTGGAGGAAGAGGTGCCTCAGGGCAATAGCATGAGTGGAGGCCCTGACGCAAGAGGGTTTGGTGCGTTCTCAGCGTGAACCAAGGCCTGTGATGGGGACGCTTAGAGAGGAGGCTGGTGGGGCAGGAGAATGGGAGGTTATGGAGAGCGTTGTGTGCCTTGTTTAGGAATTAAGATTTTAAAGTTAATTCAGTACTCACATCTTTTACACGAATCACTGGCTACTACTGAATTGCAGGGACCAGAGTGGATACCAGGAAGCCAATGAGAGATGCTCGTAGCTTGGATAAGGCATGTTGATGATGGAGATGAAGACGGAGGACAGATGGGAGACAAATTTAAGAGGTGAAGTCAAGACTGCTAGATGAATGGTTGGGTGTGGGGGTGAGATGCAGGAGTCGACAGTGAGCCTCGGGTTTCTGGCTTGGGCACCTGCATGTGAGCTTTTCCTGCAAATCCAGACATCGCTCTTGGTCATCTCTGAGCTTCTGGTGTCATCATTACTGAGATAACTAGAGACTTATCCCTAAAATAGTCCAGGTAGAATGTCAAAGGAGAGGAAGACTGGGAAGGTAAGACAGAGGGGTCTTTTTTCTCTACTAGAAGTGCGTTTCTCACTAGAAATTAAAAGGCTCAAAAAATAAACAGCTTCCCAATGGCAATATTCTACTATCATAAGTGGGGTTTTTGTTTTTCTGTTGGAACCTCTAGTCTCTTCCCTTTGCACACTGAAGGGACATTTATAAAGACCATTTTCCATTTTGAGCCTTTGGCAGAGGAAGTCCTGAGATGCCTCCTGCAGGTTCAAAACACAGTTATCCCTTCCCTTGTTCCCCTAAGACTACAGTGTGATTGCTGAGTAAGACATGGGGCTTTACCAATTTCCCCATTCCCTGAAAGCACTCAAGGGCAGAAAGGAAGAGAACACAATTGTGCAAACTTCTTCTGTACTCACGGGAAATAATGGATACTATTATGGTTTTAAGTTCAAGGATAATGACGGTGGAAACCTGGCCATATCAGTATAATAGCTCTATTAATAGCTGAGAGGGAAATTGCCTTTATTCTTCCAATATTCATAAATGACTTTCCCTTTCACAAGGGCATTTTCAACTTTTGTGGAGTTCTGAGTGATTTCTAAAGAAGAAAAGCCATGGTTGTTGTTATGAGTTGAACTGTGTCCCCCCACCCCCAATTTTATGTTGAAGTCCTTCCAAACTCCCAGTACCTCGGAATGTGACCTCGTGGGGCTTCCCTGGTGCCGCAGTGGTTGAGAATCCGCCTGCCAATGCAGGGCACACGGGTTCGAGCCCTGGTCCGGGAAGATCCCACATGCCGCGGAGCCACTAAGCCCGTGCGCCACAACTACTGAGTCTGCGCTCTAGAGCCTGCGTGCCACAACGACTGAGCCCACATGCTGCAATTACCAAAGCCCGTGTGCCTAGAGCCCGTGCTCTGCAACAAGAGAAACCACCGCAGGCTTCCCTGGTGGCACAGTGGTTAAGAATCCGCCTGCCAATGCAAGGGACACGGGTTTGAGTCCTGGTCCGGGAAGATCCCACATGCCGCGGAGCAACTAAGTCCATGCGCCACAACTACTGAGCCTGCGCTCTAGAGCCTGCAAGCTACAACTACTGAAGCCCGCGTGCCTAGAACCCGTGCTCCGCAATAAGAGAAGCGACTGCGATGAGAAGCCCGTGCACTGCAGTGAAGAGTAGCTCCCGCTCGCCGCAACTAGAGAAAGCCCGCGCGCAGCAACGAAGACCCAACGCAGCCAAAAATAAATAAATTTAAAAAAAAGAATGAGACCTCGTTTGGCAATAGGGCTGTTGCAGATCACATTAGTTAAAATGAAGCCATGCTGGAGTAGGCGTGGACCCTTAATCCAACATGACTGGCGTCCTTATAAGAAGAGAAGTGACACATAGAGGGAAGGCAGCCATGTAACAATGGAGGCAGAGATTGAAGTGATGCGTCTACAGCCAAGAAACGCCAAGGACTGCCAGCAAATACCAGGAGCTAGAAGAGGCAAGGAAGGATCCTCCCCTACACGTTTCAGAGGGATCACTGCCCGGTAGACACCTTGATTTCAGACTTCTAGCCTCTGGAACTGTGAGACAATAAACTTGTTTTTAAGCCACCCAGTTTGTGGTACTTTGTGATGGTGACCCTAGGAAACTAATACAGTTGTAATGTTAGAAAATAACGTAGAGATCATGTAGTCCATTCTGCAAATGAGGAATCATGCTCAAAAGGTGGAGTGATTTGCTATGACCAGACCCGGGCATTTTACAGAGGCCAACAGAGATCAGTGCCAAAGAGGGATTTGGCAAATCTTAACCAGCTCCAAGAAAAAAGCAGAGGACCAAAGTGAGCTGATAGAGAGGACTTCAAGAGTGAAGAGTAGAAATGCCAGGAGCTTCAGACATGGTGGGGCGATGCTAGAAAAGCCACCCAAAAAAGGGCAAAGAAGAGAAATAAGGCTGGCAGTAGATCCACAGAGTTGTACAACCATCACTATAATGACTTTTAGAACATTTGCCTCGCTCCAACAAGAAATCCTGTTACCATTTGCAGTCACTTCCCATCTTTTTACAATGCCCCAGCCCCCAGGGAACCACTTATTGCTGTCTCTATGGACTTGCCTATTCTAGACATTTCCTATAAATGGCATCATACAGTATGTGGTCTCTTGTGACAGGCTTCTTTCACTGAGCATCAGGTTTCCAAGGCACATCCATGTTGTAGTGTGTGTCAGTACTTCCTTCCTTTCTAAGGCTGAATAATATTCCGTTGTATGGCTATATCCCATTTTATTTATCCATTGGTTAGCTGATAGATTTTGGCCATTTTGGAACCAACACGTATAAGTTGTTCAAAAAGCATTTGTCCATTAAGTAGAAATTGTGAATTGAAGAAGATAGATGAGATAAAAGGTGAGATATCCCAGGCCCGATACTTTTGTATTCTCACCACCAAAAATGATAATAGGGGAGGATGGAGCCTTGAAAAAGATAGAAGAGGTTTGGAATGTGTGAGGCCTATTCTATCTCAACAGAAGGGGTCTGCGGACCTAATTATAGCTAAAGTGTTAATGCTCTAACTCTTGGCTCCTTTAGGATGTAGCAATGAGCATTGTGTGGAGGGTTTCCAGTACTGTGGTAGGACCAGCTGGAGCATGGAGGCCTGGCAGACCTCCCAGAGAGTCCTTCACACACACAGATGTTGACTGCTGGAACACAGCTGCTCCTTCCCACAGCCCTCTCTTCCTTCCCCTCTTTCACCCCGAGGAAACATGCTCACCTGAAGCCCGGACTTGGAGAGGGGAGAGCAGGCCAGTCACCATTGGTCCAACGACTCCACACAAGTGTGCTCTGACACAGTGACATCTGGTGCACACAGGAGGTGCTCCCTCAATTTCTGTTGCATGAACAGTGTAAAATATTTGAGTAGGAACCAGCTGCATCAAAAGAATGGAGACTGCCCTCTGAGACGGAGTCTCCACGTGGCAGGAAACGGTACTGAGAGTGCAGAGAATGCACCCCAGGGTGCGACTCAGCATCAGTCTGCAGACCACTTTATCACTGCACTAAACTTAGTCTATAAAGATAGGTATACGTGAACACGAAGATATAAGTATTTTAGAATTATTTGTAATACCAAAAGATTGGAAGCAATCTAAATGTTCAGCAATAAAGGATGGGGAAAATACCTTCTGATACATTCGTATAAGTCAGTACCATTGCAGCTGTTAGAAAGAAAAATATACACTGAGAAATTGTAAGTGAAAAGAGCAAAATGTAGAAGAGTACTATAGAGTCTGCTCCTTTATAGTAAAAGAGCAATTAAAGGCTTAGATATGCAAACTGAAAGCTTCTAGAAGTTGTGGCAGAGACTGCTAGCTATCTCCCAAATCCCTTCTCTTGCTTCCACAGTTATATTTGAAATATATATATTTCCCAGCATACCTTGCAGTTATGTGGCGTCAAATAGGTCCTCACTAATGGAAGGGGAGCAGATGTTTGCCGCTGTTGAGTCTAGGCCTTAAGACACTGGTCTGAGTATTCTTCCTTGTTATTTTTCCCCCTGCCTACAGTGGGAACCCACCCTCACTGGTGACCCTGCCTGGACGATGGAGGTGATGCCAATTCCCTGGGGGACAGCAGAGCAACAAGAGAAAGGAACATGGGATCTTGAATGGCCATGTAGAGCAGAGCTGACCTGCCAACCCAAACTATTCTCATTGGAACTGTTATGGGTGTCTCAGTCCGTCCAGGGTGCTATCACAAAATACCAGAGATCGGGTGGCTTATAAAAAACAAACATTTATTTCTCAAAATTCTGGAGGCTGGGAAGTCCAAGATCATGGCACTGGCAGATTCAGTGTCTGGTGAGAGCACGCTTCCTAGGTAGCTATCTTTTTGCTGTACCGTCACATGGTGGAAGGGGCAAGGGAGGGTTCTTGGACCACTTTTATAAGGGCACTAATCACATTCATGACGGATCTGCTCTCATGACCTAATCGCCTCCCAAAGGTCCAACCTCCTAACACCATCACCTTGGGGGTTAGGTTTCAACATGTGAATTTTGGGAGGACACAAACATTCAGGCCATAGCGTATGGGATAAAGAAATAAACTTCAGTATTGTTGGATCTCTTGGTTACAGCAACTGAGCCTTTACACTTATAATACAAAAGGATACATAAGAACTATTTTTTTTTTTTCGCGGTACGCGGGCCTCTCACTGTGTGCCCTCTCCCGTTGCGGAGCACAGGCTCCGGACGCGCAGGCTCAGCGGCCATGGCTCTCGGGCCCAGCCGCTCTGAGGCATGTGGGATCTTCCCGGACCGGGGCACGAACCCGTGTCCCCTGCATCGGCAGGCGGACTCTCAATCACTGTGCCACCAGGGAAGCCCTACATAAGAACTTTTAACAGTGATTGGCTCTAGGAAGCGAAGTTGTGTTGGGAGGGAGACTGAAATTTAATCATACATCCCTTTGTAAAATTTGAATTTTTAAAAGCTTGTATATGGGTATTATCATATATTCATTTAAAAATAACAGAAGACAAAACAATGCTTTCTCTTTAACAAATTAGAGGTCTGGGAGACACCGCTTCGGCAAAGATCCCCGGTGCTCTCCTTACTTGCTGCAAGTAATAATCCTTCCTTCTCCCGCAAAACATAACAAAACCAACCAACCAACCAACAAAATTACAGTTCTGATTTTTCCATAATGGTATCTTAAATGAGGAATGAATGAGTTTCAAGAACAAATGTTTTTATTAACCATTGATTTCACTACCTTCACTTTATGAAGATGTTTGCTAAGGAAAAGGTAAAATTGTTCGTGACTTTCATTAACTTGTCATTCTGTCAACAGGACACTGCCAAAGTATGTGAGCTTAACATAGACCTGTAATCACTACCACTGAAAACATGTACATTTTTATTTTACCAAAACAATCAGAGAACACAGGAATGAGCTTCTACCAGACAACAAGTTAATGTGGCATCCACAGGAACGAGCTGTAACTGCACCCCACCATGAATGGTCCTGCTTTTAGACATTTGTCTTCATGCCTCAACAAATGCAAGCATAAATACCTTTCTATTAACATCATGGGCACAGAACAGGGTTCAACGTGACAAAGCTAAAATCGTCCTTGACTGATTTCCACTTTGTCCATGTTACACTAAGACACATCATTTCGTTCAGTTCCTTAGAAACTCATATTTAAAGGTAACTCATGCTGCAAGATTAATTAAGAGACTGTACTTAAGGTAGTAAGGTGCACTGGAGATTTTTCTTCTTTTCATTCTAAAGGGACTTTACTTTCTTACGCTCGAATAATTTCCAGTTATTTTCAGTTCAAGTTCATAAGGTACCTCTTCAAGATTCATACTACACTGGATAGAAGATGCTATGGACAGATGCAGAGGAACCAAGGGGTAGCAGAGGTGGTAGGGAATGCCAACATTGTTACATGTGGCAGAACTGCATAAAGGGTACCGACAGGTAGGCATTCTGACATTACGTCTTCTGAGTAGGAACTAAAGATAGAATTTCTCTGTTAATAATTATCTTAATGTACAAACTTTATGAAAACTGTTCTCCCTTTGATTTCTACCAAAGCTTTTTCTTCCTAAGTATTCTCCAAAAACCCAGTGTTGATGGTATTTTATTTTATTTTTTAATCCCCCGGGCTTTTATTTATTTTTTAAATTATAGTTGATTTGCAATGTTGTGTTAATTTCTGCTGTACAGCCAAGTGACAGTTATATATACATTCTTTTTCAGTATTCTTTTCCATTATGGTTTATCCCAGGACACTGAATATAGTTCTCTGTGCTGTACAGTAGGACCTTGTTGTCCATCTATTCTATATGGAATAGTTTGCATCTACTAACCCCAAACTCCCAGTCCCTCCCCTTCCCCCTTGGCAACCAAGTCTGTTCTCTGTCCATGAGTCTGTTTCTGCTTCGTAGATAGGTTCCTTTGTGTCATATTTTAGATTCCACATATAAGTGATACCATATGGTATTTATCTTTCTCTTTCTGACTTACTTCACGTAGTATGATAATCTCCAGGTGCGTCCATGTTGCTGCAGATGGTGTTATTTCGTTCTTTTTTATGGCTGGGTAGTATTCCACTGTATATATGTACTAAATCTTCTTTATCCATCCATCTGTCGATGGACATTTAGGTAACTTATTTTATATTATAGATCTGTTTCCCTACTGTGTATTTATTATATGCTCATGATGTGAAATGAAGCACTTTAATCATTAATATCATGATTTACAGCAATAGCAACTGACAGATACTCCAAATGCTTCTAATTTAGCTACACACTTTTATAAAATGGTTAAGAAGTAAAAAAAACAAAAGCAAAACACTTTAAATACCATCCATCTTAGCCTTTAAATGGCATCTAAACCTTAGAAGTGAAATATTATAGCCAGTATTTATAAAAGTAATTGTAAAAGAAGGACTAATGCAAACACAGCGTAATATAACCACATGGCCATGGATATATGATAAATCTAAATAGCAACTTAACATCAGAAGTATCATAGTTGCAAAAGTTCTGAGATATTGAAATGAAGGTATAGTAGGCCAACTGCTAAGATGGCCACAATGGTCCCCTCTCCTGGCATTCACCATTTATGACCAAGATGGCAGGCTGAGCAAGGCTATCACAACCGCCCATCTCGGTCATGGACCACTTTTCCAGGACTGAGGTGATCACTCCCATGGAGCTGGCAGGGCCGGTGATTTAACTCTAACAAGCAGACTATGGCCAAGGTGATGGGTTATCACTTCCCTGATTAGACTACAAAGATGGCGACTTCCACGGTGTCAGCAATCTCTCTCTCTTGTTGGCTTTGATGAAGCAAGCTGCCACAGCAAGGAGTCCACATGGCCGGGAACTGAGGGCAGCCTTGGGCCAACAGCCCAGGAAGAACTCAACCCTGAAAACCACCACATGAGTGTGAGCTCAGAAGTGGACGCTAACCCTAGCAGATGCCTGTGGCCCTGGCTGACACGGCGATTACAGCCTTTGAGAGGCCCTGAGCAGAGGACCCAGCGATAAGCCACGCCTGGACTCCTGATCCAGAGACTATGATATAACAAATTGTATCATTTTAAGCCATTAAGTTTGGGGGTAATTTGTTACACACCAAGTGATAGCTAAGACAGAAGGGTCACTGCTGTGCATTCTTAGTATGTTGGTGAACCCAGACTTAACATCAGTTAGTACTGCTTAATGGAATCGACATACAAATTGTTATACCGTGAATCATTTGCAGTTAAGACGACATTTTTCAGACTCTGCCAAAACAAGCCTTCCGCCTTGGGGTTGTCGGGCCACTGGAGGATGGAGCTCTTGCAGATCCTCTGCCGCAGCCTCAAATACTGCGAATGCTGCAACACTGGCTCCAGCAGAATAAAGACGATCACATCCATATTCTCATCGATTAGCCTCTGCAAGGCCAAGTAGAAAGCTGTTTTAAAGTTCCAGTTTTTGGCATACTTTTTGGTTAGAACAAATATTGTTTTCCTGCTTTGGTTGATGCTCTGCATGAGGTTGTCGATGATGGCGAGTCCCGGGTCCCAATCCCTTTCCTCTAAACAGAGGAGCACATTTTTGTCCTCACTCTCTTCCAGGTGGAAGCGCAGCTCATTGATCACCCAGTCCGTGACAGAGGCATCTTTGGTGTCATAAGAAACGTAAGCATCGTAGAAAGTCTGGGATGTGGAAAGAGACCTGTAGCCTTTTACCTTAGCTAAGCACACATGATAGAGAAACCAAGCATCCCAGTAAAACCAATGATGAGCCAGGGCAGCCAGCATAACTGAGATGGTGACAAAAAAGGTGAAGAAACAGAATATTGCCGCAATGGTATCTGAAACACAAGTTGTGAGCTCTAGACTCACAATACTCTTGCCTTGTTGATCCCCAGGACTGGCGCAAATGACATCTGTCAATCTGGGAATTGTGACGTTCAGATTCCCATCCATCCATTCTCGAAAATCTCCGATGTCACAGGTACAGTCAAAAGGGTTTCTACCTAGTTCCAAAATGGCTAACTTGGTGGCGGTCTTAGTTTCAAACGTGGATTTGTTGATCATCTTGAGCTGGTTGGCACTTAAATCGAGGTGTATCAGACTGCTGGCTTCGGAAAGAAAGCCGGACGGCAGGTGGGAAATCCTGTTTTGACCCAGGAGCAGTGTCTCAAGAGAAGATGTGAATTTCGATAGGCTGTCAGTTACAAAGAACAGCTCGTTCCCACTTAAGTCAAGCAAGCAGAGATGAGGAAACTGCTGTAGTAATGACCAGTTAAAGAAATTTAACCTATTATCATTTATATATAGTTCGGTGAGACTCCGGGGCAAGTTAAGGAAGGCTTCATCGGGGATACGCTGAAGGTTATTAGAGGCTAAATGAAGCCGTGTCAGATTGCTGAGATATTTAAAAATTTGCCAGTACCTGACATCTTGAGCATTCCACAAAAGGTCAAGGCGGTTTCCACTGAAAACTAATTCTTCCAGGGACATGCTTTTCAGGTATGGTTCTGTTAAAGTAAAAATACTATTGTAGCTCAAGTTTAAAACTTTCAGCTGAGTTAAATTTTGAATAAATCCTAGACGGTGTGTTACCCCTGCTATTCGGAAGTAGTGCGCATTGTAGCTCAGATCTAGAACTTCTAACAATGGCAATTCGCTGAAAGCAGCGTCATCGTCAAAGTCTAGTCTGTTGTTTGTCAAGTCCAAATACTTGATACCACGCAAAAGTGAAAACTCAGTTCCATTTAACGCTTGACCGTTGCCATTTGAAGACAGATTTAAACAGGAAATGTTCCTAAAACCTTCAAATTGCTTTATCCCAATAAAGAAAATACTGTTCAAGCTTAAATCTAAGGCTTTGCCGTAATTGGAACATTGTGGCTTTATCAAAGGATTGGTGTTATGATAAAAATTCGAATGTGGGTCAAACTCAGTAACTGCTGACCGTGGCTTAAGGATATGCCTTTGGAAAGAGGAGCCATTTGCATTTTGTTGCTTGGTATCACTGACCAAGGGTGATATTCTGTTTTCGGACAAGTAAATGATTTTCAGGTTGGAGAACGACTGGAAAACGGTAAAATCAATTTGCTTAATAAAATTAACGCCCAAGTTGATAGCCATTAAATTTGAGAGGTTCCTCAGGGGCTGGAAATCTTCGTTTCTAAGTTCCTGGAACACATAACCTCTTAAATGCAATATCTGGAGAGATGTAAGCTTTGAAAATTTTTGAGAAATATTAATGTACTGTGGATATTTTTTCAGCTCGTAGTTGTAAGATAAGTCAAGTATTTCTAAGGAGGGCAGTTTTGCCAAAAATTCCCCAGAGGCTATTTCGTCCATTAAATAGTTGAATTCGAGATGCAGCACCTTTAGATGATGCATGTTGTCAAACCAGGTCGCAGGAACCTTCCGGAGCGAAGTGCTAGAGAGGTTTAGGTAGCGAAGTTGGGTCAGGGTTTGAAAAGCAAGAGGATGTATCTGAATTGAAGCACCTCCTTTGCAAGGTATGCAGGGAAATGGCGCGTTAAAACATCTCGGGCAGTTCCCACTTAAATCTAGTACTTTTAAATTTCTCAGTCTCTTGAAGTCTTCTTGACTGATGTTTTTGATCTTGGTGTTGCTAAGATAGAGCTCTGTTAGGGAGCTTGGCAGTTTGGGTGGCACGTGGAAAAGGGGATTAAAAGATAATGACAGCACCTTCAATTTGGTAAGGTTTTCAAAGGTTCCATCTTCTACGGCAAAGGTTTCATTACAAGCAAAGTAACAGTTCCAGCCCAAATAGAGACTTTCCAGATTCCTAAGTCCAGAAGTGTTCTTTTTCGTTAACACAGTTATTCTATTTTGAATTAGACTAAGTTCTTTCAAAGATTTTGGCAAACCAGCCGGTACTTCTTGTAACTGGTTGTCTTCAAGCAGTAACTCCCTTAGGTTTTTTAGGTTGAGAAATGCCCCGTCTGTAATAGTCATACCGTTCTTTACAGCAGGATTTTCATTCTGGGGCCACAGCTTGACGTTATGGTTTAGATCGATCTTAGTCAGATTTTGCAGCCCTTGAAATGATTCATTTGTTATGCGTCTGATGAAATTACCAGATAGGTCTAGTTCTGTCACACTTTTGTCCACTGTTTGGGGTACCTCGTGTAATCGACGATTGTTACATTCTGCAATAACGGAGCCATTTCGTTTTGTCTCATCGCAAGGATAGCTTCTAGAATAATTTGCTTCAGCGAAGAACTCACAGGAATCAGAGATTAGCAGGAAAAGGCAGGTCAGAAGCAAAAAGTGAAGAGTCATGTTTTCCTAAAGAAAATCAGAGTGGAGTCACAATATGAGAGGGGCAATATTTGCCGGGCATTTCATGATGAAATTCACAGTGCTTCAACCATACTTGGCCTGAGCTTTGAAGTGGGAGTTCTCTTAACTGTTAAATACACTGCATTAAATTAGGTTCCAAACGATTTTAGTTTTTGACCGTGTTCAGCTTCATGGTGCTCAAAGAAGTGAAAGATGAAGCTATCTGAGATGTGATGACAAGAAAACCTGAAAAGCTTTTGCAGAAGCACTCATCAAGATGCCTCACCACCATAACGGGCCTGATGCTGGACCCTGGCTATGGTTCACGCCAGATCTATAGCACAGCAAGCTATACATCTGTCGCTTCGACCTATTAGCATAACTCGATGAAACTTTGGCCAGTCCCAAGGAGAGTCCAGATCCGGAGATGACCTTTCACCTACACAGCATATATTTTATTGGTACTTCCCACAATTTTTCTATACCTCTATGATGGTATGTATCAAATTCTCTTATGTCCTAGCATGAAAGTGGACATTTTCTGTCGATAATAATAGCAAACAAAGTGTCACGTTTTACGCCAAACGTAAACATTTTCTCACCGATGTTTATGTTCCCAGTAACAAACGGGACAGGTTCTATTATTATCCACATTTTGTAAGTGAAGAAACAAACTCAGAGACTTAACTAACTTTCAGAAGGATAACACACTGTAGAGGGGAGACGAGTCCATCTGATTCCAACATGGCATTTTTAATCACTAACCATCGTGCTATACAATCTCATTTTGAAATCTTTATGCCAGAACAGTTCCTCAAATGTAGACAGCACTCAAAAAATGTTTTCTAAGGAGGCTACTATTTATATGTCCCTTATCATACAAACATTGGCATGAATAGCTGTTCTTCTGCTTTTGTAAACTTCTGTGGGGAAGACATGACGCTTTATATTTTTATGCATCCTTTGTAACATTTAGTAGAGTGCCTCACTTTCTGCGACTCTTTCAGGGGCTGAATATATTATTTTGGTAATTATACGAAGCAATGAACAGATTAATGTGATTGGTATGATCAAGAGTTATAGTCAAAAAAACTCTCAAAATCTTATTTCGCCGGGTGTGGAGACCAATCTTTACTAAACTATTTTTCACTAAAGCCCAACTCACGTCCTTATTGTGAGTTAAACCAAGTACGTGCTTTCTTTTTAAATTCTCCTGGAATTCAGGGTTAGTGAACTAACAGTCACTGCCATACCCTTCCTATATTAGAAAAGATTTTTACATGGATGTTGAGTATTCTGAGGATCAATAATTACTGCCATTTGTAACAGCTAAGGAAAAGCCAGCTCCTTATGAGATGAAAACTAAAGTGGAACAGAACTTCCAGACATTTTCAGTCTCTCGTAGTTATCTCCAACTACAGCACCATCAAGGTGCCGCTGCTTAATGTTTAACTTTTACTAAAAGAAAGCCCTGCTTTACCTGGTGTGATAGGCAGAATTTTAAGATGATTCCTATGACTTTTGCCCCTTGGTATTACTCCTGTAATTATGTTACATTATGCGACAAAAAGGAGATTATCTAGATGGCCCTAATCTAATCATATATGCCTTTAAAAGCAGAGAGTTTTTTCTGGTTAGTAGCAGAAGAAGAGTCAGAGAGATGGGAAGCAGGAGAAGAATTGGACACATAACTGCAGACTTAAAGATGGAGGGGGTGGGCCCCTGACAAGGAATGCAGGCAGCGTGTAGAAGCTGACAGTGGCTCCCTGTTGACAGTTAGTAAGGAAATGGGGGCCCTGATCTTACAACCACAAAGAACTAAAGCTGACTGACAGCCCAAATGAATTTGGAAATGGATCCTCAGCCAGAGCCTTGAGATAAGAGTCCAGCTGGCCAACACCTTGATTTTAGCCTTATGAGACCTAAAGCAGAGATCCCAGGCAAGCCTAACCCACAGAAATTTAAGCTAATAAATGTGTATTGTTTGAAGTGTTTCAGTTTGGGGTTATTTGTTACACAGCAATAGAAGACTAATACATCTAGGTGGGCTTCCCTGGTGGTGCAGTGGTTAAGAATCCGCCTGCCGATGCAGGGGACATGGCTTCAATCCCTGGTCCGGGAAGATCCCACATGCCGCGGAGCAACTGAGCCTGTGAGCCGCAACTACTGAGCCTGTGCTCTAGAGCACCAGAGCACCCGTGCTCTGCAACAAGAGAAGCCACCGCAATGAGAAGTCCGCGCACCACAACAAAAAGTAGCCCCCGCTCACTGCAACTAGAGAAAGCCTGCGCGCAGCAACGAAGGCCCAACACAGCCAAAAATAAATTAATTAATTAAAAAAGAACACTTAAAAAAAAAAAGAGAACTAATACATCTAGAAAATGTGTGTTAAAAGATGATTCACAGCTTGAAAATATGTAGCTTTTGCAGATGCCACTCCAGGTCTCAAAGTTCTACATCTCCACTGGGAGACACAGGTGTGCCAAGGAGGTAACGAAGCTCGGGGATGCGAGGAACTTTGGCAAGTAACCCAGGCAATATTATGTTTGCTCAGCACCTAAGCAGATCTAAGACTATGTGACTTCCAAGTGTGAACATTTTGGAAGTTACTTCCTGACTCTTCCTTGTCCTCTCCTAGCTAGTGGGTGGCCTTGGGGGGGTCTATTTGATGACACGCACAGCTTATTAGTTAGCTCTACAGTCTAGTGGGTTAAACAGACGTGAGTGAAACACAACATTACGAGATTTCAACGGTGACACAAAGAAGTAAGTGACACTAGAAGAGCCTAAAAAGAGGAGGATTTGACCTCTTCACGGAGGCTGGGAAAGGTTTCCCTGAGGAAGTGGAACTTGAACTGTGATTTTAAGGTTGATTTGGCATGTATAAAACAGAAAGAGGTCAAAAGAATGTCCCAGCGTATGCAAAGGCCCTGCGTGTATTCCTTTGATTTTCCCGTGCTGTGCCTTCAGAGGAGCCCTGGACAGGAATCAAGAGGGGCATGGTGTGGGCCTGAGACAAAGCACACCAGCTTTCAAGTCCTCAAAGTCGACTGAAACCTGCAGAGAACTGCTTGCAACAGTAGGACTCAGAATAAGAAGCGGGGCTCAGAGGATTGGAATGGCACGGGAGAGATGACAAACAGAGATGTTGCAGAGGTCCTCAGCATCTCCATGTCACTACGGTCAATGGACATTTTTCAGTCCTCGTCTGAACGAGCACGTGAATGTAAGGGACTGAAAGAAAGTCAGGGATGTTAAGAAAAGATGAGAGTGGATTTTGATCTTGATCTGAGGAGCCATGCAAGCCTTTGAAGGTGGTATCATGCTCATTATTCTACAGTCATCACTGGCAAGAGGGCACAGACCTTCAGGAGCAAGGTGATGGTAGCGTGAACCAAGTTGGTGGCAATGGAGATAAAGAGAAATGGATTCAAGAGATACTTAGGAAGTAACACTGAGAAACATGGCAATAGATTATAATGGGGAGGTTGGATTATGAGGGAGAGGGAAGAATTCACGGTGACTTCCAGGTTTCTGGTCTGTGCAACTAGATGAATGAGAGAGAGGGTGCCATTCACTGAGGGAAAAGATCATTTGGAGCTGGGGAAGCGGGGAGTGAATAGTATTAATTAAATTTGACATGCTGAACTTGAGCTGAGTTTGTGATCTTCCAGTGGAGACATCCAGTAGGCAGTTACATATGTGCATCTCCGACTCAGAGGAGAGTTCTGGTACAGGGATGAATTTGGGAGTCATGACAAGTACAGCCATGAGTGTGAATGAGATCATCCAGGGCAGTGTAAGCCATAAAGGATCTTCCACATTTCAGTTCTACAACAACAATTTTAGCACCTGTTTTTCTAGTACTTTTATGATTTCATTTTCTTCTATTGAAATATCTTATCCCACTGAAATTGTTTTGGCATAAAATGTGAGGTGGGGACCCACATTATTTTTTTCTAAATGGAGACCTGGTTGCCCCACCATCATTTATTGAATAATCTTTTGCTCACCAATCTGATTGCTCCCTTTATCATATGCTAACTTTCCTATGTATTTCGATCTATTTCTAGACTCTTACTCAATTTTGCCAATCTCTTCATCATTCACATGCTGGTACCACATGTCTTAATAATTACAGTTTTTAGGTATGCTGGCATCTGATAGGGCAAGTCCTGTTCATCATTCTTCTTTTGTGAATGGATCACTCCTATCTTACCTTCTAACAGGTTCTCACGGGTGTACACTAAAACTGTAGATTTCTATATATTAATTTTATACCAAATCGCTATACTAAATTCTCTGATTATTTGGAATAGTTGCCTCTCCATGTGATTTTCTTGGCTAAGCAATTAAACCGTCTACAAATAATGATGATCTTATCACCCTTTATGCAATCTAATTTATTTTTATTGTCTAATTGCATTGCCTAGTTACTCCAGAATCATGAAAAAATAATAGAGCAGAGGTCAAAAAAAAAAAAAAAAGCAAAGACTGACCAGTTAAACCACACACAGATGTAAATTCTGCCTCACAAAAAGCACAGTAAGCAATGCCAAAAGTGAAATAAAGTAGGAGAAAGTATTTGCAGTTCATATCACAGATAAGGGGGTGATATGTTTGATATGTAAAGACTTTTTAAGCATAACTGAAAAGACAAATTATTCAATAAAAAATGAACAAAAACATATTAACAGACAGTTCACAGAAAGGAAACACAAATGGCTCTTAAAGGAAAATATACTCAACTTCACTCAAAAAATTACAGAGATACCATTTTTCACTGATTCTACTGCGTAGGTGAGGCCACCTCTAAGATGGAGAGAAATCTGTAATATCTATCAAAATTGGAGAGATATACTTAGATTCAGCAATTTTAATTCTAGAAGCAGATTGTAAGAGAGACCCTCACATGTACAAATGCCTATATACAAGGATGTTCCATGCAGGGCTGTTAGCAATAGCAAAAGACTGGAAATAATCTAAATGCCTATGAGTAGTGGTCTTGTTAAATAAACCAGGATGTTATATTCATACAATGGAATACTATGCAGCAATTAAAAAGGAAAAGGTAGCTCTATATTCACTTATTCATTCATTCAAAAATATTTATTAAGCATGTACTTTATTTTGGGGACTGTTTTTTTTGTTTTTGTTTTTTTATGGTACGCGGGCCTCTCACTGTTGTGGCCTCTCCCGTTGCGGAGCACAGGCTCCGGACGCGCAGGCTCAGCGGCCATGGCTCACGGGCCCAGCCGCTCCATGGCATGTGGGATCTTCCCGGACCGGGGCACGAACCCGCGTACCCTGCATCGGCAGGCGGACTCTCAACCGCTGTGCCACCAGGGAAGCCCCTTGGGGACTGTTTTCAAGCTGGGAATATAGCAATGAACAAAACAGATGAAATTACCTGCCCCTTCGGAGGTTACATTACAAGATGTTAGATGGTGGAAAGTACTAGGGAGCAAAATAAGGATGGGAAAGGGGATGGTCACGTAGACTGCCCCTCAGTTGGGATATGTCTGACATCTTTGTCGTGATTAGACTGGGGTAATGGGTTTGGGGGAGGACAACCTGAGAGGTCAAGTGCCACTTGAGTCACAGCTCACCTAGGGCACATACACAACTTTCACTGTTGGTGCGGACCCTGATCACCTGGCTGAGGCAGTGCTTGTCAGCTTCCTATTATACTTTTTAATTATAGCTTAATAAAAAAATTTTAAAATTCATTTTTAAAAAGTCCCCTGGGGAACAGATGGCCAGGTGGTTGCAGACTCTTCTCCTAGAGTGGTAAACAGAGTGCTGTTGGTAGGCAAGACACTTTTATGTGGTTACCTGGGGGGGTCCAGAGGACAGGGCGGTGCTGTGCAGCCTTCCTAGCCTCAAGTTAAGGCCTCAACATCTAATTCCAAACGTGACTGTCACACAACACTGAGCAATTGAGGAGAAAAGCCTCTAGGAGGCGCCGGAGACCAGAAGAAGAGCCTTTTGACACTTCAGGATGAAAACGGCCTCCCAGAGAATCTGAGGCAACTTAAAACAAAGCTTGGAACATGGAAATGAGCAGAACATTGCAGAAAGGATTTCTGAGTGAAGAGCTTGACGTTCCTAACTCCACCCTCCCGAAAATGTGTCCTGAGGTAAGAACAGGAGTTGACAAGTTCCAAATAACTTCAGTTTGAAGAGAAGTACATGGACAGGAAGAGTGGGAGGCGGGGAGCAGGCAGTTAGCAAAGATGTTGAAGAGAAAACCCTGATTGTTCAGGCTTCTCCATCCACCTCAGGGCCTCACAGATGCAAAACGGACTGCAAGGGCTCATAAACATTCAAGGGCTCTGAGGTGAGACAGCAGAGCCCAAAGCCCTGGGCAGCAAGAGTCACACCTTTCCAGCCAAGTTCCTCCTCCTGGCCACACCCATGCCTCTGGCTTCCAAAAGTCTTGGCTCCAAAGGACATCAAAGGGAACCAGGTCCCAGAGAACTAAGAAGGATACTGGAGAGAATTTATCCCCATTAAGGTGTAACCAATGAATAAAAAACATCCAGCCTGGCAGAAGAAAAATGGCAACTCAGCAAATAAAATAGAGAAATGGCAACTACGCGGGAGACGCGGAAGAAAAAGAAGAGAAATGGCAACTCTGTAAATAGAGGGAAAAGGGGCAATTATGCAAATAAGGTAGAAAGTAAAACTATGCAAATAAAACAGAGAGAGACAGAGACAGAAAGAAAGAGAGAGAGGAAGAGAGAGAGGAAGGAAGGAAGAAAGAAAAGAGATTTCTGTTGTTTGAGGCTGACAGCTGAAGGCGCCCATTAAAGTGAGAGCAAAGGGCTAGAAGCCTACAAGGTGAGAAAGGGCATGAGAGGAGACCACAGCAGACAAGGAATGTGTATGAAGTTGAGGAAGATGGAAAGCAGGTGGATGAGTGGTAAGTGGTACAGCAGAGCAGAGAAGGCTAAAGCCAACCAGAGCGAGGTCAATTCACAGCATACAAGCCCCGAAAGGCTCCGGGGCCAGCGGGCAAGAGTCAGGGCGGCGGTATGCCTGGCAGGGCTGCACAGGGGACGGGTTGAAAGTCTGCATGAGAAGTTAGACCCCTCCTGATTCACTCCCTGAGACTTACTACCTCGAAAGGTTGAATCCAGAGCCTTCGGTTCAGGAATTCAGGCACAAGTGAAGGCAGGGGCAAACTGTCAAAAAGCAAACAGGAGGGTTAAAGCACAGTGTGTATCTGGAGCGCAGAATCCCATCCTCTTCCCTCCTCTGGCTCTGGGGCCTCTGACATCCACCTGGTTTATAAACGCCCCACTCCAGCACCCCAGGCAGGAGATTGGAGCATCTCATTGGGAAGATGGACAGGCACAGCAGCAGGGCCATGAGTGTAAAATTTAAGGGGACCCCCAAAAATGTAGTCATCAAGATGAATATAGTTTTAAAAAAGTAAAGTCCCTGATGGACTATATATCAGCATTAAATAACGACAGAATCGGACCCTGCACTTGCAAAGCAGTGTTTCACCTGCCTCACCCCATCCCGGCTCTGGTTCCAAGAAAACTTGATTTACCGAAATAGGCAACCAGCCTGAGGACCAGAGTTTGCCTATTTGATTTTTAAAATACAGCACTAAGATATTATGTATGTTGATTGCTGAGCTTTTGGGGACCCTATCTCCCTGAAATTCTCCACCAAACCAAGTGCTTCACTCTCCTCACCCTAGCCCTTGCCCTGCACCACAATAAAAATCCCCAATCACACTGGCACACCCTAACCAGAAGCTGGCTCCCATCCTACGCTGGGACCTATCGTTGGGAAGGCCAGTCCTTGCAGCTGAAGCTTCTCATTAGCTGTTTGGTGTCCCACTCCTGAGTATGAAATAACCGTCAGCGCCAGTCACCTGGAATTCACCCAGCATCAAAGAAAGATGGACACAAGCAAAAAGAAAAGACAAATCACAGACACAGCAATTGATAGAATCAGGTCTTCTGGCACCCAGGACAGTGGTTGATGCTTCATTTTCTTAATGCACATCCTGTCTTGTACAGATGCTCAATCCTCCCTCTGCAATTCTGAAATCCTTAAAAATCTGAGCACCAGAAGATTTTCGGGCTTTATCGTAACTTATTTGGCAGCAAAACCTGATCCAAACTGACCTAAGGCTAGTATGATCTTTATTTATCCACTTAGCAGGAGCCCTCTGGTTTCACGGCAGAAATCGCCATTGTGCGTAATCATCAGGGCTGCCGTCGGCCCATCGGAAGTATTCTCTAATAAATCCTGTATATACCATCTTCTCTTGCTAAAATACAAATTCTGAGCTTTGACACAATTCTGGCCTACAGGTTTCAGGTAAGGGACTGTGAGTTGATATTTAAACCTCCTTCACTGGAAACACATTAGCGATTCCTGAATTGTCCTTGGCATATATTAAATCAGAAAAGAGAACGTGGTTGTCAATGGGACCAAGTTATGACTTTCATGGGCCTGAGATACTTTGGCCCTCATGTGCCCCTTCCTCCATAAAGAAAAAAAATAGTAAAAATTATATTTTATGACCATGTTGGTATAAAGACAAATATAATCCAGGCTGGAATATATTCATTCTTTTGCTGATTTTTAAAAGAAATTAAAATCTTTGCTTGAAGCATCATGGGCCCGAGGTCCTGTGTCTTCTGTGCCCAAAGTGAGACTGGCCCTGGTTGTCAATGATGGCATCTTGGGGCTCAGATCAGGTCCCCAGAAACTCGACAAGATAAGTAGGAGACACTTACTGAAAAGCAAGGTAAATATTAGATTGGGAGAGGCTGAAGGGAAGGCCGAGGGTTGAGTGTAAGTGGCAGGAAAGAGGACCAGAAAAGGAGAGTGTTGCAGGTTGAATTATGTCCCCCCAAAATGACATGTTGACGTTTTAGCCTCTACACGTGAACGTGATCTTATTTGGAAATAGGATGTTTGCAGATGGAATCAAGTTAAGATGAGGTCATACCAGACTAGGATGGGCCCTAATTCAATGACTGATGTCCTTATAAGAAGAGGGAAGTGTGGACACAGACACACTTCGGAAAGAAGACCATGGGAAGATAGAGCAGAGATTGGAAGGATGCAGTTACAGGCCAAGTAACGTCAAGGCCTGCCGGCCACCCCCAGAAGCTGGGAGAAAGGCATGGCCCAGATTTTCCCTCTCAGCCTCCAAGAAGGAACCCACCTTGTTGACAACACCTGGATTTCAGACTTCCGGCCTCCAGAATTGGGAGAGGATAAATTTCTGTTGTTTTGAATCACCAGATTGGTGGTACTCTGCAACAGCAGCCCCAGGGAACAGATGGGAAAAGCAGAGAGCAGGGGAGTAAGTGCTGACCGGTGGAACCCACTGCTGAGACAAGTTCAAGCTGCCAGAAAAAGCCCTTTGGTCAGGCCAGTGAGCTCAGTGCATAGCACACCCTGCTAAGGATGACTGGGTCTACACGGTCTCAGTCTTTCGCTGGGTGCTGCCTTGGAACACACAGAAAAAAAAAATCAAGACCCATTTCTTTAAAGAAAGCATATGGGGCTGCCCTGGTGGCGCAGTGGTTGAGAATCTGCCCAGTAATGCAGGGGACACGGGTTCGAGCCCTGGTCTGGGAAGATCCCACATGCCGCGGAGCAACTAGGCCCGTGAGCCACAACTACTCAGCCTGCGCGTCTGGAGCCTGTGCTCTACAACAAGAGAGGCCGCGACAGTGAGAGGCCCGCGCACCGCAATGAAGAGTGGGCCCCCGCTCGCCGCAACTAGAGAAAGTCCTTGCACAGAAACGAAGACCCAACACAGCCAAAAATTAATTAATTAATTAAAGTACCCTTAATTTTAAAAAAAAAAAAAGCATATGAATCACACGCAAAAATGAAATTTGTGGGCTTCCCTGGTGGCACAGTGGTTGAGAGTCCACCTGCCGATGCAGGGGACACAGGTTCGTGCACTGGTCTGGGAAGATCCCACATGCCGTGGAGCGGCTGGGCCTGTGAGCCATGGCCGCTGAGCCTGCGCGTCCGGAGCCTGTGCTCCGCAACGGGAGAGGCCACAACAGTGAGAGGCCCGCATACCGCAAAAAAAAAAAAAAAAAAAAGAAATTTGCTTCACTTCCTGCACCCTGCCGAATATAGCATTGCATGCTACTGAGGAAGTAATTTCACAACCGTTTTTCTGGTTTCCACGGCAAATCAGATCTTTGGTTGGGTCCATGGTATACGATAAGCCCATCCTCTCCTTTGGGCTCTGAGGGAACCAAACGGCACAACGAAAACAACCTATCTCAGTCCCCACCTACATCTTCCTTTTCACCTTGGGCCCCAGTGGACACCAAAAACATAACTGTGAAAGGCCAGTGCAGTTTCAGGAACAGCTCAATAAAGCCTGCCTTAGCTGAGTGCACCCTGGGAGTCAGAGTGAGCCCAGGAGCCACGCTCAGAGCCCAGCCCATGGGGCGAGAGCTGTAGGCAGGGCAGAGACCACAAGTGCGGGGTGCAAAGGCAGCAAACCCCACCATGCGAGGCTAAAATAAACCCTGCAGGTTTTACCATAACACAATCTAGGGTGAAGGTGGTCTGTGAGGCATCTACAGCTGCCTTCCTGGAACAGACAGCTTTTTATCTTTTCACACCCCTTTCCTAGCCTGCAAGCAGCGATGTTGCAAAGCTGCCCCCTCCCTCCTCCCTCTTCGAAAGCTTCCTTTGCTAAGAGGTGATTTGCCTCAGACCATCTCCCCAGTTGCACCCCTTCCTCAGAATAGAGCCTGCTGATGCCCCCCTGACATGAAAGGATCAAGGGCACCTACTGATTATAAAATGTGATGAATCTGCCCAACTGAATGACTTAGCTGTTTGAGCATGACGCAGGACTCCACCAGAACTAAATGTTTGCCAAACTGGAAATATTTCTAATTTTTCATGGGTTCTGATGTGTTTGCAGTTGATATACTGATATTATGTATATTGATATTATTGATATTGATATAGTGATATTATGAAAGTAAATTAATAAAGAAATGGCTGGGCACACAGAATTTGTCACCTTACATGAAATTTACAGTTAATAATAGATACTTGACTTGATCCATTCCACGTTTGATGGATTCACTAACAGCTTTGGAAGACAAAAGAAACCACTACCACATTAAATGCACGTATCGATTTCATACAAATAAAAATATGAAAAATTATGCTGTTTGAATTCCAGGAAATACGGTAGCGTGTGTTTGTTGAGTGCTTTATCATGAAGCAAACACTGGGAGCACAAGTCATGCATTTTCTTGTCTGAGCTTCATAAAAATCAGTGAGGTGGGTGCTATCATAAGCCCCCATTTTACAGACATGGAACCTGAGGCTCAGAGGCTCATCTACCCAAGGTCACTTAGATGGTAGGTGGCAGACCGGAAAATTGAGCCTAGAGGTACCCACGTAGTTAACAAATTGGTACCAAGTGGCTGGTTGGCAGTGATCTGGTTTCAATTTTTGGCAGAAACACCAAAGCCATACCTGGAACCTTCTGGAATTAAATGCTGGGGGTATTACCCACCTTGCCTTTCCACTGATCAGTCTAACAGAGAGCACTTCCAGGTGCTCTGTATTCCACAGAACAACTGGAAATCCACTGATTCTAGACATATTCACCAGCTAGTGGCTCTTCGTAACCACTTGAAGAGTCAACACAGCCTGTATTGTTAATGCCGATCCAGAACCATGGGTTATGCGTTTAAATGTACTGTGTCTGCATAGCCCTGAATAGTTCTAAATTGGGGATAATACTTTAAAAAATAACAAATCCCTCAACTCCATTTAGTAACTCAGTTGAACTCAAATGGTACTTCACTGGAATGACATCCCCCTCAGTAGACCCCAGAGGTGATGCTGAGACACACAAATAATATCCAACTGAGTTTCCAAGCCTGACCCTGGGTCATGACGTCCTCCCCTGCGAGACATACCCTGATACTGTCAGTCTGGGTTTCCATGGGACTGCCTTCTCTCTCATCAACCCCCGTGCAGTTTGCAGGACTATTACATGAAAGAATGAGAAGCAGAATGAAGAATGGACTTGATCAAGTGCCCTCGCCCTGATCCACTGCCTCGGCTTTTCAGATAAGGCATACAAGGAACTTTGATTTTGCTTTCTGGAATCAAGCTAAGGGGCTAATGAATAAGCTTTGGGTCTTCCTGGAGGCCTTGTCAGCCCCTAAAAAAGTCTGTGCTCCTTAAGGAAAGGACCAAAAGAGCTGTTCAGATGCTGCCCGAAGACAGTGGCCCTCAACTTCAGCTGCCCATTGAGATACCTGGAAAGTTGAAAAGCTACGAATGCCCCAGCCCACTCCAGAGATGCTGATTCCATTAGTCTGTGGTTCAGCCTGGACAGCGGGATTTTTTAAAGCTCACTCTATGATTCTAGTATACAGTCAAGGCTAAGAACCTCTCCCCGAGGCCAGGAGTCGGCTAGGTCCTTGCCTTCCACCCTCCACCAATGACGGGGGTGGGGGGGCATTTTCCCAGTTTAGTTTTATTTTATCTTATTTCCACTTTCTTATAATACAATTATATTGGCTATCACAGCAGTTTACAAATATCAAGTCAAAATTGGATACGTTCAAATGCAATTCCATCTATGTCATTGGCCCTGCTGGCCTAATTCCTTATGAGCCCTTGCAGTCATTTTGTAAAGCATCAATTTCAGGGTAGACTTAATTTACTTTCAAGGTCTATAATGTGCATCACTGGATACAAAAAATGAACTTCAAGAGCTTATATATACATTAAATACTGGTAAAAAAAAAATAACTCCAAGAACTTCAATAAGCACTAAATGAGCGTGGAAAAAAAGATACTAAGGTAAATGTGGGATGGGAGTCTCTTGAAATCAGTCTTTGCAATGGCTCTTAAATCTCATTCAATTTTCTAGAAAACATACCATTTTTAAAAAATTGTAAAGGTTTTCAATCTGACAGTTCCTGACGGTAACAAATGCTGACCACCTGCTATGTCTAAACACTATAGAATATGATTACGGAAATAGTAACATCTTTACTTAAAAACTTTGAACAAGAAAAGTAGCAATTATGAATACACATTAAGCTCCTGGTAGCAGATGAAGTTTGGGCTTTGCCCAGGCACTAGCAAGCGGCCCGGAGTGAGCCAAGAGAGGCTGTCCTTTTCTGTGCAAAGAGCAAAGGACAAACACCTCCCCACCTGCTTTACCCCCAGCCCTTTCACTCTAGATGAGAATACCATTTCTGGCAGGACCAGAAAGTCATACCCCAGTTCAATTCCTAACTTGGAATTTGCTTCTTTTCCTCTTGAAAATGATAAGACCACTGCAGCATCTGATTTTTGAAATTTCCTGCACACTGGACCACTCTGTCTACATTTAGAGTTGCCCCAAGACTTCGCCTTTTTATATTGATTTGCCCATCCATCACTTTCTTTGGTCACATCATTTGCCACCAAACCCTATTTCGGGGTCAGAAATCCTCTGTTTTCTTGGAAAGCTTTGTTAAAAGAATAGAAGGAGCTTACCACTCTTCTGGGGTCGTCCTTCCTAATAGCTCATTCTAGAACCTGCAGTGCTGCGGAGTGGTACCCGCTGTGCTACGGGCGCACATGGACAGAAACTAACCAACTTCCTAAAACTGGCCGCTTTACCATCAGCAGAACCTCGCCTGTGGTTTGCAAAAGCTTATGTGGGAAGAAGGGAACTTGTGATTTCGTAACTGTTGCCAAATCATTTATTGACTATGCTGTAAAATTTCAAAACTGAAATGGGGGCGTGTAGGAAAAAGTCATTTATAAAATGATTTAAATATAACCCGAGCCAGATCGATCCGGTGCATTTTTGTTAGTTTGGGTTTATCTGTGTGTACGTGAGGGCGGGTGAGGGGTGGCTAAAAGGATCCTCAGCAAAATGTTAAGAGCAGTGAGCTCTGGGAAGCAGGACTGGGGGGAAATGAGGGAGAAATGGGGAAATTTTTCCTTTTCCTTAAAAAATTTTAGTGTCTTTTCTTCAACTTTGCCACAAATGTGTACTTGATTTAGAATTGCACAAACTCATTTTTTCTCATAGAATTCATGGATGTAGTTAAATAACATCTGCACCGCTTCGTCTTTGTTCCACACATTTCCGGGACAGCACATGGTGAGGTGGGCATGGGTCCCTCACCAGGCAGTGGCCACAGAGTGCGCATCTCCCTCCTGGGTGTCCCTGCACCTCAGCCAGTACCCGGCACGTATTATAAGCTCAATAAATGTCCACTGAATGAGTGAGTGAATGGATGAGCAGAAGCATGAGGCAGGAAAATTTAATTTCCTGATTTGCTCTGATAAGTGAATTGGATTTTAAGCTCTCACAGAGAAGGCCCTGGAAGGTTTAGCCACAAGCAGGAGTCAGCAAACTCCAGCGTGTGGGCCAAATCTGCCCAGGGAGCAGAGAATGATTTTCACAGATGAACATTTGCCATCGATCTGATGAGACAGAACACTAACTGTAAACTCCAATGAGGCAAAAAGTTAGCATCCCCCCACCAAAGAATCCCATTCTTCTCATTATTAGACCTATATTACAAAAAAACTGCATTTGATGATTATATTTTAAATGTTATCAATGAAATAATTGTGTCATGTGCTTTTCTCTTATTCTATAAGTACCTACATAATGCCCTCAATTGGCCTCTTGGCCTGCAAAGCCTAAAATGTTTACTTTACAGAAAATATTTGCTGACCCCTGGCCAAAAGAATAGTCTAGAATGGGATATAATGTGCTTCATATTGCTTTCCTCTCCTTGAACCGGAGGAAACCACATTGGGGACAGGGCGGTAGGGACCGACATTTCTCTCTCTCTCTCTCTCTCTCTCTCTCTCTCTCACACACACACACACACAATTATCATTTTTCCCTCAGGCCCTTGGTCTGCCTCTCTTGCATAACCTCTGTAAGACAATGTACGGGCTTTGGAAACCCTCTAACCACTGGTCCCTCAGGTGATTCAAGGCGTGACACATGGTGTGCGAAGGGATTCCTATGATGTCAGAGAACACGGCCCGTGGCTTCGTGGGCTCACCAAAAACCTGGGTAATAGTCACCTCAAAGACCTCATCTGGCCGCCACGCAGCCTCTTGCTTTCTCTTGAAACATTTGCTTGGAAATAAAGTTTAAGAAAGTAAGTCAAAATGACCACCAATATTGGAGTAGTGGAAAGCGATCAGCGTTTCTAGAAAAGCCAGACACACAGGGCCTGGCCTTCAGGCCACAGAATGTCGGCCAATCGTAGACCAGGCAGCTGGGATCACATAAAGCATGGCGCACACTTGGGTTATACTTGCCAACAGTCCAGTGCCCATGCCAGGCAAACAAGAAAAACGAGCTACTTAATTAAAATCAAATGAGCCATCACAGGTTTTTCCACAAAGCCAGTAACCATAAAAGATGAAAATGAAAATGGAATTGACACAAGGTCAGGACAGTCACAGCAAACCAGAAGTTTAGCCCACGTGGAAAGCAGTCCGAGGATCCGGCCCTCTGCCCAAGCCCAGAAACTGGCTATCAGGGGCCCAGTCTGCTCTCCCGGCCCTGCCCTGTGAGGGCACAGGGCTCCGGGCAGCTCTTCCCTGGTTCTTCCCTTTGCCATCCACGCTGACTCAAATCTTTATTTCGAAATGGAGATGATCGGTCATCAAGTGCTTCCACCTAGCAAGCCTACCAGACAGCACGCACTTCCCGGATGCACAAACCACCCTCTGGGGTGCTTGAGCCTCTCTGAGCCTCAGTTTTCTCAGCTCTCAAATGGGGAGAAGAATAACAGTATCTTTCTCTTACGGTGGCTTTAAGGATTAAATCATGCTTGCGGAACCCTTAGAACGTCCCTAACAGAGTGAACACTCAACTAGCAGAGCTAGGATTAATGTTACTACTCTCATTGTCATGGACTTCACTCACCTCTAGGCTGTTTCCCGCAGTAGGCCGGGAGGGCCACTCAAGGCGCTGGCTGTGACCCTCTCCTCTGGCGTCAATGAGCACCAGTGTACTCGTAGGGCCGCAGATGGCTTCAACCCATCAAGGCTGCAGTGAAATCCCGCGTGTGGACATACCGTGAAACCCTGGACATGGCTCAAGACCTAGGACAACATCAGGTGTTGGGAATCAGTTGTTTGTCCAAAATAATCAACATGAAATACAAAAAAGGCTAAAGCGGAAGGGGTGTGGTAAAAGAAACATTTCTCAAGCAAAGGATTTGGATGAAGAAATACACAAAAGGATTCCTCTACACAAGGCCAGATCTGATATGAGCCTGTTCTGGTTTTAAACTGAGGTGTAGAGCTCCTGAGGGGACAGCAAGCTGCCTTTTCCGATCAGTGCAGACACAGGTGACATGGGCCGCAGGAAGCAGGTATCGTCGGTCTGCTGGTTCTCCTGCTCTGGTTCGCTAAATCCTGAGCCCCGTAACCCACTTGCCCTGACTTACTCCTACCCCACTGCGTGCATCCCCACTGCAGAAGTTCTTGTCCATCTGTACTATCATTTCTCGTTTCAAACAAAAGCTTAAAGTGCTAGTCTATAGAATGCCTCAGTACCCATTAGAAAATGGCAGCCTTCTGCACGCAAAAGTTTGCTGAAAGCACTCTTCTTGTGGGCTGATGCATCCTCAAATCAGGGCACAGAGCTACATAAGAGGAGGTAGGGCTGGATTCCAGGCTCACTTGGTCATATGGCCAACTACCCTTGAGCAGTGGACAACCTGTGCAACTGTACATGGTGGCCCAGCTAAACCAAACTGAAACTCATTTCATCATGATGAATGGGACCATATCCTTTCAATAGCATCCCTGACTACCCAGAAACAGGGACAAGGCAAGGTCCCTGCAGTCCTCTGCAAATTCCCTTCTTGAGTCACTCACAGGTTGCAGACCAGTTATCTGAAAACCTCGGTCTTTCCATCAGTTGAAACATCTTCCTGTGTTTCCTGACATCAGTGTCCCCCAGATGATGGGCCAAGACATCAAAAAAACCCAGAGCACTCTACAGGTGGAAGGGCCCCTTATTTCATGGATGAGGGAACCAAAGCCAAAGGTCAGGAGTGCAATGGTGCTGGAGAGGACTCTTGGAATTCTCACTGCTCCATTTCTGCTTTTGTGTTCTTTCTCCCTTCGTGAACGCCCTAAGTGAAGAGTCCAGCAGTATCAAGTACTCCATCAATATTTTGAGAAGAGGATGAGGGTGGGTTTTCTGGTCACATCAACCTTTTGTTCTTACTCCCCACCTCTTTTATTAAAATCTCATCATTATCATCAAGTTTCTCTTTCCAGTGACAGATTGTGTATACACCAATATTAATTCTTGCTGCTCCAGGTCTGCCAAAGCACATTTAGGTCTTGACAGATGTCCCTAGATCAAAAGGGATGAGTGAAGCAGAAAAGCCCCCACTCAAGACACAAACATCCTCCTCCCTAATGAAAACTGAATAAAGTATGGTGTTTAATTGATAATAATGTATCAATATTGGTCTGTTAATTGTGACAGATGTACCATAATCATATAAGATGCTAATGATAGGAGAAACTAGGCGTGGGGTACACAGAAACTCTGCGTACTGTCTTTGCAACTTTTCTGTAAATGTAAAACTATCCTAAAATTTAAAAGTTTATTTAAATATTAAAAATAAGTGACTATGTAAACTGAGTAAGGTTAAGATTCTCTCCATATGTGTCTATATATACAAATATATGTAAAATAAAATGTGAACTTTCTTGCTCAAAACAAGAAGAGGAAAGACAAAGCTGTTTTCAGAGGATCAAAAGCAGAAGGTGTGGACACTCATGATGTGTCCAGAAAGCAATGAACACAACGAAGTGGGCCATCGTGGTCCTTATCTCAGTCCTGGTTACTTGCACAGGGCCTGGCATACAGCAGGGACTCAATAAAAATTCCTTGTTGAGTGAAGGTGATGGAAGTAGAGCTATCAAAGAAGCCAGATAAAGAGCAGTCCAAGGAGAGGCAAACCTGGACCAAACAGTACTGGGAAAAACAGAGAGAAGAGGATGGTTCTTCTAGAATGCAGCTTTTAACACCTCAGCCACTGCCCTCCACCCTACCTGCTTACAAAAGCTCTCCAGAGGATTTCCCATTGCCTTCAATATAAGGTCTAACTTGCTTAGGATCACCAACGGGACCCTTTCTGATGAGCTCTGTCTCCCTTCCCAGCTCTTCAAGAGCCAAGCCCCCCTCTGACCCAGCACTCGTCTTTCAGACACGCTTGCATTTCCCCTTCCAGGTCCTGCTCATGCACCCCTCTGGGCGCACGCTCACACTGCCCCATCTCACCAACTCTGAGACGCGTGTCTGAATCAGTCCCACTCACGGCTGGGGTGGACCTCCTGCTCTGTGCTCCCAAAGGGCCAAGCCATCCTCTGCTTCCCTCTTTCAAGGCTCTTATCATTTATTAATTGACTATCCCGTGCCCCACTCTGGATGGGGGCTCCCTAAGGACAGGCATTTTATCATTTTATCCTTGAGCACCCACCTCAGTGGCTGGGGGATAGTAGAAGCTAAGCTCAGTGTTTTGGGAATAAAGGGAGGGAGGGATGAAGAGACAACGGAGGGTGGGAGGGGAAGAAAGGATGTGTTTCGTAGCCATGGCTGACCCTTAAGCAGAGCTTACTATGTGCCAGGGATTTTTCCTTGATTAATTTCTTTACCTCTCCCAGGAACCCTGTGATGGAGGGACTATTATTCCCAATTTATTCCCAATTTTCATACGAAGAAACTGAAGCACAAAGAGGTTAAAAAAGTCATGTTCCTGGAGGAATCAGGCTCCCTGACTTCAGACTATACTACAAAGCTACAGTAATCAAGACAGTATGGTACTGGCACAAAAACAGAAGGAGAGATCAATGGAACAGGATAGAAAGCCCAGAGATAAACCCACACACATGTGGTCACCTTATCTTTGAAAAAGGAGGCAGGAATGTACAGTGGAGAAAGAACAGCCTCTTCAATAAGTGGTGCTGGGAAAACTGGACAGCTACATGTAAAAGTATGAGATTAGATCACTCCCTAACACCATATACAAAAATAAGCTCAAAATGGATTAAAGACCTAAATGTAAGGCCAGAAACTATCAAACTCTTAGAGGAAAACATAGGCAGAACACTCTATGACATAAATCACAGCAAGATCCTTTTTGACCCACCTCCTAGAGAAATGGAAATAAAAACAAAAATAAAGTAATGGGACCTAATGAAACTTCAAAGCTTTGGCACAGCAAAGGAAACCATAAACAAGACCAAAAGACAACCCTCAGAATGGGAGAAAATATTTGCAAATGAAGCAACTGACAAAGGATTAATTTCCAAAATTTACAAGCAGCTCATGCAGCTCAATAACAAAAAAACAAACAACCCAATCCAAAAATGGGCAGAAGACCTAAATAGACATTTCTCCAAAGAAGATATACAGACTGCCAACAAACACATGAAAGAATGCTCAACATCATTAATCATTAGAGAAATGCAAATCAAAACTACAATGAGATATCATCTCACACCAGTCAGAATGGCCATCATCAAAAAATCTAGAAACAATAAATGCTGGAGAGGGTGTGGAGAAAAGGGAACACTCCTGCACTGCTGGTGGGAATGTGAATTGGTACAGCCACTATGGAGAACAGTATGGAGGTTCCTTAAAAAACTACAAATAGAACTACCATATGACCCAGCAATCCCACTATTGGGCATATACCCTGAGAAAACCATAATTCAAAAAGAGTCATGTACCAAAATGTTCATTGCAGCTCTATTTACGATAGCCCGGAGATGGAGACAACCTAAGTGCCCATCATCGGATGAATGGATAAAGAAGATGTGGCACATATACACAATGGAATATTACTCAGCCATAAAAAGAAACGAAATTGAGCTATTTGTAATGAGGTGGATAGACCTAGAGTCTGTCATACAGAGTGAAGTAAGTCAGAAAGAGAGAGACAAATACCATATGCTAACACATATATATGGAATTTAAGAAAAAAAAATGTCATGAAGAACCTAGAGGTAAGACAGGAATAAAGACACAGACCTACTGGAGAACGGACTTGAGGATATGGGGAGGGGGAAGGGTGAACTGTGACAAAGCGAGAGAGAGGCATGGACATATATACACTACCAAACGTAAGGTGGATAGCTAGTGGGAAGCAGCCGCATAGCACAGGGAGATCAGCTCGGTGCTTTGTGACCGCCTGGAGGGGTGGGATAGGGAGGGTGGGAGGGAGGGAGACGCAAGAGGGAAGAGATATGGGAACATATGTATATGTATGACTGATTCACTTTGTTATAAAGCAGAAACTAACACACCATTGTAAAGCAATTATACCCCAATAAAGATGTTAAAAAAGAAAAAAGTCACGTTCCTCTGGCTCCAGAACTGTGCTCTTAACCACTATCCAATATTCTAACTATGCACAGGATCGCAGGGACTTATAAAAAGTCACCTAATCTGGCAAAGAGAAGATTATTGGTGACACTCAAGAAAGTAGTTTTGAGTGTGGTAGAATCCAAAGCTGGGTTCTAAGGGGCTGAACAGTAGCGGAGGATGAGACCAAACATGATCACCTCCCAGCACCAACCCCAGCACACCAGATGAACTTTCCAGAAGGACTGCACTGATGACCATTATCTCGGCTCCAACTCCACCGTAAGCATGGACCCATGAGCCAGGAAGCAGGTTTCTCTGCAGTCTTAATCCAATCTTTCCCAATGGTCCCTCTCAATAGCTGTGGACCTCAGTCCTGCTCTTCAGTTGACGTGACCGCCCTTCACTCCTTGAGAAGGGCCTATGCCTTTCCCAACTCTGCAGCCTCTTGCTGCGCCTGTAGAGGTCTGTCCTTGCCCCACCTCACCCCAGCGCTGTGAATCACAGGAGCTTGCATTCTGTGATGGGTGGGTGCCTCTCGGCCGTGAGCATTTGGGACACAGCTGTCGGTGTCCTGCCCATCTCAACTGGCACCCACGTGGCCAGGCCCACCCAGCAGATGTGCGCTCTCCGTATTCAGTCCCCAGGCCCCTCCCTGCCTCGTGGCATTTCGTCTCCTCTGTGCCAGGCACCCACCTAAGGCACTACCCATGTACATTTCCCATTGTGTTTTGGTGGTTATTAAAATATCCACTTTTAGAGAAGGAAGCATGCTTGCAAAGGTTCAGTAATTCGCCCAAATGAACCGAAAGCTCTGTAGAACTTGTCACATTCTGCCCTGGATTATATTTTGGTAGGTCCATCTTACATTCTCTATCAGACCGTAAACCTTTTGAACCCAAGTGCTCTTTTTTTTCGGCCACGCCGCAAGGCTTGTGGGATCTTAGTTCCCCAACCAAGGATTGAACCCGTGCCCTTGGCAGTGAAAGCACAAAGTCCAAACCACTGGACTGCCACAGAATTCCCCCAGGGGCTGTTTTATTTGTCCAGCTTGGCCCTGTATACTTATCGGTTGACAAATGTTGGTGAAAATGAATGGGGAGCACAGAGGATTATATTAATAGAATTAAGGGACGTTTATTATATGTAAATCTTTTCTGATTATAATATTATCAACATTACATAGTTCTAAACATTCAAATTCAGGAATGTACAACATAGATGAAAGCCCTCCAAATTCCACTCCTCAAAGATAATGACTATTAACAGTTTGGTCTGTGTTCTTCAAGATTTTTCCTACGTATGTACTGACATATCATCACAAACAATTCTTTTACAAAAATGGGATCATATGATATACACTGCTCTTTACCACTTTTTTTCACCTAGCACTATTTTAGATACATAGATCTGTCTTATTATTTTTGTTTTGTTTTGTACCTAATAGTTATGTTATATACATTGTATGGACATAACATTTTATTTAATGACTCTCCTACTGACTGACACTTGGGTGTCCTAAATTATTTTTATTGAAGTATAGTTGACTTACAATATTGTGTTAGTTTCAGGTGTTTTACTTATAATAGCCAAGACATGAAAGCAACCCAAGTGCCCATCAACAGATGACTAGCTTAAGAAGATGTGGTATAGGGACTTCCCTGGCGGTCCAGCGGTTAAGACTCTGCGCTTCCACTGCAGGGGGCATGGATTCGATCTCTGGTCAGGGAACTAAGATCCCGCGCATGGTGTGGCAAAAAGAAAAAGATGTGGTGTGTGTACACACACACACACACACACGCGCGCGCGCTGGAATATTACTTAGCCATAAAAAAGAAAGAAATATTGTCTCCTGAATGTCACAACAAACATCTTTGGAGGGAAAATAATTTTAGAAGAACCACGTTCTGGTGAGGAGAAGCACCAGCAGGATGGAAGAGAGTGATTACGCCACAGATGGAGCACATCTGATAAAGCAAGTAGGCAAAAGGGCGTGAACCAGGAGCGGGGGTGGGTGGACTTGTAACTTAGGAAGGGGAAGAGGAAGGGACACCTAAGGGAGGGCCACCGCTCCTTGCAAACAGGATAGGCTGTTTGGGGAAAGAATCTTGGTTTTGTGAGCTGGTGCGGAGGACAGTTACATACAACATATGTTGATGTTGAGGGGAGGGGATTTGAAGAAGTGCACGTCAATGGGTCTCCAATTTCTTTGTCATTGATATAGGAGGTGAGGTTGGGTACTGGGGGGGAGCACGGCTGGTGGGGGGGCGGGTATCAATACTAGAGGCTGAGAACATGCGAAAAGATTTGGGGGACAGCCACTTAATTCACATAGATGAGGACACTCTGAAAGCACGAGAACATTCTCTTAGGTTTGAGGCCCCGGGCTGGGTATGGAGAGGAAGACTCCAGAAGGTCTTAAATGGATTCCTCACAATCCCCAGGACCCCTTCTTCCCTCTCCGCACACCAACTTGTCTTTCTTTCCTCTTTCCTTCAAATCCTCTTTTCCCAATCTTCATCTCTCTCAACGTGGGGCTTTTAGAGTTGGAGGAAACCATTTCTGTTTCTCCCTTTCTGGATCTGCCACCTCCAAGGGACTTCAGAACCGCCTTCAGGGTCAGAAATTACTTCTGGAAGACCCAGCCCATGGCAAAGGAGTTAATAACCATCCTGCCACCAGGTGGCGCACCCTACCCAGTATTTCCCTTCCTGAACAGGCAGAGGAGTCCTTTTTGTGTGATATACATGGGATAAATTGAGTATAAAATTTTACACTGCTGCAAAGGTTAATAAACTACACATGTATAGGGGCTTCCCTGGTGACGCAGTGGTTGGGAGTCCGCCTGCCGATGCTCGGGAGGATCCCACATGCCGCAGAGCGGCTGGGCCAGTGAGCCATGGCCGCTGAGCCTGCGCGTCCGGAGCCCGTGCTCCGCAACGGGAGAGGCCACAACAGTGAGAGGCCCGCGTACCGCAAAAAAAAAAAAAAAAAAAAAAAAAAAAAAATTTACACATGTATAAAGGTCTTATTCTTCGTTTGGGGGCCGTTTCACGTTATGGCAATCCAAGCTTCCAAATAAAAACAAATTTTATTCACAATTTGCCATATGGGTCTCAAAGGTTTAAGATGCAAGAAAAGCAAAACCATGAAGCTTTTGCTCCCCCATTTGGGAATAGATAGAAAATTTTAACTAAGTAATGAGCTAGAGAAGTGTCAATTTCGTAAGTTATGAAAGATGTGAAATAAAGCTCAGACTTCCCTGTATCTATTCTAAATTCACTTACTGAGTTAGATTTTGAGAAAACAAAACAAAACCAGATTACAAAAGAAATACTGCCAGGTGGAAAATGTTCCAAGAGTAGAACAGGTATCCGGTGTCTACCAAATGCGAGGTACACAAAGACAGCTTCATTTCTGTGAATCGAGTTCGTTTCTGTCCCTGAGCTTTCATCCTACCTGACTCTTCCGAAGGTTAACTCAGACCCTTGCCTCCCAGGAATTGTACACAGTTTCCGGCTCTCCTGTAGTGACACACGGGGGTGTGTCTTCATCTTCCACATGAAGTTGGCAGGTCCCCTCTTTTCTCTGAATCAACAGGCCTCCCCAGCCCTCCCATTCCCTTCCCTCTTGGCTTCTCTCTCCAAAAAAAGGTGGAGAAGCAACCTCGCCTTTTGCCATTCCTGGAGACCCAGATGTCCCTGAGTAGCTTTACCTCCACAAACCCCTCATGATCCCCTAAGACTATTAGGCTTTTAGAAGACAAAACCCCAAGAACTCACGTACCCCGCACATGTCCCCCGAAGCAATGGGCACAGAGCTTAAGGTCAGCGTGAACGGGAATGAAGGAAAAGGAAAGAAAACAGACGACAATCTCAAAGATGACTGAGCCTCCCAGTGCGATCTTACCCGCTAGGGCACGGTTTTGCATCTAGATCACGTGCATTGGGATCATCTAGCTCTTATTTAAAATGCAAATGTCAGGACTCAAGAAACTCAGGAGCTCGAGCGCAGAGCCAATGAAGTTTGAGGACCACTCAGTAGCATCAGCAGCCCCCGGGCCCAGCTTGTTAGAGATGCAAATTCTCAGGCTCCAACTTCAGACCTACCGAATCAGAAACTGATGTGAGACCCAGCAATCAGAGGTTTAACAAGCCCCTCAGGTGACTCTGATGCACGCTCAACTCTGAGAACCGGTTGCCTGCATATTGGAATCACCTGCAAGATTTCAAATCCAAACGCCCAGGCTCTCCCCCAGACCAGTTAAATCAGAAGCTTTATCGGTGGGGCCCAGGCATGGGGATTTTTGAAGAACCTCAGGTAATTTCAACGACAGCCAAGGTTAAGAACCACCGTAGCAAGTGGGGAAACAGATCTGAATCACCAGGACTGTCTCACAATAAATATCTCCTCCCTTCTGGGATAGCATGGTATTGTCCCCAGCCTGAGACTCTCTGCAGTTGTAGCCCTTGTTATTGATGGGACAGGGTCGTCTTACACCTGTGTGTTTGCATGGATTAAACCCTTAAATATAGGACTTAAACCCGTAAAACTCCTTGAGGAAAACATAGCAAAAAACCTCCTTGACACTGGTCAGTGTTTTTTTGGATATGACACCAGAAGCACAAGCAACAAAAGCAAAGATCAGCAAGTGGGACTACATCAAACTAAAGAGTTTCCGCACAGCAAAGAAAAACGTCGGCAAAATGAAAAGGCAATCTATGAAACAGGAGAAAATACTCGCAAACCATCCATCTGATTAGGGGTTAATATCCAAAATACATAAGGAACTCATACAACTCGATAGCAAAAAGCAAACAGTCAACTTAAAAATGGACAGAGGATCTGAATAGACGTTTTTCCAAAGAAGACATACAAATCGCCAATAGGTACATGAAAGGGTGCTGGGCATCAGTAGTCATCAGGGAAACACAAATCAAAACCACAATGAGATAACCCCTCACACCAGCTAGAATGGCCGTTATCAAAAAAACAAGAAATAGCAAGTGTTGGCGAGGATGTAGACAAAAAGGAACCCTTGTGCACTGTTGGTGAGAATGTACATTGGTGCAGCCACTATGGAAAACAGTACGGAGGTTCCTCAAAAAATTAAAAATACAGTTACCATATGATCCAGTAATTCCAGTTTTGGGTATTTATCCGAAGAAAACGAAAACACTAATTTGAAAAGATATCTGCACCCCCGTGTTCACTGAAGCATTGTTCACTCTAGTCAAGATATGGAAAAAACCTAAGTGTCCACTGATGGATGAATGGATAAAGAAAATGTGATATATATATATATATATATATATATATAAAATTCAGCCATAAAAATGAAGCAAATTCTACCATTTGGAACAACATGGATGAACGTGTAGGGCATTATGCTAAGTGAAATAAGTCGGACAGAGAAAGACAAATACTGTTCGGTGTCTTTATAGGTGGAATCTAAAATAGTCAGACTCAGAATCAGGGAGTAGAATGGGGTGAGGGTGGCACTAAGGCAAACGGGAAGATGTCAGTCAAAGGGTACAAACTGTCAGTTATAAGATGAGTAAGCGCTGAGGATCAAATACACAGCATGATGATTACAGTTAATAAAACTGTATTTCACACTTGAAATTTGCTGAGTAGATGTTAAGTGTTCTCACCACACACTGCCAAAACTGGTAACTATTTCAGGTGATGGATGTGTGGTAATCACTTCACAATATATACATATATCAAACCATCACATTGTACACCTTCAATATATACAATTTTTATTTGCCAATTATGTCTCAATAAAATTGGGGAAAAAAGAAAAAGAAAACCGCCTGTCTAGAGTAATACACGTCAACAGCACGTCCACTGATAGAAACACAATTAGTAAAAATATTAAGATTCTGTTTACACCAAACTATACTAAATAGTCTTCTCTTATGAAAGCCAATTAGTTGCAAACACATGTTCATTTGTTCATGGGCACTAACCGCCTGCATGAAAGTATAAAGTAACGGCTGTACTTGAGACTTTAATAAAATGAAATTCTGAAGCCATCAAGTACCTTGAAAACAGGAGTGCAACCAGAGTTCTGCTTTATGAGTTTGGAAATTGCACTTTCCTGTTTAAATATGTGACATGTTCAACCATATGTGGTTCCTTTAAATCTATTTCTAGACATTAAGTATATTTAAGGCAGTCACATGTAGCAAACCGGTTGTAGATACAATTGCACAGCATCTTGTTTCCTCCCCTTCACTACTAAACTAGCTTAAAGACTTACCTAAGTCTCTGTTAGCAGACTTTAATGTGTGTGTAGGAATCGCCTGGGGACCTGGGGCTCTTGTTCAAACGTACGTAGATTCTGATTCATGAGGTTTCGGGTGGGACCTGAGACTCTGTATTTCTAACAAGCTTCCCGAGGGTCACTTCCATTTCTCTCAATTAAATGGGCACTTTGCAGTCCTCATCTTCATTTCCGTGGCATGTGACACCATCCTCATCATCCTTGCTTCCTTGATTTCTTAGACACTGCTCTCCTCGTTTTTCTTCTATCTCTGTCTCCTCCTTTTCATTGTCCTTTTCAGGCTCATCTTCTGCCAGCTGCGAACAATTAGAATTCTTCAAAGCTCAATCCCCCTCATCTTTCCATTTACTCCATACCTTGCCCTTAGCTCAGTGGTTCTCAACTGAGGGGAGGTGTATCTTGTCCCCCAAGGGACGTCTGGCAGAGTATTTGTAGTTTTCACAACTCCAGGGGAGGGGAGGGAAGGGGCGATGCTCGTGGCGCCTAGTGGGTAGAGGCTGGGGATGCTAAATACCCTACAATGCACAGGACAGCTCTCCCCTCAAAAGCTCCCCCCCCACACACACAGACACCTCATCCCAATAAAGAATGCTTTGTCAGTAGCGCTGAGGTTAGTAAGGGCAGTGCTTCTTAAACTGTAAAATGCCTGGCAAACACCTGGGTCTGTTGCTGAAATTCAGATTCTGATTTATCAGGTACAAAGTGGGGCTTTTCTAAGGAACTCCCAGGAGGCGCTGACGATGTTGGTCCAGGGACCACTGTTTGAATAGCAAGTCCCTAGACTACATCATTTCTGCACAAGGTGTCCGTCACTGTCATTGCTGCAGGAGACTTGAACTACGCATCTCTAGCTCAGCTCTCTTTCTTAGCTCCATAGACTGTGGCCAACTACTGACTCAGCATCTCCAGTTTGGGTATTGGAAAGCTCCCCAAATCAATATTACTAAGCCACACTTGTGATGTCCTACCTCCAAATACGGTCCTCTTCCAATGCTGTCTTGTCCAGTTAACTCATTTTTTACATCTCAGGTCGGTGGCTTTCCTTAGACAGCCTGCCCCTTCTGTTCCCCAACCGGACTCAGTTCTCTGATGTGTAACATGAGAATTACATAATCTTCTAGAACATTCCTCCTTTCCTTCAAAGCACTTGAATCCCCCTCAACACGACTATCTGATTGATGAGTTTCTGAATAAGCTCTGGGGAAACAGGGAATATTTCTATTTTTGCTCACCAGGGTCTCCTCAGCCCCTAGCACCATGCCTGGTCCATGGTGTGCACACAATAGTATTTATTGACTGCCTGAATAAAATGAATGAATGAATGAGTGAATGAATAAATGAGTACAACTGACAGCTTCTAAATACTACATCAATATAATGCAGAATACAAATTCTAAATAACTACATCCTACACTATCTCATAAATGCTGAAATTATGGAACCCAATCAATAATATAGAGTCTTAGAAATGATACCTCTAGCGCCCCTGAAGGTAAGGACTCTCTACCTCCTGTAAGGATGAGAAACCTGTAAGTTTTGGTCTTAGGCTTTTAAAAGAAGAGTCTTCTTCATTTCATGAATCCAAGCATGGCCTGACGTTTTACAGACTAATTTATTAGTATAGTTCATTTAATTGAGATTTTACTCATTTATCATTGATTCAGAATGGCACTTTGGAAGGAGTTTTCTCTTCTCTTTACATTGTGACATCAACTCCTGAAATGGGGAAGGACGGTGACTAGAACTTCTTTCCTTTTACCCCTTCCTACGCTTCTCACGGGAGACAGAACGACTTGTCGGATTGGCGACAGTGGGGAAATGGTCACTGCGCCTGTTTGTTCCAGTCTCCTCCTGGCTCTTGTTCTCTAGGGGCAGCCCGAGCAGAGCACACCCCCTCCTTGTTTCTACCGCCCTGAGGCAGGGTGCCCTCGCTCTGGGTTGAAAGCTTGTATTCCTTCTTCTTTTCTATCTGTAGCTGGGCGGAGCAACTCAATGGAGCCAGAGGGGTTGGAGAGTTATAAGACGACAAACGCAAGCTATTGGCATCAAATTTAGCAAATGCTGGGTCTTAACCCCCACCTGACGTCGGCGTGTATTGCTCAGCTGGAGAGAGGTATAAGTAACCAGGCTTCCCGCAGACCCCAACAACTCTGAAAAGTTCCCTTTCTAAATGGAATCCTAAATTTCCAAGTGAACTTCACCAAGGCTGGACTTGGTGCAACTTTGGTGTCCAGCGCCGCTTAGGGAGAGATCAACCCTGCCCATCACATTCTCGGAAGAAAGCACTTTATACTTTTGTATATAAACCTCGGTATGGTCTCTCTCAACAGAGCTTTCTAAAAGAAGTTTTATGAAAACAGGCTATATCAGGAAAAATGTAAACTCACGTGTGACAATGGAGAAAACCAATTATACCTAGAGTCAGTGGGAATATCAGGAGAAGGTGGGGAAGGGTAAGAACGGGAAGAACTCAATTCTGATTCTTGGAGGTAAAGAAGCGTCACAGGGTCCTATGCAAATGAACATGGCACTCCTTCGTACTTCTGGCTTTTCTTCTTCTTCTTGCAGGATCATAGGAAAAAGCAGAACTAGGGAAATATGGGAACTTGGATCAAGAAAAAGGGACTTTCCTCCGATAAGTTTTAAGCAGGAAGTGGTCAGCGTTCTCATGGTAGAAAGATTATGGAAAATGAAAAAATTATATTTAATAAAAAGCCTACAGAAATGAACTCTGGGTATCTGAGACATTTCTGGAAAGTCTGATGGACTTAAATTCAAAGAAAATGAGAGGAGACCAAATAGTGATTGAGAATACGTAATGCATGGAAGAGCTAACGAACGAAGTATCACCCTTTAAATTAAAAAAATTTTAATATACGATTATAATACATGAAATGTTGAGCATAAACTTTATACACAGCAGAAATGGCTAGTAGAAGAAAATTCCCAGATACTGTATGCTAAAAGAAAAAGATTAGAAATATTCACTGTATGAGGAATGTTCTATATATGTATAATAGCAAGTGAGCATTCCATCATCTGTGACTTGCTTAATGTTGCCTGTGGGAAGCGGGCATGAAGCCCCCAAGCATCATGTCCACCCAGAGACAGTTTTCATGAACTCACAGTTCAGTAGGATGAAAAAGACGGCGAATCCTCAAACTATTAAATTACAACAGGCTTTAAAGATGCCATTTATGGGCTGGGGTGGGGATGAGGGGGTGGTGGAGGAGAACAGTTAGTAGTTAGATTATTCAGAAATAGACAGGGAGAGAGTGCTCAGTGAGTGAGACTGGAATCGAGAGAGCGACAGAGGGCACTAGAGAGATGCTAAGAGGGTGTCACTGCTACAAAAACCACGGTTTAACATGGGGGTCATGCTGTATGAAAAGAGGAAATGTGTCATACGGAAAAGAAGGCCGCTCACCCGGTTAACGCAGGTTTTTCATCTATGCCTGCACGTGCAAAGGGCAATGCACGGCCAGCCCCATCTTGAGACACCAAATCAAACAGTGGAAATAAGTGGTCAAAACAAAGATTTGATAGTCTGTGGTCTCCAATATTTTTGACATTGCCGTCTCATCAATAAACAACATTGAACACACAGCCCTCCCTATTTCTGTATCAATACACTGGGTATATGATAATATAGCCACAGACACACTTTCTAAAAGATGATTATATCTATTCTTATATTTTCTTCCCACACCCCACTTTGGAGACCTAGCCAAGGGTCTCAGTAGCAGACCGGCAACACCCATGAGGTTCCATTAGGTGGCACTCTGCACCGTATAGGTAGAACCACAGTCAGTGTCCAATTCAGTCAGATACTAGGAAAATTACAGTCAAGACATCCTTTAAATCATGAACACAAGCAGCAGCTCTACTAGTCAGGACTTACGGGACTGCGCATCAGTTGTCCACCTGCCTCTGTCTCTACCCAAATCTGCTCAGTGTGCTTGCCCAAACTGTCTTCACATTTCAGCCCTGGACAGAACTGCCAATCCTGTACGGTTCGCTTATATCCCTCCTGAAAACAAGTGCCTAATGGGAAGCAATTTGAGCTGAAGTGCAGCTCCATTTCCAAGCAGTGGGTTAAGAGTGCTGAGGGTTATACACAGAAGGAGAAAGAGAAATTGAGCATACCTGGGGGTTCGGGCTTTCTTTGCTGAAGTGATCCCTGAGTTAACAGTCCCTGGTATCCCAAAGGAAGATGTGGCCCTTCCCAAACGGGGCTCTGCAGAGCAGCTGCTTCAGAAGCACTTGGGCTAGTTTCAGAAATGCAGAGTCCTGGGTCCCAGAGATCAGGACCTCTGGTGTGGAGGCCTGCAACCACATGGTTTCCAAGCTCCTTCGGTGATTCTGATTCCCTGTAAAATTGGAGAAACAGCTGACCTGGCTGGACAGAGCTGGGTCAGTTCGGGGCAGGGCCATCTACTGCCCCTGTGACCTTGGCAGTTGACTTAACATGTCTGACCCCACCTTCATCTCTGAGTTAACCCATCCTCTTTGACACGGGGCTCTTAATACCAGCCTCATAGAGCTGAGGTGAAGATTTAACAGAATAAATGAAGCCTTGAACTTGGCTTTGCTGCTATTTTAATAAATATGATTCCTTCCCTCCTCTTCCTCCTGCAGCCCCCACTCGATAACACTGTCCCGGTACCAGTGACTTCACCCTCCGCCCTTCATCCTAAGATCCTCCTTGCTCTCTCCTCACCCTGTCATCCCCTTGGGGGCCTGTCCTCAAGAGTAGGAGCCAAATTGGTGATTATTTTAAAACTCATTCTTCTAATTCAGCTTCCTTCGAAAGGCAACTAAATGGTGGGAAATGAGGACCTAGGGCAGTGAGATGGGCACTGTAAACCATTTTATTTAATGCATATCACCTGCTTACAAGGTCCTGCTTGGCGGGCCTCCTCTTGGACCTGGCGCAGGAGTGTTACCCACTGTTCCAGGGTGACTGCAGGACAACAGGCTAGTTCTAACTGCCCAAACAGCCCCCCGACCCCTGCTCTTCTTAGCAGCTTGGTCCCCCTGGACAATGGGCCTCAGATATGGGTTCATGGAGATGTTCCTACAAACTTCTATGGCTCAAGACGTAAGTTCAGGAAATTCACTATTCTGAAAGCCTCTGGAATCTCTGACCCGCTACATCTCCTTGGCCAGTGAGAAGTGAAGTAGTCATGTGTATCATACAAGACAAAGATGGTGCCCTAGTTGGCTGTCTCTGTCTGGCCTTTGCTTCAGGGGTGTCACCAGCCAGAAGGACACTGAGAACCATTTTCTGTGTGTGGAAGCATCTGCCCGCCTCACCCTGACCACTGGCGGGCTCTAGGGATGTGTGAAAACTGCCACGAGGCCACGGGGGCTTCCTGTTATCCTCCAGAACCTAACAGACTCTCTCTGGAGGGTGCTTGTTGTGAGACACTGGGACTCAAACCTCCTCAGTCAGTTTGTCTGGGCTCTTCCAAAACAATTAATATAAATGACGAAGAGGGAGAAGGGATATATACATGAAGAAATACAATCATTGAAATGTCATGGCAAACACGTTAGAAATTAATTACAACCCAGCAGTAGGGTCATCTTGAGGCAGAGCACCAGATCTTACTCAGTTTCTTAACCCACATGCTTGAAAGTTGGGATAAGCTGAAAGAATATGAGTTTGAATGTGACAGAGAGTCCGGCCAGTGTCACCCAGGGAAGGTTTCACCATGCCAATTACAGAAGCTCGTGCTCACTGAAGCAGGTGGGGATTTACTCTGTATGTGTGGGAAAGAGACCAGTTTTAAACCAAAAGTACACACCAAACCACCGCTTCCGAACAGAAGAATCCACCTGCAACAACAGCTCTTTCTGTTCATTCTTGTGTAGGACACGAGGCTTGCCGTGGGTGCCTAAAGCCGAAAAGGAAACTGAGAGGGAGGGGAAGGCAAAAGAAGAGAGATGGAAAAACATATAAAACCCCAAACAGTGTGACACTGCCCTGTTGTCATCTCAGTGTCACCAGCATGGATGGCCCGTGTCACCAGGCCTTCTTCCACACAATCTCATCACAAGTTTGGGACTTTCTCCTCTCTTTGTAACCCTTCCCCTTCACTAGGTTGGTTGGTTGGTTGGTTGGTTGGTTGGTGCCTCTCGTGTTCTCCTTCATTACATTAACTCAATGACAGGGATTCACTTTCAGTCCTCGTGTTCTCCAGAGAACATCTTTTGAGTCGCCCTCAATCACGTTCTTTGGTCATTTCCCTCCCACACTGATATTTGTACTTCAGAAGATACAAAGAATTCCCAGTGCTTCTTAGGCTCAAGGGCTCGAGCTTCCAGCAGAGGTGACTGGTGGCATGTCCCACTACTAACTGCTCCTGAGGCCTGGTATCCCAAGGCTCTAAGGAGGGATGAGCTTCCACACCAGGCCAGTAAATCTGTCCCATAACCAGTGTTCTCTGCCCACTTGAGGGCGTGCAGGAGAGGTACAGGACAAATCAAACCTTATCCCCACCCCCGTTTTAAAACTGGGGCATAAATACCTCACAGGAGATGCAACCTGGTTCTCTCTGGTTAGGATGAGAAGGAGGAAGTAAATAAAAAGCATGTTTTATGGGGGTGGAGGGGGACAGGTTCCTGAAAAAGAGGAGTGTGCATCCTTGCTGTCCCCATTACAGTTTCCTTGGAGACTGGGGAACAAGACGCCCAGGTTGTTAAGTCACCACTGCCCCCCTCATATACTCTGTATTCCCTGACTACATTTAAGAGACCAGCTGGACCTAAGACCATTCAGACAGATAGAGCTGGAAGTAGATGTGAGGATGGGGCCAAGAGACCCTGAGTCAGCAGCAGGGCTATGGTTAGACTCATCTTCTCTCCGTTCTATGGGCTGCAAACACTTGCTTTGCCTTATTCTCAGCCTTAACACTTACCTGCCTAATGCTTCCCTTGGCTTGGATCCTAACAGATGCCCAAGTCTTGCTGAGGTACAGCCTCTATCCGAGGAGGAAGGACACACCCTGGCCAGGTTCAGGGTTGAAAGAGGCTGGGAACCCCTTGATGGTAGAGTGGGATTTATGGAGAATCAGGAGTCCCTTCTAGAGCAGCGCCAACCAGAAGCGGGTCAGCTGAGAGCAGGACACTCAGAGCTTGGCAGGAGAACTAGCCATCATGCGCTCCTGGTGGCCTGAGTTGGTGGCTTTTGATCTGTGCCATCTATGAATGGCTCCAATAGAACAAGACTCCACAGAAGACTGTCAGGAGGTTCAAAGAGTGACTTGTCGAGATTACAAAGGAATTAAAATGAAAACCATCTGTTGAAGTGCTTTTGGTCATTTCTTACAACAAACCACTGTACACAATCTCATGTTGAAATACGTTGTGGTTTCTGAGTTGCATTGTTCTCAGTTTCCCTTCCTCTTGATCCATTTCAGATATTTAAGTTGTCTTCAAGTGCTTCATGAATCACCAAAATAGCTTAAACCTTATGTGTGTGTGTGTGTTTTTTGGCTGCACCTCGTGGCATGCGGGATCTTAGTTCCCCGACCAGGGATCGAACCCGTGCCCCCTGCAGTGGAAGCACAGAGTCTTAACCACTGGATCACCAGGGAGGTCCCTGTATTTATGTGTTTTAATAGAAGAAAGTTTATCATGCCAAAGCCAATTTTTATGATGCTATCTTTGTTTTCACCGAAGAAGGCATCTATGAAGTACAATCAAGTTTATAGAGGTTGTCAGATCATTGGCTCTATTCAATCCAGAGATTAATTTGGGAATTTGTGACTCTTATTAATTGATTATGTGTCCTTTGGAAATAATTTATATACTGTGTATGGATAGCCATCCTTAAAGTAAAACCTGTGGCTTTTCCACATACGAGGAAAATACAGTATCTCCCAGCTCATATTCTCAGATGTGAACCCTTACACACTATCTTCCAAAGGGCACAGACACCTCTGTAGATAACTTCTTTCACGAAATAAAAGCAAATTGGTCACGTTTCAAACTTTGAACTCATGCAGATTTATACCCACTTGGAAGGTGTGTCTTCAGAACATCTTGGTCCTTTCTGTTCTTTTTCTGAGTAGTGAAGCCGAAGCTCAAGACTGAGGCTTTCTCAGTGTTAAGGTCGAAAAACCTCTGTTCCTCCCCCGACCCCCAAATTTAAAGGAATCCATGCAGTTGTCATCCCTGCCTGATAATTCTAAATAAATACACGCTCTTGGGGTCCTTCTTCAGAGTTTACCACCAAAATCGTCTAATGTTGATGGATCAAGGTTTCAGATGATTATAAATATACAGTATTAGTTAACAAAGCAGTTTGAAAGATCATTGGATGAGGCAATTTTTCTTTGGATACAGTACTTTTCAATGCAGATGAAAATATTTGTCTTAGCTTGGTTGCTATAACAAAACATCACAAACTGGGTGGCTTAAAGAACAAACATTTATTTCTCACAGGTCTGAAGGACGGAAGTCTGAGATCAGAGTGCCAACACGATCTGGTTCTGGTGAGAGTCCTCTTGTGGCTTGCAGACTGCCCACTTCTCTTTGTATCCTCAGTCCTCTGGCTGCTTCTTCTAAGGCAGTAATCCCATCATGAGGGCTCCACTCTCGTGATCTAATCACCTCTCAAAAACCCCGCCTCCTAATACCATCATATTGGGGGTTAGGATTTCAACATATGAATTTGGGGGTGGGCACAAACATTTAGTCCACAGCAATATTTAAGCAGGTAAATTATCATCGAAGGTGAAGAGCATCATTTTGCATAAAGGCAGAGCACTTTATTTTTCTCCCATTTGTAAGGAGACTATGTCCATCAATGGCAAAGATGTTTCTATTTCCCCACAGAACCCAATAACAGGCCCAGGGGAAACGAGCGAGGAGCACTTGAGCAGCAACCACCTGTTGGGTGCCAACACTCAGTCTGCACAGAAGGGGGTGCTAGATTACACTCAAGCAATTGGTTGAGGAGTTAACTGTTTTTGTTTTTGGTTTATTCCCACTAATTAACTCTGGTGCATTTTAATGTCATATAGGTAGACCCTGAGCATTTTTTTTTTACCCTATTTCCACACATACCAGTACTTCTTAAGGGTAGAAATGCAGTTCTTCTCAATTTAGTGACTGTGTGTTTACGTAATAATCACAATTCCAGGAGAATCAAAGTGCCATGTCCTCTACTTGCCACCCTTCTCCCAACAGTATTTTATACAGGAGCAGAAGGCAGAGACTCAACTGCAAATGGAGACAGAGAGAGCTAAGAAAGATGACTTGACGCTTATATAAATCCCAATTTTCCAGTTCCTCTGTCATCTATCGGTGACTCCTCTCCAATATGGGCAATCTCAGGGCTTGGAAAAGTTTAAAACACTCTTTTGGTGGGACACGGATGAGCCAATCTAGGCAGCCGAGCCTCTCCTTGGTAAGTTAGGCAGTCACATTTTGCAAAGAAGGGCTAGGCTGTCTCTTTGAACACCTGACTGTAGGTCACGTGATTGTCTGTGGCCAGGGCGTTTTTCAGACACTGCCAGAAGTACGGATGAGCCTGTGGGTTTGTTGGCCACTCAAGGACAGAACTCCCACAGAGCCTCTTCCGGAGCTGGAGAAACTTGGACTTCTGAAGGGGCTTCTCAAGGAATATCAAGATAATTACGTCCACTTTTTCATCCATGAGCCTCTGATGGGACAAGTAAAATGCTATCTTAAAATTCTCAGTCTTTGCATACTTGTCTGTCATGACAAACACTGTCTTTTTGCTAAGCTGTATGCTCTGGGAAAGATTTTCCAGAACAGGCTGCCCTGGTAACCAGTCCCTTTCCTCGAGACATAAATTAAAACATTTCTCTCTTGGGTCTTCCAATTTGGCCACCAGCTCATCCAAAACCCACTCTGTCACTGCTGGGTCTTTAGTGTCATACACAATAAAAGCATCGTAGCAAGAATTTGGTGATATCAGACGTCGATAGCCCTTTATTTTGGCCTTACAGAAATGGTAACTATACCACACATCCCAGAAATAGAGATGGTTTGCTGTTGTGATCATCATCAGAAAGAGAGCTGCCGATATGGAAAGTGAGAACAGGACGAAGTTAGTCAGATCTAACTCACAGGTATATAGATCCAGAGACACTACACTCTGGCCCTTGTGTGCTCCTGGTCCCATACAAGTCACATCTGTGGCCAAGTAAGGAATCGTCACCTCTGTATGGTTAACCCACCAGACAAACCACACAGCATCACAGTTGCACAGAAACCGATTGTGATGCAAAAACAGAATGTTCAGGTTGTTGAGGACGTTTTCTGGAAAACTAGTCTTTTGGATAACCTGGATTTTATTCGAGCTCAGGTCCAGATGCCGTAACTGGAAAGCATCTTGTAGAAAATACTTTGTCAGGTGCCTGATTTGATTGTTCTTAAGTATGAGTTTCTTGAGGCTGTGGGAACAGTTGGATAATCTCTCAGGGACAGTCTTCAGTTGGTTGTAGCTGAGGTCCAACGTTTCTAGATTGCTCAGGTACTGGAGTCTTCCCCAGTTGAAAGACGTGAGCCCATTTTTGGCCAAGGAGAGAGTCTTCAGATTTGGAGGCATACCATCAAAAACTCCACTAGGTAAGAAACGCAGGGAATTTTCAGAGATGTCTAATTCCTCTAAGCTCAGCAGATTCTTAAAGAGTTTTAAGTATCTATTATCACCATCTCTCCATAAAATATCCAAATGATTGCCTCTGAATTCCAGAATTTTAAGAGATTCGCTCTCCATGGTCCTGCTGGTGGAGGTAGCAATGTCATTGTTGTTCATCATCAGTTTCTTCAGAACCTTTAGGTTCTTGGTGAAGTTTAGCATGTGAGTTATTCCTTCTGATTGAAAATAATGGCTGTTACTACTTATATCTAGGACTTCCAGGTTGCGTAGCTCCTCAAATGCCGTTGAGTAGAGTAAATCAAGCCGATTGTTAGAGAAGTCCAAATATTTCAACTCCACTAAAGGCTGAAATTCACTACCATTAAGCGTCTGGCTAATGCTATTTCCCGATAAGTTTAGGCATTTGAGGAAAGAAAGATGCTGAAACTCAGAAGACTTGATAAAAAATATATTATTTCCACTTAGGTCCAAGGTCGGCCCATACTTGTAACAATCTTCATTAAGAGACAAGAGAGAAGGAGGCTCTTTGCTTTTGGACCTGCAACTCCTTGCAAATTCATCATACCTGAAATAATGTAATGCTTCAAGGACGTGGGGCCCATGACCTTCTACAGAAGTTCTCATGTTAGAGCAGAAGCCATCTTCACTTGAATCTCCTGAAGGTGATATTTTATTCACTGAGAGATCTATGAATTTCAATGTTTTAAATTGGTTAAATATGCTGAGGTCAGCGATTTTTATAAAGTTAGTGCCAAGATCAAGAACTTCAAGATTGGAAAGATTATGTAATGGGGAGAGGTATGAACTTCTCAGCTCTTTAAAGACATAGCCTTTGATCCGCAAAACTTTCAAGTTTTTCAGTGAAGAAAATGCATCTGACAGATTCATAAATGCACGATAGACCTGAAGTTCATAATTGAAAGACAGATCCAATTGGACAAGGTTGTGGAGAAGATGCAAAAATTTGGCATCCCCAATTTCTTTGGCCAAGAAGTTTTGGGAAAGATCTAGTTCTTTAAGTTTGTTAACGTTTTTAAACCATCTTTGGGGCACATGCTGAAGAGAGTTACTGTGTAGACGTAAAATTTGTAATTCTGTCAATGCATCAAAAGCATTTAGGTCGATATGTAGGGGAGAATTATTTTCACAGGGTGTACAAGGAAACGGAGCATTATAACAACGAGGGCAATTTCCACTTAGGTCAAGAACTTGCAGTCGATTGAGGTTATTAAAATCATCTTCTTGGATCTTCGCAATGATGTTGTTATAAAGATAGAGTTCAGTTAAAGTAGGTGGCAAAATAGTGGGGACAGCTGAGATATTGTTGTCTTTTAGGGAGAGCAATTTTAAATTTGTCATATTTAGAAAAGCATCTTTTTCAATGGAAAACGAAACATTACAAGGATTGCGATAGTAACAGTTTTGGCCCAGGTAGAGTATTTCGAGGTTGGCCAGTTCTGTTAGGTTCTCTTTCATGATCGAAAAGATGTTGTTGGCCTCAAGGCTCAGCAGCTGTAAGCTGGGAGGAAGATCCTGAGGTATTTCTAGAAGCTGGTTTCCATCCAGGTAAAGAGATTTTAAATAAGTGAGTTTACTAAAGCTGCTGGGTTCAATCTGCAGCCTTCTGGTGCACACATTGTCTTTTGGCCCCGGTCGAACAGGTACACAGTTGCATCTGAAATCGATCTCTACCAGGTGGTCCAGCCGGTAGAAGGACGCTGGAGAGATACCCGCTATATGGTTAATGGTGAGGGTGAGGTTGGTGGCATTGGTGGGAATGTCTCCAGGAATTTCTGTCAAATGCTTGTCTGTGCAGTCCACGATCACATGGGCGTTTGGAGCATCCAGAGTGACATCACAGGGCAGAGTTTTAGGAAACCATCTAGCCCCAAGGAGTTCGGAAATTAGGATCATGTTAAAAAGGATGAGAAATTGTCTCTTCGAGGTCCACATTAGAAACACCTGAAAGTATAAGAAAGAACAAATGGCCCTTCTAAAATACACCAAGAATCAGAATTTAAAATTCCCGTTTGCTGCCTCTCTTTTGCTACATTTGAAACTAAATAGTCCGGGTTGATGGTTCTCACCGGTCTAAACAGCACCCCGACCTCCACCCCATGACTGTAGTTGTCAATTACTGAGGTTCATAAAAAATTTAGTTACATATTTAGCTTTTAGCATCTTAGCTTTTCAGTATTATAGCTTTTAAGTTGGGAGAAGCAGCGTTTTCCTATTCACTGTTATTTAGAATGCTGCAATGGAAGAGCCATCAGTTAGCTGCCGAAGTCTGAAATTTGAGAGGGGTGTGCGGGGGTGAAGGAATGTTAAAATGCAGCTACATCTGGAAAGAAAAACTTCAGTGCAGTTAATGTTTGTTTGTTAAGCCTGCTCTGGCACACATTAGAAGAGTCCTTCACAATACTCGAGCCTCTTAATATTCTAAGGAGGGAAACAAAGGTGATCCATTACCCCCATTTTACAGATTAAGACACAGCTCAGCGATATTAACTGATTTGTCCAAGGTCGCACAACTCCCGCCATTTTGGCACTACTATCTATAAGCCGGGCTTTCCTCTTGGGCTGTTTTTGGAAATCATCTCCGAGATGATTTGGGGATGAACGTTTTCCCTACACATTGGGTTTATATTACACAAATTTGGAAAGGGGAGGGTAGAGAGTCAGGGCACTGCCTGGGTGACCCCCAATGGATCAAACAGGATACTCATGGGAAGGAAAAGGGAGGGGCTGTTAATAATTTATGCCAAGACTACAGGCATAAACTAAGACTCCCTCAGGCCAACTGAGACATGTGGGAACCTACTCTTAATGGCGATTCTTGGGCATCCAGGTTTAGCATGAGAGACACTTGCACCCTGGGAAGAAAGACCTTAAAAGGGAACATGGGACACACTTGAAGAGCTTTACTAACCATCATATTAACTCGAGCTTGCCCTGCGTAGGGTGGTTTAACCACAGGCTTGCTCTCCAGTTTCAGGACTTGTAGCAGTATTTTCCTGCAGAACACTGGTTTTCATTTAACCGGTGTTTATCCATGGAATGATCCAGCCTGTGTCTCTACAGCAGACTTCCAGCTCCATTAATGCTTCTGTCCTCCCAATTGACTGAATCAACCAGTCATACTGATATCTAATAAACCAAGTGTCTACTTCCCTTAATTCCTCCAATGGAGGGTAAATAAGCAAAATTTCCCCTCAGTTTTCTTTTTTTTTTCCGGTACACGGGCCTCTCACTGTTGTGGCCCCTCCCGTTGTGGAGCACAGGCTCGGGACGCGCAGGCTCAGCGGCCATGGCTCACGGGCCCAGCCGCTCCGCGGCATGTGGGATCTTCCTGGACCAGGGCACGAACCCGTGTCCCCTGCTTCGGCAGGCGGACTCTCAACCACTGCGCCACCAGGGAAGCCCGAGCCCTAACTTTTGATCACGGTGTCCAAAGCCTTCCATAATTTGGCTCCATCTCCTTGTCTAGGTTGACTGCATACAACTCCCCTACCAGCTTCTCTAATCACTGAGCCCAAGACCAGCTTGCAGTTCCCTGACCTGCAAGCCCCTCCACCTGGAGTCCTCTTCCCTACCATTGCCACCCACCAGAATTCTGGTTATCTTTTAAGGCTGTACTTCTCAATCTGGAGCAGTCAGATCCCTGGGAAGATGTGGCAAAGGCCGGGAGTATGGGAAGCCCTTAGCTAAATAGTGTATCTTCCTTGGGCATCAATCTTACTCAAAGATTCAGGAAAAGCATCCACCACTCAGGGAAGAGGGATTAAGTCAAGATGCGGGGGAAGGGCTTTAGAAGAGGGAAAGGGGATAAGTACAGTGAGCTATTTGTATGGTCCCTGATAACAGGATCCCAGACCCTGAACCCATCCTCAGCTATGCTTCTGTCGGAAGACATGATGGGTTCATGAATCCCACTATCAAAAGGCAATAAGTAATGCTGCTAAGAGTGATATTAAGGACCAGGGAGGTCCAGGCAGGGACCAAATGGATAAATGACAAAGACAAATCATGAACCAGGTGCCCTCTTCCGATCCCATTCCCAGGAGCTGGGTCCAGCAAACCACTGACCTTAACACACTGGAGACCATGACTGTGACATTCGCAGCCTCTATACATGGACATATTATAAATTACAACGAATGCAAAATTAATCAGAAAGTCTTTTTCTCCCTTATTTCTGAACTTTTTCTCGCACCTGTCCACTTTTCTCCTTGTCTGCTACCCCAACCCTACTCCACTTTGCCACGAGGTCTCACCCTGTACTACACACTGGCTTCCGACCTGCTCTCCCTTGCCCCCTTCCTCCTCCACAATTCATCCATCAAGAGCATCAGAGCAGTCTTTATAAACACGAATCAGATCAACTACAACGATTTCTTATTACATTTTGAATGAAGTCCAAAGTCTTCACCATTGTTTATATCGTGCATGTTCTGACTCCAGCCTATCACTCTGACCTTGAACCACCTTTCCCCTTCTTGGACCACACACCAGACATCCGGCCTGTTTTCTGTTCTGCACTTGAGCCAGTCTTGGCACTTGCTGTTCCGTCTTCCCGAAGTTATCTTTCTCCTCCTCTTCCCACAGCCAGGTCATTCTCATCCCTTGGCTGTCTGCTTAAATGACACATCCTCAGAGAGGCCGTCTCTAGGCAACTTTTCTAAATACCCTCCCATGTAAGAATAGTGATAAAGGCAGGAACAGTAGGTAACTTAGGTAGCATTTACCATATGCTGGGCAACGGTTTCAGTGCTTTACATATATGAACTCATTTAATCCTCATAATAACTGCATGAGGTCTTCGACCCCTTATCCACAGCCTTTGGACCTAGATGTGTTTTGGAACTCAGAATTTTTCGGATCGTAGAAGGTAATATGGTGCATGTACCTCGTATTATGTAATACTCCAACTGGAGTCTGGGGCAGCATCTCATAATCAAACACACAAAAATTTGTGCAGTGAAGCACAGGACTGTCCACTCTAAGTGAGATTTTAAAAAAGGAAGAACAACAACTACTACTACTACTACATAATTCGGTTCAGGTCAAGATGCACTTCCAAATGAGTTCAGATCAAGTCGTGTTTGCCATCAACTGAATTAGGACAAAGCTTTCAGTTAGGGGATTTTGGAATTGTAGACCTCTATTATCATTTCCATTTTACAGATGAGTCAACTGAGGCACAGAGAGGTATATGTACTCTGCACTAGACTACTCTGCTTTATTTCTTTCATAGCCTTAAGCACCATCAGAAATTATCTTGTTGATCGTTTATGTGCTTCTGGTTTACGTGCTTACTTGTTTTACATCTATTCTGCATGAAAACGTAAGCTTCAAGGGAGCAGGGTCTTGTGTGTCTTCATAAAAGACAATGTCTGGCACTTAATGCTGCATTATGTTTGCTAAATACATGAATGAAAGAATGAATGCATACATGAATGAATAGTGAAACAGGAAAATAGTTAAAAGAAATTTCTCCTTGGAGTAGGTTCCTTCAGACTACACCCCCAGTCTCCTCAGGGGTCACATTCTCCCTCTTCTATTTGCCCTGGGGTTCCTTGGGGGGAAAGGTTTAGGAAGCTCTGCTTTTATAATGCCCAGTTCAAACCTATCTTCTTCAAGAAGCTTTCTGGGATCAACCCAGACAGAAGCAGTTGCCTTCTCCTCTCATCTCCTACTTCACTGATTACATGTTGAGCTTGTGAAAAGAACTCCAGATGGAGGTTAGACGAACTGGGTCCTGCCCTGCCTTCATAGTTCATTCTCTGTGTACCCTTCAGAGGTGGGCACTGTGCTCAGGAGGAGATCCCCTACAAGAGGATGATGGACACAGAAATAACAATATGGGATACCAAGGACCCAGACAACCTTCCTAGATCAAGACAATGGGCTTGGACTAGGAAATTCCCCAACAGTTCTTTAGCTTGAAACTGTACCAAGTATCTGGTGAGAAAGAATTTATTTAAAAAAAATCAGAATTCTACTGACTCATTCATTCTTTCATTTGACGAATATTGATTGGATACCTACTAGGAGCAGCAGATATAGAATCTCTGTCCTTAAAGAGCTCAAAGCCTAGTGGAGGAGGGAAAAAATATACAGATTTAAAATAGAATGTGGGGGACTTCCCTGGTGGCACAGTGGTTAAGAATCCACCTGCCAGTGCAGGGGACACGGGTTCAAGCCCTGGTCCGGGAAGCTCCCACATGCCACGGAGCAACTAAGCCAGACACCACAGCTACTGAGCCTGCGCTCTAGAGCCCGCAAGCCACAACTACGGAGCCCACTTGCCTAGAGCCCGTGCTCCGCAACAAGAGAAGCCACCGCGATGAGAAGCCCGTGCACCACAACGAAGAGTAGCCCCTGCTCACTGCAACTAGAGAAAGCTCACACGGAGCAACAAAGACCCAATGCAGCCAAAAATTAAAAAATAAATGAAAAATAAAATAAAATAGAATGTGGAACACCATTAGTTCTTTCCAGATGAGATGCTGCCACTTGCATATGTGTAGATTAACTGTATGTTGTTCTTATTCCAGGAGTATTTCCTGATACTCCCAATTCCTTTTATTATTCTCAGAGGCTCCAGAGATTGTTCTATATCTATATATTTTTCCCCTTTCTTTCATCTCATAGTGATAGAATCTCCATTTAGAGTTGGGCATATGCCACTCTGAAAAAAGATTATATTTCTCAGACTCCCTTGCAGCTATGACCATATGACTATGTTAAAGCCAATGTGATGGGAGAGGAAGTGAGATGTGTAATTTCTGGGACATGTCCTTAAACAGTGAGACTCTTCCCCTTCCTCCTGTCTACTTCCATCCGGCTTCTTGTAATATGGATATTGTAGCCACCATCTCGGAATGATGCAAATGAGGAAAATGTGCTAGGGTTGGTGAAGCAACAAGGTAGATGATCCAGAGTATGTAGATCCTTGCATGACCTCATAGAGCAGAGTGGAAACAAAAGCTCTGAACTGCTGACTTCTAGGAGTTTATGAGAAATCACAAGATTGTTATGCTCAGCCAGTGTTAATTGGAATTTCTATTGCATGACTGCAAACCTAATTTTAGTGGCGTAGAATTTAGAATGACACAAATGTACATACCTATGAAACAGAAACAGACTCACAGATACAGAGAACAGACTTGTGGTTGGCAAGGGGGGTAGGGGAGAGATGGACTGGGAGTTTGGGATTAGCAGATGCAGACTAATATATATAGGATGGATAAATAACAAGGTCCTACTGTTGAACATGGGGAACTGTATTCAGTATCCTGTAATACACCATAATGGAAAAGAATATGATAAAGAACATACACATTAATGTATAACTGAGTCACTGTGCTGTACAGCGGAAATTAAGACAACATTGTAAATCAACTATACTTCAATAAAATTAATTTAAAAAGAAAGAAAGAAAGACTCAGGTATTGGAAACTAAAAAACTAGTGACCCATGTTACGCTGTCACAAAAACACTTGATACTACTGTCACCTATGCTACCTTGGAAGGCAGAATACCTGCCAACTGTGACTTTTGTTTTCCCGGTCTTATTGAAATATAATTGACATATAGCATTGTATTAGTTTTAGGTGTACAACATAATGATTTAATACATGTATATATCGTGAAATGATCACCACAGTTAGTTACCGTGCATCACTGCACATAGTTACAATTTTTTTCTTGTGATGAGAACTCTTAAGATCTACTGTCTTAGCAACTTTTAAATATGCAGTATAATATTATTAACTATGGTCACCACGCTGTACATGACATGCCCAGAATGCCAACTGCAACTTTACTCTTAGGGGAAATGGTTTGACAGTATTCATAATGATGGCATGTGTTGATGACTTCTTCTTGTTCTAGGCAATCTTATGAGAGAAATGACCTATAGGGCTGAAGTTAGCCTAGCAGGAATGGGAGGCTAACTTTAGCTCCAGTTCTGCAAGCAGGGATAGAAGGAAATATAGCTTTGCTAAGTGAGGTTTTCTCTGCCTGCAGCCTAAACTCTAAAGATGATTAAGACTTCCTTAATTTGGGGCCTTGTGGGGTTGAAAAAGCCAACTGCCTTACCCCAAACAACAGCAGATGTCACAGATACAGCTTGAAGAGGAAGTAAGTGTATGCTCTCATGCATTTTTCGAGCACTTTCCATTAAGCATTTTCTAGCAGACAGTGAACGCCAGTCCAGGGCCCAAAAAATCTGATTAAGAGTGTTGCCTTCCTCTTGACTCAGACAGCCTCTGGGAAGTTGATTAAATTCAGAGAGAAGAACGCTGAGAGAATACAGAATCTTTAGACTTAAATGGTCTAAAGCTGCTCTGGCCAATGTGATAGCCACCAGTCACATGCGGTTGTTTACATTTAAATGAATTAAAATTAAGTGCAATTTTGAAATTCAGTTCCTCAGTCACACTAACCATATTTCAAGGGCTCAAAGTCACATCAGGCTCATGGCTACCGTATTTGAGCATGCAGATATGGGAACATTTTCCATCATTGTAGAAAGTTCTATTAGACAGTGCTGGTCAGGGCCAGGGCTTGGCAAACTTCTTCTGTAAAGGGCCAGACAGCCAATATTGTAGACCAAATTGAGGCTGTTATGTGGCTACTTAAATAACTATTTAGAACATAACGAATTAAGGTGGTCAGAACCATTCTTACCTCACAAAATCAGGTGGTGGGACAGATTTGGTCCAGAGCTCATAGTTTTCAGGCCCCTGGTCTAGACAAAACCTTCCACTTGCACATGGAATTAGCTCTAAGATCCAGGCGACTCAGATACAGAGCTGGCCCTCAGCCATCCTGCTAGTTTACCTTTCCAGGGGTCTTGGTATCAACTCACCCATCGCCCCCTCTAGGTGCTAAACACTCTGAGGTTCACGGACTTGTCTTTACTTGTGATGATGATGCCTGCCACCTCCTGAGCACAAGATAAGTATCTGCTGAGTAAATCAAGGCTTTGAACATTCTTCAAATCCCATGGAAGGCTCAATGATCATAAATAGCAAAGTCTTTCCAAAGATCAGGTTTTTGACAAGGGGACGAGGAGAGACCAGGAGGGTTGGGGGCCTCTAAAAGAAGGGCTGAAATGGGAAAAGAGCCACAGAGGACAAAGGGGATGCAGTCAGAGGGAGGCTGTGGGAAGCAGACCCACAGAAGAGCTCTAGGCAATCTGCTGTCTCAGAAGTTCTGGCCCCTTGAGCCCGAAACCCTAGTGAGAGCACAGAGCTCATTTGTCTCTCCTGGGAACAGGCACAGCCAGGATGGGACTGTCCCTGTCTTATACTCAGTCGTTGAGTCCCAGCCCAAATGGCCCTTGGAACGCTGTATGCAAGGCAAGCCTTCTCTCGGCTCTCTGCGCAGGCTGCCTGGAACTCACAGATGGACCCTGATCAAGCAGGTGAGGAAGAAACCTGAGTCAATGAACAAAGCCTTTCTAAATTTGTTATTTACAGAGAAATAATACCTTTGAGGCTTAAGAACGAAAAGATATTCTTGAGAAGATGATTTTAAAATGTGAAATATTCCTTTATTCCCATGGAAATTTCTCCTTTCAAACCATGGGCAACTACCTGCTTCAGACTGAAGCTAGGACCTTCGCTTCAACTAATGCCATTTTCAAATGTAAGCGTTCGTTCAGCATAACGCCAGGCTTCTTTTTTTTCATTTCATACAAATAATCCACGTTATTTTGTTTTTTTTTTGCTTTTTTGGCAGTGATTGCCCCAAACATAAGTCTTTCAGGAATTTGATTTGTAAAATAGCATAATACACCATAATAGGCCCGGCTTTAGTCATGAATCATAGCTAATTACACATGCAAATACACTGGGTAAATTTGGATGCTCAATTTGTGAGCTAATTGTGGTAAAAATGGGAATGTTTGATTCTGTATGCACAGGTGTTCTGTTCTCTCAATAATCTCCTCCATGCAAGGCACTACGTGAGATGCAGGAGGGGAATGATGATGAGTTAGACACCATTCCTGCCCAATTAGGAACCAAATTCCTCCACCGCTGCGTCTCAGAAGCCGTGTATATTCCCAAGCAGAGAACTCTCTGCTTTCAGGGAAATCCACGGCAGGGGAGAAAGAAGAGTTTGTGGGATGGGGTCTAGTCAGGCCTAAAGGTAAGGCGGCCTGCCCACCCTTCAAACAGAAGCTTGAATACACAACCCTCTGAAGAGGCGACACGTGTCCCATTAGATGCCTCATTTTTGTGGCAGGACTGTATTCAGAAGTGTATTCTCCTGATGTGACATCCATTTTAGATTCCTGCTAGAATGCCTACAGTTGTAGAGCTATGACTCCTAATAGGAAAACACATGGACTTAGATGAGTCTAACTTTGTGCTTTGCTGACTGTTTTTAGCTTCACGACTTTGCAAGCTCCTGACATGGATGCAATCTGAGGACATAGAAGGACAGATGGCAGGAGGGAGGAAATGAGTTTCAGTGGTTTGAGTTTTGCAACAAGTTAGAGGAAGACCAGGATTAGTCTGACTTCTCATGTTTATGTATTCTGGGGCTTAGCTCCTGTGAACTCAAAGTCAGATCAGGAGTCAGCCTAGAGATTATCATACTAAGTGAAGTAAGACAAATATCATATGATATATGTAGAATCTAAAAAAATTATACAAATGAACTTATTTACAAAATAGAAAGAGACTCACAGACATAGGAAACGAACTTATGGTTTGTTTGGGAAAGGGGGGAGGGATAAATTGGGAGCAGCGGATTAACAGATGCACACTACTATATATAAAATAGATAAACAACAAGGACCTACCGCAGAGCACAGGGAACTCTACTCAATATTCTGTGATAACCTACAATGGAATAGAATGAAAAAAGAATATAGATACACACACACATATGTATGTATGTATAACCGAATCACTTTACTGTACACCTGAAACTAACACAATATTGTAAATCAACTATACTTCAATAAAAAATAAATAAAAATTAAACTTAAAGAAAGTCAACTGCTCTGATGAACATCTACTGACTGAATTCTCCTAAACCTTGATTTTCTCATCTACACACTATGGGGACTGAGCTAACTGACCTCAGTGCTCCTTCCTAGACCCCCAGAACCTCAGGCTGCTGTTCTTTCACAACAGTCTAAGCAGGGCTTCACTGGTGGCACAGTGGTTAAGAATCCACCTGTCTATTGGAAAAAGTGCTGCAATGAACACTGTGGTGCTTGTCTCTTTCTGAATTATGGTTTTCTCAGGGTATATGCCCAGTAGTGGGGTTGCTGGGTCATATGGTAGTTCTATTTTTAGTTTTTTAAGGAACCTCCATACTGGTCTCCATAATGGCTGTATCAATTTACATTCCCACCAACAGTGCAAGAGGGTTCCCTTTTCTCCACACCGTCTCCAGCATTTATTGTTTCTAGATTTTTTGATGATGGCCTTTCTGACCGGTGTCAGGTGATAGCTCACTGTAGTTTCGATGTGTATTTCCCTAATAATTAGTGATGTTGAGCATCTTTTCATGAGTTTGTTGGCCATCTGTATATCTTCATATATACACTACCAAATGTAAAATAGATAGCTAGTGGAAAACAGCTGCATAGCACAGGGAGATCAGCTTGGTGCTTTGTAACCACCTAGAGGGGTGGGATAGGGAGGGTGGGAGGGTGACGCAAGAGGGAGGGGATATGGGGATATACGTATGCATATAGCTGATTCACTTTGTTATACAGCAGAAACTAACAGAACATTGTAAAGCAATCATACTCCAATAAAGATGTTTAAAAAAAAAAGGCAAAAAAAGAATCCGCCTGTCAACACAGGGGACACGGGTTCGAGCCCTGGGCCGGGGAGATCCTTCATGCCGTGGAGCAACTAAGCCCGTGCGCCACAACTACTGAGCCTGCGCTCTAGAGCCCGCGAGGCACAACTACTGAGCCCAGGTGCCACAACTACTGAAGCCCGCGCGCCTAGAGCCCGTGCTCCGCAACAAGAGAAGCCACCGCAATGAGAAGCCCGCGCACAGCAACAAAGAGTAGCCCCTGCTCGTCGCAACTAGAGAAAGCCTGTGCGCAGCAACGAAGACCCAACGCAGCCAAAAATAAATAAAATAAATCAATTTAAAAAACAAAGAGGGAGGGGCCCCAGGCCCACGCTGAGGATGCCTACAGGGCCTAGTCGGCCATCCCAACAAGGAGCGGCAGGCCGATCCATGGCAAGGTTTTCAGCCGAAGAGTGCTACGGTCTGACTTCATGTTAGAAGGATCATGCTGGTTGCTGTGTTGAAAGAGACAACGAGGGGATGGGTGGAAGCGTGGAGACCAGGCAAGAGGCTATTACGGTAATTCAAGCAAAAGCCCCAGCTGGCAGGGGTGGAGGTGGTGAGAACTTGCCAGATACTGGATAGATTCTGAAGGTGAAGCCAAAGCAAATATGACTTCCAAGTTCTTGGAAGCATGTGAGGGGAGGAGCTGCCAGCAGCAAACATTTCTGGGAACAAAGATACCGGTGGTAGTTCCCGGGGCCAAGAGGGTCAAGAGGGTATATCTGAGGATGGCAAGCATAACAGCATGTTGTAATGCTGGTGAGAGTGCGGAAAAAACTTCCCCAAACCCCCATCGTAAATAATAATGCCGAAGAAGATGCAGGAGAGACAGGGGAGGAAAGCAGGGAGGTGACCCAGCGCACTAGCGGGGAGACTGGCTTTGGCAGGGATTATAAAAATTCCATCCTTAGTTTAAGAGTCTGCAAATTGGTTCACCTATCTCCCATCCTCCTTTGAACCTGGGCAGGCTTTTTTCCGTATCTGGAGGAGAGCAGCCGAAGAAGCGATGTTGCAGGACTTGCCAGGCTGGGACAGAAAAGGTGGGAGTGTTTTCACCTCACCAAGCACTCCTTCTCTCGTGATCTCTTTGTCTCTCTCTCCACTTGAACTGGAGCTCTGAGCCACCAGCCTTGGAAGAAGCCCGGGGACAGCACAGCTTCCATATTGGAGAGACCACGTGGAGCCAGTGGCAGCCCGCAGCTGTGGAGTCTCCCCATCCAGGCACCAGAACTGTGCGGGGGTGAGTCCAGCCCCAGACACCGACTGCAAGTGGCGGACACACCCAGCGCCACAGACGCCTCAGTGAACCCAGTCAACCCGTGGGCCCGCCACATATAACACTCCAGGACAGTGGTGGTATCAAGCCAGTGGGTTTTGGGGGGATCTGCTACACGATGCTGGGTAACTGGACAGGAGGTCAGGCAGGACGGGTGGGTGCAGAAGCTCTAGGCGGGCACACAAGCAGAGGGGAGCCAGTGGGCCATCTCTCCCAATTGCTCTTCCAATTCTCTGATGCAGTCGGGGAAGCAGGAAGCTGGGTTATCAGCTAAGAGTGAGCAGCCGGCACGAGGGGCTGGGGGTAGGAGAGGGGAAGGTGGAGAGAGCCCTCCAGGAAGACGAAGTTGGGTGTGATTACCTGGTGGCAGGTAGAACCTCTCACCTTTCTGTATTGCATCGGTATTCCCCTTCTGGTCTTTATTATATAATTTTGCATGGCTATGATCTGGTTAGATTTAATGACTTGCAGCAAAATTCTTCTCCATCCTCCGCTCATCTACCCAGTAGCCAGTCTGAAGGCCAACATACCTGCGGGCTACTATGAGCCAGACTTCAGGGGACAACAGCTAGGTGCCCTCAGCTACCCCTCCCATTTATTTTTAAGATCACAGAGCAGAAAAAAAGCCACGTTGCCTGAGTTGAAAAGGAAGTCCTGGAATATGCATTTCTGGTGGAGGGAGTCACTGAAACCAAGCTATGGAAGCAAAGGATGTCATGGCGCGGGGGGGATCCCGTAAATGGATGGGCTGCGTTGAACCAGAGGTGATGGCCAACTGGAGAATCAGGAGAAAGAAACCTGGAAGAGGCAAGGAGTGGGGAGCAATTGTGGGAAACCCCTGAATTTGAATTCACTAACCTTTTGTCACGTTGCCATGACACTGAATTGTTTGAAAACCAGATGTGCACTGTATGTATCACCCTAGGGGCTAAGGGAGGGGCAGAGAATAAGGGAAGTTATGTGCTATTGTTTTATAGGCCAGCCTCCACTGGGAATTTCCCTAAAAGACTTAGGACCAAATATCCCCTTTTTGCAAATTCTGAAATATTCCTAATTATAGGCTAACCTCTGTAAAATGTAATTACCATGGACATCAAAGTTTCATTATATAACAACCAAAAAATTAAGTACAAGGATATAACCCACTTACTTAAATAAAGAGACTTTGTATCATTTCCCTTCTACCATTTTAGCCCAACAGACCTAGCTTTCAAAATAAAAGAGTAAAATGATATAAAGTTGTCTTACATAAATTAGGAACTCAACAGCTACTACGCATCACAACAGGCACCCAAGACCGTAAGATATTAAATCTTACTTGACATTATACCCTATCCCCCTTTTCACATAAAGCACAACTGGCACATTTTTTTGTAATGGGCCAGTCACAACTACTCAGATTTGTCCCTGCAGCGCAAAAGCAGTTATAGACAATATGTAAACAAATACACTAACAATAAAGCTATTGTGGGCACGAAAAATTGACTTTAATATAACTTTTATGGGCCACAAAACAGTATCTTCCTTCGACTTTTTCAATCATTTAAAGAGATAAAAAAAATTCTTAGTTTGTGGGCTATACAAAAACAGGTGGCAGGCTGGATATGACCCACGGCCATCATTTGCTATCCCAGGCCTAAACTTTGGTGGGCTTCAGAGATATCAATGATCTATTCGTGGGGTGCAAAGACACTGGTTGGTTCATCTGTAATGACTGTTTTTAATTTCAACACCATCTTCCCGACTTTTAAACCATCAATTTTGAATAATTTAGTAAACGAATTCCTTATTATCTCTCTGGCGATGAAGAAATTTGCTACAGTTAACTACTGTTACTTTGGCATGTTCCCTCTAACACTCATCTCCCTATTCCTGCATCTATTTCACACAGTGAGAAGCAGTTCAGTACTAGCGGGGGCTTCGTCAGTGGAAAGGTTTGATTGTAAATCCTTATTCTGCCACCTAAGCGCTCTCTGACTTTGGTGAATCACTTTCCCTCCTGAGCCTCTGATTTCTCAACTGTCAAATGGTTAGAACGCAGGGCTCTCTTGCGAAACTATTAAGAAAAATAGGTAACCCATTTACTCAGGCAAACCGTCATCACAGATTAACCAACGTTTAGTAAGTGTCTAGTACGTGCATTAAAAACATCAGGAATATACGATACTTAATTTCTAGCTTGCTTTTTCCATTTACCATTATATCATGAGTATTTTCTTATGTCATTCACTATTCTTTTAAGAAATATGATTTGATGGTTACATAACATTCCACTTAATGGGTGGACCACAATTAATTAACCCCTTCCCAACACTGGACGTGAGATATTCCCTTTGCCATGCTGCATAGACTATCTTTGTAAATTGTTTGTGACATCCCTGATTGTTTCTTTAAGAGTTTCTAGAAGTGGAGTTTCCATATCAAAGGGTCTGACCTATAAGTATTCATAAGATTGAATAATTTTCCTATGCTTTTTGGTCTTTTCTATTTCTTCTTTTAAAAGTTGTTTTCATCTTTCCTTATAAAAGATATCCCAATTTTTTTTCAGGAGTAAATTATCATAATTGAAGCCCACGGTGACTGACTGTGTCCCGGGTGGAAGTGTGTGCCGGGCCAGCTTGGTCGAGGTAGAGCAGAGGGGTCTCGCTACCAGAGTCGAGCTGCCCAGCCAAGATCACAAGCTCTTAACCCTCTTGAAGCCCCAGCTCCCTCATCTGTGCCTCACAAGGCTGCTTGGAGGGTGAAATCGACACAGAGACATCCAGCCCTTAGCATGATGCTCAGTTTGTAGTAAGTGGTCAATAAATGTGAGCTCTGTTTATTACAATCAACCCTACCATGCCATCCCTCAAGGGGCAAAGGCAGATGCGGGCATGGGTTGGCCTAAAAATAGACATCTGCGTTTCTAGGAAATGAAACTTTAAGCGGTTGCTTCTTTTGTAACATAGTGCCCTGTGGTTAACTCTTCATTAGACCTTAGACACGAAATGAGCCCAGGCGCCAACATTCAGATCTAGAAGTCAGAGTGGGTTCCTGGTGCAGGCACTCCATTGTGTCTAATTGGGGTGACAAAATAATTTCAAGAAAAGGTCACTGATGTCTTTTTGTGAAGAACTTTAGGCACACCTAATACCGCACAGCACTTGCAAAGGATCTGAACATATGTTTTGTTATCTGAGCCCCTACAACGGCCCTGCAAGGCAACTGGAGAGGTACAGCAATGCTCATTTTATAGCCAAAAAACGTTGAGCTTCAGAGGGCTGAGGTGATACGCCCAAGGTCCCCCAGCTAGTGACTGGGAGAGCCAGCACTGACAGACTCTCTCCTCGACTAAACTTTAGTCAGCCTTCTCTAAGTCACTAGGCCTTGATTTGGGGGCTTTTGTGTCCATGTGGCCAGTTTTAGCAAGAATCCTGTTAGGTCAGTTTAGCCAGAATCCCTGACCACGCTATCTGATCATCCCTGCTATCTGATCAAGTCTCTCATCCCTACCATCCCCCAGGTGATGATATCCCATCTCCCTGGCCTGCTTTCAGCAAGAACCCCGTCAGGTCGGTCCAGCCAGAACACCCCCTAACCCTGATGTTTCCTCTTAGTAATTTTCCAACCACTGACCCTCACTCTGTTCCTGGCCTATAAATCCCCACGTGTCTCTGCTGTATGTGGAACTGAGCCCAATCCTGTACTAAGGTCCCATTTCCCCGACTGCTTTACATCCGGTCCGCTTCTGCTTTTCTGTGACCATACGCGAGCCCAGGCTCCTGTATTCCTACTCCTGCACGTCTGCCCCTGCTGCCACACACACATACTCGTTCAGACGCCACCAAACGCTAGAAAAAGCAGAAAGGAACTTCAGTGATTTCTACAGTTTTAAAGCTGAAAAGGTGAGGTGAAAAAAGTTAGACCCATAGAAGCTATTTCCCCAATTCAAACATCCACTCTTCCTCAGGGTGGGATGCAGTAACTCCTGTCGGAAGTTGCACAGAGCAAGTATTGATTAATCTGAAATTACAAAATACCCCCATGATTAATCTTGATTGTGAGAGATCATGGAAGAGGTTTTCCTCAGCAAATAACCGAAGTACAGATACTTAAACACACTCTCTTGCCGGCCGGTTTCAGTTCTTCCCACAAAAAAATGACAGATAACACTTTTTAGGGATCTCTTAGCTGTCCTTACCATTTCTAGTCTTCTTCCAAAATGAAACAGAGAGGTCGGGTTGAAGAGAGCAGAGCATGAGCGGTGTCAAGATCAGCCTGAGATGGACCCAATAGCATCAACTAAGGTAAAGAGAAAACACCAAACTTTACATTTCAGAGACAGCAAAGTACTGACGCTTCAAAGCGTGCTGAGAACATGGCTCTAAGACATGCTGCTGAAAACACCTATTAATAGCATTTACTTCCTGAAAGTTATCTAGACTAGGGACGCACTCCAGAAAACCACTTCTAACATTATTAAAAAATCTACTTTATCTTCGAAGATATGACATTTGAGACTACAAAAACTCATTAGATTCTAAAAGAAATTTTTCTTTTGCATGTGATTTGGGTTCCCTCTCCTCCCCTCCCCTCTCTCTGAGAATGGCTCATAGGTCTAGTTATTTAAATGATCTGAGTTTGTCCCAGTGCTGAAAATACCTTTCTCGGCTGCATGGAGTGATTCGAGGTCTGGAGTCTTCTGAAGTGAAGAGATAGGCTGCAGGAAACCTAGAGTCACAGAGACTCCAGGCTGCCAGCCGTGGAGCTTCCAAGTGCAAAGACAAGGTTAGGGGTTGGGGGGAGGAGCGTGAGTATTTAAGCTATCTCAGACATGAGGTCCGCAGAAGCAGCAGCTTCCTCTTATTTCTACCACCACAATCGGGGCAATGTCATGTCTACATCCAAGCAACCTGGTTGATCGATCTCCTTTTTTCTAGGAGTTTCTCCATCTCAGCACTACTGCCATTTTTGGTGAGATAATTCTTTGTGGCATTGTAAGATGTTTAGCAGCATCCCTGACTTGAACCCGCTAGATGCCAGTAGCACTGCCCCTTGACAATCACAGACATTGCAAAATATCCCCCGGGGCGCAAAAGTGCCCCAGATTGAGGACCACTGTTCTACAAGTATCTTAGAGACACGCCTAAATTTCCCTCATTCTGTCTTAGGCCCAGCTGAAAGGGACTCTGGTTTCTAAGCAGTGGCAGAGCTTCCAGTTGTTTCCCTCACTTCAATGAAACGAGGGCAGCTGCACTTGCAGTCCAGGGTCATGTAAAACCTGCTTCTCAAAGTGGGGTTCCCAGGAGAATCGCTCCCTTTTGAACTGATTATTGGTGCCTTTTGGAGGTAGAGTCAAAATATCAGTAGTTATGTTTAAAGGTCTTTAGTCCGCCCAGTTGCCCTGGAGAGAATTTGAAAACTGCCAAGTGTGTCACAAGAAAAACAGCTGACAGCCATCAGGGTTAATCTACTGAATTGAAAAGTCAATAGTGCCCCAGATCAGCTGAAAAACTATTAGATACAATAATAAGTCATCTTTATTGAGAGTTTATTATGAACCAGACACTTTTAACTGCCTAATATGTACGATCTCATTAAATACTAAAAAAATGAAGTAAATATCTTATTATCCTTCTTTTGTTTAAACAAATAATAGAATTAATGCAGAAAAGATACTGGACTTTCCCCAGGTCACATACCATGTAAGTGATAGTCACACAAGCAAAAATCAAATGCCCTCTTAGCAAACCACTTTGCCACACAATCAATATGTAAAAATCAATAGCTTTCTCACATATAAACAATAACTAATCCAGATGGATAACAGGAGAGATTCCACGCAAAACAGCAACAAAAATATGAAATACTTGGGAAGAAAACTGACATGAAACACTTGCGAACAAAGCAGGTGATAGACGGGCAGGGGACAACGATGCCTTACCTAGCAGGCTGCTTGCTATGCATTTGCCCCTCAAATCCACGCTCCATGCCTTCCCACCCGGCTCTGTGTCCCGAGAGGCTGAGCTGTACAAACTTCATCACTAGCTGGCAGATTTCCGGATGGGTTTGCCCAATGGGGAAAAGGTCAGAGTATTTACCCCTGGGCTCCCTCCCTCTCCAGTGCTGTGGGATGGCTGCCACCCTGCAATGATGCTCTGGTCAGGTGATGCTCCCCCCTGATGGCCACTCTTCCTGAATTCCACTAATTGTTCCTTCGCCTTGCCACTTGAAGCCTGTGACTGTGAAGACTCAACCCGTGAAACGCCACACCATTGCTGGGGATTTCCCTAAATCCTGTCCACACTGTTATGAATAGTCACTTTGCTAAACTCATCAATTTCTGACTCAGAGTGTGCCACTTGTTTTCTCTCAGGACCCTTGAAGATGCAAAGAAGATGTAAACAGATGAAGAGAAATAGATGGTTATTAGGGCTAGAGGTCACAGCTGGGCATTTTTCATTTATAACAAAGATTACGGTTATGTTATCCATAAATGTCATCTCCTCTGGATAGTAAAGGGTACATGACCAGATATCTCTCATAAAAATGAGGTATTGGATCTGACTGGGTTAAGACCCCTGGTAAGAATAGTCAGGTAACTTCTGAATGAAAAAGTAACAAAGGGAGGATTCCTCTTCTCGATCTATAAACGCATCATAAATGCTGCATTGCCTACAATGGCATAGTGCCAGTACATCAGTGAAAAGGAGGAGATAGCAAAGTTAAATAAAAGCACACATGGGAGGGACTTCCCTGGTGGTGCAGTGGTTAAGAATCTGCCTGCCAATGCAGGGGACATGGGTTCGAGCCCCGGTCCGAGAAGATCCCACATGCCACGGATCAACTAAGCCCATGCGCCGCAACTACTGAGCCTGTGCTCTAGAGCTTGGGAGCCACAACTACTGAAGCCCGAGCACCTAGAGCCCATGCGCCACAACTACTGAGCCCACGTGCCACAACTACTGAAGCCCACATGCCTAGAGCCTGTGCTCCACAACAAGAGAAGTCACTGCAATGAGAAGCCCACACACCGCAACCAAGAGTAGCCCCTGCTCGCCGCAACTAGAGAGACAGCCTGCGCGCAGCAACAAAGACCCAACACATCCAAAAATAAAAATAAATTAATTTTTAAAAAAAGCACATATGGGACATTAAATTCACATCAATGGCAAAAGGAATTATTAAGATAAAGTTGGGCAACTGGCTTAAAGCTTAGAAAAAAATTAAGCTGTAGTCTTACCTTGTTTCTTACATCAAAATTAATTTCATATGGCTCAAAAATTTAAATGTAAGACATTGAACATTAAAAGTACTGGAAGAAACCCAGATAAATATTTTTATAATCTTGAAGTGGGAAAGTCATTCTAAGTATGACAACAACAACAAACGAAGACCAACAGCAACGACCCCAGAGTCTGAAAGAAAACATCAAAAAATTTGACTACATAAAAATAAATCTGCTTACTCATCTATAAAGTGAGGGATGAGGGTGTGTGACCAGTAAAGGCACATCCAGGTTTTATATGGTAAGATCCCGAGGGAATATACTATTATGCTTTCTTGTATTGTTATTTATCTTTGATTCTATCTGCTAGGTCCCTAATGATATTGCAGACCCCTTGAGTTAAGGATGCATTGTCCCCAGCATCTCGTTCAGAGTTGGTATTTAAAAATCATTCTTCATGATGATAAAAATGAAAGTGATTATGAAAATAAGAATAATTTGATCACTTAGGTCAGTTTTGAGAAGAAGAGCTAGTCGTGGCCCCCGTGAGCTACCCGCATCTGGGTGATGTCGTGGGCCCAGGCCCCCCCGGGTTAGTTAGCTCAAGAGAAATGACTGGATGAAGAGGATAGAGTGCTTCTATTCATCTTGTGAGGACAGGCCTCTCATTGGCTGGGTTACCTCATACTACGTTTTCTAAGTCTCACCGCATTTCTTTTTTCCTTTTAGATGGAAATAAAGAAGATTGAAAGGGCCCTTGGTGGAATTAAACGTTGAAGGACTCCTAAGATTAAGTTTCTGAAATTAAAAGGAAGTCCAGGCTTAAGTGGCATCCAGAGTGGTGGGTGAACAAGTATACAGCTGGGTACAGAAACCCCAGGTTTGAGCCCCATTGCTGCCATCTGACTCTGACATAGACATCAAAGGGGTTGAACGGAAACTTAGCATCATACGTACTCTCCTAAAGCTGTTGGGAACCTCAATAAAGCCCTTAAATAAATTGCTCTAGTCCAGTTAATGCTGTGTTCCCAGCATGGGGAAGTATAACATCTTAATGTTTCTCTATTTGGGCGAGCATGCAAATGCAAACAGGACCCCAGTGCTTCCCCAATTTCTGTTGGCTGTTCCCACTCCTGCATGCTGAAAGTCAGGGTTGGCTTGAGGAAAAGGAGAGAGAACTTTAATGACAAGCATCATACTATTTTTATAACAAGGTTAAAATGTTAACCCTTTCAGTTAGATACAACCATGAACGCTTTTCAAATAAAAATCTTTACTAGAAATTTTCAAACTAACACAACATTGTAAAGCAACGATAAAACTAATAAAGCTCCAATAAAAACTAATAATAAAAAAAGAAATTTGCAGATACCATGAGCCTGCTCTTTGTAAACGACACGTAGAAATAGAACACAGCTTCCATAGCTCCTTCATATATAGTATATTTTTAGCATTGTAAAGCCCCAGTGTCATAATTAACCTTGTCTTTTGCTTCATTCCCCCCTCCTTTTTAAAAAATTTTTATTTTATTTTTTTAACATCTTTATTACCCCCCTCCTTTAAACTGAAATGTGAAGCATTTCTCTGCTTAGTCCTGTAAGTTTCATTTTACCTTGAAATGAAAGTGTTCTGAAAAAGTCCTTGACAGGATATGCAAATTCATATAAAAAAAACCCTTCTTTCGTGTTGAGGGCTGGTCCCACATAAATATTAGAGTGTACCAGATGAGTCCAAAGGATCAAATGCTTTGAAAAAAGGCCCTGATGCAAATAATGGAGTGGATGACTTAGTTAAAAAGAGAAAAGGTTATTTATGGAGGTAATGGTCGCTAAGCAGCTCTGCCTCTTGCCTTGGAAAATCAGAAGCAGTTTTGCCAGGTGGGCATTACAGATAATCCCTCTTGCCATTTGGTTTTCGTAGACTCATAAGTGGATTCATTAGTACTGAGGTATAGTGGCAAGAACACTTGCTTGGGATATGAGAGACATGGCTTTGTAATAAAAATGTGACCTCACACCCGTACATTCCTTCATGTTTATCACGCCATTGAGTTAGAAGCACCATCACTCTCAGAGCCTAAGAATAAAACACCTGTGAGGTGTCTATTGTTTTTATTTATTTATTTATCTACCTATTTATTTATTTATTTCTGCATTGGGTCTTCACTGCTGCACGTGGGCTTTCTCCAGTTGTGGCGAGCAGGGGCTACTCTTCACTGGTGCGCGAGCTTCTCATTGTGGTGGCTTCTCTTGTTGCGGAGCATGGGCTCTTGGCGCGCGGGCTTCAGTAGTTGTGGCACGTGGGCTCAGTAGCTGTGGCTCGCAGGCTCTAGAGCGCAGGCTCAGTAGTTGTGGTGCACAGGCTTAGTTACTCCGTGGCATGTGGGATCTTCCTGGACCAGGGATCGAACCTGCGTCCCCTGCAATGGCAGGCGGATTATTAACCACCGCGCCACCAGGGAAGTCCTGAGGTAGCTATTGTTAAAACCTGGTTTGCCCCCGAGGAAGCTGATACTTCAAGAAGTCATATATCTAATATGCAAAACCGGGTTGCAATTCATGCTTTTTTTGACTCCACTGCCCATGTTCTTTCTGAAAGTCATCTAATCAGCCAGGACCTCAGCAATTCAACCAGATAGTAACAAAAAGTCCTTTTTGAACTTATATTTGACGTAACCGTTCATATTAAAAGCTATCATGTTTCAATGATTTATTGCTGTGTAACAAAGCACTCCAAAATGCATCGGCTTAAAACAGCAACCATTATATTTGTTCACCGTTCTGTCATTTGGCCGGGGCTCTGCTGGGCTGTTCTGTTTGTCGCGTTTGGGGTTTTCCACGAGACTGCAGTCAGATGGCTTTGTTCACCTGTCTGGTGCCGCAGTGGGGATGGTGGGGAGGCTGTGACTTCTTGCTCTTTTTCTTTCCATGTGGCTAGAGCGGGCTTCTTTTCAAGGTGATTAGATCCTAAGAGTGAGCATTTCAATATAGATAAGCCCCAGTGTGCAAGCACTACTAAGCCTCGTTTGCATCATCCTTGCTAATGTCCTACTTATTGGCCAAGCCCAGAGTCAATAAGGAAAGGCACTCCAGAAGAACATGAATATTGGGAAGCACGGTTCATTCAGAACCACCAAAGTGATGGTCTACCACTTGTGATATATACAAGAGAAAGGTAAAGGGATATGTATTTAAGGCAAAAACTGCTGTTTCAGATTCTTTGAAGGATACTGGATTCAAAACATTTTACTTTAGAATACTATGCAGCCTCTAAAAGTCATGTATTACAATACTGAATGAGAGAGGGCAGACAGCAGAAGAAGAACTACAATCCTGCAGCCTGTGGAACAAAAAACACATTCACAGAAAGACAGACAAGATGAAAAGGCAGAGGGCTATGTACCAGATGAAGGAACAAGATAAAACCCCAGAAAAACAACTAAATGAAATGGAGATAAGCAACCTTCCAGAAAAAGAATTCAGAATAATGATAGTGAAGATGATCCAGGACCTCGGAAAAAGAATGGAGGCAAAGATCGGGAAGATGCCAGAACTGTTTCAAAAAGACCTAGAAGAATTAAAGAACAAACAGAGATGAAAAATACAATAACTGAAATGAAAACTACACTAGAAGGAATCAATAGCAGAATAACTGAGGTCGAAGAACGGATAAGTGACCTGGAAGACAGAACGGTGGAATTCACTGCTGCAGAACAGAATAAACAAAAAAGAATGAAAAGAAATGAAGACAGCCTAAGAGACCTTTGGGACAACATTAAACACAACAACATTTTCATTATAGGGGTCCCAGAAGGAGAAGAGAGAGAGAAAGGACCTGAGAAAATATTTGAAGAGACCACAGTCGAAAACTTCCCTAACATGGGAAAGGAAATAGCCACTCAAGTCCAGGAAGTGCAGAGAGTCCCAGACAGGATAAACCCAAGGAGAAACACGCCAAGACACATAGTAATCAAATTGGCAAAAATTAAAGACAAAGAAAAATTATTGAAAGCAGCAAGGGAAAAACGAGAAATAACATACAAGGGAACTCCCATAAGGTTAACAGCTGGTTTCTCAGCAGAAACTCTGCAAGCCAGAAGGGAGTGGCATGATATACTTAAAGTGATGAAAGGGAAGAACCTACAACCAAGATTACTCTACTTGGCAAGGATCTCATTCAGATTCGACGGAGAAATCAAAAGCTTTACAGACAAGCAAAAGCTAAGAGAATTCAGCACCACCAAACCAGCTCTACAACAAATGCTAAAGGAACTTCTCTAAGTGGGAAACACAAGAGAAGAAAAGAACCTACAAAAACAAACCCAAAACAATTAAGAAAATGGTAACAGGAACATACATATCGATAATTACTTCAAACGTGAATGGATTAAATGCTCCAACCAAAAGACATAACCTCGCTGAATGGATACAAAAACAAGACCCAACAGAGCCAAAAATAAATAAATAAATAAAAATAAGCTATCAAGTTAGATGTGAGATAAATAAAAAGGGGAAAATATCTGCAGAGTCTGTACTCAGATTGCTGTGCATATGTTTTTAAGTTCTCACTCCAATTAAAATTTTAAAAAATGTCTATTTAGGTCTTCTGCCCATTTTTGGATTGGGTTGTTTTTTTGTTATTGAGCTGCATGTAAATTTTGGAAATTAATCCTTTGTCATTTGCTTCATTTGCAAATATTTTCTCCCATTCTGAGGGTTGTCTTTTGGTCTTGTTTATGGTTTCCTTTGCTGTGCAAAAGCTTTGAAGTTTCATTAGGTCCCATTTGTTTATTTTTGTTTTTATTTCCATTTCTCGAGGAGGTGGGTCAAAAAGGATCTTGCTGTGATTTATGTCATAGAGTGTCCTGCCTATGTTTTCCTCTAAGAGTTTGATAGTTTCTGGCCTTACATTTAGGTCTTTAATCCATTTTGAGCTTATTTTTGTGTATGGTGTTGATTCACTTTGTTATAAGGCAGAAACTAACACACCATTGTAAAGCAATTATACCCCAATAAAGATGTTAAAAAAAAAGATAGATGCCTTACAAGCAAATTAAAAAAATTTTTTAAAAAAAGATAAATAATTGCTAATGCAATGGGTTTAAAAAAAGATAAATAATTGCTAATGCTCCTGGGTCGGGGACAAAGGACTTTAGCACTCGTGGCACAGCAGGTACCTGTTCCCTTTGTCCCCCCAATGCCACGGAGTGGCTCTGGGTGGATGCTATGCACGAAGTGGGTTTGCATCACAGCTGAGGAACCCCGAGTTTAGAGAACCCAAACATTTGTAATGGGTTGCAAGCAAAGCTCACTGAATTTTGCCCAGAGGGAGGCACTGTTATTATTAGACCAGACAGCAATCAAACCTGCCACCTGCCCCAGAAAGGGACGCTATCTCTGTCTTACAAAACTATCTACTATCTTCTGCTTGCTATATAAACATCCTTGAAAAGATTATCCAGAACCAAGGCTCTCAATGTCTCTGCTCATGAGATGTACAGAACTGCAAGAGACCCGTGGAGAACTGTCTCCCCAAATAAGTCCATTTATATAATTCAAGTTAAAATACAATATTTAAGTCACATACAGATCCTTTTTTAATAAGAGTCCCTGGGTGTGGAGAGAAGGGAACCCTCCTACACTGTTGGTGGGAATGTAAATTGGTGCAGCCACTATGCAAAACAGCATGGAGGTTCCTTAAAAAACTAACAATAGAACTACCATATGATCCAGCAATCCCACTCCTGGGCATGTATCTGAAGAAAACCATACTTTGAAAAGATACATGCACCCCAATGCTCATAGCATCACTGCTCACAATAGCCAAGACATGGAAGCAGCCTAAATGCCATCAACAGATGAATGGATAAGGAAGATGTGGTGCATATATACAGTGGAATACTACCCAGCCGTAAATAAAAGAATGAAATAATGTCATTTGCAGCAACAAGGATGGACCTAGAGATTATCATACTAAGTGAAGTAAGTCAGAGAAAGACAAATATCATATGACATCAACTATATGTGGAATCTAAAAAAATGATACAAATGAACTTACAAAACAGAAACGGGGGGGCTTCCCTGGTGGCGCAGTGGTTCAGAGTCCGCCTGCCGATGCGGGGGACACGGGTTCGTGCCCCGGTCCGGGAAGATCCCACATGCCGCACAGCGGCTGGGCTCGTGAGCCATGGCTGCTGAGCCTGTGTGTCCAGAGCCTGTGCTCCGCAACGGTAGAGGCCACAGCGGTGAGAGGCCCACGTACCGCAAAACAAAAACAAAAACAAAAACAAAACAAAACAAGAAACAGCAACGGAGTCACAGACACAGAAAACAAACTTATAGGTACCAAAGGGGAAGTGGGGGGAGGGATAAATTAGGAGTTTGGGTTTAACAGATACACACTACTATATATAAAATAGATAACCAAGGTCCTACTGTATAGCAGAGGGAACTGTAATAAATATCTTGTAATAAACTATAATAGAAAAGAATCTGAAAAAGAACATATATATATACACACACATCTATAAAACTGAACCATTTTGCTGTACACCAGAAACTAACACAACATTGTAAATCAACTACACTTCAATAAAAAAAAATAGACTCCTTGATTTAACTGCTTTTTGTTGCTGTTGTTTAACTGACCAATGGTGCTGAAAAATACGGTGTTAAATAAAACTGCTTCTATTACTTTTCTCTTGGTTCAAGCTTCCCTCCTAAAAACACTTTTTTAAAGGAGATTCCCATATTAATAAAATCATTGGAAATTCCTTAGATATTAAGGAGTTGTGCTGAACCCATTATTACAAATGATTAAGTACTGTTAATTTTAACATTTTTTTGGTAATAACTCTATTTTCACCAATGGAATCTTATACTTTGTGTTTCTAGAAAATAAACATTGTCTTTTTCTGTCCATAAAACCAAAGCATTAGAAACAACTCAAATATTCCAAGCTACTAAGTGCCTGGCAATCACAGTTTTGGGGTAAGTGAAAACAAATATCAGAAATTTCTAATCTAGGTACATTTGAATCTTCAGATAAACTGAAAGCTGCTATTCTCTCCAAATGTCTGCAGAGTAAGGCATAAGTTTTCAGCTGAGTACAAGAATTACAATTAAGTGTAATTAAATTGATTGTAACTTACTAGAGTCAGAACCATCTTCCTGAAGAAGGAAAGGATCGTCCCCTACGGGATGGTTCAAGCTTAGCTGCACAGTAGTATCAAGTCATCGAGGGTCTTTAATAATCCTGATACTTGGATGCTCCGCAGGCCAATTAAGTCAGAATCTCTGGGGGCAAGGCCCAGGCATCAATTTCATTTTCTTTAACTGAGGTGTAATTGACATATAGAATTATTAGTTTCAGGTGTACAACATAATGATTCAATACTTGTATATATTGCCAAAAGATCACCACTATAAGTCTAGTTAACATCCATCACCACACAGTTATACATTTTTTTAAATTAATTTCATTTTCAGCAATATTTTAAAAAGCTCCTTAGGTGGCCCCATATGCAACCAAGTTTACCAACTACTAAACTAGAGGACTTAGCCTTACAGTGTAGTTCTCAAACTTCAGTGTATCAAACCCCGTGCCTGCCACACCCCCACACCCAGAGTTTCTGATTCAATAGGTCTGGGGTGGGGCCCGAGAATTCGCATTTCTCCTAAGTTCCCTGGCAATGCCACTAGTCCAGGACCACACTTTGAGAACCACTGCCCTACAAAATTACCGTCACCTTAAAAACACCCATGACTCAGGGTTGTTATTTTAAATCTCCCCACGTTAGCATGACTATGAAAAAGGACCAGGCAAATGCCGTGAGTGCAACGAAAGACCTTTTTTTGGAAGAAGGAAAGCGAACAACCAAATCTGCAGAAGCAAGCATTCCAGGTTGATGGAAGTTACCGCACCATATTTTATGCTTTCTCTCACTGCCCTGAGGCTTAATGATAAACTCCTTCACCCTCGTGAGATACTGATCAGAATGTTGGAGGAAACACCTGGGCTACAGGAAACACCTCCAGCAGCAGAAACAAGAGGCCCGTTTACCAGCCACAGCGTTTCTTCTAAGGAACAGTGTGACCTTAACTGAGCCGGTCACTTCGTCTCTTTGGGCCTTAGTTTCCTCATCTGTAAAATGAGTCTCAAATGTTCCATCTAACTCCGAAATCTTATCAATTCCACGACATTTGACAAGAGAGGTGAGTTGCTCTACGGTTTGACCACGTTAGACTCTGGCCATCTTATGAGAGTTCAATCACGGAAGGGCCAGGATACCCACCACCTGCAAGGCGCACGGGAATCTCTGCTCTCTGGATGTCAGCGTTGAAGTCAGACTAAAATTCAGTCATCTCTTTAAAGATTACCTTAATCAGTTTCTTGGTTCAAACAAAAACGTGTCAGGCATATGGATGGATCATAAAATAAGTGGCTTTCGTGTCAGGCATATTTCTTTTTTTGACCAGAACAACTCAGTTTGATAGCTAACAAGCCAAAAGAATAATAGATTCCACAAACTTGTGTGGCCTTGTCTTTTCCCATCCCAACCCTATTTTTTATATATAGGGTGATGTCTCCCATTTCCTTCTTGAGGGGCCTCTATTCTTCCCAAAGTCAGAATTATGCTTTTCAAACATATATCCCCCTTTTTATTTCACACAGATGATAATATGCTGCACATACTTCTTTGCTGTGTTTTTTAAAAAGCGTGTTCCGCCTTAGCAACGGTTCCCCAGCTGTGCAGTAGGGATCTCACCCCAATTCATGGCAGACGTAGGGATCGGTGTTTGAAGCCCTGCATCAAAAGGATAATGCAATTATTTTGGTGTAAAATTTCATGTCGTAGCAAACACTGGTGTTTACGTTTTTAAAGTGACTTATTGCCATTGTCTTATCCACTTCGTTCTAAAATGCTTTTCTACTTGAGAGTGGACCAGGGGCCAGGGGCCAGGATGGATCTCCTCTGGAATTCTGACCTGAACGTCAGGAAGAGGATTAAGGAAGAAGATCCTGGTTAAAATAAATCAGTGGTTCTCAACCGGGGGCGATTTTTGCCCCCAGGGAATATTTGGCAGTATCTGGAGACATTTTTTGGGTTGTCACAAATGTGTGTGTCTTGGCCCCATGACAAAGAATTATCTAGTGCAAAATGCCAATAGTGCTGAGCTTGAGAAACCCTGAAATAAATTATCCTGATATACACACTATTACATGTAAAATAATAAGGACCTAATGTATAGCACAGGGAACTCTTCTCAGTACTCTGTAATGGTCTATATGGGAAAAGAATCAAAAAGAGTGGATCTATGTATTTGTATAACTGAGTCACTTTGCTGTACACCTGAAACTAACACAACATTGTAAATCAACTATAATCCAATAAAAATTTTTAATAAATAATAAATAAATATGTGCAATTCCCCTCCCTGAGGGGAGGTGTCTGACCCCAGGGGAAAGCTGCCGCCCCTTCCTTCATCCAGCTTCCCTCCCCCAAGCCCATTCTGAACTGCTTCCGTCAGGGACTTTGAAACGTTTACTGAAGATAAAATTGGCTCTGAGGAAAATATGTAATAAACTTAAGAAGCTAATAATCATAGGAAACAAATGATTAACAGCAGAAGCACACCAGAAATGGCTATGAAATCAATAGAGTATCTTAAACAGGCTTTTAAGCTGGAATAGATGTGGTCATGCACCTTTTAAACAAGCGCTCCTTCGTTCTATTTACATTTTAATGCTGAGTGTGACTGTCTTGGTAGACTTGACATCAATGATGCTGACTGTAGGTTTTTTTTTTTTGCAATACCGAAAGAGAAATACACCAACAAAAATACTTTAAAAACCCCCAAAAAACAAAACAACAAAAACCCCGCACTGTTGCCCTTGCTCCGAATGAATGATCATGTCTGCAAGGGCAGGGCGATCATCCTCCCATGTTGCCTACATCACATGCTTGTGTATAAAACAGTCCGTGTAAACTCTAGTGGCTTAATACATGTAAGCCTTGGTCACGTATTTATCTGGTATTTACCTCAGAGCCCCATCCTAACACAACGGTCTGCTAGTAACTGCTCCATCAGGAACGAATGGGTGAGTGAGTGTGAGACCCCCTCCTTCACTTTGCCTGTGGAAGAAATCATCAAGGCAGCCCAGAAGACTACAGATACAAATCTTCCATTTGACATCTGTCTGAACCAAAATGTTCATAAGAGTCAAAAGGCAGAGGAGCAAGAGGTATTTCTCAGATGAATTATAGTTCCTATAACTTGCACACATAAAACAAAACACCTCCAAATGACAAGGCTCAAGACTGCATTTACGGTTGCACCAGTGCAAGTCAGTAAGAAATTACTGACTCATCAAAAACCAGCCTTCTTCTGCCAGCTGGGGTTCCTCCATGTGCTCTTTTATTTTTTTTAATCTTTTAAAAATTTATTTATTTATTTTTGGCTGCGTTGGGTCTTCGTTGCTGCATGTAGGCTTTCTTTAGTTGCGTCGAGCGTAGGCCACTCCGCCACGGTACGTGGGCTTCTCATTGTGGTGACTTCTCTTGTTGCGGAGCACGGGCTCTAGGCACGTGGGCTTCAGTAGTTGTGGCACATGGGCTCAGTAGCTGTGGCTTGCAGGATCTAGAGCGCAGGCTCAGTAGATGTGGCACACGGGCTTAGCTGCTCCACGGCATGTGGGACCTTCCCGGACCAGGGCTCGAACTTGTGTCCCCTGCATTGGCAGGCGGATTCTTAACCACCGCGGCACCAGGGGAGCCCTTTTATTCATAGGACACTGTTCATGAATTGTGTCTTCATTGAAGTGTTGCTCTTTGAAGGCTATGAAAGCCGTCAGTGGGGAAATGAACGCACAGTTACTGCCGAGAAGGGTCTGTCCCTTTCAATACTCTAGGAGGCTGCTCTGCAGCCCTGGTCCTAAAAACAGGATATTGAGGCTTGAGGAAATTTCGGGTCCTTCCTTGGTTCCTTAGACGAGAATACTGTCAGTGGCACTTCCTGAGTTCATTCTATAGCAAACACACTAAAATGTGCCTCCAAACAATTCCTCTGATGATTTGACAAAGTGACCCAAGTTCGGTCTAGGTCCTCCCAATTTTTCTGTAACTCATGTTCAGTCTTAGCTTCGAGGCAAGAAGATAGTAGATTTAACACTCTCTGCATAGGGAAAATCAGAGAATCATGCATCCTCAGACACAGAAGGTCAAGTACTCACAGACGTAAGAGTCCCTCAAAGCACAGAAGGGTGACGTCCATCAGCAAATATTTAGGGCACTCTGCCTTCTGCCTGGACTGTTCCCCGGGGTCTCTAAAGTCCACTTATGGCTTTAAAGGCAGCTCTGCTCAAGGACTGGCAGTCAAGCCAGGTCTTGAATGCGTTTCCTAAAGGTGTCCCCCCATTTTCCTCTTTTATCTGTGACTACGGCCTTCAGCTTCTACAGTTAATTGACGATGGATTTTTTTAAAACTGTGACGCCACAGCTCGTTGGCACATTGTTGGGCTTGTCATATAGCTTCCTTTGTGTTGCAACTGGCACAAGATCAGAGCCACGCTTGTGAGATTCCTTAGCCAAGGTGGCGCTGGGGATCCAGAACTATCCACATTAGAAGAAAGAGAATTAGAGTGACCGAGCACCCTGGCGTGCCCAGGACTGCAGGCTTTCCTGGGATGCAAGACTTCCAGAGGTAGCACTGAGAAAGTCCCCTGCAAGCCCAAACAAGTTGTTCACCTGATGGAGAAGGAACCATCTTTGCCACATTAGGACCACAGCCTTCAGTTAGTAGTAGTCCAACTATATCTAGCATAGAGGTCATGGCCTGTTAAAACTGCTGGGGACTTTAGCAATCATCTACCCCCTCTTTTTCACAAAGATGCTCAGACTCAGAGTGGTATAGACATTTCCCCCAGGTCACACAGCTTGCTGGTAGCATATCAGGAACCAGACCCTAGATCGCCACAGTCCCAATTTCGGGCACTTTCCACACTGCATTACATTTTTTGCTTTGCCAGTCTCTTTCTATTGCTCTTGCAGAATGAGTTCAGCTGGGTTTTCTTCTGACCACAGGACTTAGCCGTTAGAACAGTGAAAACTGCTGTTTATATTGGGCACTGCTTTTTTTTAATGTTGGGATAGTGAATGGAATCAGGTTGCTGTAAACAGCCTCAATTGGTCACCATCTCCATTACCACACGTCATCCATTCCTGTCATTTCTACAGCCCAGCAAAGTGTCTTCAACATGCAACCATTTGTCATCACCAAATGCTACCCTTGGTGGAGATGGTCACGTGCCAGGACAATGTACCCCTGCGTGGGTGGATCGTGTTTGTGACTAGCTCAGAGGCACATGGATTAGCATCTAAAAGTGCACGAAAATCTTGCTTCTTCATACTTAGATTCTTTCAAAGGGAAGAAATAAGATGCCTGTTCTAAAAACTGAGGTTAATGTACACAACAATCGGTTCTAAGCTCTTTACAGATATCATCTCATTTACTCATCACATCCTCTGAGAGAGGTACTATTATCCCATTTCACATACAAGGAAACTGAGGCACAGAGGGGGTAAGCAACTAGCCCAAAGAGGTTTAGTTGTTGTCGTTGTCTTAACTCTAGTAAGTGGTGGAGTCTGTTTCTGAGCATCACGCTCTTTCAGGAGAGAAAACAAGAGCTCAGAGGTGACAGTAGATCAAACCAATCCAGAATGTGGACTTGGAAAGCAAGGGAAAAGGTGGAGGGCTGTGTTCCCGGGGTGCAGGAGATAAACCAATTAGGTGAAGATCTGCAGTGAAAAGGAGCGACTCTGTCAACTTCTGCATGCAATGTACACAAAGGATAAGGCAGTACGTTTCAGCCCGAGTTCCATCTTCATTGGCTATCCTCACTCTAACATAGTAAGTACCAGACACCCTGTGCTGTCCTGCTTCAGTCCATGCTGGAGTACAGCCAGTGGTTCTGGAAAATTCTGCCGTGAAGTACCATCGGTAACAGCAGTCCCTTCACAAAGCCCTTTCTCACCTCCCCAGCCTCATTCGACCCTCTGAACCTCTTAGTGTTGCATCTTCCCCTTGGACGCTTAGCCTGTCCAGCCACTAGGTCAGCTGGTGGGTTGGATAGGACCTGCCATATGAAATCAAACACTTCCGAGGAGGTGTGTGTGACAGGATTAATGAGGTGAAACTGTAACGCTGGTGACGTGATTTTGGTGTTTCCATCTCTCCATTTTCTTCCTCCCTTCTATTACATTTTATCCTGTTTTGTCTTAAAACTGTGATCTTCTCCAGTGGACTTGGTTTTAGTTCTTTATATTTCACTGGGACTTTTTAAGACAAACTGTTGTCACTCTCAGCATTACCCACACTTTAAAGCTGAGCTTTCCTGGGAGAACCATAATTAGAAGTTTACTTTGTCCAGGACCTCCCTGGTGGTCCAGTGGTTAAGACCCTGCACTTCCACTGCAGGGGGCGCGGGTGTGATCCCTGGTCGGGGAACTAAGATCCCACATGCTACACGCAGGGTGTGGCCAAAAAGAATTTTTTTTACTTCGTCTCCACGAGAGTAACTTAAAGCATCACAGAATAGGTGACAGTTCCTGGTGCTTCTGAAATCAAAGCATGTGAAAAACTTCTATGGGGCCTACATTTAAGTTTGGTCCATTCTAACCTATGGGTATTGAACACGACTACTCTGATGTATAAACACACAGTGCAATCTTCAATTTTATAGGAAACATCTAGCATTCTTACGTGGCCCAGATATTATGCTTTGGGGCAAGGAGAATGCTCATCAGTTCTTCGGAAACACCTTCAAAACGGAGAAGAGCTGACTTCAGTGAACTTCTGGCTTTTCTGTAACTTTATATGCTGGGCTACAGCCATGATGCGGCAAACACTTCAAGGTACCCATCAGAACACATCACTCCATCAAAACATATTACTCCACAATGATGATACAAAGTATGAAAGAAAGAAGGAGCATGATTTTATTGAAATGTTTTTAGTACAGTGTTGGAAGATCTTCGAATCCTATATTCTAAACCAATACAAGCACTGCAAATGACGTAGTTCCTCAATCTATTTGACATCATATCTACCAAAGGAAAGTTATACTACGAACCTCTTTAAGTTGGTTAATGTAACTTAAGTTGGAAACTGAGCAACTTTGGTCTATTCATATTTCTCTGGCTCCCCTTTTTGGTTAGATGTACGCCAAGTCAACTGCCATGCAGCAGAGTCAGACAGGAGCAATATATTTGGTGGTTTCACTGAAATGTTTCCGCATAAGCAGCAAGGGACGCACAAGTTCTGGGATTACGCTGCTCTCAAGGCTGTCTTCATCATCTTTTTTGAACTGGACCATCAAATAGTTAAGGGCTACATTGCCGCCGTGCAGGGCTACCTCTAGTCTATTTAGTTGACAGATGTACCAGAAGTACTTTAAAATACAAAAGTGGAGATAAATAACCATAGAAACAATCAGTTCTTAATTCAGAGAATGACAATACCGATTTTTATCTCTTTATCTGAAGATCATTATTTTAAAACTAGCTCTATATAGGTGTTAGACTCTTAAATCTTAGATGAAATGACTACCTTTAAATCAACTGGTTTTAGTCATTGTCATCATGTCCACACTGGGATGCGAAGCTGTCTACCTGCGTGCGTTCATAACTACATTTTCATTTCTCTATGCATAGAAATTTCAAGAAATACAGATATCACTCATTTGTCCAAAATAAAAATTACATACATCTAAATAGGCTCTTCACATATCTCAAATCAACTCTTGTCTAGATAACGTCCATCGTATTGAATAGCTGACCTTAACCAGGCTACACTAGGATTTTTTCTCAAAAGCCCTCTTAAGGTACAGCAAAATGCTAGTCTCTGCGATGACTAAGATGATACTTTTAAACCTAAATAGGCTCTTCACATATCTCAAATCAACTCTTGTCTAGATAACGTCCATCGTATTGAATAGCTGACCTTAACCAGGCTACACTAGGATTTTTTCTCAAAAGCCCTCTTAAGGTACAGCAAAATGCTAGTCTCTGCGATGACTAAGATGATACTTTTAAACTTTGATTCACCCTCTGCTGTACTGAAGTCTGAAACCTTAAAGACTGTTATTCAGGTTTGTTAACAACTTAAACAGATTTCATTTTTCCACCCACAGAATTTAGATCAGAGACTTTCTTCTCTCCAAGTTTTGAGATTCAGCAGAAGGAGATTGTTATTTATTATTCCTGGGCTTTGTCTGTGCAGGCACATTTTCTTCTTTGGGGGCGGAAGCGCTCAGTTGGTTGTCCACCAACGCGCACTTAGGAAAATTCAGAGTTGATGCTTGCCGCCTGCCACCGGAGATGGGCGCGCCTCACTCAGCAGCCGTCAAAAGCCACCTGTGGATAAAGCTATCTCCCCTCCACCATCACTCCTGGGCCACCATTTGAACATTAACTTCATGGAGCAACTAATGTTTCCTTATTTGTCCTTTTTTTTCTAGGCCTTTCTCACCCACACTTTTCAGGTAACTGCTTTAGTTACAATAATCTGTTGCCTAGAAGGCTTGATACTTGTGAGTACAAAAGGCAAAAGACCATGAGATCAACACTAAGGAAATAATATTTAAATATGTATTTGGAGGCACCCACAAACAATTCATCTTTTTCTCATGTTAAAAGCAAAACAGAGATCAGACTAGTAAATGTGAGGGGACTTAGCGAAGAAGTCTTTGTTGTGACGGAAATCCACAACATGAAACTCTTGGAAAAAAGGCAAAGTAAAAGCTAGAGCTAAAAACAGGACATTAAAAAAAACAAGATGGCAGGACATGAGGTGCATCTGGGATGGACACAGCATGAATGTGACAGTGTACTTGCAGACTACCTCAAAACAGTTTCTCTGTCAGCTCTATTGCTGAACATAATTTTGGAATTTTAGAACAAGGTATTTCAGATAAGTGACAGTTACGATTTTTAGAAGTGGCAATAAAAAAATACTGAACTACATTGCCTCTGATATGTGTAATGTTTACCAGAATTAAACGTGTCAGTGGCCATCTTCAGCTACATAAAATTTGGTCCAAATTAAGCATAATAACCAAAATGGTTTCTTGGAAACCTGATCACTAAAACAAATACTCAAAATTCAGGGTATTAAAAATTCTCTAAGGTTGACTTAGAAGCAAAAGGCTAATTCTCTACAGGGTTTCACCCAAATGTCCACAGGCATTATCATTTTATATTTACACAGAGGCTTTAATCTGAGCTGACCTTTGGTAACCCTGAAATACATAAACTGTGAACTTCCACAATGGAATTATAAACTTAAAAGTTGTGGCCTCAAAGCACTGACAGAACAAAGGAAAAAAAGGTCACCTATCAGAACAAATCACGATAACAGAAACATTTCTCATTTAAGACTGTTCACTTAAAGATCAAATAACCACTGCCCTCCCCACCAAACTGAAAATAAATGGTCGGGAGCTTTAAGAGGGGGAAAACCAGTGGCCCTCGGAGTATACAAAGATCTGATGCTTTTGCATTAATATAACTACTTAGTCCTAAAGCTAATAATCAGACAAATGCACGCAAGTCAGAAGCCAGAGCAGGCTTGCTTCCACACCTCACATCCTGGATTTACAGTGGGACGTGGCTGAACAGGTAAGACACAGATTCACCGTTGTGGGTCCTTCGAATCGCCTCGGCCAGGATCATCGAAATGTCAATAACCTAAACACCAATGAAAAGACAGAAAAGAGGAGAAGAAAGTGGGACATCTCAGTGATGTTTAATTGGAAACTTAGAAGCCAGAAAGCCTAGAAACGCTTTCTCCAGCACATAAGATGTGCTACTATCGAACCTCCCCACAGCCATTTCTTCCGAGAGGACTGACAGTTTTGGGACTGTCTTCAAATTACAATCCTGTACGGGATCCTGGAAGTGAGATTTTTCAGTGCAGATACTTCAAAGGCTTTTCAGGGCCGCTGTTAACCAGAGACATCCTTTACTTTCAGTGTTTGTTGTTTTAAAATTAATTTTACTCAATCATCATGTGGAAGGTTTTTCTCTCTCTTGGTTTCTGAAAACACAGAAACTGTAACGTCTGACAGCACAGCTGTAATCATCTAACTCCGGGGTCAGCATGAGAACAGCCATAGACAATACATAAATGAATGGGCATGGCTGTGTTTCAGTAAAACTTTATTTACAAAAACAGATGGTGGGCTGGATTGGGCCCGGGGGCCTTAATTTGCTGACTCTCAACTACTGAGAATCAGACATGAAAATCTAAGGCATAGCTATTCTGACCATTTTCTAATGAATCTCCTGGTGCCGAATGAACTGTGTTGCTCTCCGATGGATGAGAAATCACGAAGCAGATCACTGATCCACCTTCATGCTCTAATGATGGGCATGTAGGCTTCCAGCAATGAAAGGACTTGCCAAGGTTCACCAAGACACAGAGGCAAAACGAGGACTCAAACCCCTTCAACTTATTTCAGGCCAGCTGGTGTAAAGTGATCACTGCCAACTCTCTGGGGGCCTCCCAAGGCAGGAGGGATAGAAGGAGTAAAGCTAAGAGACCCCTGGCACAGCCAAGCTGCTTGTTTTCCTCCCCATTTAAAAACCTGTGGCAAAATACATGTACCACAAAAGATGCCATTTTAACCATTTTTAAGTATAGAACTTACTGGCATTAACTACATTCCCAGTGGTGTGTAACCATTTCCCAAACTTTTTCATCGTCCCAAACGGAAACCCTGCACCATTAAACACCCTGCTCCTGGTAACCACCACTCTACTTCCCCTTTCTATGAATCTGACTACTCTAGAGCCCTCAGCTAAGTGGAATCTAGTTTACGTATCACACAATATTTGTCCTTTTGTGACTGGTTTCTTTCACTTAGCATACCGCTTTCAAGGTTCATCCATGTTGTTGCAAGTATCAAAATCTCCTTCCTTTTTAAGGCTGAGGAATATTTCATCGTATGAAGAGGCCACACTTGGGTTAACCATTCAACTGTCGGTGGACATTTGGTCATTTCCACCTTTTGGCTACCGTGAATAAGGCCTGCTGTGAATGTTCGTGCATAAGGTTTCGTTTGAACAGCCATTTTCAGATTTGGAGGAATAACCCTAGAGGTGGACCAGGGGGGTCATGTGGTAACTCTGTTTAGCTTTACCACAGCCTGTTTCTTAATGTTCTTTACTTTGGCTTTATTCACTTACTATTTATAACTTTGACCTCTGCTGGCCCCAGCCTTTCCCAGACATCTAACATGTATCATACCTTCCCATTACGGGAAGCTACAACCTCTACTGACATCTGCTTAGCAAGTGGTCACACACACAAGATGCGAGTTGCCTCCCTGCTTGGCTCTGCCTGCAGTGTAGCCAGTACCTGAATCTTGGAGCAGTGTTTCATTTTGTCCTCTTGGGGAATAGTGTTTGTCACAACAACAGCCTCAAAGGCGGCATTATTTATTCTGGAAATAGCTGGCCCAGAGAAGATCCCATGGGTAAGGATAGCATAAACTTTGGTGGCTCCGGCCGAGAGTAGCCTATAAAATAAAAGAGAAAAAAACTAAGTGCACACAAATATTCTTGAAGCATTCTCCCCTCAGTGTGAATTTAAAAGCAATAGTGTGTTCCATAAAGGAAAACAGGGAACCAATTTCACTCACATTTATCAGTCTAAAACAGGATCTTTTAAGGTATGTGCTGGCCAAACACTTTACATTCCCTTAAATCAGGGATTATCAGCCTTGACGTTGGGCCCGGATAATTCTTTGCTGTGCAGCACATCCCTGGCCTCTACCCAACAGCAACACCCGTCCCCTCAGTTGTCACAACCAAAAATGTCTCCAGATATTGTCAAATGTCTCCCAGGGAACAAAACTGCCCAGGTTTAAAAGAGTAAAGCCAAAATGTCACCATGTTGCCATACAATCAATACACAAAACTGAGGTATTATACACTCTTTGTTTCGTTCTGTCTCTGAAACCGGCTGTGCATTCTACCCTCCCAGCACATCTCAAGTCAGACGGGCCACAGTCCACGCGTTCTGCAGCCGTGCATGGCTGGGTGGTGGCTCCCACGCGTAACAGCCCAGCTCTAAGTCCCTGGAAGCCAACGCTGAGAAGGCTGGAGTGAAGGCAAGCCAAGGAAGCGAGGGCCTGAAGAGGCCGAAAGACTGTCTTTTTCCTCCTGTGCTCAGTTTCAGGAGAAACACCTTCCCTGAACTTCTTTAAAAATACACTGAAAGTTCAACCTTGAAAATGAAAACCAGGCCATAAAGGACCACAGTTTTTTCCCTACCGAGAAAAAAAAATAGGCCTAGAATTGACTTTGGTCTGAAAAACTACTACTAAGCTATCAGTAATAATTAGGAAAAGTGAGCCGAGTTTTTTAACAGCTGACATTCTTCCTTTCTTAATGAGACGCCCTGACACTCTCCTCAGGGGTCCCAAACCACACGCATACTTGTCCGCAGCATGGCAGATGGTGCCACATGTGTCGGCCATGTCATCCACAAGGATGGCCACGCGGTCCTTCACATCGCCCACCAGCACCATCCGGTCCACTTCATTTGCCTTCTTCCTCTCCTTGTGAATCAAGGCAAATTCCACATTCAACCTGTCTGCGATTGACGTGACCCTGCTCAAAGACACAGACAGACACGGACTTAGAGAACAAGCTTATGGTTAGCAGGGGGAAGGTGGCAGGGAGGATAGATTGGGAGTTTGGGAGTGACATGTACACACTGCTATATTTAAAACAGATAACCAACAAGGACCTACTGTATAGCACAGGGAACTCTGTTCAATATTCTGTAACAACCTAGATGGGAGAAGAATTTGAAAAAAGAATAGATACATGTATATGTATAACTGAATCACTTCGCTGTATACCTGAAACTAACACAACACTGTTAACCAACTATACTCCAATATAAAATTAAAAGTTAAAAAATATAGATAGGGAAAAAAATTAGACTAATTCTGAAAACGTATTCCCAAAATTATATTAAAAAACTCTAGATTCATTACAAAAAAAAAAAGACACAGACAGATACATGAAACACTGTCAATACAAAAAAACTTGTGTTCTTCACAGCTGTATTTTAGGACTGTCGTGACCAGCCATACTCAAGATAATGCAAGAATCAGGCCTCCCTTGCAAAGCCAGGCCTGGTCTGGGATATGTATTAAGCGACGCAAGGGGAGAAACATGCTAGGATGTGGCCTTGCATTTGTGGCAGCTGGGGAAGAAAGCCAGGGCGCCTTGACCATGGGCTAAAACTCCTGGCTAAGCAGCTGACACTCAACAGGTTAGTGTTTATGGGTACCTTTATTTATTTATTTATTTATTTGCGGTACGTGGCCTCTCACTGCTGTGGCCTCTCCCGTTGCGGAGCACAGGCTCCGGACGCGCAGGCCCATCGGCCATGGCTCACGGGCCCAGCCGCTCCGCGGCATGTGGGATCTTCCCGGACCGGGGCACGAACCCGTGTCCCCTGTATCGGCAGGCGGACTCTCAACCACTGTGCCACCAGGGAAGCCCTTGTGGGTACCTTTTAAAGTCAGGGGCACAACTAAAAGCAAGTTATTTAGAAAATACTAACTGCTCAGTGTAGGGAGCAGCCAGTGGGGACAAAGTCCGGGTGAGCGCAGCCATGTAATCTGTACGCTTAGGACAACGGGCTTCACGGGACACGAGGCCTCCGGACACGGTAATCACAGTCCAGGCCTCTGCACAACTAGGGCAAATGCTCAAAAGTGATCAGCTCTGAAAGGCCTGAACTGGCAAAAGGAGGAGAAGGTGGCAGGCCAGGCTTGCTAGTGAGCCTGGAACATTCCAGATTTTTCCTGTGAAGAATAGACTTCAATGATGAAACAGTGCAAAATAACACCATAGACATAAGGTGACATGAAGATTTTCCCGTTTCACTTTTTGAAATGAGGGTCACTCCTGATGCAATTCAGCTGAAAAACTTTTTATCGAGGGACCAAAACATACACACTCACACACCCTAATTTAGTATGCAGCGACTGGAGGATGCAACCTCTGGACGCTTTTTAAGTCGTGGTCCCATTCACTGCGTCCTCCTCAGCTGGTAACCACGAGTGGCGCCCCATGCGTGCTCTGATCAAGCCGAGTGTGGCCAAGGCGCTGAGAGGAACCCACTCTCTGGGGCCAAGAGCGCAGCATGAAGGGGACTGTGTACCACAGCTTACACCTGCTTGTTTCTGAGAACATTCAACAAGTATTTTTTTAAATTGTGGCATATATATAACTAAATAGAATTTGAATGCTGACCAAGATTTTGCCCCATAATCGCCCTAAAACATATACTACTATCTATATGCCAATTTCATAAAAGATAAGCCATTTAAACTCCCATTAAGGAAAGCTAGTTTCTCAGAACGCAAGACAGGTTTTCCCAAGAAAGACTCTTGAACACCTTATGTACGTGCGTATACATTAAAATTCTGTTTATTTGTAAGGACCAGGAAGATCTCAGTGCGGTGGGGAAGCGCCACCACTGGGGCTGAAGTTTGAAGCAACTCAAGTCCAAGCATAACCTGCGTTCTGCCATGTGATCCGCTCTCCTAAGCCTGTGCACAAACACACCAGCAGGGGCGCGGAGGCCTGCGTGGGAAAGAAGCTCAGGTTTTGGGGGGTTGGGGACAGGCGTGGAACATGAGTGGGGGAGCTCCAGCCACTGCAGGTACCCAATGGTAACATCAGAAGCAGAGAATAAAGGAAAATATCCCTGCAAAAAGCCCCCTGGGTTGCGAGAACATTCCTATTTCTCCGCAGGTTCCAACTCTTCTTTTCCTGGTGTATAACTGAGACTTAATACCTATTCCTAACATACGATGCTGAGACAGTGTATCATATAGAAATCTTGGGTGGAAAAAGCTAGGACAAAAATAATACATAGTTTGATTTCCATTTCTTCTGGATACACTATTACATTCTCTTTAAAAGAAAAGAGAAAAAAGTCAAATCTGAATTATTTAGTTTCACCAACTTCCCAGACCAGTTTTACGTTAATACTGACTATCTCAACAGTGGTGTGTTTCCTAAGGTTTATTTTTTTCTACCCACAAGTGACCTCTTGTGGCGATATTAGGTTTTGTGGGGATACTAACTTGTACCTGGAACAAATCAAGCCTCAAAGTTTTTTCTATGACAACAAGTTCCAATTTGTCAGATAGATATCTATTTTTCTTGGTGAAATACGACTTCTTGCATCAAACAAAGAAGCCACAGATAATGTCAACTGTACGTATCATGCGTTACCTGCGAGGCTATTTTGTCGGTTGGGGAACAGCTTACTCCAGGATATGAGGATGACAAGAATGTGTAGCAAAAACTGGTGAGGAATGGAGGTGACAAAAAACCGGAAATGCATGCCCCTAAAAAGCCTGCCTCTCCCGGCAGAGGGGGAGCAGGGGTGATCGGAGCGGAACTACTCTGAAGGGGATCTGAACAAAAACAGCATCTTGCTACTGGCCATTTCCTCTGGCTAGCTGACTCTGCATTTTTTGAGCAGGAGTTGGCAAGTAGATGGGGGAGCCTGGTATATAATAAAAGATGGTATTTCAAATCAATGTGAGAAAAATTGATTACTGAATAGTTCTGGGGACAATTCAGATAGCTGGGGACAGGGGGAGTTGGATTCTTAATTCACTCTTTATTCCAAAACAAATTTCAGATGGAAGAAAAATCAAAACATTAAAAAGGAAAAAAGCAACCCTTAAAACATATGAAATCATGGGAGAAGAAAAATGTTAAGGGTGATCCTTCATAAACCCAGAAGCCATAATGTGAAACAGAGATAAATGTGAGTACATAAGCATGTTTTAAAAGTCTTGCAGAGAAGAAAAATACAAAAAGAGAAGAAGTGAAAAACTTGGGGACTTACTTGCTACACACGAGAAGAAAAGATGTCATTTCCTGCCTGCACAGAACTCCTAACAAGCCAGAGGAAGAGGCCTCCAGCTGACAGAACATGCAAAAGGTATGAACAAAATATGAACATGCTAGAAGGAGCGCTCAACCTTATGCACGCAACTGCAATTTACAGGAGGAGATGCCATGTATCACTCAGCCGATCTGTAAAGTAAAAGAAGTCCGATCATCTGCTGTGTAAGCAAGCCTGTGTACAAAGTCACTGGCATCCATACTTGGGAATGTCAACTGGTCTATCTTCTTTTTTTTTGGTACACGGGCCTCTCACTGTTGTGGCGTCTCCCATTGCGCAGCACAGGCTCCAGATGCGCAGGCTCAGCGGCCACGGCTCACAGGCTTAGCGGCTCCGCGACATGTGAGATCTTCCCGGACCGGGGCACGAACCCATGTCCTCTGCATCGGCAGGTGGACTCTCAACCACTGCGCCACCAGGGAAGCCCTATCTTCTTTTTTTTAAATTGAAGTATACTTGATTTACAATGTTGTGTTAGCTTCTGGTGTACAGCAAAGTGATTCAGTTATACATATATATATATTTATATACTCTTTTTCAGACTTTTTTCCATTATGGTTTATTACAAGACACTGAATATAGTTTCCTCTGCTATACAGCAGATCCTTGTTGTTTATCTATTTTATATATAGTAGTTTTATCTGCTAATCCCAATGGTCTTCTTTCTTTTTTTTTATATGTGAATTTTGAGTTCATATATTTTTAAATTAATTAATTTATTCATTTATTTAATTTTTGGCTGCACTGGGTCTTCACTGCTGCACGCGGGCCTTCTCTAGCTGCAGCAAGTGGGGGCCACTCCCGGCCGCGGTGCGCAGGCTTCTCATTGCAGTGGCCTCTCCTACTGCAGAGCACAGGCTCTAGGTGCACGGGCTTCAGCAGTTGTGGCGCACGGGCCCAGTTGCTCCACAGCATGTGGGATCCTCCCGGACCAGGGCTCGAACCCATGTCCCCTGCATTGGCAGGCGGACTCCCAACCACTGCGCCACCAGCGAAGCCTATCTTCTTTCAAAGACCAAATTTTGACCCTGTCCATCAAAACCTAAATAGCTCATGCCCCTGGACTTGGCAACAGCAGTTCTAAGAACGCATCCTACTTGTACAAGTATATGAAATGTGAAAGTGAGTGTCGTGCTGCAGGAATGTGCCTAAGAACATAAACAACAGCACCTACTAAAGAGGAACGTGAGACTGGTTAAAGGAATCACTACATCCGCACCCAAGGGCCTATCACCCAGCTGCGAAAACCAAGAAAGCAGACCTACTGCACAGCTGGGGAACTGTTGCTAAGGCGGAACACGCTTTGAAAAAAAAAACAGCAAAGAAGTATGTGCAGCATAACATCATCTGTGTGAAATAAAAAGGGGGGGTATATGTTTGAAAAGCATAATTCTGACTTTGGGAAGAATAGAGGTCCCTCAAGAAGGAAATGGGAGACATCACCCTATACATAAAAAATAGGGTTGGGGGCTTCCCTGGTGGTGCAGTGGTTGAGAGTCCGCCTGCCGATGCAGGGGACACGGGTTTGTGCCCCGGTCTGGGAGGATCCCACATGCCACAGAGCCTGAGCGTCCAGAGCCTGTGCTCCACAACGGGAGAGGCCACAACAGTGAGAGGCCTGCGTACCACCAAAAAAAAAAAAAAAAAAATAGGGTTGGGATGGAAAAACACAAGGCCACAGAAGTTTGTGGAATCTATTATTCTTTTGGCCTGTTAGCTATCAAACTAAGTTGTTCTGGTCAAAAAAAGAAATATGCCTGACATGAAAGCCACTTATTTTATGATCCATCCATATGAACCGCCCAGGGAGACAATTCCCTAGACACAATGGAGATTAGTGGTGGCCACAGGCTGGAGGGAGAGGGAGTGGGGAGTGACTGCAAATGTTCTGGAATTAGACAGTGGTGACAGATGCCTAACTCTGAATACACAAAACCCACTGACCTGCGCACTTTGAATGGGTGAATTGGAGGTATGTGAATTACATCTCAATAAAGCTGTTACTAAAAACAAGTTACGCCTTATGCTCCCTCTCAACCCACTTGCTCACCTCTAACCTTCGAGCAGGCCAGTGCATTCGCCTGCAGATGCCACTGTGTGACTTCAGTAAGTTTCTAAGTAACTGCAAGCATCTCCAAGAGAAATTACTCCAAAACGTTGCTCTCATTCCCCTGTTGCCTTAAGCAGACAACACTCTGGGTTGCTTGCACCCGAAGGGGAGCTTTTAAGTTCGATTCTAGGTCCTTAGCTTGGCCGTGGAAGGGATGAGGGATGGGCATTTGCATTTTAAAGTTGTCCCCAAGCTTGATGGTCACCACTCTCTCGTGGCAGGTTTACTAGCGTGCACAGACTTACGAGCTTCCTTGCTTTCTCACAGGACTGGTGGACGGAGCTCTCTTTCACCTCTCCCTCCCTGACGGAGGCCCCTGCCCGGGCATTAAAACTTCATTCCGCTCTTCTCCCCGCCAGAGAGCAGCTGCACAGTTCTACAAGGTGACTCTGACTCACTGAGTCTCGGAGCACAGTAAAGCACTCTGCATCAGCGTTCCCTCATCTTCACCCCGATCCTCAACTGTCTGTACTGATTGCTCTTTAATTCCTTGAGTCTCTGTAAAGCCCTCTGGATTTGCTTCTCAGTACGATTATTTATGCCATTCAGTGCACCTGCGCTCTGATGCTTTTAGTGCCATGTCAATTTCCGTCCAGCATCCTCCTTTTACAGCCCAGTAACTGTCCTGTTGAGCCCACGGGGCTGGCTGCCCGCCGCCCTGTTATCTGCAGGCGCTGGCTCTCGGTGGGCTGCGCCCCCTCGGCTTCCTAACTGGGATAGTCAGGCACAATGAGGTGGTCTTCAGCGGGGAGTGCTTACTGAACAGCTGGGCTTGTGGAATTCTCCCTCGGCCGTGGCTCTGTGGCCTGGGGTCAATTTTCCCAGCATCGGGAAAGACTGGCTTTCCTCCCCAGGCTGCAGGGAGGGGTCTCCCTGCCATCTCCCTTCTGTCTGGAGGCCCCCATGAGGGCATTATAGCCTCTCCCAAGCCACTCGCCTCTTCCTGGATCTGACACCCATACCCCAGGCCACCCCGAGCACGGCCGTCAGCCTTCTTTATTTCTGGGCCACAGACACCTCCCTTTCTTTCCGGCTGCTCTGCGGACACGCATTTTAAAATTGTTCTATCTTGGCTTCCATTTCTAAATGTTTGTAGTAAGAAGAACTAGCTTGGTCAATCGTGTTGTTAAGTAAAAGCCTTATTTTCCAATTAGGCTCATTGCTTTTATAATCAGAAATGAAAACTTAAAAAACTCAAAACAGGGCTTCCCTGGTGGCACAGTGGTTGAGAGTCCGCCTGCTGATGCAGGGGACACGGGTTCGTGCCCCGGTCCGGGAAGAGCCCACATGCCGCGGAGCGGCTGGGCCCGTGAGCCATGGCCGCTGAGCCTGCGCGTCCGGAGCCTGTGCTCCACAACGGGAGAGGCCACAGCAGTGAGAGGCCCGCGTACTGCCAAAAAAAACCCCAAAAAAAACCTCAAAACATTCTTTGCTGAAACCAAACGTCTGTGTGTATTTTTTTTTCTTTCATGAATGATGAAATGTTAAAGATGACAGCTCTCTGCTCTGGAGGTGAAGCCTGTTGGCTACTTACTTGTTTATTTGCAAAATAAACTGTTCAGTAATTGAAGACATGCTTCCTTATCTAACACATATGGAAAGGAAAAAGCAGTCGGCAAACACACAAATCTAAATCTGCCTCATGCCGCCTGGGCCTGTGCAGTACCTTTTGGCGCCCCCGGCGTCAGGTGAAACAATGATGCAGTTTCTCCACTCGGTGATGTTCTCCCGAATCCACTGCAGGACCGCGGGCTCCGCGTACAAGTTATCCACGGGGATATCAAAGAACCCCTAAGGGGAGAAGCGGGTGTCACGTTATTGCAGGGTTTTTAAAAAGATCTCTTTCATGAGATAAAACTTGAATTTTTTATTCAAAAGAAGCCTTTTCAACTGACTCCCCTTTTTTTCTTTTTTTTTTTAAAATTGAAGTATAGTTGACTGACCAGGTTATGTTACTTTCAGGTGTCCAGCAAAGTGATTCAGCTATTTTTATATATATATATATATATATATATATATATATATGTATTCTTTTTCAGATCCTTTTCCATTATACAAGATACTGAATATAGTTCCCTGTGCTATATAGTAGGATCTTGTTGTTTACCTAATTTATATATAGTAGTGTGTATCTGTTCATCCCAAGCTCCTAATTTATCTCCCCCCCACCTTTACCCTTTGGTAACCGTTTTTCTATGTCTGTGCAGACACCCTTTTCTTAATTCAAACAGAATTAAATCAAAAGACAGATATGTTCCAGAAGCAGATTTCAGTTCAATACGGGGACATGGTCTGTTATTTTACGATCAGCTCTATCCTAAGGAATAGGAGAATGGTTTCGTAGATCAATGGGTGAGAGATTTGCTGTTTCTTAAACACCTTATTATAAGCCAAATAAGTCAACATTCACTATATCACAGAGTATGCATAGTGTAATTTGGCCTGTTTACCAGATTACGGAACTAAGTTATGAAGAGTTTTAAACAACCTACATTACGACTCTCCCATTCTAATTATTTTCCAGAAGTGGAGATGGAATTATAGAGTTTACTACCAAGAAGCCATTCCTGCTCCTCCAAAAGTGAGTAGAGGGAAGGTGGTGCTGGATACAGGCGATATCAACATTAAATATATTTCTAAGTTCAGTAAAAAAGATGAAAATCCAAGAGTTGCCATATACAAACTTAAAAACACATGTAGTGTTACCTCCTTCAAAAATTATTTAACTTAACAGGGCGTTAGGATTTAACCACTTGCACTAAGGCCCCACCATAACCAAGGACAACAAAGAGAATTCTGGAACCTGGATCTGAGAGGCATGCAGGTCCATGGTGATGATGTGATCCGCCCCAGCGACCGAGAGCATATTGGCCACGAGTTTCGCCGAAATCGGAGCACGACTCTAAAATATAAAGGCACGGATTTTATAACAGGGGAGAGATGGAGACCTCCAGGTTTCTCCCACTAAGATTTATAGAAGAAAGAGGAATCACAGATGCTTTATTACACTTGAAGAAAATTAACATTAATAATTCAAAATTAATACTTCAATAATTTAAACTTAGTAATTTAAATGATTTCATTATTAATAAAGAAATTTATAGCTTATAATAGCAGAAGATACTCATCCCGTTTTATTCACCAAATATTAATTATTTACATCTACTACTGTGAGACAGTGTGCCTGACACTGGGTATAGAAAACAAATATCAAAGAAGCAAATAATTAAACATAAATACATGTAACATCACAATTTATATAATTCCAATTGTGACAACTGTGCAGAATAATAGGTCCCGGGAGAGAGAGAGACAGACAGACAAGAGCATGAAGGACATCAAGTTAAAAGACACTGGTTGTCAGAGGCCCCTCTGAGGAAAGTGCTTTTTAAGGTGAGGCCAGCAGAAGCGGGAGACCAGTGTGGCAGCAAGAGCAGCCCATGTGACGTTATGTAGGCTGAGATCATATCCAGGGACGGAACGAATCCTAGCGTGGCTACAGGCAGTGGTCCAGGACAGAATGTGAGGGCATGTCGGGAGAGAGGCAGGGGCGCATCCTGCAGAGCCCTGAAGGCCAAGGCCAGCCCTAAAGACAAGTTTCTGCACTACAGCTGGGAGCGAAGGCTGTTACAAATTCGACAAAAACCATATCCAAGAAAGAACACCTTAAGGTGATGGATAATTTGATATTCAGAGAAACACACGCAGCGTGACACCGTATCCTCTCTGAAGGTACCCAACTTCTCCATAGCTTTAGGTTCCACACCATAAATGACGGACAGTAACTCTGTCCACGTCAAAACAATCCAAGGGATTATAGAGGCATGATTAGACCTAGGGAAAGAGTTCAGCATTTTGCTGTAAACAGTGTTATTTCTATACACCACAAAAAAGGAAATGTAAGCTTAATAGAAGATTTCATTCAAACTTACAATGTCACATGTCAATTATATCTCAAAGCTGAAAACAAAAAAGATTTCATTCAAAATAGTAACAAATGATCTCTGTTAAATACACACACACACATACACAGTATATTCATGTAAAAACACACAGGAATTATATCACAATGTGAACAGATTATTTTTATTTTCTCTAATAACACCATTCTTTTATAAAAAAGAAACCTATTACTTGATGATAATACACACACACACACACACACACTTTTTTCACACACAAAGAATGAGAGGTAACAGCCCAAATGTTACCTGTAGATGTTTCTAGAAAGTGAGATTATGGGGAAACAGTTTTCTAATTTTTAAAAAATTGTTCAACCTGCTCAACTAAGTCTCGTTTTCATCGTGTTAGCTCCCCTGCTCTGGTCCACGTTGCCTTTGGGATAAAAAGCCCTCCCGCCAGCGCGGCTCTAGCTACTAAGACCTGGTCTGCCCCACCGCCATCCCTGCGCCTCCAGGAGGGGTCCTCCCTGCAGTGGGGACTGGGCCCGCTCTCTCCCTCTTCCGGAGAACACTCTAAGCCTTGCCATCTACACCTGCACACCCACCTTACCCTTATTCCACCCCCATCTCTGCAGACCCAATGTGTTTGATCCTCCAGATCTGGTTCCAATCTCCAAACTTTAAGGTACTCCGAGAAATCTAGAGAGAAATGATCTGTCCCTTCTAAAGGGACACAGCATTTGGTCCCCACCATATGGGACCACCTTATGCCGCCTGCTTAAAGATTGACATCAGAAGGTATTTTATGTAGGATGCATAATTCACAACTAGACTATGCGTCCCTCAAGGGCAAAGAATTGGTTTTGGAGATTTCCACATCACCTGCAGTCCCGGCTCTGTATCTTGCACATGACAGTTCTTCGATAAATATTTAATAACAGGATCTCTGTAACAACAAGTTTCCGAGGCTTAGTCATTCACCTCACTAACTATGAGAATTATTGAGTCTAACAAAATTCCAAGATAATTAAAAAGAACAAATTGATAGCTGGGAATCTGACTCACAATGCTCATCAATTTGGGGCTCTTTCTCTAAGCTGATAACCTACGAGAAGAGTCCTCTGCTCTCCATAGCGTTCTCTCCATGGCGTTGAGCATTTCTTACTTCTGAGAGCCAAAGCACAGGGGTAATTTTTAAATTCATATTTTCTGATCTCCTTCTTCAAAGTCTGTTTTCAAATTTGGTTTTTGGACCATCTTTCGCAATTTGCCTCAACCCCCAACTGCATCTTGCAGGAAAAATGATCCACAAGTTTCAACTGACTTTATAGCCAAGACAGAGAAAAATTTGTAAGACATTTCAACAAAGGTAGTCAAGGTACAGCAACCGAAAATAAAACGTTCGACTCCCCTAATGAAAAACGGATAAAGGTCAAATATTTTGTGAGCCAGACCAACCTCGACAAAGACTCTCCAGAGTCCAGATTTTATTTAATGTATCGGCTGCTGCCCCGCTAAAAAGTGTAAACTTCGCAGGCTTTAAAAATTGACGAGATTGTAGAAATTTGTGTCAGCACAACTGTCCTCAATTTTTCCAGTTAAGAAATCAAAAGAAACTATTTGATCATTGAAAATAGAACATAACCTTGAAAATCTGGGGGGGAAAAAAAGCTCCAAGTCTTCTACCCCCTCAAAAGTAATTATTTCCAGCTGTGCCCACATCATACGGTTTTTAGCAGGGAAGGAAACTAGCAATTATTGACCACCCACTATAGCAGAGGTCAGGGGACTGGTGCTCATGGGCCAAGACAGCCCATGCTCTGTTTCTTCACAACCTGTGAGCTAAGAATGGTTTTTAGGTTTTAAAGTGGTTGAAGACCAATCAAAAGCAGTACTTTGTGACATTTGAAAAGTATGTGAAATTCATATTTCAATGTCCATAAATAAAGTTTTATTGGAACACGGCCATACCCCTTCGTTTACATATTAAATATGGCTGTTTTCACACCAAATGGTGAAGTGGAGCGATTTCAACAGAGTCCCAGTGGGACACAAAGCCTCAACAATCTGACACCTAGTTCTTTTGGGAAAGAGTCTGCCCACTTGTGTGCCAAGCACTTTATAAATAGTACCAAATACCATCCTTAACTTCCAGAGGAGGAAACTAAAGACACAACGGAACAAGAGTAAGTAATGGCACTAAAGGTCAAACCCAAGTCCACTTGGCTCCAAAGTCTTACCCCAAAACTCAGACCACTCTGCACCACACTTTTTACAATGAATACTATATTGTCATCTTTTTTCCATGTTAGTATTACATTGTGCTGACGTGTCATCATGAAACCTTTCCTTCACTGTCAGAACTTGTCCCTGGTTTCTTGCACATACAAATAAAAGCAAAAATAAAATTTGACAGATGTGCAGCCTTGCTTAAAAACAAGCAGTGAGGTTAAAAATAATGAAACAAGCTTTAAATCTGGTTAAAAGGCTCTAGCTTTTTCTGCGCTTCTTTGCAGGTAACTCTAAATAGATCGACTGCGCAGAATTCCATTGTGTCTTAGATGCCATAGACAGTACAGTCCTATGGGAAGGAAAGGACAAGTCTGTGGGGCTCCCCAGGGCTCCTCCAGTGGCTGAGGAGGAGAATTTCTTTCTGAGCCCATAGAACAAGTGTGGCCGACGACTTCCCATCACATTCGAACACTACGTGGCCTTTAGCCTACCTAAGTGAAGCCAAAAGCGGGGAGAAGTGTTTTCCCCCATCACCCTGGGTTTCCTCATCCCTAGCCCTGGCTGGTACATGAATTACATATAGGCTCAGGCCATTTCTCTAAGGTGCTTACTAAATCCTTTGCTACCCTCATTTCAAAAGTTTCCTGATACAAAGCCAGCCCAGTTGGTCTAGGGAAAGAAATGAGTAGTTAGAAAAGTTATTAGCAGCAATTTAAAAAGTCCAAAAGCACACCTCAAATGATAGACAAAATTAAAGATTTCCCTTTCGAGCAGCATGGTGAGAGAAACAGTCTCTCTCCTTACTGCAACACGAGTCAGCTTGACTAGAGATAGGTCAGAAATGATGGTGCCAGAACAATCGACATGTCCTGGCCGCCTCCGAGGTCAGTCCCAAAGAGCCAGGCTCTACAAAGGGTGGTCAAGAGTCAGACTCACCTGGGACAGCTGGGTGAACACTTGTTTCCTGGCATCATTATTCACAGAATCCCCTTTCAAGCCCTCAAGTAGCCTGACTTACATGATAAATGATGTAATAATGACACTATCTCAAAGCTTGAACTGTCCCTAAATACCCACTTATTCACACACCAGTGACCTATCAAGGCCCCCTGGAGTGGGCTGAATGGTGGCCCCAAAGATATCAGGTCCTAACCCCTGGAGCCTGTGTGACTGTTACTTTATTTCAAAAGAGGCCCTTTGCAGATGTGGTTTTACTAAGGATTCTGAGATGGGGAGATTATCCCAGAGGGCCCTGGATGCTACGGTATGTATCCTTAAAGAGGGAGATCCGACAGAGGCAAGAGAAGCCACGTGAAGATGGAAGCGGAGGTCAGAGGGATACGGCCTCAAGCCAGGCAACGTGGCAGTTGCCAGCAGCTGGAAGAGGCCAGGAAGGATCCTTCCCTAGAGCCTCCAGACGGAGCATGGCCCTGCCGCACCTTGATTTTCAACTTCTGGCCTCCACAACTATGAGAGAATCCATTTCTGTTGTTTGAAGCCACCCAGCTTATAGTAATTTACTACAGTAGCAATTGGAAACTAACACAGCCCTCTGTGATTCCTTTTTTGCTATGAGCTTTCTCCAACAATACGGCGCACCATTTCTGAACTCCAGATTCCCTCTGCTGCTACTGGTGCCATCTCTCAACTGCTATCATGGCCTTGCTTCTGTGCTGCTGACGGTGACCACATCTTATCTCTTCCATCAGCGGTTAAGTTCAGAAAGTCGTGGAACTGTCTGATTGGAGTAAAAATGAAAAGCAGCTACCATATTGTTTCCAAGAAACACACTTACAGCAAAGCGACTAAGGAACAGTGAAAGGAAGGAAAGAAACTGGTACTCAAAATGGCCCCCAAAAGAAAACCCATCTTGGGCTTCCCTGGTGGCGCACTGGTTGAGAGTCCGCCTGCCAATGCAGGGGACACGGGTTCGTGCCCCGGTCCGGGAAGATCCCACATGCCGCGGAGCGGCTGGACCCGTGAGCCATGGCCGCTGAGCCTGCGTGTCTGGAGCCTGTGCTCCGCAACGAGAGAGGCCACAACGGTGAGAGGCCCGCGTACCGCAAAAAAAAAAAAAAGAAAACCCATTTCAATGTCCAACAATAGGAACATGGGATCAAGAGACAGTTGAACAACACGGTTCCAGGGAACAGTTAAGCCCACTGGGGCTGCAAGAGCTCTGGAGGGCTCTTCATCAGCGTGGTGACAGAGGGCAATCCTGGCAAGTAGAGGCCAGAGGCCAGGAGTGCCGTCACATCCCCTGTGTGGGGGGCAGGACACCAGCCATGCAGACCATGCTAGTTTCTCTATGCGACAAAGACTTCATTATGATTAAACATAAGAAACAAAGTTTGAAAATACAATATTGGAACAAGAGGTAACTGCCAATCAAATACTTGCAAACAAAAAATGCAGGCGTCTCAATATTTGTATCAGTTAAAAAGAAAGTTAGGGTTTTAAAAAAAAAAAGAAAAAAACAAAAACCAAACAAAAAAACCCAAAAAACAAGTTAGGGTTCCAAATCGTTACACAGTGGGAAAGGGCCAAGTAATAATAAAAGGAGGAATTTACCAAAGAAGAAGCAATGTATCAAATATCTTCATGCCAAGTGCAAAAGCTACTAGAAAAAAAAGGAAAATCTGATGACAAATGACAGAATACAGAATTTACTAAACCCCCTGTTACATGGAAGAGAAATGGTAGCCGGATATGAGCTTCTCTATGCCACAGACAAGAACCAAGATGCTGAACAAGCCCATAGAAACACCCAGATGGGAGGAAGAGCTACGACAACAGACTACACTGATGCGACAAAAGAAATAAATTGAAACACACATAAAACTTGCAAATCAAGTTTAGAATAAAAGCAGCTCCATAAATGACAAGTGGGACGTCACATGCTTCACAGGAGCAGGTGGGACCTCAGGTCTGGGCTGCTCACAAGCTAAAGGCAAGTCACAAAGTGACAGACACACACACAGCCCCCCCAACACACACCCCAACATTTCACGGCATGTGGCAATTATCTGAAATTCACATTTCAATGTCCATAAATACATGTTTTATGGATTTATGTTATATGGAACTGAAAGGATTCCCGCGGAACCGACCATCTATTCATAAAATACAAGGCGGACAACAGCTGAAGAGTTGCTCCCCATAGAGGCCTGAATGGTATCCCCAAAACTCACGTCAACCCAGAACCTCAGACTGTGACTTCATGTGGAAATCGGGTCTTTGCAGATGTAACTAAGGTGAAGATCCAGATGAGCTCATTCTGGATTAGGGCGGGCCCTAAATCCAGTAACTGTCCTTTTATAAAAGACAAAAGGACACACAGAGACACAGGAAGGCAGCCATGTGAAGACAGGCAGAGATGGACATGATGCTACCAGAAGCCAAGGAATGCCAGGAGCCAGCAGAAACAGGAAGAGGCAAAGAAGGCTCCGCCAGAGTCTTCAGAGGGACTGCAGCCTGCTGGCAGCGTGACCTCTGACATCTGGCCTCCAGGACTGCAAGAGAGTACATTTCTGGCATTCTAAGTAAGCCTCCCAGTTTGTGGTCATTTGTTTTCGCAGGCCCAGCAAAGTAATACATTCCCCTTTCAAGTTCCCCTCCAACTCCAACTTCTCTGATTTTTCTTGAAGGCAGAGGCCGTATCTTCAGTTTTTCTAGAAACTCACAAAGCCTCCTACAGTGCTAGTGTTACAAAAAGAATAATTCAACAATATTAACTTCATTCCTCTTGCAAGGTTAAAAAGAGATAACGGTATAAATTAAACTTGGTATCTTGAGATAACTGTAGACTCATATGCAGCTGTAAGAAACAATGCTGAGATGGTGCAACCTTGCCTCAGGTTCTCACTTGCAAAAGTAAGGTAGGATAACACAACTGGGATCCCGACATGGATGCAATCCAGTGGTCTGCTCAGGACTTCCCCCAGTGTTTTATACTCACCAGGGTGTGTGTGTGTGTGTGTGTGTGTGTGTGTGTGTGTGTGTGTGTGTGTGTGTGTGTGTGTGTGTGTGTGTGTGTGTGTGTGTGTGTGTGTGTGTGTGTGTGTGTGTGTGTGTGTGTGTGTGTGTGTGTGTGTGTGTGTGTTAGTTCTATTCACCACCACAAAGGTACACAATAATTTCATCCACTTTCATTATATGTAAAGTATAATAATTTTATATTATAGCAATGGTATTTTCATACCTGCAAAAATACACTTTCTCTGTTTCTATATGTACAAATATTAACGTGATGGCTGGTCCAAAGACAAACCTTTGGTAGAGCCAACCAGAGAAGGCATATTTACTCCATCTTGACAGGAGAGAGCAGGCATTTCCCAGGGATTCAGAGGTACAAAGTGAGAAAATCAACGTAGCCGTTAAGGCAGAGCAGGTTCCTCCAACAGGAGCCCCGCCCCCATACCTTGTCCTTTTTGTCTTGGCGGGCGTAGGGGAAGCACGGGATCACGGCGGTCACCCTGGAGGATGACGCGATCTTGCAGGCGTTGATCATGATGAGGAGTTCCATCAGGTTGTCGTTGATTTCTCCGCAGCCACTCTGGATGATGTACACATCTTCTCCCCTCACACTTTCGCCAATCTCGACGCTAGGGGAAGGAACATGCCACCCATTAATAGGAAAGCATCCCTGTGACCACCCCCAGGGTTGTGATTCCCTAGGACTTGGCAGGCAGTGGTCCTCGAGGGTATGACTTCTTCCACTGAGAGGAGACAGAACAAAATCAGCAAAGGGAAAAGTCACACGGGCGAGGTCTGGGGAGACCAGGCACAAGCTTCCAAGAGTCCTTACCCTCGTGGAGTCACAGAGGACGTGTGAATTCCCCCGGCAACGAGCTGTGACAACACATGTGAAGCACTGTCTCCCGGGGAAGCTCATTAGAGACTCAGTGCCTGGGGTTTTACGGGGGGCCAGGGACTCGGTGTTAACCACGTGGTTTACACCGTTCAGCAGTGAGCTATTCCCACAGGGAATGGCGTGAAACCTCACGAAAGCTAAGCTCCCAGAAGCCAGCCAAGGGCCACCTTGCAAAGGGACCTTTTCCATATATGAGGGGATCCCATATGCTCTTCAGAAATTGTCTCAGGCCTGTTACATTAACTCTTTTTGGCTCAATACTGTATTTTAGTTTTTCACTTTCGTTAACGTTACACATAACACATTGCTTAAAAAACTCCAATCCGTTCTGTAAGGCTTAAAACAAATAAACAGCGCAGAGGCAGCCAATTTCAACTCTTGACATAGTCTTTAGATATTTATTTTCAAAGTCCCTCCCTTACGTTTGTATTGCTTCATCTGGATTTTTTTTTTTTTTTTTGGCGGTACGCGGGCCTCTCACTGTTGCGGCCTCTCCCGTTGCGGAGCACAGGCTCCGGACGCGCAGGCTCAGCGGCCATGGCTCACGGGCCCAGCCGCCCCGCGGCATGTGGGATCTTCCCGGACCGGCGCACAAACGCGTGTCCCCTGCATCAGCAGGAGGACTCTCAACCACTGCGCCACCAGGGAAGCCCGTTCATCTGGATTTTTCATCCTAGGCATCACGTGTTGACCCCTATCTCCTCCCCAACCCGTCGCCCGCACCCGTGTGCAGCCTTCCCATCTCATCTTGCCATCTTCCTCACATCGATCAGCATTTTCCAACTAAATCTGAGAGCTACAATTTTAACTGTGTCAGTGCCATTCAGAGCTGAGTCATTCAGTAAACTGAAAACCAAGTTCGTATTGCCCTTCTATGCACAACTTTTGGGGGTCTGTTTACCCTGGAGGAAATTATCCAACCTCTTCAACTACTAAGTTTTCCGAGTACTGCATACAAATGGCAGCCTCAACACTTGGCTAACAAACTAAATCCCACAATGTCAACGTCAAAGGCCTCGAGCGTGATCTCCATTCCTCGGCCTGCCCGAGGCTCTCCCTGAGCTGCCTTCTCTTTCCAGCTGTGCACAGCTGTCTCCTGGGGATTGCTTCCACCCCTTTCCTGCCCTCGAGTTCCCACTTTCTGTACCCTTTCTTGGTGCACTTCCTTGTTTTACTGATGGGCATCCTCCAGTAGCTTCTTGAGAAAGCAAATAGGAGCTAAAGTCTTTGAAAATTGCCTACCAGGAAGCTTCTGTATTTCAGGTACAGGATTCTGGGGGTTCAACAAGAGAACGAGTCAGCACAACACTGGCATACATACACAGTTACCTGTATCCCGTCTCTTGCAATCAGAAACCCATTATACCCAATGGTATTGTTTTATTAAAAGAGCTAATTATTTCTTAAGAAAATGTAAACACAAATGGCATTTCGAATACCATATAGCAGTCTATCTGAATCAATAGAAGCTTCTACTCAACTTTAAACAGAATAATTAGAAGACAAAAATGCCATTTTTCAAGTTGACAGGATCTGAAAATGAGTTTTGATTAACAGTGGGTCTTAACCTCGCACGTGCTCTGCCATGGATGGAAAGAGTACGATGCCAACCTCGGGATGAGCATGTGACAGACCGAATTCTACATACTCCCTCCGATCCGAGTACTAAGGAGCTACGTGTAATTCCTTCGTGAACATCACATCAACTGCGAGGTGAAGTCAATCTGGAAATCACAGTATCATAAAGCTCAGGGGTCAATAATAGCCCGTGAGCTGAGAATGGGGTGGGCAGAATAATGGCCTCCCAAAGACGTCTATGTCCTAATCCCCAGAACCTTTGAATATATATGTTCGTTTATAGGGCAAAGGGGAAGCAAGGTGGCAGATGGAATTAAGGCTACTAGTCAGGTGACCGTAAAACAGGGAGATTACCCTTGATTATTGTAGTTGGCCCAGTGTGATTACAAGGGTCCTTAAAAATGGAAGAGGGAGAGAAAAGAGGTCAGAGAAAGAGATGTGAGGACTGACGTAGGGTCAGAGACGTGCTATGTGGCTGGTCCCGAAGATGGAAGAACGGGCCAAGAGCCAAGCAAAGTAGGCAGCCCCTGAGAGCTGGGAAAGCAGGTAATGGATTCTCCCCTAGAGCCTCCAGAAAGCAACACTGACCCATGATGCACTTCTAACCTACAGAACTGTAAGACCTAACAGCAGCAGAGCCACCATGGGTCCACGAAGGCTAAAATGTTGTCTGCCCCTTACAGAAAAGGTTTGCCAACAACTGCTGGTGTTATGACTGTTTAATCCCCGAATTTCAGCTTCTCTGGCCTAGTTTTTCTAAGGAACCTCAATCCCCATATGACTAGCAGTCCAGGGGAAGACAGAAAATACATACAATCACCATGGCAACTTTTCCCCAAAGCTATTCCTGCTTCTACTCATAAAGATGGTTGCGACTGATCTTTACTCTAGGTCTTTTAAAAACTGTGGCCAGGAGGCAGCGTCCACTGCTCTTTACTGACCCTGAAATAAGAAGGCTGATGAGTTTATCTGAGCCACCAACGAATGGGTGTGGTAATTAAAAGACGGGCCACAGACTAACACTTTTCCCATCAAGAAGTGCAGTCTATGGCCTCTTCCCCGGATCTGGGAGGACTCCGTGCTTGACAACACAGTGCGACAGAAGTGACAATGCACTGACTTTGGGGCCCAGGCCTTAATAGACTGGGAGCTGCCACTTCCTGTGTTTTGGAATCCTTGTGCTTGGACCTCAGTTTCCACGCTCTAATAAGGAAGCTCCAGCAGCCCTGTGGGGAGAGATGCTGAGGTTCCTAACCAAGCTCTCAGGCCAAAGCTAGTGCCAACTTACCAGCCATGTGAGTGAGCCAGCTTAGAAGTGGACCCTCCAGCCCCTCCACCACACAGGATAGAAACAAGCCTTCCTTGCTGAGCCCTGTCCAAACTGCAGGTCTGAGAATCAAATAAACAATTAGTTTCAAGCCGTTGAGCTCTGGGGTGACTTGTTACACAACAGATAACCAGAACTTTGGGTCTCAGGATCCAGCTAGCTGCTCTGGGCATGTTCACTGACCAACATAATGGGTTACAGTAGACTTTCAGACACCATCATCAGTGCTGTCCTAGGACATCACTGTGCTCCTTCAGTGGTCAATTGTAAAGCTGGAGCCAATGTCTCCCTGCAGACCTTAAATAATTTAGAGATGAGAAGGTAAAATCATGAGGCTCTGTGTCCAATTAGTGTTTTTAAAATGGGTAATAGGAGGAGTTGAGGACCAGGCGCCACACCAGATTTCTCGTCTTGGTTCAGGGAGAGGTTCAGGAAGGGGCCCCTGGACATGAATTGTATCAATTATCTCTTCCTTTGCCCTTCTGCTTCTCACCTCTAGGACCCCACGGTAAAAACCGGATCACTAGTGCAGTATCTGATACAGTCCTCCTTATAAAAGAATCAACCTCCGGGCCTAGACAGTTCATGGGAAAGAGAAAAGTCAGGAAGTTAACCTTTTATAGTCTAGATATTAAAAACATAAAATGTAACTATATAGCAATTCCCAGACTTCAGGCTGAGTGGTTTCTCACACCTCATGATTTCTAATTATCGAGTGGTAGTTATAAAATACTCAAAACCAAATAAAAATTTTTCCTTGACTTATATGACACTGCCGCCAGGAGACAAACTATCATCCCATTCTTCTGAAAGCTACTGCAACTTGAACAGGACTGCCAGATATTGTGGCATTCAAACATAAATACACTATCCTTCTCCAGAGCCCTGGACTTCCTCTGAGACCTCTGGATAAAACTCTGCCAAGTGGAATTCTTTAGCTGAAGGACTCGTGCAGTAACACCACCTGATACTCATTCACAAATGTTTCTTCACTTATATTATCATCAGGGTTATGCAGTGGTGACTTCCCACCTGGAATAAGGGTTTCCCATATCCTAACAAGCTGAAAACAGCAACCTCCACCTTCTCTCCATGTAATAATAATAACCCCTCGGTATTTAAGCAATCTTTGCCCACCTCAAGGGCATCAAGATTCTCCTCCGATGTTTTCTCCTAGAAATTTCTAGTTCTAGGTTTTACATTTAGGCCTGCGATCCATTTCAAGTTCATTTTTGAAATGGTGGGAAGTATGGATGGACTTTTTTTGGGTTTTTTTGCAGCTGCCAACAATTGTTCCAGCACCGCTTGTTGGAAATGTTGCCCGAACTGAATCTTTGCCAAAGATATCAAAACGATCGGTAACTTAAAAAAAAAAAAGAAGATCAGTAAGTGAGTACAGTGGAAGATATTTAAGTGGGGGGAGAAATGGGACCAACTTGTAATTAGTCAAGAGCTGCGTGGACTCAGGAAAGTGGAAAAAAAGGAGCTGCTGGTCCGGCTTCAGAGGGGGCCACCAGCCTGACTTCACTGGACAGAGGCGACCGCTTCCTGTGGACCTGAGACATGGGCAGCAGTTACATTCAAGCCATGGCCTTGCTACGGGACACAGCAGAGTCGCAGGAAGACGAAGAAGCTGAAAAGAAAAAGTCCATCATCTCTGAAGCAGAAAAGTTAGCACAGGGGATCCCAGCACGTGGGCCCTGGAGTTCTCAGGTTCTTTAAACCCTTTGCAGGACCACAGCCTCTGGAGAACTCAGAAGTCTGCACTCTGGCAGCTCAGGACTGTCACCTGGGAGCTTTTAAAAAGCCGACCCCGCAGCCCTCGGACCGGAATCTCTGGGGCAGGGCGGGTAAGAGGCACTTTCAACGGCCCCAGGCGAATCCAGCGCGCAGCCAGGGCTGGGGACGTGGGCGGGACGTTCCCTCGCGCGCACGGGGTTTGGGATCGGCCAGGCAGGAACGCGCTCGCCCCGGGCCGTCCCTCCCCGCGTGCCCCGCGGTTCCCGCCAGCTGCGCCTACCTCCTCCCGTGCCCTGTGACCGCCCGGAGGTCGCTCTTCCGGGCTGGGGCCGCCCTCTTCGGCTTCTCCCGGACGCCGCGGCGGTGGCGCGGAGGCCGCGTAGTGGCCGTCCCGCCCCGGAAGGCGGAGCGGGCGGCCGCGGAGGGGGTCCCAGGTAAGCGCCGGCGCCGGCCCGGCACCGCAGCCGCGCGCCCAGCGCCCTCCCCGGCCCGGCCCCCACCTGGTCTCCTGGTTGCTGAACTTCTTGGTGACCACCTTGCCCAGCTCCAGGCCCAGCCGGTCGGCCACGCGCTGAGACAGGTCCTGGTGTGAGCTGCCGCTGAAGAGCACGATGTTGGGCATGGTCAGGCGCGGGGCTCCAAGCGGCGCGGGGCGGCGGAGGCGGCGGTAACACGGAACCCTGTAGCGAGAGCTGGAAAGCGCGACTGGCAGACACCGGCAGGAGCGGAGCTAAGAGGAGATGGAGGGGGCGGAGCTGGAGGGGCGGAGCTGGGAGACAGGAGCGGGAGGGACGGGACTGGGGGAGGAGGAGCTGGAGGCGGTGGAGCTGAGGGAGGAGGAGCTGCGGGGTGGGAAGAGTGGGAAAGCGCAGCCGCGGGTCCCGGAGGCGGAGCTGGAGGGGCAGAGCTGAGGGAGGAGGAGCTGCGGGGTGGGAAGAGCAGGAAGACGCAGCCGCGGGCCGGGTAGGAGGAGCTGGAGGAGCTGAGCTGAGGGAGGAGGCGCTGCGGGGTGGGAAGAGCGGGAAGACGCAGCCGCGGGCCGGGTAGGAGGAGCTGGAGGAGCTGAGCTGAGGGAGGAGGCGCTGCGGGGTGGGAAGAGCGGGAAGACGCAGCCGCGGGCCGGGTAGGAGGAGCTGGAGGAGCTGAGCTGAGGGAGGAGGCGCTGCGGGGTGGGAAGAGCGGGAAGACGCAGCCGCGGGCCGGGTAGGAGGAGCTGGAGGAGCTGAGCTGAGGGAGGAGGCGCTGCGGGGTGGGAAGAGCGGGAAGACGCAGCCGCGGGCCGGGTAGGAGGAGCTGGAGGAGCTGAGCTGAGGGAGGAGGCGCTGCGGGGTGGGAAGAGCGGGAAGACGCAGCCGCGGGCCGGGTAGGAGGAGCTGGAGGGGCTGAGCTGAGGGAGGAGGCGCTGCGGGGTGGGAAGAGCGGGAAGACGCAGCCGCGGGCCGGGTAGGAGGAGCTGGAGGGGCGGAGCTGAGGGAGGAGGCGCTGCGGGGTGGGAAGAGCGGGAAGACGCAGCCGCGGGCCGGGTAGGAGGAGCTGGAGGGGCTGAGCTGAGGGAGGAGGCGCTGCGGGGTGGGAAGAGCGGGAAGACGCAGCCGCGGGCCGGGTAGGAGGAGCTGGAGGGGCGGAGCTGAGGGAGGAGGCGCTGCGGGGTGGGAAGAGCGGGAAGACGCAGCCGCGGGCCGGGTAGGAGGAGCTGGAGGAGCTGAGCTGAGGGAGGAGGCGCTGCGGGGTGGGAAGAGCGGGAAGACGCAGCCGCGGGCCGGGTAGGAGGAGCTGGAGGGGCGGAGCTGAGGGAGGAGGCGCTGCGGGGTGGGAAGAGCGGGAAGACGCAGCCGCGGGCCGGGTAGGAGGAGCTGGAGGGGCGGAGCTGAGGGAGGAGGAGCTGGAGGCGGAGGTGGAGTGGGAAAGTGCCGCAACAGGCCCCGGAGGAGGAGCTGCAGGAGGCGGAACTGGGGGAGCGGGGCGGGGGAGGAGGAGCTGGAAGGGAAAGGGAGGAAGGGGGGCGGGAGGGGAATGGGTGTTGGAGCGGATGGGGGCGGGAGGAGTAGCTGGAGGAGCGAGAGAGGGAGGGGGGAGGATTGGAGGAAGAGCCCGAGGGTGCTGCGAGGCGGGTGCTGCGAGGCGTGGGCTGCTACACACCGAGGGCTGTAGGATGAGAAACCCTGGAGGGCCTGGCTCCGTGGGAGAGCTCCAGGCCCTAATCCTGACCTTTCTGTCCTGCTTCGCGGGGGAGAGTCAATGAACCAGGTTAACTGGGCACAGAGGGAGGGTGAGGGAGGGGCGATGAAGGTGCCTCGCAACCAGGAGCGACCCCCATCCTGGAATACCCCCAAACCCACTGCAGATCACTGGTGCAGATCACAAGGGTCTGCAAGCTGGCCTGCAGGCCAGATCCACATGCTGCCTGTTTGTACGAGAGAGCTAAGCATTATTTTACACTTGAACATTTGTGTATGTATGTGATAATAGCTACAATACCATTGAACCCCAATTAAGAGACACATTATCCCCTTCAGAAAGGAACTCCTTTCCTCTCATTAGTGGGTGTGTACTGCAAAAAATATACTCTATTATTACAGTTTGAATTTCATTAATAAAAACATTGTGAATTTTTTCTCTCTTGTTATATAAGTACCTACATAATATCCTCTCCATTTTGCCTCTTGGCCCTCACAGCCTAAATTATTTACCATCCAGTCCTTAGTCAAAGAAAAGAACTGTCCAGGGTTCTTGAAAAATTCACAGCGCCAGTGACCATCTGAGCCCTGACCCCAGGTGGAGGGGGCAAGGTTGCTCTCGATGTGATGTGCGATCGAACAAAGGCCCCTCCAGATTCCTCACTTTTAGGTAGATGTGGTGGTCCTCGTGCCAGCTTTCACAACCTCCTGCCTGTCGCTTTCTCAAAGGCCTGACCCCAGGAACGCAGTCCGCCCCGGTGGCCCCCAGCCGAAGCCCTCCACGTCCCTGGAGGCCCCGCTTTCCCTTCCCTCCCTGCAGACAGGAGCAAAAAGCCTTTCTCAAGAAGCAAATACACTCCCAAAACAACCTCTGGGCACAAACCAAATGTTGGGGAAGGGAATGTGTTCCATGGGCTTGGAGGGCTCGCACGTTGATGATGCTGGTCACAGTTTAACGTTCCTCAATGAAAACAGATTAAACAGGTTGGATAAATGGCTGGGTTTTACCTAATGTTGCCAAGAATTGGCTCTCCATCAACAAGGCCACTCGCAGGTGGGTTGTAGCCTACTCTAATCTGACTTCATATTTTGGGGATTTGGGGGATTGTTGGGATTATTCATATCATTGGAATTTTTCATCTGGGTCCATGTACTTTGCAAATCAGACTGCCTAGCACATCACGTGTTTCTTTTAAACTCCTGCATCTGCCTGCTTACCAAAAAACTGTCCGAAGCGTTAGTTATGGCAGCACCTCTGCCCCATTTTCATTCCGCCGGGAGATGTATATGTGCTCTATTAATTTGGGGGGGGGGGAAACCCCTTCTTGCAGTGCCTTCTTATATGTATTCTATGGATAATTACCATAGCAATGAGATTTATACTCATACTCAAACATGTTTAAAATTTTTATTGAATGAGTCTGCCAATGTAATTATTTTAAATTCTCCTAATAAAATTTACTAGCAACAGTATTACTATAATTTTTATGTCCTTAAAATTTCTCTCATAGACAAAATATATACACATTCTTCTCAGAGGGAAAGTGGCTTCTTGTTGGCATGGTGGGGCTGCAGTTCTTTGATAACAAAACGGACGGACTCTATAAAACAGTAGACGTTAAAGCCCCTGTCCTCCAAGTCTGTTTATGGTCGGGCACTTGGAAGCTATGATTGAATTGTCACAAACCATGACTTCAATACTACCAGGGAGAAGCAATATCTGGGTTGGGGCAACTAATAAAATGGTTGTTGGTACAACACTTTGATGAGTTACTATGCTTAAATGCTGAGGGTAAACAGGGGAAATGTCCCACTGGGATGGATGAGAGTCATCTAAAATCACCATGAGCAGCAGACTGTCCAGAAAGCTGCTCTTTATTTAAGCGTGAACACTTTCTCTCCCAAGCCCCTTTATCCTTGATCCACAGCATCCAGGTTGTGGGGACCTTGGTCTAGAGCGGGCCTCTCAGCCTTGGCACTACTGACATTTGGGCTGGGTAATTCTTTGTTGTGGGCCCTGTCCTGTTCCTTGTAGGATGTTTAGCAGCATTCCTGGCCTCTACCAGTAGCACCTCCCCACCAGTTGTGACAACCAAAAGTGTCTCCAGACATTGCTAAATGTCCCCTAAGGAGTAAAATCACCCCAGGTTAAGAACCACTTGTCTGAACAAACCACTGTCCCTTTCTTCCTCCATATGAGCCTTTCCTTGGAGCTGCTTGGGCTTCCTCACAGCATGGCTGCAGGGTTCCAAGAAAGAGGGTTCTAAGAAGATAAGCCTCAATGAGCAAGAGCTCATCCAGCCTCTGCTTTTATCCTGTTTGCTAATGTCCCATTGGCCAAAGCAAGTCACATGGCCAAGACCAGCGTCAAAGTGGTATGGGACAACATAAGGGCATGAATATTAGGTCCACCAGTCCACCAGCTGTCTACCCCAGTGCACTGACTTCTTGGACAGAACGTGGAGTTGAGGAAGCCCCCAAGAAAATGGAACACACGTTCAAAGACTCAAGACCCAGAGGATGAAAAGAACATCTACTACGTGTACATAAAATCTTAGACCATGAACATATTATAAAATATTCATTACTTTAAGATAAAATGTTAGTGGAGAAAATTAAAATGATAAGATATTTCCATTGTTGACTTCTGTCTTCATTGACTCATGGATAGGGCTGAAATGGGAAAGCGCTCATTTGAGTTTATGAACAGTTTCACATCTTGTATTCCCCGCATCACTTAGCCAGGTTCTTTCTGTATAGTGAGAGCTCTAAATATTTTCTGAATGAATTTATTTTCAACTATCCTAGGGCTGAGAAATGGAAGAAATGGCCCGAAGTCACATGGCTAGTAAAAGGCAATAAGGGGATTAGAATGCAGACCTTCTAGCTCAGCCCTTTGTTCTCTGGAACAGTGCTGTCCAAAAGAAATGTAATGCAAGCCATGTATGTAATTTACATGTTTAGTAGCCATATTTAAAAAGAGTAAAAAGAAACCACTGAAGTTATCTTAACAATACACTTTAACCTAATATATCCCCAAACATTATTACTCCTACTTGTAATGAATATTAAAATTATTCATTAGATATTTTCCAGTTTTTTCATACCAAGTGTTTGAAGTATGACGTATACTTTACACCTACAGCGCATCTCAGTTTAGATTTACCATAGTTCAAGTGTTCAACATCCGCATGTGACTGGTAGTTGCCATATTAGAGTGAGAAGCTCTAGAACACTGGTTCCTAAGAGCAATGCCAAGACACCCTGATGCATCCATTCTATCAGGTGTTTTTATTAGGAGTCTGACACTTTACAGCTAATTATAAAATGCTAATGTTTATAAATAATTTAAGTTAAAGTGGATGCAAGTTTATTCTTCAAGTAGTGGCATTTTCACTCATAATCAAGTATTTTTCCGATTTTTATTTCTATATCTTTTACTTTCTATTATTTAAAGAAAAATATTTTTTAAACAGAGAGGAGAGTAAAATGAACACCCATAAACCGATCACCTAGATTTGGCAGCTGTCACAATTGTGCTATATTTGCTTCATCTGTTTTTTTCTGAAGTGTTCTAAATTACAATCATCGTATATTCAACTCAAAATTATTTAGTCTGCTGGGCTTCCCTGGTGGCGCAGTGGTTGAGAGTCCGCCTGCCGATGCAGGGGACACGGGTTCATGCTCCGGTCCGGGAAGGTCCCACATGCCACGGAGTGGCTGGGCCCGTGAGCCATGGCCGCTGAGCCTGCGCGTCCGGGGCCTGTGCTCCGCGACGGGAGAGGCCACAGCAGTGAGAGGCCCGCGTAGCGCAAAAAAAGAAAAAAAAATTAGTCTGCATCTATAAAAAGATATGGATATCACATAATGTATAAAAATTAACTCAAAATGGATCAAAACCCTAAATGTAAAAGCTAAAACTATAAAATTCTCACAAGAAAACATAGGTATAAATCTTCATGGCCTTGGATTAGGCAATGATTTCTTTATTATGACACCAAAAGCACAAGCAACAGCAGCAACAAAAATAGATAAGCTGGACATCAAAATTAAAAACTTTTGTGCTTCGAAGGATACCATCAAGAAAATGAAAAGGCAACCCAAAGCATGGGAGAAAATGTTTGCAATTCATATATCTGATGAAGGACTTGTATCTAGAATGTATAAACGTGCCCACAACTCAATAAAAAGACAAATAATTCAAAAACGGGCAAAGGAACCTGCACATGGACATTTACAGCATCTTTATTCATAGCTGCCAGAACGTGGAAGCAACCAAGATGTCCTTCAGTAGGTGAATGGATACATAAACTGTGCTGCACCCAGACAGTGGAATATTATTCAGTGATACAAAGAAATGAGCTCTCAAGCCATGAAAAGACACAAAGGAACCTCAAATGTGCATTACTAATTAAAAGAGACGGAAAAGGCTACATAGTATATGATTCCAACTGTATGATATTCTGGAAAAGGCAAAACTGCGGAGACAGTAAAATGATCAGTGGTTGCCAGGGGTTAGGGGGAGGGAGGGATGAATAGGTAGAGCACAGAGGATTTTTTGGGCAGTGAAACTATTCTGTATGATACTATAATGGTAGATACATGTCTATACGTTTGTCCAAACCCATAGAGTGAACCCTAATGTAAATTATTGACTTAGGTTGATGATGATGCGTCACTGTTGGTTCATCAATTGGAACAAATGTAGTACTCTGGTACAGAATGTTGATAGTTGAAGAGGCTATGCGTATGTGGAGGTATGCAGGAATTCCCTGTACTTGCCACTTGATTTTACTGTGAACCCCAAACCGCTCTAAAAAAGTCAAGTCCATTAAAAGAATGAAAAAAAAAGTAGGCCAAGGATCTGAATACATATTTTTCCAAAGAAAATATACAAATGGCTAATAAATACACGAAAAGATGATCAGCAAATGAAAACCATACTGATTCCACTTCACACCCATTAGGTTGGCTATAGTCAAGAAGACAGATAATGACAAGTGTTGGTGGGAATGTGGAGAAGCTGGAACCCTCGTATACTGCTGGTAGGCATGTAAAATGGTGCAGCTTCTTTGGAAAACAATCTGGCAGTTCGTCAGTTAAACACAGAACTACCACCTGACCCAGCGATTCTACTCCTAAGTATATAGCCAAAAGAATTGAAAACAAGTACTCAGAGACATAGTTTACATGAGTGTTTACAGCAGCACTATTCCCAATAGCCAAAAGATGAAAACAACCCAGATGTCTATCAACTGAGGAGTGGATAAACAAAACGTGATCGTTCCATACAGTGGGATATTATTCAACCATAAAAAGGAATGAAGTTCTGATACGTGCTGTGACATGGATGAACCTCGAAAACAGTATATGCTAAGTGAAAGAAGTCAAACACAAAGGACCACATATTGCACGATTCCGTGTCCAGAATACGCAAATCCATAGACAAGTAAATTAAGGGTTACCTAGGGCTGGGGGATGGGAGGATGGAGGGTCTAGGGGGTGACGGCTAAGGCGTGTGGGGTTTCTTTGGGGGTAATGAAAATGTTCTAAAATTGACTATGGAGATGGGTGCACAACTCTGTGAATATACTAAAAGCCATGGAATTTTATACTTTACATGAATAAACTGAATAGCATGTGAATTACATCTCAATAAGAGATATTTTAAAAGATAAGGACATTTCTTTATGACTCCAATACCATGATCACATCTAATATATTATGTCAGGTTGTCCTGCTACTAGGGATATTGAGGATACTATTGATTTAAGGTGGTGATGGTCTGATTCCTTCATTGTAAGGCTCTTTTCTACCCTTGCAAATGCTGATTTTCTAATTCTATCATCCTTTCCTGTCTACAAATATTCACTGGAATTCTCCAGTAAAGAAGAGCATCCCTTCATCTCCTACAGCTATACGTGGTTACCCTAAAATATAGTTTGTACTAGAAAATCAAGACAAAAGTTTCGTTTTCTTCCTTTTAATGACCAGTTTTCAGAGTACGGAGTTTGGTATAAATGCTATCTCCCACTGAAAGGAACCAGGGTCCTTGGAGATCTAGCAGGTCCAGGGTCTGGGGCAGGGGATGGACAACATGAGCCAAGACACCCTGCGTCAGCTCGTTCCAAGACAGGGACGGGTGTGTCTACAGGATCAGGGAGCAGGCTTAACGTGGTTACATCTTATCAAAAGTGGGACAGCGTGAACAGCAAAATTCATGGACTGATAATGGCCTGAAATGTACAAAATATCTAAAAAACAACAAGTTCATAACAATAGGCAATAAAATGAAAACCAGAAGTCAACTTCACGTGGACCCAATGAAGATGAATATTAAACTAATTCCTTTCCGTGAAAATTGGTCATTAAAGAGTTCGCTTTCTTGAGAGGCAAGGTGAAGGTGGAATTAGCCGATTTCTCGGGTAATTACATATAATCTGAGGCTGCCCAGGGGAATTTCCTTTTCACGTGGGTTGGATCAGTCACTTGGGTTGGAAATTAGATCAAAGATAAAGACTCTGGTGCCCTCAGTGAATCTAAGAGAGCTGGATACGGCATACATAATTCAAGCAGAAGAGTCCAGCAAGTTAAGCAGCACAGGAATACCCAACCAGGGCAAAGATGGAAACGTGAGGAAGTTAATTGAGCTTCATTTTAGTGTGAGCCAAACAGAGAAGTGAAGGGTCTAAAGTAAGGACCAGAAAAGCAACTTGCTGCAAACCCTTTCTAGAATAAGGTAGCCACTGAGAGAAGGAATAATAACGTCACATGTGCATGTAACACTTGCTACACTGCAGGCCTTCACATCAACCCTGTGAGGTTGGTCTTATGACTCTCATTGCCATTTCACAGGTAAAGAAACTGGGAAACAGAGCAGTTAGGTAACTTGCTCAAAGTCACACATCTACGTAGTGGAGCCAGGCAGCTTTTACTACTGCACCCACTGCCTCTTACATCATTCCACCATGTAAGTGGGAGCAACTGAAGAAGGCTTTCCATTTTAGATCAATGTGATGTATAAAAAGGGTACTTCTTCCTTATGATAATATTTCTCGCTTCTAAAATATCACAGTAACACAATCTTGATAAAGATTATCCCTCCCACCCAACGTTTCTTGGGATGTTGTTGGAATGCCTCGGCCCCTCTTGTCTTCTTTGATCTTTCTACAGGCTCTCTTTGCCAACATCCAGGCCCATGACCTGGTAAATCCTGATGATTTACATGCTCACATCTCCAGCTCAGACCTCTCTCCTGAGGGCTAGGCTTGAACAGCCAACTCTATAATGGGTGGGCAAACCAAGGCCAAATTCTGTTCACAGCCTGTTTCATTAAGAAAGTTTTACACACTCACATACAGATGAAAATTTTCATTGACATGTTGTCTATGGCTGCTGTGCCACAAGGACAGAGTTGAGGAGTTGTGGCAGAGATCATGTGGCTTTAAGGCCTAAATATTTACTATTTGGTCCTTTACAGAAAAAAATGGGCCTCTTCAATGAGAAGCCTTCTTCTCCCCCCACTCCCGCCTGCCCAGCTTTATTGAGGTATAATTGGCATATACCTTGTGTAAGCTTAGAGTGTACGATGTGTTGATTTGATACACTTATATATCACAAAATGATCACCACCATAGTGTCGGCTAACACCTTCAGCACATAATTACGATTTCCTTCTTGTGGTGAGAACAACTAAGATCCACTTTCTTAGCAATTTTCAAAAATATAATACAGTATTATTAGCTATAATCACCATGCTGCACATTAGATGCCCGGAGCTTATTAATCTTACAGCTGAAAGCATGTTCCTGTGGCCAATAGCTTCCCCTTTCCCCCACCCCCCAGCCCTTGATTCTGATCTTCCCATTACTTTTCCTGTGCCGAGGCTGTTAGTTCTGTGTGCAAAGTCTCAACCTCAAGTCCGTTCACTTCTGTCCATCTCCATGGCCACCAGTCAGCCCCGGCCTTGGCCTCCTGCGTGATATTTGGTCCCAAGATCTTTGCCTCTCCAGTTCCTTTCCATGCAACAATCAGAATGATTTTTTTTTAATCAAAGCTAATTATATCACGTCACTCCCCTGCTTACAACCTGTCAATGGCTTCTCATTGTGCTTGGAATTTGGCCCTGCTTAACCCTCGAACTTCATGTGCCCTCACTGAACTTCAGCTTCTCTTGTCTCCTTCCTACAACACAAACAGCCCTCCTGGCCACAGGACCTTTGCATATGTGCCTTCCTCTCTCAGGAAGCTCTTTCCACTGACTCCTCCATCACAGGCTTGGCTCCTTTGATCTCCTGGCCTCAGTTTATAAATGTCACTTCTTTAATCTCCCCACAAACCACAATTCTCTTTCCTCTCCACTTTTTCTTTACCTCCTTGCTCCTTGCGTTGGCTGCCTTCATAGCATTTACCTTAATCTGTAATTATCATCTTGCTGCTTTTAGCTGCATATTACCTATTGACTAGACTGTAAGTAACACAGTCAGGGATTGGGTCAGTCTCGGTCACAGATTTATCTTCAGAGTCTAGCACAGGGGTTGGCCAGATGGTAAATACTCTCAGCTTTATGACCATAGGGTCTCTGTTACAACTACTCAAGTCTGCAGTTGTAGCACAAAAGCAGCCACACGTGTAAATAAATGCACGTGGCTGTGTTTCAGTAAAACTTCATTTATAGACACTGCAATTTAACTGTGTGTCATGAAATATTATTTTTTCCCCTCCATACTTAAAAATGTAAAAACCATTCTTAGCTCAAAGGCTGTACAGAAACGGGGGCAGGTTAGATCTGGCCCCCAGGCTATAAGGAGTTGGACAATCCTTCATCTAGCACATGGCTTGCCAGAGTCTCATCATTTTTGTTTCTCTTTTTTGGGGGAATAAAGAAGACAGGCAGGGAAGAACTTAAAAATCAGAAATATTCTCCAACCAATTCTCCTTAAATTTGTGTGTGGAGAGAGCAAACACATGGTTAAATGAAAATGTGATTATTTTGCAATTGACATGATCAACATAGACAGCAACCAAAAGTCCCTTCATCATCTGGCATCCTCCTAAAGATCCGTTTCTCTTTATGCTGTGCAGACAGAGCCACTCTCATAAACACTGCAGCGATAAAATAGGAATTAGTATCAAGTGCCCCCTAGAAACTTCTTAGAGCCATGAGGAATAACTCAACAAAACATGTTTTTCTGGACACACACACACACACACACACATACAAACACACCCTTAATCTTTCCAGTTCGATCACTGACTTTTTGTCCCTCTGGATTCTGAATTGCCCCATCCTTTTCTTCTCTTTCCCCAGAATGTTGAGACACTTTTCCTTGGAGGAATTGGTAGTGAAAGCAAAACTAGCACCCAATTTAATGGTGCATCTGCTCTTAGCTGTGGTTGTTTTATTCTTGGCCTCGCTCTGTAGACCACCATCCTCTTTTCCTGCCATCATCCACGCCATTAGGGCTGTGATGTAACGCGATTTCTCTTTATGCTCCCATATTACAGATCTCTTTTTCCTCAGGCTCAGAGGAGTCATTTAAAAATATACAAACTGTTTACGCCACCTAATTAATTCAGCAAAGGTACTGGGGAAATGTTGAAAACAGTGTTTTCTTTGTATTCATTTTAAAAGTGTTTATTTTTTAAAACAGATAAAATGAATACCTTTGGAAATCTTTTTCTCCAAAATAAAATTCTAAAGTATGTCAACGAGTTCAGCATGTACTTTCTGAGGGTTTATCATATATAAGAATGTGATCTACAAGCACAGCTTTTGTAGTGGAATAACTGAGGACATGGAAAGGAGATGTGACCCATGAGCCTCCCCCCCCAGCAAACTGGGGGCTGGCGAATAAGCCAGAACTGCAAACAGTCCTGATTGCTTTGAGCGCCCCCCCCCCCGCCCCGCCCCAGCAAACCGGGGGCCTGCGAAGAAGAATTGAGTGCTTTGGGCACTGATCCATGAGATGTCCTCAGTATAATCAGAGTGGTGGGAACACAAGGAAATGTCCTTGTGCTACTTCAGTATAATCAGAATAATGGTGGGAACTTTGTGCTGCTTTTGCGCTCAAGGACGAAGCACGGCAGGTTCTCAAGAAAGCCAATTATTGCTTGTATAATTAATAAAAACATAGGTTGCTGCTTTGGCATTTCTGGAATGTTAAGAAAACAAGTCTTAAAGTGTAAACCTAGATAATGCTTTAATAAAAGCTACCACAGCAGGACAGACGGCGCTGTTTTGCCTGAGCCAGCGGCAGCCCTCTACTGCTGTGCTTCCGCACAATTCATCTCGTGTGACGAGCTTACTCTCGGCCCTGTCATAAGATAAACTACAACAGCTTTTTAACAAAAAAAAAAATGTTCATTTCCCTGAATATCAACGTATGATAACTACCTATCTATCAGTTCTCAGAAGCATGATATGATTTTCCTGATCTTTTAAAAGAGGAATAATGTGACCTTATTCAGGCTTGAGAAAGCTTCAGCTCAAGTGTCTTTGGGGAAAAAGCCACTCTTAGTCAATTATTAAACTCCATTGGCACTCCTTCAAGGTTACACTATCATAGCAAGAGAAAGGCTGCAGCAAGCCACGATCAGGAATTTTAGTTCCAACACACTCCTCTGGAATATTTAGACCCTTAAATTGCAGGTGCTTTAAATTAAGTTAATAAAATACATTTAATAAACACCCATCTTGTGTGAAACACAAAGCATCAAGTATAAATCCTATCAGTTTAATATAGAAAAAGTAAGGCAGCCAAGGTTAGTGGTGGGCAAGGATTTGAACTCCCTGTTTTCTGTGTATAAGTATGATTTTTTTTTTTAAACATTGAAACACAGAAGATAATTGCTCACTCTTCGATATTGGATCGGGTGAGATGTCCTCTGGGAACCAGTGGGATGCTAAATATCTGATGACAGGCCACTGGTGAAATGAATGTATTTTATGACTACAACGGGAATAAAATTAATATAAAAATCATACGTAAATAAAATTATAAGTATGTTCCCTTTTAGTCTCTAAATAAACTAAGCTGTATCATCCAAGACTGCTTACCAAGTAATCTAAGGGGTACCACACTGCTCCTTAATTTTCTAATACTTTCCAAATCATTCCTGAGTTTTAGAAATTGTCCACATGACCTTTTGTTTGATGCAGCCATGACCAGCTAAACGATGTCCCTGTCTGAGCTGTGATTTGACAAAAGGAACCACATCTAATTCATCCAATGATGTCCCCCGTATACAGATGTCACTAGGGCCCCAATGGCAGCTCTTGGATTCGTTGCAGCCTAGGGGCCACCAGGCTAGGTACTCCAGATCTGAGCTGGCTCAGCCTGTGGGTACATGGCGTGGACCACGAGAACTATGGTTCTTCAGACATGGGGCCACCAACGCCCCCTGTTCCAGCCTGCTGGGCACCGTACACTGGCACCGACCCCTCGCCTGCCAGAGAGCCGTATTGTCTGGTGATTTCGTACCTAATCAGCAGAGAATGTATGTTAATAGCAACCATATTATTCTCAGTGCTTAATTCACTTTCAACTTTTGATGAACCAATAGCAAATTAATAAGAACATTTTCCAGCCACTTTTTCTAGCTGGGATAGTAACATATTTAATATCTCTATTAATTTACCAAGTCACGCAGCCTCCCCAGTGATTGGTTGTCATGACATTCAATGACATGGCAAAACCTGGTACTAAGTTTATATTAGAATGCACGTTATTAATTATTCTTACTAGTCATAGCAGCTGCTATCTTGCTGTTTACCAATAAGTAGAGAAATACAACAATTTCAGGTTGAAACATGAAATGACTGATACCGAACCATTTATGACCTACAAGAACAGCTATTTCATGTGATTCCACCTGGGAGTTCTAACAACTTGAAGGCCAGTACTGTAGAATACACTCCCTGATAAATATGCTTTTCTCGTGGCCAGTGGTTCTCAATCAGGGACGCATTTGCCCCCTAGGGAACATGTGACAATGTCTGGAGACATTTCTGTTTGTCTCATCTTGGGAGCTAATGCTAGTGAGCAGAGACCAGGGACTCAGCTAAACATCTTACAATGCACAAGACAGCCCACCACAAAGAAGTATCCAGACCAAAATGCCGAGATCGCTGAGGCTGACAAATCCTGATCCAGGAGGATTTGTAGACTAGATGGCCATGTATGTGTGCGTAGCTGTGTCTTACAGCTATAGCTCTTTCCTCTTCTTCTGGCCCTTTATCTGCGTTTAATCTTTACTAGTACACACCTTCTGTTTGATTAACTTGGTGAAGAAAAATCCATTGAAATTCAGAAGGTAGGAAACTGGTAAACCAGAGATCAATACAGAAGCCTTCCTGTGATGATTAAATAACAATCTTAGGGCTTCCCTGGTGGCGCAGTGGTTGAGAGTCCGTCTGCGGATGCAGGGGACACGAGTTCGTGCCCCGGTCCGGGAGGATCCCACATGCCGCGGAGCGGCTAGGCCCGTGAGCCATGGCCACTGAGCCTACGCGTCCGGAGCCTGTGCTCCGGCAATGGGAGAGGCCGCAACAGTGAGAGGCCCGTGTACTGCAAAAAAAAAAAAAAAAAAAAAAAAAAAAAAAAAAAATCTTAAGAGAAATTAAATGAGTGATGCCACTGTCTGCTGTGCCAACACGGAATTCAGGTCTATACCAGTATGCTCTCATTTTCTTCCAAACTTGTCACCTACAAGATGCCCTAACAGACCCTCTGATCTACCGACATTGGTTTACCTAATTGTCTTAAGATATCATGTTCTTTCTGGAATTTTTGCTTTCATCCTCCCTACACCTGAACTCAGTTGTATATTAGACCTTATTTCTCACTTGTGCCACTTACTACAGTAATGTTCATGGACAACTTGTTCAATGTGCGTTTTATGAAGTGGTTGATTAGACATATTTCACACATGTTCTTTTACATACAGTTGACTCTTCAACCAGTATGGGTTTGAACTGTGCGGGTCCACTTATAAGCAGATTTTTTTCAATAGTAAGTACCAGAGTAAGGGGTTGATTGAATCATGGACAGAAATGAATCTCAGATCTGGAGGTCTAAATGGCCAGCTATAAGTTATACAGATTTACCACTGCGAGAAAGGTCTGGCCACTAACCCCTGTGCGTTGTTCAACGGTCAACTGTAGTTTATTTTTAAATAAACTGTGTTGTGGAATCATTTTAGATATACAGAAAAGTTGATGAGCTAGCATATAGAGTTCCTACAAACCCTTCACTGAGTCTCCGCTCACGTTCAAATCTCACAAACCAGGGGCCACTTGTTAAAACTAAGAAATTAACAGCGCTTCAATGCTACTAACTAAACTCCATATCTGATTTGATTTCACTACTTTACCATTATGTTTTTGGTTATTTTCTTCTGTTCCAGGATCTGATCCAGGACATCACATTGCATTTAGCGTAGTTTTTCTCCTTTTCTTTTCTTTTCAATTGAAGTATAGTTGATTTACAATGTTGTGTTAGTTTCAGGTGTACAGCAAAGTGATTCGGTTATACACACACACACACACACACACACACACACACACATATATATATGTTCTTTTTCAGATTCTTTTCCATTATAGGGTATTACAAAATATTGGGTAGAGTTCCCTGTGCTTTCCAGCAGGTAGTTTTTTTTCTTTAATATTTCTTATAGAGAAGAGTTTCTGAAAGAATAGCAATTGCCTCAATTTCTCTTTCAAGGCAAAATGCAACCTGGAAGAAAACTTCATGCTCTAGGCCACAGTTAGGAAATCAGTGTCCTGCGGTTCTGTTTTCTTTGGTCATCGTAGCGATGTCTCTGCATTGTTGCCTTTCACCTGAACAAGTTGCTGACTTTTAAAATAGAGGAGATTTCATCTAAAAGCCAGATCTTTGACTTAACTTGAAAAATCAGAAGATCTGGCAGCAATGGCCCTGCTTTTGTGTTGAGCCACAGTTGTTTGTCCCCAAGTCGAGGCTGTCCCCTTTTGGGGGGCAGCAATCTCCTCTCTGCCACGTCCCAGCAGGCTTTATTTTATCCCCACGGAGGCCGAATGTCGGCTGCCACTTTTCGTCTCTTTGTGCCTGTTTGTCATTCCGCCCAGCCCCAGGCACACATTTCCTTTGCTGTCTTGGCCCTTGCAGGCGGCTGATTGAGCTTGTCTACCTCTAAGCCTTAGGACCCATGTAAATTAGAGGGCAAATAGCTGCCTGGCTCCAATTATCCTGGGTCTGCAGCTCAGGACGAGCCTGCATTTGGAGAAATTTAATTATCCTCGTAGACAGTGAAAGTGCTTTCACTGTTGAAGAAAAAAAACCCCAAAGAGCATATCGAGTAGGTCTGCATCAACGTTGCCTTAAGATGGAGGCTGTTCTTAAGCAGGGGATTCTGCACCAGCCTCAGCAGAGCCTGGCAGTCAGGCCTGAGATGGGGGAACGGAGACCCAGACTGCACTCCTTATGGCAAAAGACCGGCGCCCTGCCCGGTACTTTTAGAGGATTAAATAACATTCCAATTTTAAAATGAATAATGCAGCCCTAAGAAAACAGGTAGCAGTGGCATTGCCTAATTTTAGATTTTTGTTTCAGATACTGTTGGTGGGTAATTCTCCTTTCCCTTTGAATTGTATGCATATATAGCTTGAGGTTTGCAATTTTAGTTTAATTCCCCAAATAATCCTTATTTTAGAAATATGTTTATATTTTCAATTTCTTCCAGAGAAAGGCCTTCTTATTGTATCATCGTTTTGGTAATAATTTTCCATTTTTATTGTGCCTTTTCTGTATAATTTGGAAAACCTAAAATATGGAAAGTATATTGGTCTCATGGAAAACCATGTTGAAGGGAAGGAACTAGAACTTACTATTTTAGTATGACTTCCAGTGAACTTGTTTTTCTAACAGTAAAGGAAATTCACAAATATTTCACTTCTTGGTTTTAGTGATATGTCTACTAAGATCATATATTGTTAATTTTTAAATGTGGGGGAAAAAACTCCAAAGAAATAGCTGCTTACTGTCTTGAATGAAAGATTACTGTATGCAAATCAGACCTTTAACTGTCTTAATAAACTAGTGTTTGACTACAGTTACAAAGACAGAAAAATTCTGAAAAATACTGGGGAGACTTCTGAAGAGAGAAACAAGGTTTTCCCTAGAAGTTTTCCTTACCACGGCTCCCATACTTTTTCATAAAGGAGAACAATTTGAATTGTGCCTGTTATTTTGAATGATGAAGACTAAAATCGCCAGTCACAAACTGTTCTCCAACTATCTTCTGGAAACAAAATTATAAAACTATACTTATCATATTTGGCTTTAACGTATATTAAGCCCATATTACGCATTCTCCAAGCACTGTGCTAAGCGTTTGCATTCATTATCTCAACTAATCCTCACAAGGGCAGAAGAACTGTGAGTTACTATCCCTATTTTACACATGCGTAAACTGCAGGGCAGAGAGGGTAGGTCAGGTGATGGACAGCTGGCAAGCGACAGAGCTGGGATTTGAACTCACGTGTCTCCACTCTCCCGAGCCTGTCCAGTGAACTACTGCACACACCATCCCTGCCCACTGCTATGGCTTTATGTTCCGTGCTTCCTACCTGTTAAGAAAAAGGAGCACAAAAGCATTTTTGTGTCCCCAGCCCTAGTCACCCCTGCCATTTCCATGAGCAGGAAGCTGGGTTCAGGGGTCCCCTGGCCTCCGGGTTCCCTGGCACCTGCCTCCTGACCAGATCTCAAAGGCTCAGAGCTGGAAATACAGTAAATGCATATTTCCAATTCATATGCTTGTTTAGTCTATCCCCCTTCCTAAAGGGATCTGGGGCAGCACAGAAAGATGAAAACTGAACATACTAATACAAGATTAAAAACAGCAAGTGGATTTGGAAGAACTACGTTAGAAAGCCAATAGCAAAGAGAACATTTGAAACCCAAAACAGCTCAGAACTTCCGGGTGGGCAAAGGAAGCCAAGAAGGCAAAGTAGTGCATGTGACTCCCCCGAGGAACGCTGGCGGGATGAGGGCCGATCCCCAGACTCAGGATTCTGAAAGAAGCGTTTTGACATTTACTAAAGATTTGGTTGTAGGAAGAAGTGAAAGGACCACCTGGCTAGAAGCTGGAAAAGCTCAGCTGCTCTGTTCTTAATCCATCAATTTTACGAGCTGTTATACACGAGGACGGACAATCCAAGCAAGACAGCAAGACAGGTTCCTTCCCTTCTCTCCCAGGAATTGCCGGGTGATCCCCAGCTGAAGGAGGCTTATGCTCACACATAAACATACTTCAAAGGTCATTTGAAACACAAAACTGATAATATATTTGCGAAGAGATCAAACATGTATTTGAAAATAAGGAGAATCAGTCTTTGCACAGAAAAATAAAGGCGAGAATGACGCTGAAGGTTGAGAAAGGGTCAGTGTGGATGCTCAGGGGAATAAACAAGATCTTTCCATTAGCTGAGTTGTTCATGTTAAGAGTACAGGCATGAAGTTCTTTTGAATATGGATGAGCTGAAACAAGCTTTTTTTTAAAAAAAGAAATGTCCTCAGAGAAAGTATTTTTAAAAAGAAAGCAAGAGGGCTTCCCTGGTGGCACAGTGGTTGAGAGTCCACCTGCCAATGCAGGGGACACGGGTTCGAGCCCTGGCCTGGGAAGATCCCACGTGCCGCGGAGCAGCTGGGCCCATGAGCCGCAACTACTGAGCCTGAGTTCTAGAGCCTGTGAGCCACAACTACTGAGCCCACGTGCCACAACTACTGAAGCCCCTGCACCTGGAGTCCATGCTCCGCAGCGGGAGAGGCCACCACAGTGAGGGGCCCAGGTGCAGCAGCGATGGGTGGCCCCCAGCTCGCCGCAGCTAGAGAGAGCCCGCACACAGCAACGAAGACCCAATGCAGCCAAAAATAAATAAATTTATTTTAAAAAAGAGAAAAATACATATTTTTCTACATTCAATTTTCTTAAAATGAAGACCATTGAAATGCGTGGCTCTGGCTCTGTGAGTGGAGCCCTCTGCCCTTTCCACTCACACATCCAAGATCCCACTCAGACCCTCACACTCTCAGTCGTCACAGTGCTACGTCTGCTAGCAACTTGTGCTGCGTCAAGGAAACAAGAGGCTCCTATACGGAAACTTGGAGCAGCCAAGGAGATGGCTGTGCTTACTGCACACGGATTAGAGGAGATAATCTATGCCGAGCGCTGTTGCAAACAGGCAAGTGTCATACTCACATAAGACACCATTGCATGGAATTACAGGCTAAGTACCCGCAGCTAGTGGTCCCTATGGGTGCCTGCACATGGGAACCCCTGGGGGAATTTCAAAAATTCTGATGCCTGGACCCCTCCCAGAGATGGAGATTTCCTTGGTCTGGGATGTAGCCTGGGCTTTGGAATTTTTTAAAGACCCCCAGGTGATGTTACTGTGCAGGCAAGCAGGGAAGAAGAACAGGTTTAAAAAAAAAAAAAAAAAAAAAGAAGAACAGGTTTGCTCTGCAAACTTAGCTTCCAGCCACACCCGAGCTCCCACCACGTGGCTTGACAAGTGTCAGAACCCACTGCCACAGTCCATTTCTCCCCCTTTCTCCAGGCAAAGCTGTCACTGGTCCCTTTTGCATGGATGACTATGACAACAATGATGAAGGTACCAGAATAACTCAGGATGCTTCCCTGCCTGAGGATTTCTGAGGGGATACACCCCTACTGGATCACAACACACTGGACAAGGAGCTTAGCCATCAATTGTTCTGATGTCTGTTTTCCTTCCTTTCCTTGCATGTGCCATGTACCACCTTGAAACTTTTGGTTGAACTACATTTCATGTTTGCATCAAATATTTTTGACCATCTGCTCTGCATAAGTCATTTAAAACTCACATTTCAACAATCAGATCACAAATAACGGCATGTTCAAGGGAGAAGATGTGCTATTACTTTGGCCACTAGATGGCAAGAACCTTAAGCCCAAAGCCCACAGTAAATCAGAGCATTGTTACTACAGAAACAAATCAATGGCCCCTAGGGGAGGACGGGACAGGCTTAGGTGGTGTTTTAAGGGAAATGCAGTTTATCTTTGATGCCTCTAGACTCCCCTTTCCCCCGTATGTCTGGGGGGCTCTGCTCCCATGAGGTACAGCCGGACCCCACCTGGGTGCGTGCCTCCCCGTCCGCTCCTTCTGCTGGGAGCTCCATCTCTCCTGGTGATCAGAACGGCACAGTGCGCAAACTAAACGGTGGACCACGGGGATTACGCCAATCCCAGGCCAATGTATGCAAGACCAAGGAAAGGGAGTTTTTACCTTTTCCCAATCCGTAGTTTCTTTCAGGCAACGATGCGACTGGTAGAACGAGGATGGAAACGTGGGTATGCTGCTGACCCATCAGTGGAGGGAACCACAGGCCTGTACGACCCGAGGCAATCAGGTGCGCTGGCTGGGGCCAAGGTGCCGCTTTAGCTGGGATTAGGATTGTCTCCGGGTCTGAACTCTGGTAGGTATGTAAGATAACGGGATTTCCACCCATCATCCTAGACTTTTCCTTGTCAGTTCTCGCAGGTGAATATGGCTTTTTCTGCTTCCGTTTCTGTAGCCTCAGGTCAGGTAGGCCCTCTCCCTAAGCCTGACCCCTTGCGGAGACTACGTCCTTTTTATGCCTCAACTAAAATCCCCGCCCCCTAATTTTCAGCCCCCAAGTTATAAATTGGAGCCGCTCTTCTCTAGCAATGACTCAAAGTGGTTTTGATACAGTTCGGTGGGACAAAAGAGGCCTGTAGGACACCCATCTGACTCGTTCCCACTTTCAATGGAGAAAAGACATAAGTGATAACAAGCGAATGTTGCTTTATAAGCATTTTTGGCTATAAACCTCCTCTTTAGTCATAGGAACGGTGAAAACCACCAAAATCTACCTAATCCTTCCCGGGGCCCTGGCCAGACCACATATGAAAAGGTGTTTGGAAGTTGGAAAAAAACCAGTTTGAGCATGTTATTTGAAAATGCATATAAAATATTGTTTTAAAATAAGTTCATCAGAGGTTTCCTGTTTTTTTTCAGATACCTGTAAATCTCCCAGTGGCCTTTGCTGTGAGGTGCGGGCACGTGGCTGAGTTCTAGCCAGTGGAACTTGAGCCGAAGCGACAGTGAACCTCAAATACTCCTCCACGGCCTTCGTCACGTCCTGCTGGCTGGAATGATGATGATAGAGCATGCTGGGAAGCCAAGTGTTGAAGATGGGGGAGCTGCCGTCAGCCTGGGTCCCTGAAAGCCCCCCTGTTCCTTCTCCCCACTAACCCCGTACACTGCACCCACCTCAACTCCTATCCCTTCAAGTGTTCTGTGAATCAGAAACTTCTCTGAGTGGGAGTCATTACATTTTGCATCTACTTGTTACAGCAATTTAGCTTATAACAAAGCACGTGGATGACTATATCTCAACTAAAAACAAATTGACAAGAGTTGGGGGAAAAAGCAAGTGGATGATTCCTATTTGGAATCTCAAGCTTAGGCACCTTAAACCTCGCTCAGGGAAAATGATAGGTCTCTCATCAGCATATATATACTTGGGTGGACAAAGTAACTGACAAGCTAGAGTAACACTTTACAACGGAAAGCAAAGAAAAGCACATTCAGGGCAACACTGATTGTGTGCTCAGATCAATATTCTTCCTGAAAAGTTTGGGAATTTCAGCTCTGTGCAAGCTGTACGGTTCACAGCTTTCATTGTAGAATGCTAAATTAGAACTCTTGGTGAACCCTAGTCACATGCTAATTTTAATTCATGAATACCTTACTTTAGTAACTTTTTATGACTTACTTAGATGGAGAGCCACTTGAATACAGCCATAGATTAGAGGGAGATAGCAGCCTGGCGGTGGGTATGGATTGAGAGGAGAATCAGTGACCTGGAGAATTCTCCTAGATTTCCCACTACCCCGGACCCCGGATGAACTGTTTCGCCTCCCAGAAGCTAAGTCTTCTCACTTGGAAACCAACGCAGTTCCAAGTACTGTAATCTCTTCCAGCACGAACGTGTTACGATTCTCCAGTCATTCATCTTTTGGTTTTGCTTTTTTTTTCAATTGAGTTTTACTTTTTATCAGTTAAACACTGATGGTTTAAAACAGGGGTTGGCAAATTTTTCTGTAAAGGCCAAGATAGGGCATATTTAAGGCTCTGCGGGCCACAGGAACTAACCCAGCTACTTAACTCTGCCCCTGTGGTGCGGAAGCGGCCAGAGAAAATAGGTGCCAATAAAACTTTGTTTGTAAGAATAGGCAGCTGGCTCGCCGGCCATAATTGCTGACCCCTGGTTTAAAGGGCCAAATACTCTCCTGCCAGGGCCCACAGTGCTTATCTGTGCAGTTGCCTACACTGCACGCCCCTGTGCTCCCCAATCCCCCCCTCCTGCAGCTTCAGTGTTTCTTCCCCAGATACAGCCACTTTCAACCCTTCCTTTTTTCTCCCTAATTAACCTCTGTATCTCTCAATAATACGGATACAGAGCGAGCTCTGCCCAGGAAGCTCGTGCTGGTTCAATAAGCCGTCCAAGTGATTTACTTAAAGCTTGAGACTCCCCGGCTCCAGAGGATTTGCTTGGTTATTTCCAGTATATGTAAAATATTGTTTAAAAATACATTTGCTTTTCTCTTAAGCCCAGTCTTCCTGTCACTAGCCCCACCTTTATCACTAGTTCTAGAATTTTCCTGGAACCACATCCTCTTTCTTTCTTTTGAACTCGCTCCCTCATTTGGGGAGAGACTTTCTTCCGCTAGCTTCCTGAGAAATGGGGCCTGGGAAATATATTTTTTGTGGTTCTACAAGTCTGAAAATGTCTTGAGCGTACATTCACACTTAAATTCAAACTTGGCTGGATGTAGAATTCTTGACTGGAAATCGTTTTCTGTCATTTTAAAGGCTCTGTTTGATATACTCCTAGCTTCCACTGTTTCAGTCAAGAAGTTTTTGTATGAGGTTCTTTCTTTCTTCACTTTCCCTCTCTGGAAGCTTCTGTGAGTTTTTCTTTGATCCTAGCATGGGTCATAGCGTGGTTTTTTCCACCATTGTACCAGTCCCTCAGTGCATCCTTTCATTTATGGCCTTCAATTCTGGAGCAGTTGCTTTTTTAAAAATCATTCACTGATTTATTCATTCATTAATTTATTGCTGCCTTGGGTCTTCGTTGCTGCACGCAGGCTTTCTCTAGTTGCAGCGAGCGGGGACTACTCTTCATTGTGGTGCACGGGCTTCTCATTGCGGTGACTTCTCTTGCTGCGGAGCACGGGCTCTAGGCGCGCGGGCTCAGTAGCTGTGGCACACGGGCTCAGTAGTTGTGGCTCGCAGGCTCTAGAGCGCAGGCTCAGTAGCTGTGGCGCACGGCCTTAGTTGCTCCATGGCATGTGGGATCTTCCCGGACCAGGGCTCGAACCCATGTCCCCTGCATTGGCAGGCGGATTCTTAACCACTGCGCCACCAGGGAAGCCCTGGAGCATTTTCTTAAATTAATTCTATAATGATTTCCTTCCCTCCATTTTTTCTGCTTTCTGTTTCTGGAACTTCTCTCATTCTCTTTCTGGAACTTCTCTCTCATACAGTAATGTCTCCTGGAGACATACTTTTTATATCTTTTTATTTTCCATTTCTTTATCTTTTTGCTCTACTCTCTGAGAGCTTTCTTCAATGTTTTCCTCTACTGAGTTTTTCATTTCTGTGTTTATATTTCATTTCTGTGTTTCCTCTACCGAGTTTTTCATTTCTGTGTTTACATTAGGTTGAACTGTATGAAACTGCCAAAGTTTGGATGACTTTCCATCTTTAACAACGGCAATTTCATGTGCTGCAGACTGATATTTGAAATTTCCAAAACATGCTCTTGTTTCATGATTGCATCCCTTCATTTTGACAGTGTCCACTTCTCATTTCATGGATGTAATATCTCCTCTTATCTCTCTAAGGCTCTATGAATGGTAGATTTGTTGGTATGTTTTTATCTTCCTGTGTCATCTTTCTCCCCAGTTACTTTTTTTCTTTCTAATTGTTTTGTTCTCTAATTTTCACATTAGAAGTTTTCCTTCACTGATAATAATATCAACTAATAAAATCAAACATCTTTAGAGCACTTACTATAGTAAGTGCAAAAACTCTTTTAAGTGCTTTAAGAATATTAACTCAATCTTAACAACCGTCCCAAGCTGTTGGAGATGAGGAAACAGGTTCAGCTATCTAAACTGTCTGCTAATATTTAAGACAAGGCACCAAAGAGAAGAAAAGTAGCTCTGTGCAGTGAGTGGGGCTTGTCAACCATGGGTGTCATTGAGAGTGATGGGGCCACCTGTGGTGAGGAGAATAATGGCCTCCACAGGTATCCTTGCCCTAATCTCCAGAACCCCCAAGAATATATTACTTTACATAGCAAAGGGGGACTTTGCACATGCAATTAAGTTAAGGATTTTGAGATGGAGATAGTCTCCTGGATTACCCAGGTGGGCCTGATGTATTCATAAGGGTCCTTACAGGTGAAGGAGGCAACCAGGAAAGCCAGAGTCAGGGGAGATGTGACGACGGAAGCAGAGGTTGGGGTGTTGCAGGTCCATGAACCAAGGAGCGCAGGCAACATGAATCATTATGTCGTACATCTTAAACCAATATCAATATAATGTTATACCTGTCAATTATATCTCAGTAAGAATGAAAAAAAACCAGACCTATTCTTTGCTTAAGGGGGGTTTGGAATGGAACAGTGCTTCATTTTAATAGACCATGTTTAACTGGAAATCCCAGTCATTGAATTGATTTTTGTGTGCTTCAGCAGAGACCAAAGGAAATTAATGTGAAAATCTGAGTTTTCAAAACATACACAGCGTCCTTTGAAAATAAGTCAAATTAGCTATAGTATTCCATTTTAAGCTTTCTCAAAAAATATATTAAAATTTTAAAGTTAGTAAAAAGTCTGTATTTGAATATATATATATATTTTTGGCCCACTTAGCATTTATTGCTTTTGGCTCCACCGCGCAACCTGTGGGATCTTAGTTCCCCGACCAGGGATTGAACCCGGGCCCCGGCAGTGAGAGCACTGAGTCCTAACCACAGGACTGCCAGAGTTAACATTTCAGACCAAGTCTTTCTGATGCGGGAGCCCAGAGCCATCAAGCTGCACAATACCCAGAGGCTCTATTTGCACAAAATAATAGAATTCCGTATGACTGCTGCTCGTTGGAGTTGCGCAGCGTCCCAGAACTGCGAGGCTCCCCCTTCCCCAAACTCCTTGTGTCTCTTTTTTTCCTTCTAGTTTTATTGAGACATAAGTCATATAAGTAAACCGAGATATGACTGACATACAGCACTGTATAAATGTAAGGTGTACAGTGTAATGACTTGACATACGTACATCATGAAGTGATTATCACAGTAAGTTTAGTGAACATCCGTCATCTCATATATGTACAAAATTATAGAAATAGAAAAATTATTTTTCCTTGTGATGAGAACGCTCTCTTAACAACTTTCAAATATATCAATCAGCAGGGTTAATTATATTTATCATGTTGTACAGTATCTTCCTTATTCCTTATTATGTATCTTATAACTGAAAGTTTGTATATTTTCGCCACCTTCATCCAGTTTCCCCTCCCCCTAACCCGTCTGTGGTAACCAAAACTCCGACTTCTTTCTCTATAGCATGTTTGTTTGTTTGTTGTCAGAGTATAAGTCACCCACAGAGTTATTTCTTGGTGCACAACATAGTGATTTGATATCTCTATGCATTTCAAAATGATCACCATAAGCAACTTAAGATCTGTCACCATACAAAGATATTATGTAGTTATTGACTATATTCCCCACACTGTATCTTTCATACCCCTGACTCATTTATTTTGCAACCGAAAGTTTATATTTCTTAATCGACCTCACCTGTATCTTTCCTTCACCCTCCCCCCCAACCCCTCAGGTGATGACATGTTCATTCTCTGTATCTATAACTCTTTCTGTTTTGTTATATTTGTTCATTTGTTTTGTTTTTTAGATTTCACATATAAGTGAAATCATACAGTATTTGTCTTTTTCCGTCTGATTTATTTCACTTAGCATAACCTCTAGGTTCATCCATGTTGTCACAAAGGGCAAGATTATATTCTTTTTTATGGCTGAGTAATATTCCATTATATATGCATATAGATATAGATGGATAGATAGATCAGAATTCCTTTATCCATTCATCTATTGATGGGCACTGAGGTTGCTTCCATATCTTGGCTATTATAAATAATGCTGCAATATATCTTTTCGGGGTGCATATATCTTTTCGAATTAGTGTTTTCATTTTCTTTGGATAAATCCCCAGGAGTGGATTTTCTGGATCATATTGGTTACATTTTTAATTTTTGGAGGAGTCTCCATACTGTTTTCCATAGTGGCTGCACCAATTTACATTTCCACCAACAGTGCACGAGAGTCCCCTTTTCTCCACCTCCTGGTCAACACTTGGTTATTTACTGTCTTTTTGATAATGGCCATTCTAACAGGTGTGAGATGATATCTCATTGTGGTTGAAGGTGTTTCTTTGAAGTCTACATAGCAAATGACAGATTCATGGTCATGATCTGGAGAACATATGGCAAAAAAGCATTGTGAGGCTCCATTTAAATGACCAATTCATTTAGCCCACGTGAGTGCATTTTGCACTTAATTTATTCTCACAAGTTCATCAAGATGATGTGCTTCATAAAGCTACAATATCCACAGAGGCGACACAGAGGTTCTTATGTGGACTAAGCCATAGAAGGCAACAGATGTTTCGAATGATCTCCAGCCCAAATAGCATCCCTTCCATGCTGTTTGACAGCAACTTTAAGGCCTTATATATCTTTCAAAAAGATCCCAAGCTCTTGGCTGAGAAAAATGACTACTCCTTCACAAATGGGCCCCCTATTTCCCACACTTTTCATAAAGGGAACTGCTATTCCATGTAGCTGGAAATAAAGCCTGACTCTTAATCTTTCTCAGATGGACGTAGATGCTATAAACCCCTCTTTCTCTCTTAAATCTCACATCTAAAGCCTGTAACAAACAGAAAACCGTATTTTAGAAGCCTTCAAGCATGGGCCCTGGACCAGCAGTATCAGCATCACCTGGGAACTTGTTAGAGATGCAAATTCTTCGCCACCCCCCACCCCCAGGCCTAGCGAATCCAAACCCTTGCGGCTGGGGCCCATCATTCTAACTCCTCAGGGATCGTGTTGCACACTCCAGTTGGAAAAGTCCTGTCTTAGAGGATAAACTGCAGGATAAACTGACAGCTACTTCAGCACCTGGCACAGTGTTTGACATACTGAAGATAGATACTCAATAAATTTTTCAGAGAAGGAACCTAAGACTCACTTAAGACATACAATATTGGAGGAGACAGCCTAACAGGGCATAGTACAGCCTTAATACTTCTAAAGGATCAACAAAAGAATCTGAACATATATATATATATATATATATATATATATATATATATATATAAAAAACTGAATCACTTTGCTGTACACCTGATACTAACACAACACTGTAAATCAACTATATTTCAATTAAATAAACCCCAAAACCTAACATAAGCCGAGATTTGCCTTTCCGGCTCCACCACCCAGAAGCTTAGAGCTGCGCGCGAATTCGGACTCCTCTTGTCCCCCTCCCATGGGGCCCTTTGTTTTCCAGTGACCCCACTGTGCCTTTGGCTTGATCATGTGAGCAGCCTGAGAATCTTGGGAAACAGGCCAGGTATAGATTTGAGATAAGAAGGTGCGTGAAGGGCCACAGGCAGCCCCGAGGCCAGGGTCAACATGCAGAAGCGAGGCTGGAAAAGTGACCTTTGATCACTCTGGCTCGCCATGAACACGAGGAAAAAGCAATATGCGGGGGCCGTTATCAGCTTGCACCTGACAGCAGGTCAGCTTGGGCAGGGCTCCAGAGCATCCGGTGTCATGGGGGTGCCAAGTGGAGCTGTGGGAATGGCAAACATGAACTTCTGGAAGGCCTAGATGAGCTCCTCTCTTTGATCAGCTGGACAGCTTGGGGGACTGGGGAGCTCAGTGAGGCCTGTCCCTCCCAGTGGGGGTGCACCTGGGCTCCTTCTGTGGCCGGAACACTCATGGATCCTTTATATCCTGCAGCTACACTGAAGGAATTACTGGGATCCTTCCAGCAATTGTATCCTTGTCCTGTTGGGACAACCAAGCAGTAATTTACAACAAAAATGACTGACAGGTGGTGGTTTTAAAACGTGCCTGGAGGAGAGGGTGTGGAGAAAAGGGAGCCCTCCTACACTGTTGGTGAGAATATAAGTTGCACAGCCACTATGGAGAATAGTCCGGAGATTCCTTAAAAAACTAAACATAGAGCTACCATGTGATCCTGCCATCCTACTCCTGGGTATATATCTGCAGACAACTCTAATTCAAAAAGATACACGCACCCCAATGTTCACTGCAGCACTATTCACAATAGCCAGGACATGGAATCAACCTAAGTGTCCACTGACAGATGAATGGATAAACAAGATGTGGTACATGTATACAATGGAATATTACTCAGCCATAAAAAAGAATGCAATAATGACATTTGCAGCAACAGGGATGGACCTAGAGATTATCGTACTAATGGAAGTGAGTCAGATAGAGAAAGACAAATATCATATGATATCACTTATATGTGGAACCTAAAATATGACACAAATGAACATACCTATGAAACAGAAACAGGCTCACAGACATAGAGAACAGACTTGCGGTTGCCAAGGCGGAGGAGGGGGGAGGGAAGGATTGGGAGCTTGGCATTAGCAGATGCAAACTATTATATATGGAATGGATAAACAACAAGGTTTCTGTACAAGGAACTATATTCAATATCCTGTGATAAACCATAATGGAGAAGAATATAACGAAGAATGTATACATAACTGAATCACTTTCCTGTGCAGTAGAAATGAACACAACATTGTAAATCAACCATACTTCAATTAATAAAAAAAGCCCGCATATTCTTGCGAATGTATTCATTTTACTTCACCTTAAAACAATAACGAACTCCCTCGTTCGAGAACATCAGAATCACAACTACCTGCTGAACCATCATCGACAGGAAGACACTGGAACTCACCGAAAAAGATACCCCACGTGCAAAGACAAAGGAGAAGCTGCAATGAGACGGTAGGAGGGGCGCAATCACAATAAAATCAAATCCCATAACTGCTGGGTGGGTGACTCACAAACTGGAGAACACTTACACCACAGAAGTCCACCCACTGTAGTGAAGGTTCTGAGCCACACGGCAGGCTTCCCAACCTGGGGGTCTGGCAATGGGAGGAGGAATTCCTAGAGAATCAGACTTTGAAGGCTAGCGGGATTTGATTGCAGGACTTTGGCAGGACAGGGGGAAACAGAGACTCCACTCTTGGAGGGCACACACAACGTAGTGTGTGCATCGGGACCCAGGGGAACGAGCAGTGACCCCGGGGGAGACTGAACCAGACCTACCTGCTAGTGTTGGAGGGTCTCCTGCAGAGGTGGGGGGCAGCTGTGGCCCACCAAGGGGCAAGGACACTCACTGGCAGCAGACGTTCTGGGGAGTACTCCTTGGTGTGAGCCCTCCCAGTTTCCGCCATTAGCCCCACCAAAGAGCCCTGGTAGGCTCCAGTGTTGGGTCACCTCAGGCCAAACAACCAACAGGGAGGGAACCCAGCCCCACCCATCAGCAGACAAGCAGATTAAAGTTTTACTGAGCTCTGCCCACCAGTGCAACAGCCAGCTCTACCCACCACCAGTCCCTCCCATCAGGAAACTTCCACAAGCCTCTTAGATAGCCTCATCCACCAGAGGGCAGACAGCAGAAGCAAGAAGAACTACAATCCTGCAGCCTGTGGAACAAAAACCACATTCACAGAAAGATAGACAAGATGAAAAGGCAGAGGGCTATGTACCAGATGAAGGAACAAGATAAAACCCCAGAAAAACAACTAAATGAACTGGAGATAGGCAATCCGCCAGAAAAAGAATTCAGAATAATGATAGTGAAGATGATCCAGGACCTCGGAAAAACAATGGAGGCAAAGATCGAGAAGATGCAAGAAATGTTTAACAAACTTCTAGAAGAATTAAAGAACAAACAGAGGTGAAAAATACAATAACTGAAATGAAAAATACGCTAGAAGGAATCAATAGCAGAATAACTGAGGCAGAAGAACGGATAAGTGACCTGGAAGACAGAATGGTGGAATTCGCTGCTGTGGAATAGAATAAAGAAAAAAGAATGAAAAGAAATGAAGACAGCCTAAGAGACCTCTGGGACAACATTAAACGCAACAACATTCGCATTATAGGGGTCCCAGAAGGAGAAGAGAGAGAGAAAGGACCTGAGAAAATATTTGAAGACATTATGGTCGAAAACTTCCCTAACATGGGAAACGAAATAGCCACCTAAGTCCAGGAAGCACAGCGAGTCCCATACAGGATAAACCCAAGGAGAAACACGCTGAGACACACAGTAATCAAATTGGCAAAAATTAAAGACAAAGAAAAATTATTGAAAGCAGCAAGGGAAAAATGACAAATAACATACAAGGGAACTCCCCATAAGGTTAACAGCTGGTTTCTCAGCAGAAACTCTACAAGCCAGAAGGGAGTGGCATGATATACTTAAAGTGATGAAAGGGAAGAACCTACAACCAAGATTACTCTACCCGGCAAGGATCTCATTCAGATTCGATGGAGAAATCAAAAGCTTTACAGACAAGCAAAAGCTAAGAGAATTCAGCACCACCAAACCAGCTCTACAACAAATGCTAAAGGAACTTCTCTAAGTGGGAAACACAAGAGAAGAAAAGGACCTACAAAAACAAACCCAAAACAATTAAGAAAATGGGAATAGGAACATACATCACGATAATTACCTTAAACATAAATGGATTAAATGCTCCAACCAAAAGATACAGGCTTGCTGAATGGATACAAAAACAAGAACCATATATATGCTGTCTACAGGAGGCCCACTTCAGACCTAGGGACACATACAGACTGAAAGTGAGGGGATGGAAAAAGATATTCCATGAAAATGGAAATCAGAAGAAAGCTGGAGTAGCAATACTCATATCAGATAAAATAGACTTTCAAATAAAGAATGTTACAAGAGACAAGGAAGGACACTACGTAATGATCAAGGGATCAATCCAAGAAGATATAACAATTATAAATATATATGCACCCAACATAGGAGCACCTCAATACATAAGGCAGCTGCTAACAGCTCTAAAAGAGGAAATCGACAGTAACACAGTAATAGCGGGGGACTTTAACACCTCACTTACACCAATAAACAGATCATCCAAACAGAAAATTAATAAGGAAACACAAGCTTTAAATGACACAATAGACCAGACATATTTAATTGATATTTATAGGACATTCCATCCAAAACCAGCAGATTACACTTTCTTCTCAAGTGCGCAAGGAACACTGTCCAGGATAGATCACATCTTGGGTCACAAATCAAGCCTCAGTAAATTTAAGAAAATTGAAATCATGTCAAGCATTTTTCTGACCACAATGCTATGAGATTAGAAATCAATTACAGGGGGACTTCCCTGGTGGCGCACTCGTTGAGAATCCGCCTGCCAATGCAGGGGACATGTTCGAGCCCTGGTCCGGGAAGACTCCACATGCCACAGAGCAGCTTGACCTGTGCACCACAACTGCTGAGCCTGTGCTCCGGAGCCCACGAGACACAACTCCTGAGCCCGGGTGCTACCAAAAAAAAAGAAAGAAATTACAGGGAAAAGAACGTAAAAAACACAAACACATGGAGGCTAAACAATATGTTACTAAATAACCAAGAGATCACTGAAGAAATCAAAAAATACCTAGAGAAAAATGACAATGAAAACACGACGATCCAAAACCTATGGGCTGCAGCAAAAGTGGTTCTAAGAGGGAAGTTTATAGCTATACAATCCTACCTCAAGAAACAAGAAAAATCTCAAATAAACAATCTAACCTTACACCTAAAGGAACTAGAGAAAGAAGAACAAACAAAACCCAAAGTTAGCAGAAGGAAAGAAATCATAAAGATCAGAGCAGAAATAAATGAAACAGAAACAAAGAAAACAATAACAAAGATCAATAAAACTAAAAGCTGGTTCTTTGAGAAGATAAACAAAATTGATAAACCATTAGCAAGACTCATCAAGAAAAAGAGGGAGAGGACTCAAATCAATAAAATTAGAAATGAAAAAGGAGAAGTTACAACAGACAGCACAGAAATACAAAGCATCCTAAGAGACTACTACAAGCAACTCTATGCCAATAAAATGGACAACCTGGCAGAATTAGACAAATTCTTAGAAAGGTATAACCTTCCAAGACTGAGCCAGGAAGAAATGGAAAATATGAACAGACCAATCACAAGTAATGAAATTGAAACTGTGATTAAAAATCTTCCAACAAACAAAAGTCCAGGACCAGATGGCTTCACAGGTGAATTCTATCAAACATATAGAGAAGAGCTAACACCCATCCTTCTCAAACTCTTCAAAAAATTGCAGAGGAAGGAACACTCCCAAACTCATTCTATGAGGCCACCATCACCCTGATACCAAAACCAGACAAAGATACTACAAAAAAAGAAAATTACAGACCAATATCACTGATGAATATAGATGCGAAATTCCTCAACAAAATGCTAGCAAACAGAATCCAACAACACATTAAAGGGATCATACACCATGATCAAGTGGGATTTATCCCAGGGATGCAAGGATTCTTCAATATATGCAAATCAATCAATGTGATACACCATATTAACAAATTGAAGAAGAAAAACCATATGATCATCTCAACAGATGCAGAAAAAGCTTTTGACAAAATTCAACACCATTTCTGATAAAAACTCTCCAGAAAGTGGGTATAGAGGGAACCTACTTCAACATAATAAAGGCCATATATGACAAACCCACAGCAAACATCATTCTCAATGGTGAAAAACTGAAAGCATTTCCTCTAAGATCAGGAAGAAGACAAGGATGTCCACTCTCACTGCTATTATTCAACATAGTTTTGGAAGTCCTAGCCACGGCAATCAAAGAAGAAAAAGAAATAAAAGGAATACAAATTGGAAAAGAAGAAGTAAAGCTGTCACTGTTTGCAGATGACATGATACTATACATAGAGAATCCTAAAGATGCCACCAGAAAACTACTAGAGCTATTCAATGAATCTGGTAAAGTTGCAGGATACAAAATCAATGCACAGAAATCTCTTGCATTCCTATACCCTAATGATCAAAAATCTAAAAGAGAAATTAAGGAAACACTCCCATTTACCATTGCAACAAAAAGAATAAAAAACCTAGGAATAAACCTACCTAGGGAGACAAAAGACCTGTATGCAGAAAACTATGAGACACTCATGAAAGAAATTAAAGATGATACCAACAGATGGAGAGACATACCATGTTCTCTGATTGGAAGAATCAATACTGTGAAAATGACTGTACTAGCCAAAGCAATCTACAGATTCAATGCAATCCCTATCAAATTACCAATGGCATTTTTTACAGAACCAGAACAAAAAATCTTAAAATTTGTATGGAGACACAAAAGACCCCGTGTAGCCAAATCAGTGTTGAAGGAAAAAAACGGAGCTGGAGGAATCAGACTCCCTGACTTCAGACTATACTACAAAGCTACAGTAATCAAGACAATATTGTACTGGCACAAAAACAGAGACGTAGATCAATGGAACAGGATAGAAAGCCCAGAGATAAACCCAGGCACCTATGGTCAACTAATCTATGACAAAGGAGGCAAGGATATACAATGGAGAAAGCACAGGCTCTTCAATAAGTGGTGCTGGGAAAACTGGACAGCTACATGTAAAAGAATGAAATTAGAACACTCCCTAACACCATACACAAAAATAAACTCAAAATGGATTACAAACATAAATGTAAGACCAAGCACTATAAAACTCTTAGAGGAAAACATAGGAAGAACACTCTTTGACATAAATCACAGCAAGATCTTTTTTGACCCACCTCCTAGAGTATTTGGAAATAAAAACAAAAATAAACAAATGGGACCTAATGAAACTTAAAAGCTTTTGCATAGCAAAGAAAACCATAAACAAGATGAAAAGACAACTCTCAGAATGGGAGAAAATATTTGCAAATGAATCATTGGACAAAGGATTAATCTCCAAAATATATAAACAGCTCATGCAGCTCAATATTAAAAAAGCAAACAACCCAATCCATAAATGGGCAGAAGACCTAAATAGACATTTCTCCAAAGAAGACATACAGGTGGCCAAGAAGCACATGAAAAGCTGCTCAACATCACTAATTATTAGAGAAATGCAAATCAAAACTACAATGAGGTATCACCTCACACCAGTTAGAATGGGCATCATCAGAAAATCTACAAACAACAAATGCTGAAGAGGGTGTGGAGAAAAGGGAACCCTCTTGCACTGCTGGTAGGAATGTAAATTGATACAGCCACTATGGAGAACAGTATGGAGGTTCCCTAAAAATCTAAAAATAGAATTATCATATGACCCAGCAATCCCACTACTGGGCATATACCCAGAGAAAACCGTAATTCAAAAATACACATGTACCCCAATGTTCATTGCAACACTATTTACAATAGCCAGGTCATGGAAGCAACCCAAATGCCCACAGAGAGACGAATGGATAAAGAAGATGTGGTACGTATATACAACAGAATATTACTCAGCCATAAAAAGGAACGAAATTGGGTCATTTGTAGAGACATGGATGAATCCAGAGACTGTCATACAGAGTGAAGTCAGCCAGAAAGAGAAAAACAAATATCGTATATTAACGCATATATGTGGAATCTAGAAAAATGGTAGAGATGAACCGGTTTGCAGGGCGGAAATAGAGACACAGATGTAGAGAACAAACGTATAGACACCAAGTGGGGAAAGCAGCGGGGGCGGTGGTGGTGGTGGTGGTGGTGGTGGGATGAATTGCGAGATTGGGATTGACGTGGATACACTGACGTGTATAAAATGGATGACTAATAAGGATAAATAAATAAAGAAAGAAACATTAAAAAAAACCAAAAACAAAATAAATTAGTCAGAGGCATAAAATGTACAGCATGGAAAATATAGTCAATTATACTCTCATACTTTTGCATGTGACAGATGGTAACTAGAGTATAGTGGTGATCATTTTGTAATATACAGAGGTACTAAATCAGTATATTGTGCACCAGGAATTAATATAGTGTTACAGGTCAATTATACTTCAAAGACAAACAAACAAACAAACTCATAGAAAAAGTGATTAGATTTGTGGTTACCAGAGGCATGGACCAGGGGGAAGGAGAATTAGTGGAAGGTGGTCAAAGGGTGCAAACTTTCAGTTATAAAATAAGTAAGTACTAAGTACGTAATATATAACATGATTAATATAATTAACATTGCTTTATGTTGTATATGACATTTGTTAAGAGAGTAAATCCTAAAGGTTTCACCACACAGAAAAAAACTTTTCCTTTTTTTAATTTTTGTATCTACAGGAGATGATAGATATTCACTTAACTTACTGTGGTCATCATTTCACGATGTACTTAAGTCAATCGTTATGCTTTATGCCTTAAACTTATACAGCGCTGTATGTCAATTATATCTCAATAAAACTGCAAAAAAACCCAGTAACGGCTAATGCTTATTAGGGCTTATTATAGGTCAGACAGTCTCCTAAAGACATCTATGAACTCATGTATTTCTTATGAAAACTATATGATAGCAGCTGTTTTATCCCCATCTTACAGATAAGAAAACTGAGGCGCATAAACATTAGGTGACTCACCTGAAGTCAAGGCTGGGATGCGACAGAGCTAGGAAAAAGGGAAATACGGATTTTTTATTCTATTAACCGGAAAAGTGTTTCTAACTGAAAAATAACTTCTAAAATCTACAAAATAAACACCTAAGTACACAAAGATTTCTTTTATTAATGAAAACTTTTACAGTAATAAAAGACCCGGTTTATCTATAAAAGCAAGGCTCTACAGGAAAACTTTCCTTAAAAAAGCCTGTGATAAAGAGCAGCAGTAAAAACACTTACCTGCAAAAATAATTCTACGTAACATTAAATCTGAAAATTAAAAAAAAAATCATTTATAGCTCAGCAGCCTAGCCAGGGATTTGTCCCTGGAGAGTCATATTAAGCATTGAGTTATGCTTCTCTGTTCCCAGCGCTACCTGGTAGGGTATTCTATTCTAATGATAATTCAAAGCAGCTAAAATTAGAGAATTAGCAGAAAGCCAGGGCCTAAAGGGCTATTTGGAGCCCAGGGTTTATTACTTTTATTCATTCAATAATAAACATTTAATGAGTATCTGCTCTTTGCCAGGGGTATCTCTGGTTGCTTGAGAATAACTATAACTCATCTCTGCCCTCAAGGAACTGAGAGTCTTAATGCAATAAAGACATACCATTGCAACGCATGAGTAAAAGACAAAGGTCGAGTGAGATGGGAGGTCAGACTTGCCTGGGTGGGGATCCGGAAGGTCAGAAAGCTGGGCCTACTTCATCTCAGTTGCGAAGTTCAGGCAGAGAAATTGAGGCTTGAAGAGGTTCAGAAATGACCCAAGGAGGGCTTCCCTGGTGGCGCAGTGGTTGGGAGTCCGCCTGCCGATGCAGGGGACACGGGTTCGTGCCTCGGTCCGGGAAGATCCCACATGCAGCGGAGTGGCTGGGCCCGTGAGCCATGGCCGCTGAGCCTGCGCGTCCGGAGCCTGTGCTCCGCAACGGGAGAGACCACAACAGTGAGAGGCCCGCGTACCGAAAAAAAAATAAAATAAAATGACCCAAGGGGATGTAAATCACAGCTTCAAGACGCAGAATTGGAAGCCAGGTCTTCGTACGCCTGATCCAATGCTCCTTCCTCCTTACCCACGTGAGGACGAATTTCAAATATAATGGGCTACCAACTCACTCTCATGTGGCAGATGGTTCCAGGGTGCTGCGGTGTGATCCTCTCGTATCACCTGGGGGAACGTTTGGACTCTGGCAATCATGAGGCAATTGGTCATTGATTATGATGGTTTCAAGGTGACTCTTAGAGCAATGGTTGCCAAAGTGTGGACCCCAGACTAGCGATGTCAGCCCCACTTGGGAACTTGGTAGAAATGCAAATTCCCTAACCCACCCCAGACCTGCTGAATCAAGAACACGGGGGGGTGGGTCCTACAGGTGATACTGATGGAGCTAAAGTTAGAGAACCACCATCTTAGAGAAGTTTAGGAACACTTACTTTCACATTTGTTTGCTTGTTGATCAGTTGTAGCTATATTTCATGCATTTGGTTAGTAGGGCGTACTAGAGTCTTGCTGCTTGCATGGCTGGTGGGTGAAAAACATCACACTAGCTGGGAGCTTGTTAGAACTGGAGCATCTCAGCCTGCCCCAGACCTCCTAAATCAGGATCTGTATTTAAAAAATGCCCAGGTGATTCATATGCATGTTGAAGTTGGAGAGGTGCTGGGCTAGATAACATCCATTTCCAAAGTTCAGGTTGTATAATTCTGTGAGTTTTAATGTGGTCACAAATCAGATTGTATTAAAAGTTTTTTTTTAAAAAATACAACTTTCCCCCTGCCCCCTGGAACTGTTTCATCGCTGTGGTAATACCAAAAAAAAAAAAAAAAAAGCCCTTGGCATTTCAGTTCATTTTTTAAAAAGACATTTATTTGGTGTTTGCTGTGTGCCACGTATTCTTCTAAGCACCACGAATAAAAATGTGAATAAGATGCAGGTACTTCACTAAGCAGAACAGATTGAAAAACAAAACAAAAAACTAATACCGTGTGCGTAAGGCAGTAAGAGAAGCATTAACAAGACACAGGGAGCTCAGAAAAGGAAGTGTTGCTCTTGAGTAGGGTTGGAGGTGCAATCACGGAGGGCTGCCTGGGGAGGTGACCTCTGAGGTGTGGCTGGAAAAACAAGTAGGACTTCATTAGTCGGACAAAGCAGAGGAAAGACTTCAAGATGGAGAGCTATTTTCCTTGGAAAAGGTCACTTAAAACTGTAATTACAAATTCAAGAAGTATTTATCAAAAATCAATCATTGTTATACTTTTAATTTGTACCTATTCCTGGGTTGCCTCAGGCACTTATGACCACTGCTCTGTCTTCTGCTCTATATTCTCAAAGGCAGATAAAAATGTCTTCCTGGATTTAGTTATTCTTTCCATTATGCTTTTTCATTTAAGATACGTTCAAGTGTGATTAAGTGATATTTTTACATGATTAAGTGTTATAATTATAATGTCTTATTTCACATCCATTTGCCTTTAACAGTATGAATATTGTATAATAGAAAAATAATTCTAAAATATAGAGTAATCCTTTACTTATAACATGAATGGGTGACATATACAGGCTAGGTTTCAAAAATAAATTATTTTTTCCATTCAAACTGCAATTTACTCCCAGGAATGTAATTCTTATTTAATGAACCTGAAAATAAAATGGTACTTTCACCCCATCACACACTAGAGAATGCAATTTACATATATTGCTCAATTTCCCCTGACCACATCAGCTGGGTGGTTATAAAAGGGATCAACTTAATGGAAATTAACCATGGCTTGGCTGCTCTTATGCCCACCTAGTAATGTAAGATTTTTCTTTCCTGTTAATGTCTCATCCACTTTTTCCTGGGAGTTCCTGATGGTACCTCATGGAAGTTCACCAACAGGTCTGCCCAGAATGTGTGACATCTGTCACGTCCTTCTGCCTCAGTTTGGCCTTGTTGTGATCTGCTCCCTATGAGCTGGTGGAGGGCACCTCTGCCTTTGCCCATGCCACATCACCACAATAGAACCTGTGTCATGGCCAAGGGTGTTCCCCCTGAGGAGTCCCAAGTGGACCAGGGGCACAATGTGTATAACTTTGATGTGATACAAATCACCATCCCCAGTCTGTCCACCCTTTGTCATTCTATGCCTCAAAATATGCTGCTTGTTCCACAGGGTCTGATCAGAGATTTGATGCTGAGGAAATTGTCTACACCCATGGAGAAAAATAAAAGTGGATTCCTACTTCCCTTCATATTAAAAAAAAAGTAGATTTCAGGTGGATTAAAAACTAAATATGGAGGGGAGAGATAAATTGGGAGTTTGGGTTTAACAGATACATGCTACCGTATATAAAATAGATAAACAACAAGGACCTACTGTATGGCACAGGGAACTATATTCAATATCTTGCAATAACCTACAATGGAAAAGAATCTGAAAAAGAATATATATATATAATATAGATATATATCACTGAATCACTTTGCTGTACCCTGAAACTAACACAACATTGTAAATCAACTATACTTCAATTTAAAAAATAAATAAATAAAATAAAAGTATATGTTAGCAAATGTAAAAAAAAACACTAAATATGAATGGTGAAACTACAAAGCAAATAGAAGAGAATGTGGGAGGATACATTTCTCATAAGAATTGAGGAAGGACTTTTAAAGAAAACCCTCAAGGTATACATCATAAGATTAAAGATTGGTGGGCTTGGTTATTTCCATACTAAGCTTTTCTGTTTTTCAAGGAAACTATGGACGAAGATTACAAATGATGGATTGGGAGAAGATATTGGCAATGTCCCAGACCAATGAGGGCTTTACATCTAAATGCATAAGAAACATCTGCAAATCAACATTAAAAAAACCCCCAAAATACTCGATTGAAAATTGGGCAAAAAACATGAAAAGGAAATTAAAGGAAAAAGAACCCAAATGGTCAACAACGCTATGAAGAGACGCTCAAACTCTAGAAATCAAAGAATGCAAATTAAAACAATCAAGATAAATCCACAAAAAAGGCCAAGTCAGAAAGTTGGACAATGCACATTGTTGATGGGGTACATGAATCAATGTCTTGTGGGTGTGTAGACAGGTACCACCATTTTGGTTACATTAAGTATACACATACCTTATGATCCTGTATTTTTGTGTCTCTCTGTATGGGTGTGTGTTGCTGTTGTTGTTACATAGGAGGATGTATGATGATATTCATCTCAGCTTTGTTTGTAGGAGAAAGCCGAAGGTCATTAGGTGTCCACCCCTGGCGAAATGGACAAGTAAAGGTGGTGGATGTACGCTGTGGAATACTTTACAGCAATAAGAAACCAGGGGGGCCTCCCTGGTGGCGCCGTGGTTAAGAATCCACCTGCCAATGCAGGGGACACGGGTTCGAGCCCTGGTCTGGGAAGATCCTACATGCCACAGAGCAACTAAGCCCGCGAGCCACAACTAATGAGCCTGCGTGCTGCAACTACTGAAGCCCGTGTGCCTAGAGCCCGTGCTCCGCAACAAGAGAAGACGCCGTAATGAGAAGACTGCGCACCACAACGAAGAGTAGCCCCTGCTCTCCTCAACTAGAGAAAGCCTGCTCGCAGCAACGAAGACCCAGTGCAGCCAAAAATAAAGAAAGAAAAGAAAGAAACCAGGATCTGAACAAAGAGTACACATAGCAACATGGGAGAGATCTTTCAATAATAGTAATAATAATAAAGATCAAGATAATAATTAGAATAAGATCTATAGTACAGTACCATTTTTATTAAGTCATGATACATGCAAACAAAACAACACTACATTTTTCTTTGAACTTACCAGAAGACGTGTTATTCAGACGATGGGCCTCCTGAATTGATCATTTAATTTCTTTCATTCCCTTCCTTCCCCCTCCCCTTCCCTCTCTCACCTCTTGGTCTGATTTATCCAGGTTGTGTGTGTAACTGTCAGTAAGCACCCACGACCAACATTTTTCTACACTGTAGTCATGCTGTCATGAAGAGGAACAGAACAACTTATAGAAGGTTTAACATGAGCCTAGTTACTCAAGAGTACCTCTGGGTCCTTTGGTTTGGTTAGTGTTGGGGAATATCTAATTTATTGCAGAGAGAGCAATCAATCTCTCTTTGATCTCTATCTCTCGCATTTCTATCTCTATCTCTCATCTCTATCTCTGTATCTCTCTGCTTATCTCTCTCTCCCTAAGAAACCAGCCAGCCTGCTTTGGTAGCCTGCTTAGAAGGAAAGCTCAGATACTCAGGAGCCGAGCAGAACTGGAGAAAGCAGATGCGGAGCATCTTAGACAGCCTGCTGCTAGATTGCTTGTCTTGCTCTTGCAATCGCCATGGATCGTTGGGCCTGCCTAGGAGGGAATCAATATCTAGCAAAGTTGAGGAATACCTATGCATTTCTCAAATTCCACGCTTGAGCATACCTCCTGGGAAAAATCACAACACGTATGCACAAAGAGACAGGTGCAAGAATGTTCATTGCAGCAGTGTTTCTAATAGCAAAAAATCATCAACAACCTAAATGTCCATTAACAGCCGTATCTAAATTCTAATATGCAATAGATGACTGTAAAGCAATGAGGGTAAATGAATGAAAGCTCTCTCTCTAAAAGGCAAAGATCTTGCGAAACTGATGTTGAATAACGAAATCAAAGGGTGGAAGGGTATTTACGGTATGATACCATTTACATAAAGTTTAAAAGCATGTCAAACAATATTACACATTTTTAAGGACATGTAATCATGTGGTAAATATATGAAGCACTGCACGGGACAGACGGATACAAAAGCAAAATCAGGCTTGATGATATCTGAGAAGGGAGAGAGACACGTGGGACTGGGGAAGGTTACTTGGAGTATTCCAACTGTCTCTGATGTTTATTTCTTTACAACAAAGATCCAAAGCCATATGGTAAGTTGCTAGGATCTGACAAATCTGGGTGGCAGGTACATAGGAACTGACTGCAGAACATTCTAGATAATAATGTATGCTTCAGGCGTGTCACACAAAAATCACAATACAAATCGATGTTTGCTAGAGTAGAGAAACGAAATTACCCACACGTGTAGTCGTGTACATGTAGATCACGGCCGGGTCATGTACTATTCACCCATGACCTCCACATTGTAACCAAATCAGAAAAATGTCAAACCAGCGCTCTGCAGTGCATTATAAAGAAGTTCATGAAGACAACGTAGCTGATATCTCTGAACAAATATCTGTGAATGGTTTGCTCTGTTCACTGAACACTAGATAATGGCTAGAGAGAAAACCGAGAGGAAAAACAGAAATAATAGAAGGGAAACAATCTAGAATTGAAGAAAGGCGTGAACTCTCAGCAGGAAAAGATGCACTAAATTCCAAGCAGAATGAATGAAAGAAAATTCCAGACCTAGACACAACCTTGTGAAATTCACACTGCAAGTAAACAGAAGAAATGGATCTGCAAGGCGATGGGGGATATGCTAAAGGAACGAGAAGAACGTTTAGCAAACTGACTTAAAAAGACAGTGGGGCAATGACATCAATCCAAGGGATGTCATTTTGAACCTGGAATCCCATATGCAGCCAAATGATCAGTTAAGCAAAAGGGCAAAGTAAAGGTATTTTCAGACACGCAAGATTCGGAAAGGTTACATTCCATGTAATCTTTACGGGAAAATTCCTCTAGGCAATACTGGATACAGGAAACTGTGGAGTCCATTCTAAGAAAGCTGGGAAGGGAAGTCCTAGGATGGTATTTAATCAGATAAAAACAGGTTTATGCTAGAAAAGGAAGTCAAATGGCTCTGGCAGGGGGCATGCCTCCAGGAAGAGCTTATTCCATGGAACAGATAACACGATTGAGATGCCAGACCCTGTTAAGGCTTTGGTGGAAGCACATGGGACAGATTAAACATGGCTGCAGACTCTTTGTCACTCCTCCAACTGAGAGGTGTAGTCTAATTCTCTTCTTGATTCTGGTCTGGTCTGGTGACTCAGTTGACCAATAGAAAGTTACTGAGTGACATTCCAGACAAGGTCATAAGAACTGAAGCTTCTGCCCGGTTCTCTTGGGACCCTTGCTCTTGAGATGCTTCAGCCTGGAAGCCAACCGCCATGTAAGAGGTGCTGCTGCTATCTTGAGATTGCTATGCTGTGAGAAGCCCCAGCCTCATGGAGTGGTCCCATGAAGACTCTGTTTGACAGCCTCCAATGAGCTCCCAGCCAGTTGCTAGCCGCATAAGAAGTCATCTTGAAGCCCTGTCAAGCCTCAGGGGACTCTGGCCTCAGTCACCACCTGAATGCAACTGCATGAGAGATTGCAAGTGAGAATCACCCAGCTGAGCCTATCCCCAGACCCAGGAGAGATGCTAATAGTTCTTTAAGCTCCTACATTTTGGGGTGTTTTTTTTAACACAGTGCTAGATATTCAGAACAGCACATTTTCATTTTATCAGTAAGAAACAAGGAAAACCTATAGAAACTTCAGGGTATTTTAACAACCTAGAAAGTAAATACAGAGGAACCTAAATATGACATGATTTTGAAAAATCAATGCTATTTAAGGAAAGACAGTCTATTTTATTTTGATGCTTTGAACATTCTTTCAAATGACTTGGGAGCCACGATATTGAGTGTGGCTAAAAGGAATCCTCTTAGCACAATAATCATCACAATACAAACGCTGATTACTGGCTTGCAAATTGCAGATCCAACCTAAAATGACTTCATTTTAATGACAGAAATGAAAATGTTACCAACCTCGACTGGGAGGAAACAGTAAGACACACTTGCCCTTTTAAGAAGGAGGGACCAGCTTTAGTTAAAGGGACTCTGTGAAGGAATCACACTGAACTTCTGTTAGGCATATCTATGAATATTCTGGTTGCTATAGAACTTCTCCAGGTTGAGTGCAATTCAAATTGTGTTGTCTACTTTCTCTTGTCTTATGAAACTTCTTCCCTTGATGTCTCCTGATGCTGAAAAGTCAATCTCGTGAGAGCTCTCTTAAATATGTATGCAGCTCTAGTCATCTCTTTTGGAAATATTAATCATAGCCTCTCTGTATTTCAATATTTAAACACACTTGAAGTCATTTCAGATTCAGTCACAGGACAAGGTTTAGTGCAGAAAAGAGTCGTGCTTCTTAAATTCTATCTGTTGGTAATCATTTAATACAGTGATTTTCAACCTTGAACGCGCATTAAAATTATCTGGCGGCTTGTTCCATCAGATTGGTGGGCTGCCCGCAGAGCGGGCGCCAGCAGGTCTGTGTGCAGCACAGGAATCTGCAGCTCTAAGTTTCCAGTGGGTGATGCCACCTGCTGCTGCTGCTTCAGAGGCCGCACTTTGAGAACCACCGATTTAAGGTTAATGAATTCACAGTTCTTCCTTCCTCCCACGTATAGGGTTCTCTGTTTCACCTTCTAGAAGAGCTCTGGATAACATCATGGTTTCTGCAAAAGCAGTTGACTATACTGTTTTTCCAGGCTGCAGTGGTTGACAAAATATTGATCCCTAAACACTGCGGCAAACATTGCTTTTCATAACAGTGTGAATGATGTCAATGTGATGGTACTGATGGCCTAAGATAGGAGGAAGGAGTGCAGAAGTGGGGAGGTGGAAAGAAAGATCGGCTGTGGGAATAATTAGCTCCATTCCACGTCGATAAGGAATCAACAGAGACTGTCTAAAGATGACTGAACAAGAAGCAGAGATGTAACTATAATATTTAAAGTTAACTAGATAATGAAGAATAGACACAATAATAATATCCCTGTTAGACATTGGTTAGGGGCGAAGAAGGAAAGGTGAGGGGTAACATAAATAAGTGAATTCCTTATCTTTCAAGAGGTGATTGGTAGAAATTGTCCAAAGTCGGTAAGTCACCCACGTGGCATGGCAAAGAAAAAAACAACAGTTGGTAAGTCAACAAATTATATTATTTAGAATTAAGGAGAAAACCACTAGAAGAACTAAAAATAGAAACTGGTGAAATGGGTTGTCTCTTGGAACTGGGACCAAGGGGGCAGAGTTTGTGATAGGAAATGCTTGCTTTTTCTCCCTAAGTTCTTTGGTGGAATTCAAGCTTTTAAAAAATAATGCTGTATTTATTTGATTAAAAACAATCAAGCTATCTACTTGGCCAAAAACTGATGAACAAAATTGCAATTCCTGAGTTCAAACCTTGATTCTGACTAACATCCATGATTTGGGGCAAGCTATATTTGGAGTCTCTAGCCTCAGTTTTCTTTCTTAAAAAACGTATGACACGTCGAGAGGTACAAACCATTAGGTATAAAATAAGCTACAAGATATATTGTACCACATGGGGAATGTAGCAAAAAAAAAAGAAAAAGAAAAAAGGGATTATAATAGTAACTTCTCAGAGGTTGTTCTTGGAAATAGATGCAATAATTATGCATGCAAGTCATTTGGCATAGTACCTGGCACATTTGCCTGATTAAATATTAGCTGTTGTTATTATTAATGTCATTGTAATCGTACTGGTAACAGATTGGAATCAAATTTTCAGTAGTGAGGGACAGAGGCAGACTGGAAGCAGAAAAGACAAATCTGGTCCATGCATGTATTTCTGGGTTATGTGACACTACATTTATTTACATCACAGGCACGTGCACAGGTGTGTGTGTGTGTGCCTTGTCACAGCTTTCTCAGAAATCCAGGGAGTATGACGGAGTACTTCAGTATAGTCTGATTCAACAATATAGCTTTACATAGCTTTGGAAAATAAAGGGAGAGAATAAAGGGTCACAGAATCTAGAAAGAAATGAGCCCCGCTCCATATTCATCTCTGCTGAAGGCCACATGGAGAAAACAGCATCCTTTCAGGGTACTCTGGCCAGGAGTTCCAAGTGGTCATGGAGGGCAGCTGAACTTCAGTGTGCAAGCTCCACTTCTAGATGAGTAACTTAGGAGCAAGTGACCTGGAGTCATTCATCCCCCTTCCCATAAATACTTGAGAAAGCCATGGTTATGTTGGTTAAAGTTCAGCATCTTTTACAGTTCGTCTGCCAGTTTAATTGTTCGATGTAACCTGACCTCAAAGTCATATTTGACTGTAAAATGAGTGCAACGAAAAAAGTCATATTGCCAAAGAAAGTTTACCTATGGACTTACCACTGATGCACAGGTCAGTACATCATAATTATCGGAGTTTCCAGCCCCAGAGAAATCTGGCATATTAACATGGAAACATACCTAGAGAATGGGCCAGGGTCAGGACAGAGAAGGCCAAAGGCTGTCCACGTGGCCTTGATGACTTATGTCAGAGCTCCGGGTCCTGAAAGCCTTTCAAGTTTGTATTTCAAGTGACTACAATATTTCTTCTGTTCAGAGGAATACGTGATCTGTTGAGTTTGTAGCTGAAGGAAAAGCCTTGGACGGCATGGCTGACAGACCCCAAGGTGGTCCCCATGATTCCTGCCCCTTGCTGTTCATGCCCCATAAGGCCCTCTCCTCTTGAGTGTGGGCAAGACCTGGGACCTGCTTCTAACCAATAGAATATGGTAACGGTGAAGTAATTTTGGAGATGTACTTAAGGTCCCCAATCAATTAATTCTGAGTGGATCAAATGGGAGTTTCTCCTGGGGGGACCTGACTTAACCCTGAGGTCAGAGATTCACTTTGCAGGCTTGATAAAATAAGCAGCCATACTGGAGCTGACCCTGTGCCATGGAACTGTGGGCAGGCCCTCTGACGTCAGGGCAGCCTCTGGTCTCCAGCCAGCAAAACAAGAAAATGAATTATTCTAACAATCTGAATGAGCTTGGAAACAGTCACCACTAGCCAAGCCTTCAGATGAGGATGCAGCCCAGCCACAACCTTGTTTGCAACCTTTTGAGAGCCTGGGCAGAGGACCAGTTAAGCTGTGCCCCTGAGCTCCAGAAACTGTGAGATAATAAGTATGTGTTATTGTAAGCTGCTAAGTTTGTGTTAATTTGTTACACAGCAATAGGAAACTAATACAGAAGGGGGGAGTGGGAGTGTCAGGGGAGATAAAGGCAGGAAATAATGGAGATTAAATTTAAATTGGCTTTCATCATACTCTGAGCTCACATCTTCCTTCATTCCTTTCTACTCTGTATATAGTTTAGACCTTAGAATGGATTGGGCCATATCTGAGTGGCCTCGGGATGAGGCTTCGAACCCAACCAAGAAGGAAGTTGGGCCCAAGAACTGGTGGAAAGATGGGGAAAAGCAGAGGGGAGTTCCAGCTCTGGACTGAGGGCTGCAGTGGCATCAGAGTGTGTTTTCAGGAGGGACATATTTTAGGGAACAGAATGCACATGCTGATTGTTAGGTCAGTATCTGACGCAACGCTTCCCGTACGCCAGTGCCTATGTTAATCATCACCAACTAATGTGTAGTCAAAATTTGCAGCAGACTTTCAGATCTTGGGGAAGAAATGGTCATCCATGCAAATCACACATCATCTAAGGCATCCAAAGGCTAAGAACAGGTGTTGTTTGAGTCTCTGTGGGTGTTGGCATTGTTCAGGGGCACTCAGGTGTCTTTTTACTTAGGGCTTACCTGGGGTTGAGGAAGGGATTTGGGTCAGAACTCGTGGTCTAACGAGGGATAGTCTTCATCTGCTACTGTTTCCATGACATACACCATTTACATGTCTCTAGCAGGGCCTGTGTGAAATGGGTGTCATGTGTACTAACTGACCAGAGTTAGCTCCTTCCCCCCAAATCTAGACAAATCTTCCTCAGCAGCCTACCAGTTTCCCTCTTAGAATTTGCTGCAGTCTGTCTTTATTCTGTTTATTTTTCACCCTTTTGTCTGCTTGCCTACTAGAGCTTCATTGCCCATCAGGGCAGCCACTAGCCACAGATGGGGGTTTAAATTTAAATTCATTAAACTGTATAAAGTTAAAAGTTCACTTGCCACATTAAAAGTACTCAATAGCCACATATGGTTATTTGCTACCATATTGTACACCAACGATTTAGAAAATTTCCATTATTGCAGAAAGTTCTACTGGGCAGCACTGAATGCTACCCGTTTAGCCATTTTTTTTTTTTTTTTTTTTTTTTGCGGTATGCGGGCCTCTCAGTGTTGTGGCCTCTCCCGTTGTGGAGCACAGGCTCCGGACGCGCAGGCTCAGTGGCCATGGCTCACGGGCCCAGCCGCTCCGCGGCATGTGGGATCTTCCCGGACCGGGGCACGAACCCGTGTCCCCTGCATTGGCAGGCGGACGCTCAACCACTGCGCCACCAGGGAAGCCCCCGTTTAGCCCTTTTCACCACGGGCTTCAAACCCTTTAAACACCTGAGTTCAGGCAGTCCTCACTCTGCATGGGTCTGATATACGTGAATCTCCATTAACACTGTTTAGCTAAACACCACTCCCCCAATGACATGGTTTAAACTTCGATTGCCATGGTATGTTAACTGTGAATAACTGCATGAAGTACAAATTTTGCTACTAGCTTTTTTTTCTTTTTTTTGGTAACCTCTTTACTGCAGTATAATTGCTTTACAATGGTGTGTTAGTTTCTGCTTTAGAGCAAAGTGGCTACTAGCTCTTTAATCCAAAAATCACTTTATAAGTAAAAGGTGTGCATGATGATCAGTGACCAATCATATCACTTCTTTCAAAGTCTGCCAATGATTGGTCACTGAGCACCTGCTATTCAGTTCATGCACAGACAGCAAAGCACATCGTCGTGCCTCCTCTCTTTATCCCGAGCGACAAAGCCATATAACGTTTTATAAAAAATGGATGATTGAAAGAGGGAACTGGCCAATAAGGACGAGAGCGTAACAAAGAAATAAAAAGTGGTTACTCTGGAAGTGAAATTAAAATCAAATGTAAACGGAGTAATAGAAGAAGTAGGTGACTGTGCGAATGTTATCACTGCCCTCATTTGAGATTGTAGATATACAGGCCAGAGGGATGCAGTGAAGGCGAACTTAGTGGCATAAATAAGGGGAGTGTTTGTGATGAAAAGGATGAAGCTGTCCCCGAGGAAGTGACACCAGGAAAAAAACACTCACATTAAGGAACTCTTAAAGATACTGCACAACACTGAAAGCCCCAATGATAAAGCATTGGAAGCCGATCCACATTTAGAAAGGGGTATGAAAATTTGCCAAAGCATAGAATAGATGCTCACTGCATACTGTAAGTTACAGGCAGGAAAGGCAAGCACTGTTCAAACTACTCTTTATGAGCTTTCACAAAATGACCCATTTTAATTCTCAAAGTTTCCAATGTTTTAAATTACTGTGTACAGGTACTAAATAAATAGGCATTTTACTATATTTTTCATATCCCTATACATTTATAAATGATAGTAAGAGAATGATATTTTGACAAAAATCTTTGTAAGTCACAGAACAATTGTAATTTTTTCTGATTATTGAGATCACTTTACACATTTTGGGCTTGCATGGTCATCTTTACAGTCCTGCACCACCATGCAAAGTGAAGACCGCCTATACTTACTTCGAATCCCTCCTTTCTTAAGGAATAACAAAGGATTATCCATTCTAGAATGGGCACTCCCTTTTTGGCAGGGACCATGTCAATCATATTCATCACTGTACCCTGCCTCTAGCACCTAGCACAGCGTTTGCCCAGATTAGGACGTTGTTAAGAGCTATTTGAACGAATGAATGGACTCATCCTGGGAGGGGGTGACAGAAAGAAGTCATAAGTCATTTAGTCAAAGGGCAAGATGTGCAAAGGGTACTAATTCAAAAGGAAAAGAGAAGAACTATTACTTGGTTGGAGGTTACCAAGAAGGCTCAGCTTCCTGAATCCTACCTATATCTACTGCGAAGCTAATTCTGCCTAACGTTGCACATGATGGTAGTGCAAACGGCATTCTGGACCAGAATTTTGGTTTAGACTATAGAGGGGAACATGAGGGGAATTCCCTGGTGGTCCAGTGGTTAGGACTCTGCGCTTTCACTGCCGAGGGCCCAGGTTCAGTCCCTGGTTGGGGAACTAAGATCCCTCAAGCCTTGTGGCACGGCCCCCCCCCAAAAAAAATATATATTTATTTAATATATATATTTTTTTATTTTAATGCTTCAAAATTAATGTGTAACATAAAATTGAGATGCAATTATAAATATGGTGGAAAGATTACGGAAAGTTCACCCAAAGGCAGCAGGTTAATTTCAAGTTGAATGGTGAAATAAGCTACTTGTGATAATTGGTTATCTATTTCCCTCAGCTAAGCAGGATTTAATTAATTCCATTATTTTCTGCAGCAGAAACAGTTGATAAAGACATGGATTGTTCTTCCATGGATTTCCTATGTACAGGCTTCGAAATTTATTTATTTTTTAAATTAAGATGAATGGATAAAGAAGATGTGGCACATATATACAATGGAATATTACTCAGCCATAAAAAGAAGTGAAATTGAGTTACTTGTAGTGAGGTGGATGGACCTAGAGTCTGTCATACAGAGTGAAGTAAGTCAGAAAGAGAAAAACAAATACTGTATGCTAACACATATATATGGAATCTAAGAAAATAAAAAAGTTTCTGAAGAACCTAGGGTCAGGACAGGAATAAAGACGCAGACGTAGAGAATGGACTTGAGGACACGGGGAGGGGGAAGGGTAAGCTGGGATGAAGCGAGAGAGTGGCATGGACATAGATACACTACCAAATGTAAAGTAGACAGCTAGTGGGAAGCAGCCACATAGCACAGGGAGATCAGCTCGGTGCTTTGTGACCACCTAGAGGGGTGGGAGGGAGATGCAAAGTGGAGGAGATATGGGGATATATGTATATGTATAGCTGATTCACTTTGTTATATAGCAGAAACTAACACACCATTGTGAAGCAATTATACTCCAATAAAGATGTGAAAAAAATAAAATAAAAATGAAAAAATTTTAATACAGTTCTAAAGGTTACTTTCCAATTTTTGAAATGAAAAAGTGAGAGGGGTAGGCTAAGGAATAGGTAGAATAAAAAGTGTCCAACTGAGTGATGTTCAAGTTGTTATGAATAAAAATTCAGTTCAAAAGGTAAGACTCCAACTCTTTGATCTTTCAAAGCTGAGAAGCTATTTCTGTAATCTGACTTGAAAGTTTTATCATAGTTTTTGGACTGCCAGAGGGGAAACTTGCACTGAAATCCATAAAACCAAACTGAAAACTATTCTCACAGACAGATACACACACCTATCTACTCAAACACCTGTCCGGCACCTCTATACACCCAAACACACACACGCACACGCACACACACCCCAAATCAACCACTTTCACGGCAGAGATAAAATCAGGTTAGAGGAGAAAGAACGTAATAATATCCATGTATTTTGATCCCTGTGAAGATTCCTCAATATTTGCAAGAGGTAAGGAATCACGTGAACACAGCTAATTTGCTTTTTTCTCAATTTCAAAAACAGTTAACACAATTATGAACGGTGATAATCAGTCCAAGAGAACAAACTTTTCCATTGCCAAATGGAGAGTAATCCAGGAGGAATAAATTAGTGTGACATCTTGAGTAGCTCAGAAATAACATTCAGAGAACAACTGACATTTAGAAATATATAAAAGAGGAACAGAAATGAAAATTGTCTTTCCTAAGACGAATTATAATGAAAGATGAAATTCATAGCAAAAGGAATCAATCTACTGTAATGTTGCTGTAGCTGGTCATTTCAATATTGTCAGTTTTTTTTTTTCTGAAACATAATTTCTTTTGTGATCAGACTAATACCAGCTGGGCTGAGGGGTCTGTGTTAATTTTAATGTCTAAGGCAACTGCATTAGTTGCTGGATTTTACTAGAAGCCTAATACTGTGGCGGTGGTTCATCTGACCCTTCTGTCTTTCCGTGTCAATCAGATCCCTCCAGCCAATCCACTTACACAAACTATGGTGGAACTGAGACTCAGGAGAAGGGCAAATGTGTTCAGACTAACTCTCTGAGTCAAAAGTGAAACTCCTAAACACGTACAATAATGATAACAATAGCACAGATATAGAAAAAGTTGAAAGCAGATGGCCCAAATTGTTGACAACGACTGTCTTTGGGGGTTGGGTTTATAGGAATTTTCACTTTCTTCATCATTTATTTCTGTAACATATTTATTTGGTAATATTAGGGAATTATTAATTTTAAAAAGTGTGAAAATGGCATTATGATTATGTTTAAAAATTCTTATCTATAGGAAGTGCTTACCGAAATATTCATGGATTAAGTGCTATGATGTCTGGGATTTGCTTCTACATACAGTTTGGAAGGAGGTGCCTAGAAACAGAGAAAAGATTGGGCATGAATGGGTGTGTGATGAGTACATATTGATTCATTATATGATCGTGCCTATCTTTATACACGTTTGAAAGTTTTATAATAAAGGATGAATAAAAATGATAGGCGGTACACCTGGAAAAATAGGCTGGGGACTAAATGTAAAAGACCTCAGGGACAAGGAAGTTTCACTCTCTGCTTCAGTGGTCTCCGAACTTTAGTGAGTGCAACCCTACCTGCGACAATATTATTGCACACATGCATCAGGCATATGCTTATTAATTAATTGATTTATTTAAAATGATGTACATATACCACTGTACTCTTATGCCATTATAAAACATACACAAACATAAAAAAGGCTAGATAAAAATAAACACAAGTAGCATTCTAATACATTCTTCCTACACTCTAGTGGGCCTGGACCCCACTTAGGAGCAGCACATTTAGCGATTGGGGGGCTCTTGAGGTTCTCTAAGTGGTAAAGAGTTTGTTTATAAGAAACAGAAATTTACTGGAGCACCCAAAGGTAATGGGAGATTGGTTAGAAAGACCCAGAGCTATTTCACTGAGGCCTCCCGAAGAACTGAAATGGACTGGGATGGTGTTCTAACTGGACATGTGATCGAACAAGGATCATCACTTCCTTGTATATTTCTTTTATACATATGCAATACACTCATGTATTCTGCACAGAGTCAGGATACGATATGCGTATAAAACAAACAGCCCCTACATATTACCTTGGGCAATATATTTAACGCAATGCTTATGATGATAATAATATCTAGCACTGAGTACTTACTCTTTGCCAGGTATTGCAGTAAGAACTTTATATACATAATTTTACTTAAAACTCGTGACAATCCTATGGAAATAGATCTTATTATTGACTTCCATATTACTAGAAGGAACTTGAGACTGAGGAAAATTGACTAGCTTTCCCAAGATGAAAGGGCTAGAAAATGGCACAGTCCAAATTTAAATGAAGAAGTTTCTGACCCCAAACCACATGTCCTTAACTACGAAACTATATTGCCTCCATAGGGAATTAATGATAGTGTCCAAACCATAAGATCGTCGTGATGATTAAATGAGATAAGATATATGATATGTTTAGCACAACGTCTGACATAGAACACAATCCTGTATTAATATGTATTTGCGTATACAGAACATTTACCAAAAATTTCCACAGTAAACATCATTAATATTTCTCACTATCAAACACCAATATTTATAACTGTAATCAAATAATGTTTTATTATTTAAACATTATAATAACACGTCTAAACTCCTTTTGTTTGCTACCACCTATAAATATGTGTGGCTTTTGTTATTGAGTCTCTACGGAACAACTGACGAGAGAGACAGCAACTGGGGACTGTGTTATGCCTACAGAAATGGAAATATTTGCACTGGGCACACTCCTGTCATATTCTAAGAAGCCACCTACGTAAATAGGAGTGTGTGTAGCTTGAGCACTAAAAGAGCCACGAAGTACATATGTACATATCAACTTTATTTTACAATTGCAGACTTTGCATCCTTTTGCTTTGACCCAAAGATACATTTTTAGAGAGACGATGGTTCTAAAAACTTCTTTGCATTCCGTCAGGTTCACTTGAAGCGGTCAAGTTTACCACTCTTTTTTTTTCCCCCTCAGCTTTCACATTTCTATCAGCCAATCCAGATTAGAACATTTCAAAAATACTTTTATTATTTATTTAAGTATGGCTTCCATATTAGAGTAACTATCTTTCCCCGATTTTCTGGAACATTCCAGATTTGAAATTTTGTCCCAGTGTTAGGTTGTCATTGCAAATTTGGTTGGAAGCATTGGCTCCCGTAGAGGTGATGCACGAAGCTCTTTGCTTTACGTTACTGGACCTGCATTTACTTGTGAGGATCATTAAATGTTCCTTTTTATAATTTTGCAAATACTTTACTAAATGTTCTGTCACCCTGAAGGGAATTCTAGAGAGATGGTGTCTTTGGTTTGTATATTTTGACACTGAGTCAAAGCAGATCTCTCTTTTCATCAAACAATTTAATTTTGGTATTATTAACTCCTTTCCTTGTGTGCAATTAGATAGTCCCTAAGTAGGTATTACCCGGGAACCTGTCCATCATTCCCCCTGTTCTTCTATTTGGGAAGTATTTTAATTCTAGAAACATCATGAAGAGCATTTGTGTTGACACAATAGAATCCACTCCCACCCCATTTCTAGCCCAAATGGCGTAAGCCAAAATGAAATATGTAGGATTCCTGGAAAAAAGCATCAGATAACCAAACACTATGAGCAAAAAATTAATTTATTATATATATTCTCTAATAATTCATAATAGCTTTTTGAATTTTAAATGTCTTTTTGCTATTTCCAATGCTTAAAAATCATAGTTTTAAAACATAAGTACTGTTTTATATACATTGTGATTTTTCTTTTCTTTTTTACTTCTAAATATGAATGATATGGTCTCCAAGTATCCACTTGGAAGGAAAGGGGATAGGATTCATTGTTTTGCTCCAACACAGCAGAATTTAACGTTTCACATCACATACCTGGAGTTTCGACTATATGAAAAATAGCCAAATATCACCACTTCCTTGTATATTTCTTCTACATGTGTATATATGTATAATAGAAACAGAATACATCTGGATTAGTACATTTCAACTTTTCATCAATGTGACTTTTATCTCCTATTTCATATAAAATAACAAAATATACAGAGAGAAGAAAGGAGACATCTGTTCATCGTACACATAAAGTAAATAAAAGTTCATGTATGGCTTTGCAAAGGTAGATTATGACGTGACTTTCATACTTTATTTATTTAAAAGCATCTTGAGAGAACGTGTTAGTGTGCTTACGAGAGCGGCCATGGTGGTTGAATGTCGCATTGAGAGTCCAACATTGGGATCCCCAGTGGTCTTTCCAGTGGCTGCCTCGGCAGCTTTCAGGAGACAGATGTAGTTTATGACCACTTCATCGATCTTCGCTACAATTTCCTGCCGCTGTGTTTCTGAGTTCACAACTTTAACTAATCGCATGCAGGCTTCTGTTAGGCAACAGAGCACTTGAAAGCTGGAAGTCATAGCTAGGAGCATCTCCTCTGGACTTTTCTCGGCCATTGCCATTTTCCTGCAGGCACTCCCCAACTGTCTGGACTCAATGGATAACAGCTGCTTGTACTGAGAAAGTGTTAGGTCATACGCTTCAAGGCGTGACTCCCCTTTCTTCCCCTTGGTTTCCCTGACAAGGCAGAGCAGCTCATTGGCATCATTTTGGGCTGCGAGGAACCCATCGGGCATTGCATATGTGCTCTCCTTAAGGGCATTTATCCTTGCAATCCGGGCATCAAAAGTCAGGTTGCTGAAGTCCACATCATCTGGGCCACTCGAGTCTTCGGCCCAGACCTTCAGAACTGAACCTCTGGACAGCTCCCCTCCTTGCTCCTGAATTCCGACAGCCAGGGGTGGGCTGCTTGGGTCTGGCGTGGCTTGAGTCATCTGTGGTCGAAAGAGGCAAGAGACGTGGTGATCGACCTCTCTCTGCTCTTCGTCCTCATCACCATCTTCATCCTGCCCTCCGTTCAGGAAGCAGTAGCTGAAAGGTCCCCGGCATCTCCAATTGCTGCCTTCCAGCTTCCGCAAGGGCAATGTCCTATACAGCTTTGAGTTTTTGTGAGCCGCTGGGGACCTTTTGTGAACTTTCCCCTCAGAGCTAAAGTGCATCGAGCTTTGGGAAAAACTTTTGGTGAGCTTCTTCCCTAGGGGGAGTTCTGCGTGCCTTTCTGAACTGGCCTCCTGTGCTTCTGTGATACCTGGACACTTTAAGCTGACTGCACCTTTGCTTCTCTCCCGGAAGGTCTCCAAACTTACAGATCCCGAGAGGATACTGCTGCTACGTCTCAGAGCCCTCTGGCTGGGGGGTGTCCTGAGGCTCCCCCCTCGCAGATCCAGTGGCCACCAGCTCACAGCCTCTCCGTAGGCCTGGTTTGCTTGGGAGAAATCAGTAGGGTCTTGATTTGGAATTGGCACCTTTGATTCCGAGTGAATGTTTGATGGTAGCAGGGTGGGATCAGCTTTAGGATGTTGAGGCCAAGCTGAAGGCATGCCTCCTCGTCTCTCCTTCCCAGGCTCTGTCAAAGCTACACTAGGGGTAGTAGGAAAACAGAGAGAATCATTAAGCACCTCATGGGTGGTCATTTTTACTAAATCTCTATGCGATGTCTGTCATCTCCCAAGGATGTACTCGAGAAGAACTACCATCTGCCAGGGTCGACCTGCTTTCCAAAGACGGCCTCCTGAAATCTTTAATAGATTTCAATTTTAATATATTTTAAGAAATACTAGAGTCTCTTATTCCTGAAACGATTGATTCATTTGGCATTGTCTAGAAATCCCAAATGTTTTGAGGGAGACAGTGGAATTTTGTGAATTGCCTTGTTCCCGATATTTATCTATTAAAGCTTAGACACATAATGAGCAAACACACGTCTTACATACAGATTATTCAACCGTGTTTACGACGTTTAAGCTCCATTTCAAGGAGTCAGGTTAATCCTGGCATCGGTTACCTTCCTAAAAAGAAGTGGCCTAATTTAATTAATGCAAATTAGGTATCTTCGCCTTTTAAAGAGGACCCCGTGAGGTTCGCCTGGTACAGGGTTTGAAGTTGAGACACTGGGAAAGTCCCAGAAAAGTTGTCATGTGGGGACAATGGCCTCCACCTCACAGAATTTTTGTGAGAAGCAAGAGGAATAGGTTAGGTGAAAGCTCTTTGTAAACTGCAAAGTGGCCTTTAATGAGTTTAGAGGTACAGATGCTAGTTGGGAGATGAGTTTGGTAACATTCATAGATGGGTTTCCCAAGGCAGGTGAAGCCAGTGGTGAGTTTTGAGAAAGGAGATAATCTTAAAACGGCGGGAATGGAAATTAACCAATATAAGGTCTCACTAACATCTATTGACCTACATGGAAAAGACACTGCTGAGGATATAATTTGAAATTGCAAAGTATGAAATAGTGTCTGCTTTTGCCACAGGATGGCCGGCCAAGCGGATCTCGGAGACGGATAGGTGCCCACTGGGTGGCAGAATGGTGAAGGCGGGCACAGAAGGTGGCTGTGTTCGTGTTTCTACCTGGCGTCTATATTTTATTATTTGGGGGAAAATAAAGCAGCTGATCGTGCATCCCCCCCAAACCTTTTAGACACTGCGGTAGGCCAGATACTTCAGAGTCCTCGTCTAGGAGAGTCTTACAGAGTAGGGAGGGCTCTGGAAGTACTGCTGAGAGGCAAAGGATCTTCCCCAATCTCTCCCGCCTCCCAGATCCCCTGCTCTATTTTCCTTCCTTGCCTCTCAAAAAGGAAATGGCAAAATGAGAAATTCGACGTCTTGAGAAGGAAATCAAACTTTTGCGATTCTAGGCAATACGATCTTATAACTAAAAGTTGCACTGGGCGCTGCTAAAAGTCTACATTTAGAATTTAGGGAAAGAATGTTTGCTCCATCAAATTCTAAAAGCAAGACAGAGCAGGAAGCTAAAGGCCAGAAATGCCATTTCCACTACTGTCCAGACCTAGAAGTGCCAGTATTTATTCAACACTGGGGGAACAATGATTTGACACTTAACCTGGCCACAGTTCTGCAGCCTTTTTAAAAAACCCTTTTCCTTTTCCTCCAGACTTTCTATTTTTAGGTTTGTTGTAAATTTGGTTTACGTGCTCCTGGCGGGTAACGCAGAGCGCTAAATCCGTCATTGCTGTACCTGTGGTTTCCTTAATCTTGGGGAGTCGATGACATCCGTCTCTCAAAGTGCCAAACAGGGGTTCGGCGTTAATGGCCGTGTGCAGGGCAGGCACTGTCATCCGTGGACACATCCCTTCTGTCTGTGGGTGTAATTCCTTAAAGGCGGCTCCATGGCTGGGAAGCCCGGTGGCTCTCTCCTCGGAAGGAAGGTAACTCACACCTTTCCCGGAAGCCTCAGGAATCAGGTGCTTCCCCATGGAGGGGCAGAGCGGGGACTCCACCGGAGTGGCACAAGTGCTGCTACTGCTACCCGTGCCACAGCCTGCGTCCACCGAGGAGCCTTGAGAGCTCTGCAGAGAAAAATGGCCCTCGCTCTGCAACGACGACATCCGCTTGGCCAAGTGGTAGTCACAAAGGCGGCCCACGCTCTCCTCCGCCTCGGGGAGCTTGGAAGGATGGTCACAGGTGGACGGGTCAGCATCGTCCGGGTTACCTAAGTCTTTGGCTGAAGACACACAGGTCACCTCTGTTAAGAAGTGGTCCCGCTGGCCAAGTCCTGAAACCTCAACGGCTTCTCCATCAGGAGCCCCATCATCCTTCCCTTCGGTCTCTGTGGTTCCCACAGCCAAAGCTCTGGGAAAGGTTATCCCTGTTGCTGCTTCCAACCCACTTTTTTCAGCCATAGGCCCCTCAGTGGCCACATACCATCTCTGGCTGTCCTTGCGAAAGGCAGTTCTCTCCAGGTTAAAAGTGCTCAGGTGTTGACTGTCCCTTGAAGACACACTAGCAAATTGACCTTTGGCATCCTCCTCCACGTCTGCCGTTTTGGTCCCCTGCTGTTTTTTCCCTGGCATGCTCCCATTAAGGGATGCTTTCCCCTCCCCGTCGGCCGGCTGGCTTTTCCTTTTGCTGGTGCAGGAATATGCCATCGGCCCAATGTGCAGTTTGCCAAAATAGTCAGTGACTGACTTAGTCTCCATGGTTTCGGGCTCCATCTCCACGTGGCCCGAGTGAAGGATCTGCTTGGAAGGCACAACTTTGGGCGGGAGGTCGCTCACTGGACGGGGAGTGAGGGTGTGGGAGGCCTTCGGAGGCAAGGCCCCAGGTGGGCTTTTGGAGGTGGGGAACTCTGTCTGCTCTTCCGCAAGGGGGTGGTAGCCTTCGTGAGTGGCCAAGAACATGCGGGAGAGGTTTTCTGACTGCTTCTGGGCCGTGGCCAGTTCAGAACTCTCCGTCATTTCCGAAGAGTTAGTTTCATTGCCCGAGTCTGACGAGGACTCGGGACTATAAGCCCGCAAGATGGCTACACCTGCAGGCCGTAAAAAACAAGAGCCGGTTAATGGATGCATCACAGGCACTAGGAGACATGTAAGAAAATGGGGCTCATTATTATAAAAAAAAAAAAAAGCCAACTTTTTCCCTTTTCAGTAAGGACTCTGAGTTTATTGCACAGTTGTTCCGGAAATGGGGGGAAAAAAACGTGCCACGTGTTTTAAAAAAAGAACAACCAAGGACACCACACACACAAAAACCCCACGATGGTAGTTTCAGCACGGTTAGGAAACGGGACATGCGTGACATGAAGGACACATGACAGGACTCCAAGGGCGGATGGCTTGCAAGGATGAAATGATATGGCTATCAGTGAATAAATGTAACAATCGTGAAAGAACCTGAATTGTCACTGGTCTGCTGATCTTCTGACACGGACAGAGCTTCTAGAGTGTCCAGCGTGGAAACGACGGCGCTATCCAGGCCCTTCTCACACTTGCCCTCGGCGCTGGTGGGCACAGTGTCGATAAGGGACACGGGGATCTCGTCGTTCTGCAGGGTGCCGCCTGCCTCCTTGTCCCCCAGGAAGGGAGCGGCCTGGCCGTGACAGTCCTCCTCGTCGGAACTATCTCTGAAGCCAGGTGGAGGCGCGGCGATAGCCATGTTCAAGGAACGCAGCAGGAAGTCGTCCTCGTTGTCGTCCCCTTCGGGCGGGGGCAGGGACGTGAGGTCAATGATGTCATCGCTTGACCCAGACAGGTTGAGGATGGCCGGCTGGTTCATGTCTCCCACCACGAGGTCCTCCTCGCAGCTCACGTCATCCTCGTCCTCCGCGTCGTCGGCGTTCTCCGCGTAACAGATGTCGTGCAAGAGGGGCTCCTCTATGCCCTGGGCAGCCTCGAAGTTCTTCACGTCGCCTATGTTTGCATACACAGAATTGGCCACGAACTGGATGCCCTCTGCGTCTGGAGTGAGATCCAGGCTCTTCGTGTCATTGGCACCGCTGATGTAGAGATTCCTCTGCTTCTCCAGCAGTTCTGGACTCTGGTCCAGCAGTCTTTCATAGCCGAGAGTCGGGGGAGTGATACCATCATCCAAGGCGAGATCTCCAAAAATAAAGGACACTTTAGCTCCTCTTGGAGGCTCCTGTGCTTTCTTTAGAGCTTCTGGTCCTGAGAGAGTCAACAGGGACCGCTGAGCTAGACTTCTGTAGTCTGCCTTGCACGGAGCATCTCCCGGCTGGGTCAGCTGCTGGCTGAGTTCGTCTGAGTTATAGGTGTTGTCCATGTACAAGTGCCGGTGGTGGTCTTTTGGACACAAGGTGCCGTCTGGAATCTCAACTGCCTTCTGCTTTGCATCTATATATGTTATCTGTGCTTCTTGCTCCCCTTCGTCAATGAATGTGGTCACTTGGGGTACACAGTTCCAATCTGGGCCAAGGAGGTTATGCTTTCCTTTATTTTCAGTTCCTAAAGAGAAAGAGTCATGCAAAGACACATTACTGTGCTGTCTGGTTTCTGGGGGGCCTTGTCTCTGTTTCTTAACTTAATGGCTTGTAGCACCACTTTTGTGAATACGGTTGTTATTCAGCTTTCCAAATACGGTAGTGGTCGATTTAGGCTTCAGGTGCAAGGATTTCTTGGTTAGGAGAATTGATACTGCAGAAAATAGAATTGCTATTTGATAAAACACAATACCATCCGAGAGTAGGGAACTACAGCTTACTTCCATCTGATCTCTGATTCTAGCATTAAAAGGCCTCATTTATGTCTATAAATGTGAATATACAACATGCCTTTAAAAATTCTTAAAGGCGATAGTCCAATAGGCTGTTATTCCAGAAAACGGATTGCCCTTTTCTTTGTAAAGTGAGAGCTAACATTTCCCGCTTTGTATAGGGAGATGTTGGACTTTTCCCTCATTGAGTTAAGAGAAGGTCAAGGATCCTCATACTTCTACCACGTGTTTTAGGAAATACTGTAACGATAAGGTAATAATAAATATATACATATAATGTATATTAATAAAAACTATAATACTACATATTGCAGTGGTGGCACCAAAACTTCTCTCTTTAGCCTTCTCCTGTCCTTGTGGGTGTGCGTATTTTTTACACATAAATGCCAGTACGCGTGCCTGTAAGCACACACGCACACAGGTAGGACGTACAAGGTGGAGCATTCGCAGGTAATGCACCCTCTCTGCTATTTCTACGCATAGTTAATACTTTGATGAATTTCCATTTCTACTTGTATCGTGAAAACTCCTGAAGATTTGTTTGTTGTTCTTCAAAACTGCAAAACTCTAATTTAAATCTCATTGTTTTGTTTGATCTTCAAGAGTCTTCCAATAGAGAACTCGGCTGTGGAGATTTTGCTCTGATATTTACCAAGACAGGGCAGCGAGTCATTGTGTCAATATTGCTTTGTCAATTCCAGAGGTGACATTTTGAGGAAATGTTAGGGTCACAAATTGTCCCATTTGTTTCCTCAAATTGCCCTCTGGCCCAAGTTTGAATAATACCGAAATCAGATATACAAGAGATATGGGAAAAAAAATCAGTTTTACTGAAGAGGTTTTGGCTCTCTCCCAAATGTACGATGGACTCAATGCTGCACAATGTTCCGAGTCATTTTATTCAATACACGTATTTTCATGAAGAGCAGGTAACGATGAAATTCTGAAGACACTGAGTTACACACCAGCCATACTTACGTGCTACCTTATAATAAATACACCTGCCGGGGTTCAGCACTGTTTTATTAACAATGACATGGATTATGACTGGCTCTGTGTGAGTGAGTGAGTGAGTGAGTGTGTGTGTGTGTGTGTGTGTGTGTGTGTGTGAGGAGTGTCGATTGTTGGGAGGAGGGACAGTGGTTCAGCAAAGTTGTGAGACAGCTCTGGGTTTAAACCAGGGCTTGGCAAATTTTCTCTGTAAAGGGAGGGCCAGATAGTAACTATTTTAGGTTTTGTGGGCCAACAGCTCAGTTGAGCAACTACTCAACTCTGCTGTTGTAACACGAAAGGAGCCATAGATGACACATAAGCAAGTGGATGTGGTGACTTGAATGGTGACCCCCCCGCAAAAGCTAAGACTGTGACTTTATTTGCAAAGAGTCTTTGCAGATATAATTAAGGATCTTGAGATGAGATCCCCCCGAATTATCTGTGTAGGGCCCTAAATTCCAATGGAAAGTGCCCTTATAAGAGAAAAGCACAGGGAGATTTGGGCCACACAGAGGAGGAGGGAAGACCGTGGGAAGACAGAGGCAGAGACTAGAGTCATGCAGCTACAAGGAATGCTGATGGCCACTACAGCAACAGGAAGAGCCAAAGAAAGACTCTCCCTGGAACCTCTGGAGGGGGCATGGCCCTGCCAATGCCTCGATTTTGGACCTCTAGCCCCCCAAACTGTGAGATAACAAGTTTCTGTTATGTTGTCCCCAAGCTTGTGATACTCTGTTACGGCTGCCCCAGGAACCCAATACGATGTACAAGTTTCAGTGAAACTTTACTCACAAGAACAAGTTTTGATCCATGGGCCACACTTTGCCCACCCCTGGTTTAGACCAACAAGAAATCTGAACAGGTGAGCAGGCTAAAGGCAAAGTTAATAGACTTTCCTAAGGCTCAGAGATGCTTAGCTGTGTGGGTGCATGGGGTTTTGAAAGTACTTGAAGGGTTAATTTTCAAGATAGTGAAGAAGAAATAGGGGCTTACTGTTCCTGGTTAGAGATCTTGACGAAGGCCTTTGATCAATTTGAGACAAGAAGAAAATACATACTCACTCTTGGCTTCCTTCCAGGAGGGTGTACTGATTTGGCTCCTGGAATGATTTTGGAAACACAGAAGGATGTCTCCTTCTAGGGATGAGCTGGCCTCAACAGACTTTGCTCTGTATAGTTTTTGAGTCTCAGGAGATCTCTGGGGAATTTCTGAGGAGAAGGGAGCCCTTTCAGCCATGAGAGGATGCTAAGTCCCGAGCTGCAGCTCTGCTTGGGTCAACCAGTTGCTTTTTTGGAGTGTGCCATCTCTCACACTTGTCCTCCCTTATTAAACACACACACGCACACACGCACTCCTGCTTGCGTGTGCTATTTGGAACATGTGCCCTCACCCTCCTTCTCACTGTCGAACCGAGAGAAATTACCGAGAGGCTGAAGTTCCAGTCTCTCTCCACAGTAATATAATACTTTTTGGAACTAAGTTTTTGCCTCTTGCAACTTTATTCAACATCACATTGTGAGTCACTATATATAAAGTGGACAGAACTGAGGCCCCTCGGTTCTGTAACCATTTGTAGAATGGTAGGTTTGGCTTTCTTCTTGCACCCGTACAATCTTAACAGTCCATGGAGAAAAGGTTTGATTTTCACAAGAAACTTTACGGTTTTAAGATTTAAGATTTTCCAGTGTGAAAGGATTGTGTTAAATTGTGGAACTGCTCTTCAGAATGCCAAGCGTCAGCGTTCAGTTGCTCTAAATCTCCTCGCTCAATGAAAACATGTGGTCGTAAAAATATTTACCACCTCCTTTTTGAACCTACTTATTTTTAATCATTTGTGTCTCTTAGAAGCAACAGACACTTCGAGGTGGGGTGGGATGAAATCTAGCCGCAAGTCCCAGCTGCCGTCCAGCACACCTTGCTCACCTCTCTTTCTCTCTGGTTTTCCTTTACCCTTTGACGGCAACTGTTTCCACTTAACCAACCGTCACAATAAACTGCATGCCAGTCCGTCTGTGTGTGTGCCTAGCTACATATTACTATATATCCATGGAATAATTTCTGTTTTCTGCTAAGTTTAAAACTAGGGGATCTTCCTCCCCTTCTTTTTCCTTTCCCCCTTTTCTCTCAGTAACAGTGACAACAAAATTTGTTCTTAAGAATTTCCCTTTCTTTTAAAAGAAACCCTAATTATGGAGCCCCTGATTATACTTTTTCATGGGTCAGTAGCTCTGGCTTGAATGGTAGGGTCTGTCCATCAGCCATATTTCCTGAGGGTCCACTACAGATGGAGGAAAAAGTTCAAACACTGAAGAAAAAGGTTCTAGAACATGCAAACTATTATATATAGAATGGATAAACAACAAGGTCTTACTGTATAGAACAGGGAACTATATTCTATATCCTGTGATAAACCATCATGGAAAAGATTATGAAAAGAATGGATATCTGTGTATGACTGAATCACTCTGCTGTGCAGCAGAAATTAACACACGGTAAATCAACTATATTTCCATAAAATAAATTTCCAAAAAAAAAAAGTTCTAAAATAAATAAAAACCATCCACCCTCAAAGGAACTATCAGTTCAACAGCTGCAGCCCTGCTTATCCTCACTTTGGAGCTATTTCTCCCTGTCAAGTCGCTGAGATGAATTATTTGATCTTTGCCATTTTGATGCTTCTGCTAAAAAGCTAAAGGGCTTCCAGGGTCCCTTCTAGAGCCCGAAGTCCAAGGGCCGGGCGATTCTCAAGCCTCCCTGTTGTAAGGCTCCCAGAATCCTGGCACCTTAACGAGGGACCAGCCCTAAAGCTGGGGGCTCACAGCCCCTACTGGGCATTCCATCCTTAGTTCTCTGGGCCCTGACTCACCTCTAGAAGAATGAGGCAGTAAAAACTTAGCCGTATAGGCTGAGGCCTACACCCTTCACAATAATTAAATCACTGCTTTGGAAGCATGCACCCAACATTGCCAAGTGATGTGTAAAATATGATGGAAAAATCAACATCTTCATCAAAAAAATCTAGACCAAATCAGAAGTAATTGGAGGGTTTTGTGTTAAATTTGGACTCTAGATGTTTTTATGTGTATAGTTTTAACTTTTCAAGAAATATCCTTATTATTGTTGTCTGGTGGTGTGGGGAAGGGAGGTCGGTGCCTCGTGAGTTTAGGAAGAGAATACCTGTATCCTGGGTCCCTGCGTTTTTCTTGTTGGCCATGTTAAATATTGACCTCCTGGAATCCACAAGCAGCCGGTAGTATCCAGCCGTTAAGCAGGCCAGGTTCATGGCATCGGAAGATTCCATCAAGAGCGTGATGGGCTACACAAAAGAGAATGTTTTGGTTAAAACCATTCCTCCTTAATAACCTCCCTCAAGGGACGACTACGTTTGTGCTTATGGAATGTGAACAAACGAAGTCTTGGAGCGACTGTTTCACTGAAGAAACGCAAATGGGGGAAAGGTCAGGTATAACAGAGAGCCTGACTGAAAAACGTTCAGGTGACAACATTTTGAAAGGCTAGACATTTGGAACCTTTCCCAAGTCATAATGGATTAAAAAAAAAAAGATTGGCTTTGTTCCAAATAGTTAATATTTTTAAAAGTCATAGTTAAGGAGTCAGTTACTAGTTGTGAACCCGCCATCTGAAAAAAAATCACAGGAAGATTAAGTTTGGGTTCGTGGTGAAAATTCGTGTTGAAGCAAAGCAAAAATCAAGTGGAAATTACTGCTAAGACTGAATGAAAAGTGTCAAAGAGATCCAGGAAAATGACGCTTCTAAAAGAAACTGTAAATTCAGAGGAGGGCAAAACAGACATGGGAGTTGAGAAAAGGCCCTGCCAGAACTTTCTGGAAACTATGAGGTTACCATATAACTGGACGTGGATCTTGGGCATACAGGGAAGCAATTACCTCGTTGAGTAAGGAAGGGTGGACTTGCTGGTGTGTTCTTGTTGAAAGAGAGAGAAAGTGAGAGGGAAATAAGGGAGCAAAGAACAAGCAGGCACCCGGAGAGGCACAGAAACAGCGAGATGACAGGCCTCTTGCTTTCACTGCCACGGGTAGCACCCTGGCCTTGGCTGGTGAAACCTAATTTCCACCCAAAGCCCCTATACTACTTGATGTGCTGCCTTTTCCTTCCATTTCAACTGTCGTCTCCCTCCAAGCCACCCCACAATTTTTTTCAGTAGGCAGGAAACCACCCATAGGGTCTTGTCACCCATTTCTGTTGGAGACAGATTATCCCTGTTATCAGGTCTGTGATGACTGCACCCGATATACCCTTTCTTCCACCTGTTTTCCATGACAGGCTATTGTTCTCAGCATCCTCGGTTATGGACCGGGACAGGCACGCCAAGTCTCCTCTTGGACTTTCTTTGCCATGAAGTCAAGGGCGACGCCCTGGATTCAGCCCACGGAACGCCATGGGCCACGGCCAGCGCGCCTGAGCTGCACGCTCGCCCTTTCACGCTCATCTTTTCCTGCTGCACAGCACACTGAGGCTTCCCTTTGGCTGTGCAGAAGCCCTTTTCCACGTTCTCCTTTACTCTCAAATCTGCCCCTCCCACGCCCTGGTGGGCATGAGGCTGGGAGCGGGTTAGGGGTAGGGGGAGTTCTCAGAGCACTCGTCCTGGGTCACCCTGTTTCCTTTGTGGACTCACTGTCTCTCTTTGGATCCAGTGCCTTTTCTCTCTAGAAACATCAGATACATTAACGCTGCCAAAATCCAATGACTCATCTATTACATACTGGGACAAGAAGGTGGGGACAGGGGACCTGGATTACATCCTGTCAACTTCTGTTTGGGGAGGAAATGTCTGCTCTCTGAGGACAATCTCAGATAGTTGTTTCAAATGAAATGGCCGTGATATTAAAGGGGCCAGATGTTCAGCCAGCACTAATTGCTATAGCATGAAAAGACAGATTGACTAAAATACTCAGTTTTTCCAAAAGAATAAGCACATATGGATGCAACCTAACAAAAGGGAAAGGGGGTTCTGAACAAAGTTGGGAAAAATCTCCCTGACTCTATACAAGAGCCACAGATTCTAGAGAGTAAGTAGGGAGACGTGTCCCCTACTCTCCATGTATGGTTCATGCACTCTGGAGCCGGAAGGGACTTTAGAAATGAACTCACTTGCTTTCTCACGTAGAGATGAAGAAATGGAGCCCAGAGAAAGAGAGTGACTCGTCCCCCAACCACAGAGCTGTCTAGTGAGGACTCGAGCCCTCACACCTGAGTTGGGTGGACTTTTTCTGCACCCGTGGCGCCTTCCATGCGCTGCACATGTTGACATTTTGCCTCTTTATAAATATCTGCAGCACTATCAGGAAGCAAGGCCACGTTCAAGGCCACGTGTCAGTGTCTGAAAGACTTACCTTCACGTCCAGCACATGGAGCTCCACCCTCACCAAGTTCTCCTCTTCAGTAAACATCTCAATCCTATTGACGTGGCTGAAGTCAGCTAAAAGAGCCACTAGATTGGTTTTGGTGTTTATCACGTGGCTTATGCCGTAGCGGGGCCCCACCAGGAGGGTCACTTCTGAGCGCTTTTCTGCCTGCTGAGAAAGAGACGTTGACAAAATATTAAAACTACTAGACCTCTGGGAATTCCTTGGAGGTCCAGTGGTTAGGACTCCACACTTTCACTGCCCGGGGCCCCGGGTTCAATCCCTGGTCAGGGAACTAAGATCCCGCAAGTCACGTAGTACTGCGTCCAATAAATAAATTAATTAATTAAATTAAATAAAAATACTAGACCTCTGAAGCACCAGGCAAAGCTGAACCTGAGAGTCTGTTTTTATAAGATTACATTTTCTTTAGAAAGTATTCCTGGGTTACGTTGTACTAAATCATCCAATTAGAAGAACCAGATATATGATTGCAGCGAGGCTCTGATAGAATTATGAATAATGTAGAAAGTAAATGTTATCATAGCACATATATCCATTATCATGAGAAGCTTGTAGAAATGAGGATTTTTTAAAATCATTCTGGCCCAGTGATTTAAAAGGAGGCCATTGTGCGAGCGCATTCTCTCGGCTCTCCACATTTCTTTTTCTAGGGCATTCTGCAGTGGCATTATCTAGCTTAACATTTCTTCTGATATTTTCACACTGGGGTGCAGTCAATTAGAAATAAGGGCTGGAAAAGATTCACAGCTGATTTGCTTTTGTCATCAGACAGCTCATTCAAGACAGCCTAGACAGTGACATTTTGCAGGCCTCTGTGGCTTCCATGAAAAAGCAAGGAAAAGAAATTACCACTAATGTTGCCTTGAACACACGGCCCCCATACAGTCGAAGGTCACTGAGGAACTTGAGATAATGGACCTTGGCTTGAAGTGCGGAGAGCTGAGGAGAGAAAAGAAACCTCAGGTGTTCACTCCATCCGGCGTGATTGTGTTCCGGATGGACACCAGCCGAAAACAAGGGCAAACGAGAAGGATGCTTCTACTGCCAACAGATGGGGTGTGACAAGGGCTCTTCATGAGGAATGAAAGTAAACTGCTCTGTATTTGGTTTCCTGATCAAGGGCCGCAACAGAACATCTAGATTTAAATCTTTTCGTTTTGGGGGAAAAATATGGATTTGCTGGGCCAGAGCACTCAACAAGTCAGAATGAGATGATAGAATTCTCCACTGCAATGGGTGCGTGCAGAGTTTGTGGGAGCTGTTTTGAATACACACCTGCAATCCATAGAAAGCCTTTTAAATGGGCTCTTCACTCCCATCTTGTTTCTTCCAGTCTTTGCAAGTTTTCAGGGAAAGTGAACTTTCTGAGCACCAATCATTGTGGAAATGTTTGAACTCACTATCTAGGTCAATTCCAAGAAATGACTCTAAGAATTCAATTTCAAGAATCCATTGATTCAATTCTAAGAATCTATTGAGTTTCATGAATGACTGACAAATGAAATTTTATCCAGGTAAAATTGATCTTTCTAAAGACTTAAAAATGCAGATTCCCATATCCTAAAAAAGTACTTGATTGAAAAAAGTCCACGTTTCAATCTAAAATATGATACAAAACTACTACACATGAAATAGATAAACAACAAGGTCCTACTGTATAGCACAGGGAACTGTACTCAATATCTTATAATAAACCATAATGGAAAAGAATCTGAAAAAGAATATATACATATATATATACACACACACACACGCACATATATATGTATAACTGAATCACTTTGCTGTACACTTGAAACACTTTAAATCGACTATACTTCAAAAAAATTTTTTTAATTAAAAAAAATGAAAGAAAGAAAAAAAGTCCACATTTCATACCAAATGTGCCAGGAAAGTTTGTTAGAGGTGAAATTTTCCAACGAGGTGTAGAACATCAAGTAGCAAGGACTGTAAAACTCTGTTTTCAATTGCAGATAACTTGCCAACTCATTTGTCAACCGTACCTCAATGTGCTATCCTTTATATAATTGTAGTTTAGAACCAATCATCCAGCCGACTTCTTTCAAAAATCCAAAGCACTTTGCAAATTGATTTGAAATCAAACCACTCACTCTTAACTAGAAAAAAAATGACCGTTATAGAAGGACAGTGATAGATAGACTGATCTTAGAGCAGTTATCCAAATTATTACAAAACCAGTGGGCCAGGCTTGGAAGAAAATCACACCAAGTCAATTAAAAGAAAGTAGCTTTGGGCAAGTCAGAACTGATACTTAGAACATCTTGACCCATGACATCCTGCTATATTTCCATAAGCTGAATGCTTACAGAAACTGGGAAGTAAGTCAAAGGTGGCTGATAGTGTGTCAAAGTTGATCACACGTTTAAAAAAGTCATTGGGGGTGAGGAGGGAGCAGAAATAAGTATGTGTCAGCCAGTAAAAAGGACTTAAAATCAGATACTAAAAGACCAAAGAACTAGCCACACAAATGATTTGTATTAGAGTCACACACATTTCTATGGCTGGTATCACTGAGAAACTGTTCTTGGGTTGTCAGACTGTCTCCAATTTTATAGGTCCTGGATTTTAAGGCTCCTTCTCTTTCTGGTTCCTGAAACCCTGTGCTTTTATTACCAATAAACATAACTCTCTATTCTGACCAACAGTATATTTTAAAGTGTCCTTTGTATCTCTTTTACTTGATTAAAAAAAAGGAGAATTTAACACTAATGATGGTGAATGACAGAACTAAGTTTATCTTCTAAAAGTAAGAGTTAATTCAGTGGTTGTCAGTTGGGGGTGATTTTGGCAAAATCCAGAGACATTTTTGTTTGTCACGATTGAGGGGGTGGGCGCTACTGACATCTCATGGGTAGAGGACAGCGACGCTGCTAAACATCACACAATGCACAGGACAGCCCTTCTTCTCCAACGAAGAATGATCTGGTCCCCAATGTCAACAGAGCCAAGGTAGAGAAACCTTGGTTTAATTCATGTGGCGTCTAGTCTGCAGGAACCCTTACTGGCTGCTGTGCACTTAAGCTGGTCTGAGTGGTAAGCAAAAATATGATGAAAATATTTTGCAATTCTATCCTCTAATCCCAAGGTCTCAGAGGCTTTGCAAGGTTCTCCTACATGCTCACGTGAACGCACACACAATCCGTACAATAAGGAGTCTGTAGCTTACAAGGAATAAATAGGCCTCCATTAGAATACTGATCTTTCATTTAGTCTTAGAAACATGTTAATAGTTAAAAAAAAGAAGGTTATATAGTGTTACATCCTCTGCAAATCTGGTGCTAAGTATTTTATTCACGGGCTAATTTTAAACATTTTAAAAAATGTATGCAAGCCTCACTTTTTAAAATCCATTTTCTATTAAGATGCAAATGTGATACCTTTTTACCGGGTGGTACCAAGTTTTGATTTGCTTTGACAAGGTGTGAAAGTGCTTTCTTTATGTTCTTCTCTTTCATGCTTTGCAGCACAGCAGAGGGAAGAAAAGTCTCTAATCCCCATTCTTTTCTGCAATAAAGAGCATATCTTTAATTTCACATTCTTGTGATGATTAGATATCTAAGACAAAATGGCACTCCGATGTTTGTTGGAACAAATGAACTCTTGGTAAGGCAGGGAATGGAGACAAGTCCCCAATTACGGAAGCAACTTTTAATTTATATTCAGGAAACATACTATTTGATCATTAATCCATATGTTTGCATTTTAAAAGAAATATATTCTTCACTCTCCAGAGAGAAGGCTAATGAGGCATTTGGTACCAATGGAAATTGAACAGACACTTTATCCAACCCACCTCTGAGTCTCTTAGAGTTCATTCACGTATCTGAGTTTGTACTTCCAACACCAATTTCTCTCCATCCCTTTGTTTATTCCCATTGTCACCTCTCCCTGTCTGCCCATGCTCTTTCTGTCTTCTCTTAGAAGGATAAATGTAACTCCTTCATGTTCCCAAACTATTCTTTCCTCCCCATCTCCCTCATCAATGGTGTTCTCCAGAAACACACAATTCTCTTTTCTCCCACCCAGATAGTATCTATCTAACTCCTTCCGTCAACATTTCTTGCTGAGGAGGGGAGGGGGTTGCTGGTATGGAGACAGGGTAGGGTTCAGGACCCTTAAGTATGTCTGGTACTGACAAAGAGATGCAAACATCACTCATAGGTGTGGATATACAAGGAAAAAAAACAACAAATGGGCCTGGGTTAGTATATTCTTGCCAAGAGCCCATGTTCCCAACAGTGACTACAACCCTATCCTAGGAAGGTTCCATATTTTGAATTCTAGGAAATTTATCCTGATTGGTCATGTGCCCAACCAGAATCTTCTAAATTATGTGAAGACTTTCGAGAAGGTTCTGGTTATTTCTCCGGCTCCAGATCCTCTCTAAAGAAGGGTAGGAAGACAGCTTTCCCCCACTTGACCATTCACACCCTTTTCACTAGTTAAGATGCTGTTTCTTTGTGATCACTGCTTTCTTCCTTCTCCTTCTCCTCAACTTGTACTTACTATTTTTACCCATCATTTGGCACTCCTTACGGGGTACCCTGTAATTCTACTTGTATCATTATTTTACATCATTACTTTTCATTCTATGTCTTGTCTTTATAATCAGATCACAAATTCTTCAAAGGTTAAGATTATAATTTACAATATTTTCTTTTCTCTTAGTATAAAGACAGTAAGTCCCCTACATAGGAACCTTCAAGTTGCAAACTTTCAAAGATGCAAACATGCGTTCACATCAACGTCGGGCGTGAGTGAAATGGCAGCTGGCCCTCCGTGTCCTACTGCTGACGATCCTTCAGCTCTACCATCTCCCACCTCCTCTCCCTCCTGCAGTCAGTAACTCTTCTTGCCTGTTCACTAGATGCCAGCCGCAAAAGTATGCCAGCTGTTGTACTGGACTGCTGTACTTTTCAAGGTACTGTACTGTAAGATTAAAAATGTTTTCTTTATTTTTGTGTTTGTTTGTTTTTTATGTATTGTTTGTGTGAAAAGTATTATAAGCCTATTATAATACAGTATTATATAGCCGATTGTGTTAGTTGGGTACCTAGCCTAACTTTGTTGGACTTAGGAACAAACTGGACTTAGCAATGCGCTCTCGGAACGGAACTCGTTTGTATGTAGGGGAATTACTGTATCACATAAAATGTTCAATGAACGTTTGTTGGGTGAATGAATGAATTAATGAGAACATTAATTAATCATCATAGACTCTGCAAGATTCTTAGGCAAGCTAGTTATCTCTGGAAGTTTTTGATTGTACCACACTCAACCTGGTAAAATGTGGGTACAGAAAGTAGGAACAGAAATGCATTTCGGTTGTCTGAAAATCATCTCAAGTTGTGCAGGCCAACTTTTCAAGTGGGATCCAGTTTCATCTGTTCCTAAGATCCTCAGAAAAGGGAATGGATGAGGGTGTGAATGGATCCACTCAAGCGCGAGACCTCTTTGTGAGCCGAATCTCTCTCGGGCTCCAGTCCTGGCATGTGTGGCAAGAGAGAAAGAGACAAACCATCTGCAAAAAGGAGTGCACTGAGATTGGAAGGCCTGGGCTTCTCAAACTGCACACAAGGATCTGTCCCCAGGCAGTGACAGGAGAACGGAGAGTGGAAAGATCAGGGGCACTGGGGGTCAGCAACCTGGAGCTCTCATCTTCCCAAACGCAGGCTTGCAAACCCATCGAGAAGAAACCATTTCACTCCGTGGGGGACGACCTGGCGCTGGGGAACCCAGAAAGGCTTTACAGGCAGCCCACGGGAAGCTTCTCTGGGATGTGGAGTTTTAATCAGCCATATGCCACTTGGAGGTGGAGACAGAGCAGACGCTAAGGCCTGTAGTGTTACGTGGAGATGAGGCTTCAGCCCCACCATAAACTTTGAAACATGAGTATTTCTTTTTTCTTAGCATTAGAGCTGCCAGGATTAAGAAAATGGTGGCTGCTTTAGGCTGTTGGATCACCTTCCAACAGGAAGCATACAGACTGGGAGACAGAGGGTTCTCTTTTAAAGGATGACTCTTATATAAGCTCGTCAACTGAAGGCAACATAAACTGCTTTTTTCTAACAAGAGGGGATCTTTTCTGGCTAAAGAGGTAGTATACTGCTGTTGTAAATGCCATATTCAGCAAGAGAAGGCATTTATTTTCCAAACAGCATTTGATTCATGAAACAAAGTTTGTGTGGCATCCTTTCCCACGCTGTCGCAGTTCTTTATTACAACTACCATCCTTCCTGATTAGGACTCAAAGAATTACTTTGCAGACTGCATTTTGATCATCTAAAAGTAATCTCTGGTTATGCACACCATTTTCTAAACACAGGTCTTCAAATGATCACACAACCTATAGCACGATGTGGAGTCCCACCGCCTGTGTTCGAATCCTACCCCCTCTAGTTAATAGCCAGTGTGACTCAGGCAAGTTATTTAACCGTCTGTGCCTCGGCTTGCTCATCTGTCAAACGGAGCTACACTCCTACTGACTTCATAGGGAGGTTTTGGGAATCAAACAGCTTAATGTCTGAAGAGTGCTGAGACCAAAGCTTGCTTTAGAACCAAGTTCATTTAGGAATTTAAAAATGTATGCTTCATTTTAAATGTGACCCTCAATTTAACCACAATTCTCTAAAGGTGGACTAGGTAAGAAATGGTGTCTTCCACCGAACATGAACAGAGTATTCATATATTTTGCCTCTGGTTAACACATGCTCTGCCACAAACGACATCAATTTTGGAAATAGACATACACATCAAAAATACCCTTGGGCATTAAGGAGGCAACATCTTTGTCTCCGAAATGGCTCCGAGAGTCAACACTTACTCAATGTACTTGAGGGAGATTTTCTGCGTCTGCTTGGTGGTCACGGTTGCGATGTACATTTGCAACGCCGCCAGCCGCAGGGCGATGTCATATTTCAGCTCCGGCCCAAACCGCTCCTGAACGACGTCGTTACAACTCTGAAAAGAGACCAGCAGAGGGCGCAGCTTGTCAAAGGATGCACTGCGTTGCCTTAGAGGGACAGGTGACAGGCGTTTCCCCACTGTCCCACCTTCACTTCCAAGGCAAGGAGCCAAATGTGGAAACATTTTCACCGCTGCTTGGAACGAGTCAGTATTTAAGCGCACGCGCAAACACAGAGACCACACAAACATTCAACATCATCACGAGCGAGCTGCTATTTAAATATTTAGCTTCTTGTAAAAATAATGAGAAATTTAGGAATGGAATTTCCAAACACAGGTGCCACGACTGAACACGTGAAGCCCTAGTAGCATGATGTGGCTTCTGTAGCTAGGCTGCCGGGATTGGAATCCTGGGTTCCAATTCTCTTTTTCCACTTTAAGAGGAAAGAATCCTCTTTCCCTACTTTCACCGTGTGACCTTGGGCAAGGCCCTTAATTGTTCTGTGCCTCCGTTTCCTCTTCTTTAAGTTGGGGATAATACTTCCCATTCGCAGGGTTGTGACAAGGATTAAGTGAGTTAACAAGCCCTCAGAATTCCATCCGGTAAATTGGAAGCACTCATACATGTTTAGAGCTGTCATCATCAATGTCACCCTCCTGCTATCATCCAGAGCGGTTTCGGGGAGGTAGAATGAGCAAGGTGATGGAGAGCAGCAGCTCTGGACCTACACCTGCCTCGGGGTCCTGGCTTTACCAATGGCTACCTCTGTGCATAAACTTCAAGCAGTTTACTTCGCTCTTGCAGCCTCAGTTTACTCATCTGTGCAATGGGGATTCATACCAACGACTTGGCCGGAGTGGAGAGGGTGGTGAGGATGAGCTGAGATGCACGCTTTGCCACAGCGCCTTGGCGCACTCAGTGGAGGGTGGCTCTTGAAATCGTCAGTCCGTTCCAGTGGTGACTGCCCCCACTGAGACTTTGAGGGAGTCTCTCGGCTTTAGTTTGTTCACATGTAAAAGGGTGACACCTACCTCACAGGGTTTGGGGTGAGCATCAGATTGAAGAGGGGCTGAGAGGGTACTGTAACGTGTCAAGCCCTCCAGGACCACAAGTGAAGGGTCTGAGGGCGCCATTCTCACTCCTGCACGGAGCAAACACTGAGCCAAACGTTGATGGGAAGCACGGTGCTGCTTAAGTATATTCTGCATGTGTGTTTACTTATTTTCGTTATTGGAAACTAGGTTCTTGGGCTAGAAAATATATTTAGCCTCTTTCTCCCTTCTTTATTCTTTGCCTTGTCCTCAAAAGATTTCAAATGAAAAACCGTATCAGGATTTGTTTGGCTCCTTTCTGAGCTAAGTACCTTTACGACCACTTCATGTATTGATTCTACTAAATGGGAACATGTACCCCATACGGTTTCTGCATACAGTATTTGCCCTTCAGATACATCCCCCTGGGACCCTACCTGCCTGCTCTGGGTGCCTGCCTCTCAGCCCATCCCTCACCCCCAAGAGTGAAGCCACATTCCCTTCCCTCCGTCCTTCACATGGTTTTCCACCTTCGTTTTTCCTTAAAATCCTACATCTATCTGGATTGCACTGTACTCCTGTTGGAAGTGGGTTTGATTAGAGGCAGGAGACAGGGTGGCTCTGAGGGAAGCTGCCATTTTGTTTTGCTAGTCTTGGGTTTACCAGTTATTTCCAAGAGCCCAGGGTTGTCCACAATGGGGTACCGGGGGTTTGAGGGTCCAGATAGGGTCATTTTATAGTCTTGTGAGGGATGAGGGTGGGCAAGTCTCTTGGCAAAGTGCCAGGCCATAACACGCACTCGAAGAACCAGTTTTTCGATAAACCATTTTGACAGATCACTTTCTTGTAGGACTGCTATTGCATGACAGATTTGAAACAGGATTTTAGCGTAGAATTTAGAGACAAAAGCTCCAAGTTGGATCCTAGGCTCTGTCAACTGCCAATCAAATGACCTTGGATGTGACACTTCATCTCTCTTGAGTCTCAGTTTTCTTATCTGAAAAAAAAATGGGCTAACAACAGCGAACTCTCAAGATTGCTAGCATACCTGCAAGGATGTTTCATAAAATGGAATGTGCTTTATAAAGGTGACTCATCACTATCTCTTGTCCTCAGAGTTGTGACTGCCGTTGTTTTTTCCCACTCCTGCTATACCCTGTATTTAACCAGACTTCTGAGTGGATTCTTTTGTCAAGGTGATTAGTCACTTAATTACATTATATAATTAGTTCAGACTGATCCCGGAGAACTAGTGTGATGTCTGACTTATATATATTTTTGGTACAGATTATGCATTTATTACTCTCAAGTACATTATTTAAAATATACTTATACACACAAATGGCAGTCATTGTTTTGCTAAACAGAGGTCTCAACAGACTCCGCTTTAGACCTACAAAAATTCATTTATAATGAATATGTGAGATATTAAAAAGGAAACCAGTACTGCTAAAGTGTTTGAAAACATTTTGTAGCCGTATCATCCTGTTTACCAATTGGTTTAACCATCGTTGTTTTAATAGACAGTGGACAGCTAAATGTCAGCACAGCTTATTATAATTATGAAACAGAACAGTCTGGATTATTAGGGTTTACTGTTATTATATATGCTGAAATCTGTAAAATACTTCATGGTCCATTAATGGCTAGGAGATTCTTATATATTATCACTATCGAAACCTCTGTGGTCATTGTCATGGCTTGTCAATGGCCACTGCCCTCATTAAGAGCCCACTAGGCAGAATTGATTTTTGTCTGTGTAACGTGATAGACATTGTTTCTGTTTCCTCTCTTGTTCTCCAGGCTAATTTTATTGCATCTTTTTAGTACCTTAAAATCAACACTCGGACACAGCACCATTCGCAGGCCCACTGACATACGCTACACAGATATGTAATTTTAGACCTACTGCACGTTCTGTGATACAAGGCATTTTGAGACAGAGGGTCTGAGTCCAAGAAATTTTCATTGCCTATTCTCAGTGGAGGATATATGAGATGATGGTAGGTTAATTTTGGCCGCTATCGCGCACCGTAACATGGCTCCCCCCTTCCTCCCCCAGTGCTGGCTACTCCTTGAAGGGATAGCTAATCCACCACCTGTGCAACACCCAAGCGGGGAAAGCAGAAATGTCTTCGGTCTTCAGCTAGTCCCAGGGCAAGAGCCCCGGACAGGTTTTCCTGTTCTCAGGACAGTCCCACAGGTAGAAAAGATGTGTCTTTTGAATAAGAAAGATTTCCATGAACTGCATTAGATTTGAGCAAACACCTTAAGCGCTTAGCACTACTCCCGGGCTACTTAAAAGGTCTCTCCTCCCCAAGACAAACGCAACCGGGCTCTTCTTTTAGAAATGCAATGGAATTGTGATGTTGCAAACAGAAGCCAAGTAAATGGCTTTAAAGCATCATCTTGTTAATGGGATGAGTATATAATTATAGAGAATGACAACTGAATGCATCTCGCGCTCTACAGCCACACGCTGATCGGCACCTGTAACTACTTATTTGCAACTAACAAGCTAAAAACATAGCACGTGACATGAGTTGCCGTGGCAGAGCCCCGGGTTGGTTCTCAGAAGGAATATGGGAAGATGCAGTAACAGATCAGCTGAGAATCAAGCTGTCCCGTGCAGTCAGGTCTGGGTTACCTGGCCTCTGGGGGAACAGGGGATATTGTAACCCAGATAACCAAAGTTTAACATTTAAGTTCATTGTTCTGGGTAGAAAACGGAGTGAAGTGTAGTGCACATTTCTTTATTTGATAAACAGGGTATATGGGTACGATTTGCCTTTTTCGGATGACTCCGGGTTATCTTCATAAACACTAATTATCCTTCTGAGTTGTAAATACCACAGTCTCCTCCAAAGACCACTGAAGTGGGGAACATTTAACAGGCCTTTCCCTGAGTGCCCCCATCTGCTGGAATGTTCTAGTATGTTCTGCTTCTTTCTCCTCCCACTTAATTTCTGTTCTCCACGGCTTATTGCCGTTTAATTTATGTTACTGTTCCTAATCTCTGACATCTATCTTGTCTACATCTCTCTGCCATCTTCTGTTTTCTTTTCACACCCAACTTTTTAAAGATTACAAAGGCTTTGAAATATACAAGAAAATACTGAGAATAGTAAAACAAATACCAGTCAGTATATCAACTACCCAGAGTTAACAAATGTTTCTTCTATTTTTCTTTTTCCTACATTCTTTGCTTTTTATTTCTTACTTAGGGCTCCAGCAACCTTTGGCTTATACAGATATCCCCCAGCCAAAGAGAGCATTTTTTTGGCCTTACTCTTGCGTTTTCTCCTTTCTTTGTGGGGGAAGGTTACATTAAGGTTTACAACCTCTTTGAGTAATTCTAATGTAGATGCTTAAGCATTAGGTAAGTGGGCTCTTACTGTTTGATGTGATTATATTGGGAATTTAAGTAAGAGTAATGGGAAGCAGTTATAGAGAAATATAGGAACATCGCCTAAATATCAAGCAGATAAATTCCCTTATCCCTGGGATAAACAGCAAAGCGTCTCATTTCTGGAAGTCTTGCTTTTTGAAAATTATATCCCAGAATCAGATATAGACAGTCTGCAAAAAGATATATCTTCTTAAAGTTTTACTGCCTTGAAATGAATAATTCCATTACAATGAATATCACGGTATTTCAGAACAATCTAAGCACCAAATAAATGAATAAACAAAATAAGTAAATAAAGAAGAAGGGAAAACTCTTTCTTACAGGAGAATGCCAGCAAATAACTGAAGAAGAAATAATAGAATTAGACAAATCATCATTTTCAACCATCGCAATAATATTTGGGCAAGAATCATCAACGAATACTAAAATGAACAGGTAAAAGGATAATGAGAGTTGCAAAGTGACTTTCCACAAATTACTTATTAACTATAAAAGGAAAAGTGGTAACTTCTGGAGAACATCAATTAGTATGAATGTTGACAAGAGTCAGTGTGAACCTTACCATGAAGGGGACAAAATGACATCACATGCCTCCTGATACGATGCACTAAGGAGGGCATGGAGTCATTCATGTTGTTGTTCTGCCCCCAATGCAGAGCCTCAATCTGATCATGAGAAAACCCCAGAGAAACCCAAATCGAGAGGTTTCTACAAAATAACTGATCAGCACTCCGCAAAACTGTCAAGGTCGTGAAAGTCAAAGAAAGGCTGAGGCATGCTCCAGACTGAAGAAGACTAAAGTAACATGCCAACTAAATGCAAAATGAGATCCGGGAGTGGATCCTATCCTAGAAAAAATTGATATAAAGGACCTTTTTGGGACAATGGGCAAAATTTGGACACAGACTGTAGATCCAATAATGGAAATGGATCAGTGTTAAATTTCCCGATTTGGTTAATTGTATAATGATTATATTAGAAAATGTTCTCATTACTAGAAAATATACTGACATATTTCGGGGTAAATGAGCATGGTTTTGGTACCTGACATTCATATGGTTTAGGAAAAAAATCGTGTGTGATGGGGGAAGGGGAGGACGTGTGCACACACTAAAGATAGGGTAAATGTAGTGAAATGGTAACAGCTGGTGAATCTGGGTAAAGGATATCAAAGAGCTCATTTACTACTCTTGCATCTTTTTCATAAGGCTGAAATTATTTCAAAATCAAAAGTGAACATTTAAAAAGCACCCTGGAACCTCACTCAATATTTTGTAATCACCTATAGGGGAAGAGAATCTGAAGAATATATATATATATATAAAAATAACATAACTGAATTGCTGTGCTGTACACCTGAAACTAACATGATATTGTAAATCAGCTATACTACAATAAGAAAAAAGCACCATGGAATTCTTTTATAATACATTGAGCTTGGGCTGAGGGACGAAGAGAGAGAAGATCCCAAACTAAAGAATTCAGGGGGGAAAACCCCACAGTTAATTCATCCCACAATGTTAATATGAAACATGCCCTGGTTCTCACATACCTGAACATACAGATACTCGAAAGCAACTGGATCTCGCCTTAAAAGGTCAATTGGATCCTTTGGGACGAAGCTAATTCGGAAAAGACATCTCATCTTATGCGAGCTGGGCCTCTGGGTCACCTAGAAGAGCAGACCAATGACAAGAATCCTTCAGTGCCGGCAGAAAGGGCTGAGGGGCAGAAGCAAAGGCAGCTTTCTTTGGACACTGAGGAAGGAAGCGGTTGAGGTTCTTTTAGTATTTGTCATACATACTCATTCCCTGAACACTGCACATACCTGTGACCTAGGTCACGTTCCCCCAAAGCAGTCCCTGAAATGAGGGACTTCAATAAGGAACTGCTCCCAGGAGAGGCCAGTGAGGGAGTGGGGGAAGCAGGTCAGACAGGAGAGGAACCTGCTCAGGTCAGCCCAGCAGGGGTGGCTACAGGCTGTCCTGAGGGAGACTCTGGTGGGAAACTTACACCACGGAGCCTCTGGGATCACAGGTAAATCATTGCTTTCGGGCTGTCCCAGGGGGCTGTGACTTTCCAGGTATGGACAGGATGGGCGCCAGCAGTCTGAGGGAAGTCCTCTGAAGAAGATCTGCAGATGCTGGCTGTCGTGACAGTCACACACTCAAGCAAGGCTGGGGGTAGGGGGCGCAGAAGGGGACCCGGGGATAGGAGCACAGAGACTGGTCACTACAGTTTATTACTGTGTAACACTGCTGTGGGTTTTTTCCTCAATTAGACTCCAGAAGGATGGTAGCAATGAAAGCATGACAGTGGCAACTTGGATGACATCCAACTGGAACGCAGGAGGACAGAAGTTTTGGCCCGTTCACTAAATTTGGAGTCCTCAGGTTTCCAAACTACCCAAACTTCTGCTATTATGATTTGTCCAAATTGTTCAAAGGGGCTTAGAATACACCACGGGTCCTTCAGGGTTAAGGACCATGGATCATTCTGAGTCGCTTTCCTTTTCCCCAGCACAGTATGTGCCAACTACTAGGTCTTGGTTTCTTAATTCTTTTTGCAACAAAGGGGAATCAATCAATGAACGGTAGGTGCTTCATACACAGCTGAATGAATGAAAGACACTGGACTTCAAGAAAGAAGGTAAAAGAAAAAAAGTAAAAAAATAACAAACAAAAAAAGATTAAAAAAAGAAGGTAAAAGCTTCTTCAATTTCCCTTAAAGAGGTCAGTGCGATGAAACTAAAACCATGCAGCAGGAACCCACACAGTTGTTCTACTTGTAGTTTTGTGCACTTGGATGTTCTTTTTTTTTTTTTTTTTTTTTGTGGTATGCGGGCCTCTCACTGTTGTGGCCTCTCCCGTTGCGGAGCGCAGGCTCCGGACACGCAGGCTCAGCGGCCATGGCTCACGGGCCCAGCCGCTCCGCGGCATGTGGGATCTTCCCAGACCGGGGCACGAACCCGTGTCGCCTGCATCAGCAGGCGGACTCTCAACCGCTGTGCCACCAGGGAAGCCCCTGGATGTACTTTTTAATGCGCTTGCATGCAGTTTCATGTACTTGTAACTACTTTTATGCAGGGGACAAACCTGGCAAAATAAAAATGTTCGTGAACTGCAATTTAAAAGTTCAAAATAGGGAGCTGCCTGGTGGCCTAGTGGTTAGGATCCTGGGCTCTCACTGCTGTGGCCCAGGTTCAATCCCTGGTCAGGGAACTGAGATCCCACAAGCCACGCAGTGCAGTCAAAAAAAAAAAAAAAAAATCGAAATAAAATAGTAATAGCTTTACTGAGTTATCGGAGTGCGCATGCACACACACATTCTGAGAGTTTACATTGCTAACTTTGTTATATAGAAGAATTTCAAGGGGAAAACACATCCCACGTTTAAAGGTATACTGGGCATCCTGAGAAGCAGTACACTGAACCAGCTTCCTGTCTGTGGGCAGGATTGCAAAGCTGAGTGAAGTCAGGAGCCCATGGGATCCGGGCTGCTCATCACTGGCTGACGGTAAAGCAAACCAGGAAGAAGGATGCGTGGGACTCTAAGAGACCTGGGCTGCTGGCAGGGCTGCTGATGAGTGTCACAGTGACATAATGGTGTTTTGTCAGAAGGTCCTGTCTGATGTCAGAAAGTCAGAGATCATCTTATCTCCGGCTCCTTTAATTACAGGTTAGAATCTGTCCTGAATTTTCCATAAGCCTCCTTGAGTTTATTTTTATCATTAGTAGGTTACACTAGTTTTGGGAAATAAATGAATGTAATGCAAAAACATGCTTTAGACTCATTAGAAATGGCAGTCCAGGAGAATAACAGTCTCTAAAACAAGCAAAAAAACAATTTCTTGGAAACTTTAAGTAGTATGTAATAACAACGTTACTTTCTAGACAGAAGTTTAGTGTCAAACTGCCAGAAATTCAGGTAGAGTCGCTTAAAAGTTCCTTGGCAGTTTTCATCACAGTTAAATGTTTTAAAATAATTTTTGTTATTGGACAAATTCCTTATACTTACTCCCCAGTTCTATCATGCCTATATAAATATTTCATGGGTCAAATTTTTCATATGTATTGAATTCAAAGGCATATAGCTGGTTTGTTTCAGGATATTTAAACAATCAGTTTTCTAGAGACAATACTTGAGTTTTAGCACTTTGCTTTTCGTTCTGATTAAAGACAAAACAAAGCCTCTTCTAGAAAGATAAGGGAAGAAGCATTGTTAGAGGCTTTTTGTTTCCTTCTAAGTTTTTTGTTTTGTTTTGTTTTTTGGGTTTTTTTTTTTTGGCGGAGCCGCCCCGGTTCCCTGACCAGGGATTGAAGCCGGGCCACTGCAGTGAAAGTGCTGAGTCCTAACCACTGGACTGCCAGGGAATCCCTCTAATTTTTTTTTTTAAGGCATCATTACATTTATTTTTGGCCCTTTATGAGTCCTACCACACCAGGCCCCCGTCTCCCCGCCTCAACCAGCCCCACGCACTCCCACGCGTGGCCTGGACCCGAGGGACTACAACTCCCGGCAGGCTTTGCAGCAGGAGCCTGTAGCCAGGGTCTCCTGGGAAAAGAATTGCAGGTGGGCTTCACCAGCACGCTAATTAAAAAGGCCAGTAGGGGAGAGTAAATTAAGCTCTGAGTAGGAGATACTGGAGGAGGTAAAGCAAAAAGACCTGGGGATTATTCTTGGCCCTTAGGGAAAAGGAATTTTGACCTTGCTGCCCGCGGAGTAGGAGGGTGGCCAGCGCCAAAAGTCCTGATGGAAGAGAAAGCCGGGGGTTGAAACTCCTCCTCTAATGTTTTAAAAGAAGTCTAAAAATTGGAAATCAATCCGGAATGAGAAGGTATGGTTACCTAGCATCAGAAGAGACTTTGAAAGAATCTCTGTCCAGCTAAATCAGCATGAAGCTTTCCCATAAAGGCTGAGTGGTAGGTAGAAGTTCAGGGGGAAAGTAGAAATAGAAATATCAAAAAGTTGTGGGTGGTTTCCTTAGACTCATAGTAACTGGCTGTCTGCCCACATCCCCTTGGCATTTACTGCTCCAAGCTGAAGGCTATTTACTGCAAACACCTGTGACCATCTGCCAGCACAGGGCAAACCAGCAGAGCCAGGGAGCAGTTGGCCTTAGGAGAAGCCCACCCCCAACCATGGACAGGATGTTAGCGTACGAAGCCCCAGCCCCCTCGCCCTTGGGTGGGATACCTCTGAGGCACGTTCTCTGCTGGTTCCCTGTGTCCCCAGCAGGATTGCGCTCCAGCTGCCCACAGTGGAAACTGGCTTGATTACACACTCTTTATTGGCGTCCCCATTTTCCCATTTCCCCTCCCATTCCTCTGCCAGTATTTCCTGATATCGCCTCCCAAATAAACCACTGACATCCAAATCCTTGTCTCAAGGTTGGCTTCTGGAGGAACTCGGAGCCAAACACTGACCTTTCACATGTGGGATTCTGTGTATCAGGGGCTGTTCCCCTATAACAAAGAATAAACAACTCATCTGTTTCCAAGCGTGTTTTGGCACAGGTTAACATAATAAACAATTAGATGTGATTTAAAATATCAATAGGTAGGGCTTCCCTGGTGGCGCAGTGGTTGAGAGTCTGCCTGCCGATGCAGGGGACACGGGTTCGTGCCCCGGTCCGGGAAGATCCCACATGCCGCGGAGCGGCTGGGCTCGTGAGCCATGGCCGCTGAGCCTACGCATCCGGAGCCTGTGCTCTGCAACGGGAGAGGCCGCAGCAGTGAGAGGCCCACGTACCGCAAAAAAAAAAAAAAAAAAAAAAAAAAAAATAGGCAGATTTAAACGTGATAAAAATAAAAGGTCAAGTTTAGAGATAGGAAATGAACACAAATGATAACTTAGTAACGAATTCATTGCATCGAGTTTTACTACATTGAGTCAGGGATATCTGCGGGACCTGACGTGTAGCTTTTAATTGTGCGACAACCAAAAGGCAATTGAGCGTGATGACACTTTCTGCTACTCCATCCGTCTGGGGGTGACTTGACTCCCTGCCTCTCCTCCTGGTGTCCCCTCACGCCCCCCTCCATAAGCTCCCCTCTTCAGTGAACTCTCCTACCTAAGAGGAATTTGTTGAAATCCCTTATACATCCAACAAAGACCCTGCTTGTGTGGAATCACAAGGAAAGTCAGGGTGCTGTGCTGAATTCAGCAGCCAAGCAACCCGCTTGTCTCCCCAGAGAACAGATGGGGGTGGCATCTTGGTGACCAGGAGCTGGGACACATTGGTGGGTCACATATTTACAGTGGGCACGATGGGGCAGGGATTTCAGGCTTCCAAAAACAGTCTGAGGTAGGTACCCGGAACTTAAAAGAACGAAATATGATTTTGGCTTAATTTAAATAATTGCAGAAAGCATTTCCTTTTAATAGTTTCTAGAGATCAATTATCAAAACAGGTGAACAAGTCACGACCATAACATAAAATATAGTTCTGCAGAGCCATATCCCCAATGAGTCACTGCTGAGTCTTTGACAATTCTGTTTGTGAGATCAACTGACAGTCTATGAAAAATTGACAAAGGGGAAACATCACCTTGAGGTGTAAAATCCGTTATGAATGCCGGCGCTTCCTATAGTGGGGCTGCCCAGGGCTGTGGGGAAGGTATTTAAAGGATTCAAGGACAGGGGAGCGCTGGGCAGGGCAGCCTCTGCTGTCAGGGGCAGCACGGGCACTGGGGGCATAATTCACACACCTGAGTTAGGGTCTCCTGTTCATGAAGCAAGAGCAGCTTCGTTCCGGCTCCTTCCATCCTCTGCTCCAGCATGAGGGAGAAGTGCTCGATGCCTTTGATGGAGAGTTTCTCTTGAAGGGTTAGGATGACATCCTTACAGAGGAAACAGACAAGATGCGATCAAAATCAAGGCAGCCGTATTGTAGATTCCACATATAAATGAACTTATATACAAAACAGAAATGGACCCACAGACATTGAAAACAAACTCACGGTTATCAAAAGGGAAAGAGGGGAGGGATAAATTAAGAGTTTGGGATTAACATACACACACCACTATGTATAAAATAACCAACAAGGACCTACTGTACAGCACAGGGAACTATACTCAATATTTTGTAATAACCTGTAAGGGAAAAGAGTCTGAATATATATGTAACCGAATCACTTTATAGAGCCTAGCAACAGATTGTGCAGTGTAGTTGGCTCAGTTCCCCTCCTTCTAAATGGGGTGGCAATTAAACCACCTCTGAAAGTGGTCTACATGCCTGCATGCCAAATCCAGTCCACCACCTGTTTTTGTAAAATAAGTTTTACTGGAACCCAGTCTCGCTCATCTGTTTATGTATTGGCTGCTTTCGTGCTCTGCATGGGGAGACCTGAACTTGGTGGCAGGGGAGGCTGTGTGGCCTGTGAGGCCTAAATTATTATATTTGCTATCTGGCCCTTTACAGAAAAAGTTTGCCGACCCCTAGCCTACCCCTCTGTAAGAGCACATGGTAGTCGTGAAGAACGTGGGCTCTGGAAAGAGTCTGGCTTCTGCCCTGAGTCTACTTCGTATTAGCTGGCAGCTTAAGGCAAGTCACTTAACTTCTAGGCACCTTAGTGTCCCTGTCAACCGGGGATAATAATAATACCTGCCTCAGAATAGATACCAGGACTAAATGAGTTCATACATAGACAGCATTTATTACAGCACTGCTTGGCATACAGTTAGGGCACCATATTGATAACAGAAATTTTCACATAATGAGGTATGGGGAAGTCATTCTGGCTTATGCATGAGTTAACTTGAATTTTTTTTTTTTTTTTTTGGCTGCACCAGGTCTTAGTTGTGGCAAAAGGGCTCATAGTTGTGGCATGCGTGTAGGATCTACTTCCCCGACCAGGGATGGAACCCGGGCCCCCTGCATTGGGAGCCCAGAGTCTTACCCACTGCACCAACAGGGAAGCCCCAAGTTAACTTGAATTTTATGCTAATTTGAACAGTCGGTTTGTGGCCTATCAAACATTGTACATCTGCCTTAATTATTTTTTTATTTTTTAAATTTATTTATTTATTTATTTATTTTTGGCCGTGTTGGGTCTTTGTTTCTGTGCGAGGGCTTTCTCTAGTTGCGGCGAGCGAGGGCCACTCTTCATTGCGGTGCGCGGGCCTCTTACTGTCGTGGCCTCTCTTGTTGCGGAGCACAGGCTCCAGACGCGCAGGCTCAGTAGTTGTGGCTCACGGGCCCAGCTGCTCCGCGGCATGTGGGATCTTCCCAGACCAGGGCTCGAACCCGTGTCCCCTGCATTGGCAGGCAGATTCTCAACTACTGCGCCACCAGGGAAGCCCTGCCTTAATTATTAAAGAAAAGGGCACACTGACCACAAGTCAAGAATGTCCACGTTAAAAATAAAGATTAAATGGCTCCCTTCCTGTGATACCAATGCTGGTCCTGTTTCGATGATAAGACTCCCTTCCCAGGTGCCAAGGTCATACTGACTCGCTGTGTACGTGCTGCTCTAGTTTTTTTGAAATCCTCAAGAAATGTACTCCTGACTTGTTTAATGTTCTTTTTTTCTGACAAGATATAAAACTGTGCTTGAAAACCATGCTTTTCTGGAGCAGTTTCTCAGAGTAATCTGGGAAGCTGGCTTCCGGTCTATAGTCCTCAGTTTGGCTGAAATAAAACTCTTTTCTAGTCTTATTATTGATTGTTTATTGATTATTTTTGTTGACAATGATGATATACATATATCAGCTTTTATTTTAAGTCTCCGGGGAAGGTAGAATGAGCAAGCTTTGTCAGCAATCCTTCACAGGATTAAACATTTATGATCAGAAAGGTGTTCTATACACAAGCACAAGTGGACTGCAATGTAAATAAATGTCCTCAACCATTACTTTTTTCATGTACTTGAAAACTAGTAAGTGATCTCTCTTCAAAGATAACTAATATTCAGATGCTAAAATCCCACAGAGCAACACTTGGCAATTTCTGGAGACAGTTTTGGTTGTCACAACGGGGCTGGGGACGCTACTGGCGTCAAGGAATTTTCTGGTCCAAAGGATCGACAATGTCAAGGGAGAGAAACCCGGCCATACACAGAAGTTTTTTTTTTAATTGCTCTTTCTGGGGTTTTGATTCTTCCCCGTGGACCATTTTCAATTTCCTCTGGCTCCTTTAAAACAAAGATCCCCATACCTACCCACCACCAAAAAAAATCATTCAACAGAAATTCCGTGACTATACTGAATTTCATAAAAATATTCTGTTTCATAATTTTTGCTCAAGACCCAGAAAAGAGAAAAGAAAACCAGCCTCTGTGTGGCAACACATATTTTATAAAACATTCTCCTGAATCACCAGGGAGGACATGTGCCAGCAATAGTGTTTTCCTATTGTGCCTCTGTAAGCAAGAATTTTGGCAATTTTTATTAAACAGCATCATATCCCTTTCATACCTATACTATTTCCAGTTTACGCCTCCCAGTCTGCATCTCTGGTGATAATGAGGCTGTGAGGCACAAGCTAAGATAGCTTTAATTTCATGTGGACGCTTTGCATTGCTCCCCATCTTGTCATTGTCATCTGCCATCCTCAGGGAAATCAAACTTAGTCTGGGGTGGGTTCCTATAATAAAGAGGCCAGAGGGAATTAACAACAGGGCTCTCTTTTAAATTTAGATTTATTTCTGTTAAGAAATGCATTCAAGTCTTCACCTATATCTTCAGATGGGTAAGGGCTCCAATGGCAAGGGGCTTTTCTGACCAGTTGGTACCACAGAACAAGCCACAGTACCAGAGGGAGTTGAAACAATGTAGCTCTTTTGGGTTAGGTCAGGGGTCTTCAAACTAGAGCCTGGCCCCTTCGTTTGGAATCTGCCCAAGGCCATTCATTCACATATTATCTGTACAGTAAAGGATGAGTCTTGCCTGAAGAAAGGTTTGCCTCTTTGCCCCTGGCTCTTGGGAGGTAACCTCTAAGCCCTTGGAGTATCCTGCCTGATAGAGGTGTCTTTGTTCACTGAGGGGGGGCGCGTGGGGTGTCTTGGGCTACACTGGATAGTCTATGCTAACGATGGGATTCATGGTGGGGACCATGGACCATGTGGTATCAGCTCACCTCTGGAGGGGCAGGGTGCTAAGGTCAGCCACACAGGTGGGCAGCTGTGTCTAAGTGGACAACCCCCAATAAAAATTCTGGACACCAAGGCTTGGGCGAACTTCCCTGGTTGGCAGTACCCTGTGCACACTGTCACACACCAGTGCTAGGAGAAATAAGCACTGTCGGCATGACTCCCCAGGGGGACGATGACTGGGGGCTCTCTGCCTGTAACTGCGAGGATACCAATGTGCTGCGTTCTGTGAGTGCTTCGAGTGAATTATTAAAGCTCAGGGTGGTCTTAAGGACCTCCTGAACCCACCTGCCTCTGGCTGCTTTCATGAGACAATAACTGAGTTGAGTAGTTGCAACAGAGAGCAAATGGCCCACAAAGCATAAAATACTCACTCTACAGGCCTTTCCAGGAAAACTTTGCTGACCACTAAGTTAGTTGATCAATACTTGGAGTAACATCTCCCTATAAATTGATTTTGAGTAGGAATAAAGGAAAAGGGCTTTTTCAGTCATCACCACTTAAAATTAGCAGTCTTGTACAAAGGAAGTTAATATTTCATCTGGAATGATTTAAGGATAATTTAAATGGTCCCTCATCAATCTAATATTGTCTGCTCTATTACCTGCTAAATCACGACCTATTTCAAGCAATTCAGAACAAGCTGCTTGTGGTATCGTGGCAATAAGAATGCACAGCGAGATGGTCTTGGCGGAAATAATTCCACTCATAAGGCCTATGCTGATTAATTTTTAAAAAATGAGAATTAGGGCTTCCCTGGTGGCGCAGTGGTTGAGAGTCCGCCTGCCGATGCAGGGGACACGGGTTCGTGCCCCGGTCTGGGAAGATCCCATGTGCTGTGGAGCGGCTGGGCCTGTGAGCCGTGGCCGCTGAGCCTGCACGTAGGGAGCCTGTGCTCCACAACGGGAGAGGCCGCAACGGTGAGAGGCCCGCGTACCGCAAAAAAAAAAAAAAAAAAAAAAAAGAGAATTAGAGGTTGACTATTGGTAGGCGTTTTTTAATACAAAGTTGATATTCTCTTGATACATTATTGTACAGATCATCACTAGGTACCCTTTTTTTTTTTAACCTCAATAAAACCCTTTTTATTGTGCCATCTGAAGAAAGCCTATTTTAGGCTGATAGAACATTAGGGGGCAATCAATTTCTGAACACACCTTTGCCCAATAAAATAGAGAATATGCACTTTTCTTCCCCAGGAAGGAAACATGGGGGTAAAGAACTCATACGCTTTGTTATACCAGGTGAGAACTCATTAGGTAGAACTCACCTGTGGCTCTGAAATAACAGGATTGCTTTGTGACTCTTCCTTTTCTCCCCTCTCCTAAAAGTACACCTCATTTCTGCCTTTTTAATGTATCATTTCCATGAAATTGGTTACAGCAATTGAAAGTAAATGTTATCTTTACATTATTCTATCCCTTGTTTTTTGCCGGACACCAAAGTAGCAGATACTCAATTAACATCTAACATCTTAATCATTTCCGTGGATAGCAAGGCCGAGAAATCATGCTGGCTTTGGGCAGGGTGCCAAGCCTTCTTGGTGACAGTCACACTATTTTAATTAATTTTCAGCTGTATTAAAATGACTAGCCCTAGTATCTCATGACTGATAGCATATTATATTGTTTTGCAACACACACACACACACACACACACACGCAGAGCAGAACCTTGTTAGTTTAAATTTTTTGTTTGGGTTTGTGTTTAAGTATTCACACACTACCTTATTTGGAAACAACCAAAAAAATCTCAGAAATAAACAGATAGTTCTGAATGAAGGTATAGCCGCACAAGAGTCACAGTGGGACTTCCACGCCATACCTGGCAGTGTCCAGGTACACGGTTCAGCGGGTCCTCTTACCTTTATGGAGGTGGTGCAGTCAAAGCGAAACGATTTGGTCTGCCCATTTTCCAGATAGACTTTCAGGACGTTTGGCATAAAAAGAAGTGAATTATCCTTAACAGTTTCCTATTTAACAAAAAAAAAAAAAAAAAAAAAAAAAGAGGAGGCGGTGTAAGTCAGTTGAATTAGGATTCTGCCCTTTGTAGAAGCAGCACATATCTGCAATTTATTCTAATCACAGCATAAGACAATAAAAAATCAAACTCCCTAAGGCCAACCAAAGTATCCCTTTGGTGATATCTGAGTTCAGCTGTTCATAGCAAAATTCTTCTCTTCTAGCTACAAATAACTCAGCTGAATCAACTAAAAGAACTTTTCCCGTCAGAAGATCGATCAGATGAGTTTTTTTTTTTAATTTAAATCAAGGTTTCCCACTAGAAAACGCAATGACAGAAATAACACCTTTGTAATTAGACCACAATGTTTGGGACCACAAGGCCAGACTTTAGCAGAGCAGCATGTCTTAAACAGAAAGAAGACCAGCAATGACGATGTTTCACATGATGCCTGTTGGCAGGGGTCATGATGGCGAATCACAAGCATTAACAAGCTTCAAGTTTAAAGTAATTTTGTGAAATGATTTTTAACCCATTTAGAGATGTTCCTCAAACTCCAAGGGGATATATGAGGAACGGGTTAGTGTGTTAAAAGAATAAAACACTGTCTGTAACAAACAGATAACTTAAAAATAAGTCAAAAAGAGATGTTTGAAGCGCAACCAAAAGTAAACAAAAGACACACATTCCTTTGAATTTTCTCTTCAACTGGAAGTGGGGAGAGACGAAAGGGGGAGCAGGAAGGCAAGTTGGGTGAGTTCCACGAACACGTGGTTGGTCATGAAGCCACAGGAGTGGAGGGGAAGTCAGCAATTATGAAAGCGTTAAGTCCCTTGTTTTACAGATGAGGAAACTGAGAGGAGATGGCCAGAGATTTGCTACCGTCCTACAGTTGGTCCATGAGAATTCAGTCCCTAAGTATGTCCGAAACAGTCTCATGCCTTTCGCTTCCTGTTTCTTTCTCTGACTCCCCTCCCCTCCTCTCTACTCCTGAGGGCTTCACACACGACTTTCCTGCTGCCCAATTCACTGAGTTAGTGCAGCTCCAAGTCCAGAAGGAAGGCCACACGACGACTCAGAAAAGCAAGAGGAGACCGGAAAGGAAGCCGGTCACAAAGGCTGAGGGCCAGACAGCAGACCGAATGTCCCTGCCACGCTCAGGCCTGTGGTGAGGCCGCGAATGCTGCAGGAGATGATCGACCCCCAGAGCTGTCCCCACACACCAGCTGCTTTTTATCCAGGGACAAGGGGAAGCTGCCACAGCAGCTCCTGGAATCATATTCTCTCTAAAGATGCATAAACTGATTGCCCAATCTCATGCTCAGAAGCTTGAGAAAAGATGAGGTAAGTTTCCCACGACTCTCTGTGTCATAGTCATTCTTCTGGGACTGGAACTAACAGCCTTAAACTGGGACAGTCTTGTTCTGAAATGATAATTATGGTAACTCTGCATCCAGAGCAATGGGGATTTACCGAGAGGAACAGAAGAGACCGTGGTGTGAAAGGGGGCAGAGGGGATGGGGTGGGACATGGCCACTGGGAGGACAAGGCCACAGCTAAAATGTACATGGGGCAGCACAGCCTTCGGCCCCATCCCACAAACATCACAACAGTTTGGTAGACTGGCCAGTTAAGCCCCTGGATTCCGAGTGGGGCAGATGCAGGTCAGCAAGTTTTGGCCAGAAGACACTTGGCACCATGAGTGCCTTGCCCGGGACACACAGGCCTCTATCTGCAAATTCAAATCCAGGACCACCCAGGGAAGAGTCTGTGGCCCTTAGCAAGTATATCATGGATGAGATTTTTATCCCTTTGAGTTTATTTAAACAACAAAACCTCGACAACAAAAGGTGGCATTTCAAAGGTCCAAAAAATATGAGCACCCTGGACGGTAGCTTGCTAACAACCAAAAATACTAGGCTATATATTTGGGGGGAAAATTGAAAATAAGCATCCTATCAATGTTTGCATCATTCATTTTGAAGATCAATTATGTGCCTGACTAATCATGATTCCTATCAAGACCTATTGATGGAGGTGTGGGCAGTATTTCTTCACTCCTGATTGCATACAGGAAACTTTTCCCATCATTTTAACTTCTTTCCATTTTGATTAGTTGAAAGAACAGAGACATTTTATTTTGGATAAGGAAAACCTCAGGGGAAACCCTTCTCAAAATATAGAACGGGCTGTTATATGGAAGAATGTGTAGTTGGCAGAATGGGGAGAAATAGGTGCAAGTTTCAAAGAGGCATATTCTACTCAACATGACGCAATGTCAAGTGATCTCAAATCAAACGAACTCCTTTGTAAAGTAGTGAAGTCTCTAACTCTGGACTACTATGTCTTCTGGGTTTGTAAGAAGGAATACAGCTGGCACAGCCTGGCGATCTCTCAAGCCGTCTACAATCCTGAGATTCGACACCCCTGTGAAATCCAACAACCAATTCTGAACTGATCATTCCAGCGGGGTGACTGGCTCTGCTTAGTGCAAAGCCCCTACACCTCAAGGCCTCTCTTTGAGTCACCAGCGGGTGTCTGTCAACTCACCGACACTTGGCCGTTGATGATGACCTCCTCGGAGAATCGCACTTTGACTGGATTGGACTTTAACCTTGCCTTTTTTGCAGCACTAATAAATGCTGATTTGGGAGACTAGAAAATAAGAAAACATTTGATCTGATTATTGGTAATGTAAGGCCAACCTTGTAAGAATTGTTTCCTATCTTTATCCTCCCAGATATTTAACATTTTTGCTAAAAAGTGTTTGGTGCGTGCCCAATTCAAGGACTAGATACAAATTATGGATGCAGTTGAAACCCTGTTATGTTCATCAAGCAATAAGTTTGATTTAGCCACCAGACCAGAACTATAGACAGCATGTTCCATGTTCTTACTGAGCACATTTCCAAGGACCTGTTAAAATGACAGTTGTGGAAGTACATAAATCCTGCTTCCAATACGGAGCTTTGAGTACCATGCAGAAGGTTAGGTGGTAGCCAAATCTCATGTTGGGTTTATGACAAGTTGCTCATTAGTTACGTATTTTAACAAGGTGGAGAAGAGCCACTGATAGTTCTAAAATGATTGATAATCCTACTGTTACTCACATTAATGGTGTATGGGCACGTGAGCAGGTAAGGGGACACACACGCACACGCGCAAAAGCTCCCACGCTTTATGAGCCCAAAACTTGAGTTTCAGCCTCTTACTGGTAACCTGTGATCCTATAACCTTACTTAGAAGTGAAAGGTAGAGAGGAGACCTTGACTTAGAAGTGAAAGTCAACTGAATCACTTTGCTGCACAGCAGTAATTAACCCAACCTTGTAAATCGACTATACTTCAATAAAATAAATAAATAAGAAATAATATCAAAAAAAAAGGTCGACTTCATGTTCTGCCTCATCTTCTAGGCCCTCTGTACTGTCTTTCATTGGAAAGAGGGGCTGAGGGATTCAGTTGGTCTCCCTCAGAAATGGGAAGGACAATGATAAAACCTGCTTAGAGGCTGTGATCTTGGTCAACTGCCTTCATCTGAGAATCAGCCTCACTGCACTGTTTTAACAAAGCCTGTGAGGGGAAGGGAACTCATGTGGTAGGTGAGCTCCCTACCATGTTGCAGGCACCATCTGTTTATTTTGAAAAAGAAATGCATTCTCTATGGAACCTAATACAGAGGTAAATATTTAGCTTGAATCATACAACTGCAATTTTATAGATTAAAATGGTCAAATATTGGAAACGGCACACGGTTCAGCCTAACGTTTTTCATACTATACAGTTCTAAGAGATTGAGGCTGTTGTGTAAAGAATTCTAGTAATTGACTCTAAAGTCAACACAGAGGTTCATCCTCCTGTGTATTGCATTAATCTCAAAGCACAGAAGCCAGTTAGGGTGTCCCATACTTTGAATTTCAAGTAAAATGAAAGCAATAAAAGGATTCCCATCTTTGTCAAATACAAGTATACTGGAGATCAATTTAAAAACAATATGATGGAATGGATAAGTTAAATGTGGTCTAGCCATACAATGGAAGACTATTCAGCCACAAAAGGAAAGAAGTTCTGATACACGCTACAACATGGATGAACCTCGAAAACATCATGATAAGTGAAAGAAACCAGACACAAAAGGCCACACATTGTATGATTCGATTCCACTTCTACGAAATGTGCAGAATAGGAAAATTCTGTCTCTATGGAATAGAGACAGAAAGCAGATTAGTGGTTGCCAGGGGCTGGGGACGGCAGTGAGGAGAATGTGGAGTGACTAATGCGTATGGGGTTTCCTTTTGGGGTGATGAAAATGTCCTGGAACTTGATAGTGGCAATGGTTGCATAAGATTCTGAATGTACTTAATGCCACAGAACTGTACACTTAAAAACGGTAAAAAAAAAAAAAACAAAAAAAAAACGGTTAAAATGGTAGATTTACGTTATGTGTTATAATAAAACAATCATTGTTGGAAAAACACATGATAAAACATGTGGATGTGTATTCCTGGGTGGAGTTCTGCCTTAATGCTCAGAAAATCCTGTTATTTCAAAAGTTCCCCTGTGTCTTAAGGGCAGCATAGACGGATGCTTTGGCCTCCAGAGTTTCAATTCTTCCACTTATGCAAGATGTTCTGAGAGAACGGCTGCCCTTTAAAAACAAAATGAAACAAAAATCCAGACAAACTCTGAATGGCTCCTCAAAAGAATAGCTTTGAACATGCTCAACGTGACTTTTAAAAGTCCTACTGCAAAGCTGAAGTCATGGGACAGGGATGTTCTCTTCAGTACCGTAATTACAGGCCAAGCTTAGTCATGATGAATGAACAAATCATACAGTAGGGAGTTCATCTGCTTTTGATATGTCATTTTTTAGCTGAAGGGAAAACATTATTCTCCCGTAATGATTTTAAGCAGGGGATATTTACGTTGGCACAATGCGTTTAGCTCAAGTGAAGCGGCTGTAATAAAGCTACCCAGAACAGACACTGCTAATTAGATGAGATATTTGAATGCAGTAACGCCCCACTTCCCCAGCATTGTTTGGGAATGATGTATTTCACATGTGTTCAGTGTGCCAGATACTGAGGTTCATTCCTCTATGCATCTGAATTTTTAAATGTGGTATTTTACCTTATTTTTCTAAAATGTTACATAATTCCTTGCCTCAATAAAAAATATATTTAACAGAATGTAGTTTCTATGCATCTCATTTGATGTATAATCTTAGAATGCAGTGATGTTCCTATGGAAGTACAGAGGGTTATTTGCCCCTAAAGTGGTCAAGCTGGGGATGCTTGTCTCTTCTGCCTGTAGCTATTGCATGCCCGCTTCTTGGAGCCTCATTCCTGAATTTATTCCCCATGCCCTAATGACAAACCTGGTAATCTAGGAAAACCAGAAAGAATATTAGATAGCCAAGGTAGTTAAGTAAATATTATTTTATACATATTTTGAAGTCAACAGACCCGGGATAAGAATCTAAGAATCCATACAAGTTGCATTTTTCTTGTTCTGGATTTGTGACTATTTCATATAATGGACATACATTTTAAAAATTACTTTTTGATGATAAAAACATTAGCTCTACAAGTCTGAAGTTTACTGAATTAGAATCAGTAAAGTAATGGCTTCTTCCACTGGCTGGAGTTACCTCTGGTACATGGGGTATGCAAACCAGTCATGACTGCAGTTTTGACTCAGATCTCTCTTTGTTGCTAAAAAATGTACAATGTGCACCACCCAAAAACCTGATACGTTAATTCCTGGCAACCTGCCGACCAATAGGTGCTGATCACAAGCACTTCATATCCTGTGGTGGAAATGACAAATAATTACTATTTCAAATAATCAGATTTTCCGGCTGTTAATTAATTTTAAGATTAAAAGGCCTCTAATCAACCCCTGCACCTCTTTCCAAATTTGCTGTTGCTAAGATGGCCACGATAGATGGCTGACATGCTCCTGATGCTCTTAGAAGTCATTAGAACTTAGTTTGAAACAAAACTACAGACATAAGATAAATTTCTCAGGGTATATGCTACCATACGACCCAGCAATCCCATTACTGGACATATACCCTGAGAAAACCATAATTCAAAAACAGTCATGTACCAAAATGTTCATTGCAGCTCTATTTACAATAGCCAGGACATGGAAGCAACCTAAGTGTCCATCAACAGATGAATGGATAAAGAAGATGTGGCACATACACTCAATGGAGTATTACTCAGCCATAAAAAGAAACGAAATTGTTATTTGTAGTGAGGTGGATGGACCTAGAGTCTGTCATACAGAGTGAAGTAAGTCAGGAAGAGAAAAACAAATACTGCATGCTAACACATATATATGGAATCTTAAAAAAAAAAAAAAATGGTCATGAAGAACGTAGGGGCAAGATGGGAATAAAGACGCAGACCTACTAGAGAATGGACTTGAGGACACGGGGAGGGGGAAGGTTAAGCTGGGACAAAGTGAGAGAGTGGCATGGACATATATACACTACCAAACGTAAAATACATAGCTAGTGGGAAGCAGCCGCATGGCACAGGGAGATCAGCTGGGTGCTTTGTGACCACCTACAGGGGTGGGATAGGGAGGGTGGGAGGGAGGGAGATGCAAGAGGGAAGAGATATGGGGAAATATGTATATTGTATAACTGATTCACTTTGTTATAAAGCAGAAACGAACACACCATTGTAAAGCAATTACACTCTAATAAAGATGTTAAAAAAAAGAGAGAAATTTCTGAAGCTAAGTGTAAGGTCTTGAATTTGCCAACCCTGTAGCTCTAAAGGACATTTATATAGTAGGCACTGAGTACATACTTAGTGAGGACTAACTAGCCCACAGTTATCACCGGATGACTTAGTTTGGACTTCCCCCAAAGCAGACCCTAAGACCAGGATTCACAAGCAGGTAGCTGATTTGGGAGATGCTCCCAGGGAGCATGGGTAGGTGAGCAGGGGAAGGGAGACAGGGCGGGTGAGGAAGCCAATGAAGCATTCATTGTTAAGTCAGGCACCACTGTGAGCAACTGGCGTTTAACCCTGCTGGGAATGTCTGGAAAACAAGGCAGGCTGTATGCCTCAGAGTTACACTGACTGAGGAGAGAGGGAGCTGGGGTATTTATCCACCAGCTCCTGTCAGTCAGTGATGAAGTGGCTGCTCTTCTGAGAGTGAGAATTCCTAGTGGAGTGCTCAAAGAGCACTTCTGGTCCGCTCCATGAGCATGGCCCTGTGGCCAGAAATAACCCACAGGCAAGGAATCACTGGTGCTCTCAGTTGGAAATTGGGCCGGCATGCTCAGCATGACACATGCCAAGGGGATATGTTCTGGGTTCTGACAATATCTACTATGCTGGAGCTTCCATGAGGAGGTGTGTAGCCTCCCTCAGGTATGTGGAACACAGTGAAAGGTAGGCAGGAAGTGAGAGGCAGGCAAGCAGGTCTCTCAAGTTTTTGGCCTAGAAGAAACCTGAGGGAAGGTGAATCATGGTAGCTCAGGGATGCCAGAACTGAGAGTGACTTAGCCCAAGTCCCACTGACTTGGGGTTGTATGAGGAGATGTTACAGAGACTCTTTAAATACTCTCTGTCTCAGGTAATGTTGGACTGGAAAGCTCTGAAAGTTCTAGACTTGGGAACTATGGAAAGGAAAGAGGGGAGCAGTTGGCCAAGAAAGATCTGGAATAAAAATGGTAACAGTAGGGCTTCCCTGGTGGCGCGGTGGTTGAGAGTCCGCCTGCCGATGCGGGGGACGCGGGTTCGTGCCCCGGTCCGGGAAGATCCCACATGCTGCAGAGCGGCTGGGCTCGTGAGCCATGGCCGCTGAGCCTGCACGTCCAGAGCCTGTGCTCCACAACGGGAGAGGCCACAACAGTGAGAGGCCCGCGTACCGCAAAAAAAAAAAAAAAAAAGGTAACAGCATAAGGGAAGATGGTGTGTCAGAAAAAAACAAATAAAATCCACGAGTAACCCAAAAATTCCTCTTCTAAAATTCAATCCTGAGGAAAAGCTATTAAATACAGATAAAGATTTATACACAAAGATGTTCTCTGCGGAATTATTTATAATAGAAACACATTAGAGACAGTGGGCTTAATGATGGGTGTTGATTAAGGAAATCTTGGTTCAATGTAATGTTTTACAGCCATGTATATAATGCTTATATAGAATCCTTGATGACACGGGAAAATGCTTGATATACTAAGTAAAAGATGCAGAATAAAAGTGTACATGTCATATGATCTCAACGCTGACAAGGCATTAGAACAAAAAGACTGGAAAGAAATAGGCCAAAATGTTTACACTGGTTGTCTCTGAGGATAAGTACTGCCAACACATATTTTTCTGCTTCTGTATTTCCTTCTGCACTTCCACAATTTTCCTCTAAGAAATAAAGTAAAAATGGTGGAGAGAGAGTCCTCCATAATACTTAAAATAAGAAGGCAAAAACCTGTTAAGAATTATTTCTTATCAAAGAATTTTGGGAATCCTAAGACTTTTCTCCCAAGCTCCCTTGACCTGGGCCTCACTGGAGATTGATTTCTGTGGCTGGGTCATGTTGGGGTGCCCTGGGGACACGTGGAGTATGGCAAAAAGCTGTAAACATCGGCTCTCTGTCTTGACCAGATCTTATTATGCAGAAGAAACACAACATAAAAAAATGCTGACCAGTAAGCTGCAAAGAAGTTAAAATGCTGAATGCTATTGTCTGTAATAAAAGTAGAATTTATAGACTTTCTTTTGGTCTGGTGGGTCCTCTGTTTCTGTATGTCCATTCTGGTTGCCAAGAGAATGTTCATCAAATACATAAAACCTTTAAAAAAAGCCATTTGCTTGTAGGAAAATCCAAACACAAAAATATAAGTAAAACTTCACAGTCTCTTTTCCCATGTGCACCCCTCTCTCCATTTAATGTATCTATTTAAGTAACTTTGGGGTTTCAACTCTTATAATTCAGAGGAGGAAGAGGTCACTTTGGACTGGATCAAGAAGGGAAGACTTTAGGTGTGGGACACTGGTTCCCAAGTGGGGGTGATTTTGGTCCCCAGGGAACATCTGACAGTGTCTGGAGACATTTTGGTTGTCACCACTTGGGATAGGATGCTACCGGCATCTAGTGGTAGAGGACAGGGATGCTGCTAAACACACCTCCCAACAGAGAATTCTCCAGCCCAACAGTGCTGATGTTGAGAAACTCTGGGGTTGCATTCAGAATTTGTGCCGAGACTTGAAAGGTGAGAAGGATTTGGCGAGCTGAGGAGGTGGCGGGTGGAGTATGTGATGGGCATTTCAGGAAGGCGGGCTGGTCAAAGTTGAGAATTCGCCTACGATGACTGGTTGGGAGAGTGCCTCTGGGGAACAGAGGTGCAACCGTTGGCCATAAGAACAAGCAACACTCCTGAACGTTGACTTTCAATATAGCACAACAGCAGGAGTCAGCTGAACTCCTAGAAAATTCCAGGTTGTCTGTTAAGAGGAAGTTCCATGATTCACGGATAGTAATGAGTATTCATATGAATCACAAGTCATGCAGACTCAAATGGCAAAAAAAGCAAGCAAAGCAACAAGACAAAACCCTTAACTTAAATGCAAAACTCCTCTAAGTTTACTGTTTGGGGGTAACATGCGACCCCACATTGGAAAAATAACCTGGTTTGGAGTAAAATGGTTCTGATCTTGCATTACTAATAGGTTATAAAGTAGGAAGAGAGAATTCAGGAAAGACAATGCAAGCTTGTAGTTCCGCCAGGAATTTATAGTTGGTCCATCACTTGCGTATGTTAGACATTCACATTGGCTTTACCCAAATGCATTTGTTCATTGCAAAGAAATGAAGAAGTGTGCATAGATTTGAAGGAGGTGCGAGTGACAACTGGGTTAAATGAAACAATCTAAAAACAGATGAGCTGTACTTCATATGGAAAGAATCGCCAGGTCACGAGGTGGTGAAGCAGGAAGGCCCTTGGACGGGATGCCACCTGACCTTCTCCTTACACGGATGAGGAAATTGGGGTCCAGAGCAGGTGTGGGAATCGCCTTTTATACTGTTGGGAACTAGATCTCAAGTCTTGCTTCTTTTACCTCCTGCTGTCTCCTTAGATTTCAAATCCAAATGTGTGTGTGTGCGTGTGTAGCTGTGTCAAAGAGTTGGGACTAAAAGTAACATTCAATATTAAACCCTGCTTTTAACATATGTAGTAATGACCCTACATCGCATAACTTGTGGTCTTGGTTAGTTCAATTTGTGATCTTATCACAAACTTGAATACATATTTTTTTCCTGCCTAAAATGACTAGCCCATAGTGCTTAGAAGGAAAATTCCAGGACAGGGGAGATGAAGAGTTTGGTCAGAAGATGGAGACCGGCAAACGCCAGAGCCTCTGAATTGATGTAGAAATCTCTATGGGGAGGAAAATAAAAGCCTAAGTAGGTTGGAATCTCTGCCGCTCCATGTGAAGGCCACACAAGATATTGACAGTAAACGTTTGGGGAAAAATCTGAAGGAATTTGCCGCGGTATTTTTTAGTTCACTGACCATGAAATTCATGGTCAGTATGAAATTCACAAGCAATGGCAAATCTATAGAAATAAATGAATAGTAAATTAGTGGCTGCTTGGGACTGAGGCTAGGAAAAGGGATTCATTGTAAATGTAAATGAGGAATCCAGTTGGGGTGATGGACGTGTGCTCAAACTGGATGGTGGTGATGGCTGCGTACCTCAGTAGACTTTATAAAGATCATGGAATTGTACACTTGAAATGGGTGAATTTTACGATATGTGAATTACACCATGATAAAGTTGTTTTTAAAAGAATCATGGGAACTGAAAGCAGTACGATTTTAATCACTCCCCACCTTCCTGACAAGGCCGCTGAAACGTCCAATGTCTCCACCAAATTATTTAAATGGGGGTAAGAGAAACAACCATGCTTCAACTTCCTACAATTAGATATTCCCTTTAGACTTGTGATGCTTAAGCTGGAAACTTAAGAATCACAAGGAAATTCTTGAGTTTTGTGTCATTTCTAGATGTGAGAGGCACATGGGACTGAAAAGTTGATTTTCAAGTTATTTAGGAAATGCACCACTTTCTTTTCTGTCCAATGAAGGATCTGCTGTCATGGAGTACAAAATACAAATAACCAAGATTTTGGAACTGGTCCTGTGAATGCATGTTATTTCTCTCTGCTGTTAGTCACTGGAGTGGAGTGGGAGGGGGAGACTGGAAGTGCGAGATGGTGTGTGAAAGTCTATTGTAACCCATATCTTTTTATAGATGCACTTTTACTCACAGGACACTTACAGGGTAAGGCTGAATGACAGCGAGGAGTATCGATTCTTTGCAGCTTCTGTAAGAGAGAAAACAAAATATTTATGATATGCGCAGAGCCTGGACTCTATCGGTGACGGTGCTCTTTTAAAACAAAATGTGTGATGTTCGCGAATGTTCCTTGGGCTCCCAGGGCAGAGAATCAAAGGGCTCACAAGTGGGCTTTCAGACCACAGAGAAAACTGGAATCAAATGTTCAGCCAGTGGAAAGCTTCCTATTCGGTTTATATTGGGTGATATTATCTGTGACACCAAACAGCAGAGCCCTAAAATAAAACTCGCTGAGGGAAGATTGGATTTTAAAAGCATCAACTCAGTCTCTCAAAATGGATTCTCCCCTTCCGATTTTCCTTTAGCCGCTTAAAATGTCTGTGTAATTTTCTGGAAGGGGATAGAGTTTTAAAAATTCTATCAATTCATTGAATGTCAGTATCTTCTTAGCATCATGAAAGAAAAATGTCACTGTAGGCTTCTTATGTAAAAACAGTATCCCAGTAAATGTGACTTCCCATACCATGTGGCTTTCTAAGGCTGCAGTAACAATGCCTACGACCTTGGGCCGATAAACATTTCAGATGGGCGCTCACTGGGAAATATTGTTCACCATAGGGAACACTGTGTGGCCAAAAGCAGAACAATGTAATATAATGGTTTATTTAATTTCCCCCAAGTAACCCAAACCTTTCAAATAACTCAAACCCTTGGGGGAAGACCATATTATGGGTTATAATGGTTTTTCTTCCTTCCTTCCTTTGTTCCTTTTTTATCCTGAGTAGGAGAAAGGTCACTTGCCATTTTCTTGAGGCGGAGCTGACTTTTTTGACTGTAGGAGGTAATTAATTACCTGCTTTTGTGATTTCCTGCCCAAATGACTAAAGCGAAGGGGATCTGTGGCAGTGCTGTTCTCTTGGAGAAGCCACGACAAATTGCATTTCTAGCATTAAGTGTTCTACAGCCCCTTACTATAAGCCCATTGCCTGGGGAGGACGATGTGACTTGCCCCAGCGGCGGGAGCGGTGGCCCCTGACGGAAGGAGTCGGTCGGGGCAGCGACGAAGAGAAATCAATGGAGAGGAGAAAGAGGACTAGAATTCAAGAACTGGAGGAAGAATCGAATCAGAACTGATGGCGATGGTGGGGAGGGCCTGTCTGATCCCATCAATTCTTAGTTGCCAAGGGCTGGCGGAAAGCCCCAATAATCGGAGTGGCAGACAGTTCCCGTTAGAAGGACTAATAGAGCAACAGTGTAATCAAATGAGAATTCCCAGTGGCTGGGATGAATGATCTTGCTTCGCTGGTGGCCACGGAGCCCCGTGTAGCAGTTCTGGGGAGCAATCTGGCACCCCTAGGCAAACTTCAGCGTCACGAGCACTATGACCCGGCCACTCCACTCTGGTTTATATCACAAAGAAATTCTGCCACTAGCCTTTAAGGGAATGCGGGTGAGGATGTTCCCTGCCGTGGAATGCATGGAAGTGAAGCACTGGAGGCAAGGCGGGTGCCAGCACTAGGAGGGTGGGCACGTGAATGTACTGATGGAGTGTCGTGGAAGGATGCGGCAGGAGGAATCAGAGTGTGGCAGCCGTGGTGTGGGCCTGTTTGTCCTGCCTGGCCTGCTCTACTCAAGTCTGCCCCCAGAGCCCTCAGCAGCAGGCAATGGGCCCAGAACTCATCGTCAGGGCACAGCTGATTGGACCCGAGTGTTGGAATGAGGCCATCAAATGTCCTCTCTCCAGAATCAGAACTAAGAGACACAGACAAAGAGAGCTGGGAGCCGAGTCACATTCATGACTGAACAAGAAAGAGTAAAGGTTACAGATGCCAGGGGTCCCCTGAGCAGGCCTGGTTCCCACCATTCCTGAGGGCTGGTTGCTCACCACTTTACATCAGTAAAACAGCTAATGTAAAATATCTCAGTATGATACGTATCATCAGTTCTGGGAATGGGCTTTTACCTCTCTTTTCTCTCATCTACAAGTACTTAATTATTACTTGCCAGACAAGGAGAATTAATGCCATAATGCTTTGGGTCCCTTAGGATTCCAATCCTAGAGGGGAAAAAAGATAGAAGCTACATGTGTTCATATGTTACAGGGTGCTACGATGATGGGGCAGATTCAGCTGAGGCCTCATGCCAATCGCCCCCACATGCCAAAACAGGGTGCTGCACACTTTCAAAGGAGGTATTAAAAACCACAGTTTGGGACTCCTATTCATCTTGGGGTCTTAATCATGACGTAATTTTTAAAAATGGTAACAGGGAGAGGCCTGAGGAAGCAGCACATGCCCAAAGAGCAGAGGCTATATTTGCAAAATTATTACCCTTCCACTGAGACAGGCCTTAAGTGTGCAATTCCTGTGGATGATATCTGGAAGACATGGTAGAAGTGGTGCCCTGGGGTCATTTAATGAAGGCATTGCTCAACTGAGCTTCTTCCAGGGGCAGGAGGGCCTTAGTAGAGAGATGTAGAAGCTAAGGAGTGCTGGACATAGCCAGCCGTTGGGTACCATCTGACTCAAGGGAACTGCAGTTGGAACAACTCAACAGAGAAGTCTTCCAGAAATCTACAAATGTGTCCACAAGTCAACCTACACGATCTTCCATGGACAGAGGAAACCAATGTCGGATTACCTTGGTGACAACTGAGTGAGAACGTTCCTGCTTTTTACCTCACTGTCCTGGCCTCATTTCAACGTGGAAGGAGCCAAAGCTAGGGAAAAATGTTGGGGAATGCCCCTTAACCCAGTGCAGGCTTCCCAGGCCGGATATAGGGGCAAGGGAGAAATTCTGTGGAGTTGGCGGTTTTGACTATTACATGACAATTGAACATTTTAATTACAGATTACAGGTTGTTGTGATTACAAGTGTCCAAGTGACTGGAGAAATTTTCTGAACCTGCTCAATACATTTGCAGACCTGCCTGAGATTTTAATGAAGACCTGGCCCTGGAGAGCTCTTCTGAACGGGCAATGGGGGAAAAGAACAGTTGCTTTACGATTCCATCCTCTGAGACCTACTTGCTACACTTATCCCCAATTTCTCTTTACTTAAACTGACATGAATAGATCACATTATTTGAGTCCAAACGATCCTTGACTAAGACAGTCCGAGCTTAGAACCTGAAGAAGAAACAGTAAAAAGGTAAATGCAAGAATGAGGGGTATGAGGTGGTAGGGTGGATGTGCCCACAAGGCTGTGGAAAAAATGCTCATTTTCCCTACAGCAATGCTCAATGGCACCGTATTTATTTATTCATTTCTGGAAAAAGAAGAAAATACTCACAGCTCCAGTGCAGTCTGTTAGGAGCAGACAAGCCCCGGGAGGTGGACTCATTATTCATCTTAGATGCTAACAAAATAAGCATAGACTGCATTAGCTTCCTACTGTTGCTGTAATAAATTACCACAACTTAGTGGCTTAAAACAGCACAGATTTGTTATCTTACAAGTCTGGTGGTCAAAAGTCTGAAACGGGCCTCTCTAGGCTAAAATCAAGGTGTCAATAGGGCTGCATTCATTCTGGAACCCTTTCCAGATTCTGAAGACTTCCTGTATTCCTTGGTTCATGGCTCCTTCCTCCATCTTCAAAACCCAGGCAAAGTAGCATCTTCAAATTTCTCCCTGACTCTCCTGCCTTCCTCTTTCACCTATATGGGCCCTTGTGATTACACTGAGTCCACCTGGACAATCCAGGAAAATTGCTCCATCCTTAACTGAATCACACCTGCAAAGTTACAGGCTCTGGGGATTAGGATGTGGACGTCTTTAGGGGATCATTACTCTGTCCTATCACAGAAGCTAGCTTCTTTAGTTATCTAGTGCTGCATAACAAATTACCATAAACTTAGCAGCTTAAAACAACACACATTTCTTATCCCACACTTTCTATGAAGCAAGCAGATGAGTATGATTTAACTTGGTCATCTTTTTCAAGTTCTCTGATGAGACCACAATCAAGTGTTGCCCAGGGCTGAGGTCTCATCTGAAAGCTCAGCTGGGAAGGATCCATTTCCTGTGGTTTTTGGCAGGATTAAATTCCTTTTGGGATTGCTGGACCAAGAGCCTCAGTTCCTTGCTGGCAGGTGGCTAGAGGTCATCCTCAGTTCCTTGCCACATGTGCCTCCTCAACATGGCAACTTGCTTCAAAAAACGATCAAAGGAGAGGGACTCCTTTGGCAAGATGGAAGGTATAATCTTAGGTAACACAATCATAATCATGGAAGTGATATTCCATCACCTTTGCCATATTCTGTTGGTTAGAAGCAAGTCACAGGTCCCACCCATATTAAAAGAGAAGGAAATACACAAAGTTATGAACAGCAGGAGGCAGGGACCATCCATGGGGCCATCTTAGATTCTGTCTGCCACACCAACAAAGAAAGATTCACAGCCAATTAACCTACAAGTATCTCAAAAGTAGTGTCCACCCATGACTTCACCTTACACAGAACTTTTTTCTGTCAAGAATGTCAGGAAGAAGTATTGAACAGTACACCTTGTTAATTTGAAAATGGGAACCATTTTTCAAAATACGTCTATTATATTTACAGCATTTAAATTCTTTGTGTCTATAGTAATTCCCTGTAACTTGCCTGAAACATAACCTATATTGATTTTAATTTTACCACTTAAGGAGTAAATGAAGTTATCTGAAGTGAAATAATACATTCCAATATGTTATTTAACATTAGGACAGGGGATATGCTTTTCTTCCGTTTTCTCTCACCTATAATTATTTAATTATAACCTGCCAGACGAGAACAATTAACTCCATAATGTTTTGGATTCCTTAGAATTCCTAACCCTAAGCTCCTAGGAGGAAAAAAAGAAGACCTAAGCCATTTACAAACAGCCTCAGCAGGAAGATTAGACTTCAGAACGGAACATGGCACATTCAAGTCATCAGATAACTTCTTTTTATGAAGGCTGAAAACAGCTAGGGACTTGAAAAAAAATCCAGCTGGAAGCACATTTAGAGAAGTATTATTTCATAATAAATGCCAAGTGAATTTTCTACTTCTAAAGAGTAATTTCAAATTAGAGTGCCAATATTTTTTAAATGGTTGAATTTGAGAAAAACATCATTTTAATCCCTGTATCACAGTGCTGACCTGCAGAGGAAGATACAGTCTAACCTACACTAAACCACTCCTATCAAATTTGCCTTTAATTCCCCTCTCTTCATTCATTTAACAAAAGTCTTTTATTTTTTGATGGTAAGTCCCCTGAAACATGTTTGGGACACCCAGCATCAGGGCTCGCGGGGCATTCTTCGCCACCACATCCCATTTTAAAATTTCATTGGATGGGATTCTGTTGTAGCAAATGAATAACCTCAGATTCTAACGAGGCTTTCAGTATTAAAATCCCTTTCAACAGTGAAGCTAAAGTTGGTGTTTGCTTTCTTTTAGAGCAGGATAGCTTGGCACCTTTCTTAAACTGATTTTCCCACTTCATATTTACATGATCTTTTTTTAAAAAAATAAATTTATTTATTTTTAGCTGCATTGGGTCTTCGTTGCTGCGTGTGGGCTTTCTCTAGTTGCAGCTAGTGGGGGCTACTCCTCGTTGCGGTGCGCGGGCTTCTCATTGCGGTGGCTTCTCTTGTTGAGGAGCACGGGCTTCAGTAGTTGTGGCACACAGGCTCAGTATTTGTGGCACGCGGGCTCTAGAGCGCAGGCTCAGTACTTGTGGCACACAGGCCTAGCTGCTCCGCAGCACGTGGGATCTTCCCGGATGAGGGCTCGAATCCATGTCTCCTGCATTGGCAGGCAGATTCTTAACCACTGCGCCATCAGGGGAGCCCTTTACATGATCTTAATATTGCAATACATAATCACATTGGCATGCGCTATTGTATACTTCCCTTCTAGACCGACTAAACAGATTCCCCTGACTAACTCAGAGATCAATATGAATTTACGTTGTGAAGAGCAATGAGATCTCCTTAGAGACTGGGAAAACAGAACAAAATGAAGCATAAACAAAAAAACACTAAAATAAAAAGAATATATTTTATGTCAAAATTCAAGAGTCTTGCTTTAAAAAAAGTCCAAACAAGTTAACGAAACGATTTTAAGCTTCACAAGTAGAAGGAATCAATTCATGAAGGCTGAAAGGTTAGGCTTTTAAAAGGCAAAATAAAGAGGTAATTTAGGGCGATATATGAAAGAATTTTGTGAACTGTAAAATGACATCCTAACATAACTCGAAAGACTGATGTGTGGTATTTTTATTTGCAAAGAAAGGTGGTAAGGCACAGTGAAAGGGTGTTTGAACTCCCACTTCTAAGGCAAATGCGTGCACACATAAGGGTCTTTCTTCTACCTGAACTTCAGAGTTCTTCAAAGAGATTAGAAGAATATTCTTTTCTGAAAGCTAGTGCATTTCAGCCCTTAAACTCTCTGCTGGTGGACAGCCACTGTTTATGTAAATACGAACAGATTAACAGCATTTATCCAATGACCCTTTGCTCAGAAGAACCTTTCTTCAATCGTAAGGTATTATGAAGCCATTGGGACGCCTTCTATTTTCTCTTCCTACCTGAACCTGGAGATGTGAAAAGAACACAGAGATTTCTGGTGCCTAGCCATAATATAAAGTCAGCCTAGCCAATTGCTGGCAAAGCTGGAGGAAAGAATGTTGCCCCTCCTTTTTAGAAAAGTCACCACAGGACTACTTGAAATGGAGGTTTAATACAGTTGACCTTTCCACTGTTCTAAACAGAGACTGCAATTATCCACTGTATCGATTCCTAACAGGTACTGAAGCCATTAGCCGGAGAGAATGGAAACAGCTAACAAACAATCAAGCATGCAAACAAGGCCAACACATTAAGGCTAAGTGTGATCTGCCATGGACTTTATGAAACATTAGCACTCTCCCCATTGTTGCTGAACCTTGCTTTGCTTCCATAACTGCAAAGAAGAGGAACAGGGTTATTTGTCATTTTTCACTTAGGTTCAAGGGATGCTGAGAAAGAAAATGGGCATAACGAAGCCACCATAGTCATCAGGGCAAAAGACAGAGGAGGAGAATCAAAGAATTCACTTGTCCAGGAGCACTGGCTTGCCTTCTACCTATTGGACAGACAAGGTCTCTCCCACTACCATTTTCCCCTTGATTGAGGGGTGATATTGCTGATGCAATTATATGCTGCCTGTAAGAGATGAACTTCAGCTTGAAGGACACACATAGGCTCAAAGTAAAGGAAGGGAAAATGATATTCCATGCAAATAGAAACCAAAAGAGAGCAGGGTAGGTATACTCATACCAGACAAAACAGACTTTAAGGCCAAAATGGTAACAAGAAACAAAGAAGGTTACTATGATGATAAAAGGGTCAATTCATTAAGAAGATATAATAATCATAAATATATATGCACCTAATATCAGAGCACCTAAATATGTTAAGCAAATACTAACAGATCTGAAGTGAGACAAGTTTGGTAGCCAAAGAGAAAATGATGAGAATTTAAGGAAAGGAGAATTTATGACTTACTAAGTAATACGTTAAAGAGTTCACCCTGAACAACTGTATGATCATGTGGTTCATCTTTTCCCATCTGTGATACACAGGCTCCAAAGATGGTCCTCAATGAATTATACCTGTGGTACTCACATCTTTGTGTAGTCTTCTCCTGCTGAATCTGGACTAGTTCTGTGACTTACTTTTGACAGAATATTGTAGAAGTGACACTGCATGACTTCCAGGCATTGGTTGGAAGAAATCTAGAAGCCTTGCAGTGCCCACATGGGTATCTTGGAACATTCACTCTGCAAGAAGCCAGCTGCCATTTAAGTCCAACAACCCTGTGACCACCATGTTGTGAGGAAGCTGGCCCTGTGGAGAAGCAGCATGGGGAGAGGGAGACTCGCCTGGCCAGCTGCAGTGGGGTCAGCTGTCTAAGTCCTGGTGACAACACACGCGTGAAAAAGCCACCTTGGATATCCAGTCCAAATAAGCCTTTATGCGGCTCCAGCTCCAGCTGTCATTGAACTGCAGCCACATGAGCGAAAGCAGTGAGAACCATGTGAATGAGTCCAGTCAACCCACAGCATCGTGAGATAAGAAACTATTTTGTTAAGCCATGACATTTGTTGGGTGGCAGTAGAAAACTGGAACATCCTCTGTCCGTAAAGAGTCTGAAAATTATGTTTTTTAAAAACAGGCAATCAAAGGAGTCAAATGGTTTTGAAATTGAACATGTCTCCCTTAACGAGGAAGGGAAAGTAACCAACCTTATGATTCCCCAGGATACTGGAATGGATACCCACACTTAAAAAAATACCTGTCATACAGACATGTGGAAGTGTGGGAAAGGACGCTCTAACTGCCAGAGGTGGGGCTAGCACAGTTGTAACATTAATTATGGGCTTTTGGAGATTGGGGTGGCGGGGAAAAGAACTACAAACTTAAGGGAGAGGAAAAGACCTAAAGACCTGCTCAGAGTCTTGGACCAAAAATGCTTCACTACAAAGAAGAATTTTAAGAGCACAATTGGCGGTGCCTTGTGGGGTATGTATTTGAACTTTGTAGAGGAAGGATTAAAGCACATTGTAATTTTAGGTGTAGAACTAAATAGCTTACATACAATCAATGACTTGAATATAAACCTAGGGAGAGACCAAAATTCTTTGAAAAGTCTAATGCACATTTTACTGAATGCATTTAAGGCTTAGGCTGTGGTTTTCTTTGTGAAGAATATTAAGCTATTCGGTTAAAATCCATATAAATGATGCAGTGATTATCAAAATTAACATTTTAATGAAAGTGTCTCATTTCAAGCCCTTTATTTTATTGTATTTTTTAAACCTTTGTAGTAAAATTTCAGGTTAGGCACTCTGATTTAGAAACTGCTACTAAGAGAGTTTTATTGGCATATAATATTTGGTTTTGGTTTGACCTAAATTTTTTGTCCATTTAATTCATTTTTTGCTGAATGAATATTGCCTTTGGCCTTTGAATTACTTACTCTTTAACTAATGGATGAAACTGGTACTTATATTTAAGATTCATAAAGGGCAGCAGGAACTCTTGAGATAAAAACTAAATTATTTTATACACCTGTGTGACACTAAACAGCTCTTGCCTCATACATTCCTTCAGTAAGTATTTATTGAGTATCTAGCAGGTGAAAGGCATTTGGGATACAGCAGTGATTTTCAATGGGGAATGATTTTGCCCCTAGGGGATATTTAGCAATGTCTGGAGACATTTTTGTCACAATTGGAGGGTGGCTGTTACTGGCATCTAGTGGGTAGAGGGCAGGGATGCTGCTAAATATCCTACAACGCACAGGACAGACCCCCAAAACATGGTCTGCGCAAATGTCAGTAATGCTGAGACTGAGAAACCCTGGGCTACGTAAGACGTAATACCCCCTGCCCCCAAGGATAACCACTATCCTGGCTTCTAACACCATAGGATAGCTTGATCCCCATTGGGAACTTATATTAATATAATCACATAGCGTAAACTATTTATTTTCCTTTCTTCTTTTACTCAGCGTTGTGTCTGAGATACATCCAAGTCGTCATGTGCCACTGTGTGAATGTACCACAATTTCCTTATCCATTTTACCACTGATGGACATTTGGGTGATTTTCAATTGGAGGCTGTAAAGAATTGCACTGCCATTAACATCAGTCTTGTATGTGTCTTTTGGTGAATATACGTATGCATTACTGTTTGGCATATTCCTAGGAGTGGAACTGCCGGGTCATAGGGTATGCGTGTGTTCAGGCCAACACCCTGTTTTATGTGGCTACATCATTCCCTCCAGATCTCGTGATATCTGTATCTCTTTAATTCTATTGGTTCTAATAGTCTTCCTTTACCTTATTCTTTCACTCTTTCTCAGCGTCTGACTGAGCTCCTTCTATTCTGCCGGCTATTGGAACAAGCTGCAATCCATGAATACATGCTGTCATCTACACACATACTCTTGAGGGCATGTGGAGAAAGTGCCAGTATGACTGAAAGCCATCACTTTGAATAAGCGATCAATTTATGTCTCACAAAGGAGGGTTTGGAGAAGAATGTCTTAAAGTTACTTAAGAAGTAGTTAAAGCTTTGTCAGCTGAGTGAGGGGTGCAAGAAGGCACAAGCATGCAACCTGCAACAGGCCCAGGCTAAATAGTACAAACTCTATTAAAAGTATTGGGAGTCCCAAAGTCCTGGTGAGAGGTTGGTAACAGCTCACCATGATGTCTTTGGAAAGGACAGGGTTAATCTACATCCTCTCATTCATTTCTGGCTGCTTGACTTGCTTCCAGTATGAAAGCATTCTTCCCATCCTATTTCTGCCTGTCTATATCTTCAGGGATGTGTTATTTGAAGAGTCCAATACCAAAATTTCCAAAAGCATTCTAGTTGGCTCAGAACATCTGAAGAACTCTCTAAACCAATGGCTATTTACATTTAAATTCACTAAATAAAATTAAATTAAATTAAAATCCAATTCTTCTGTTACACGAGCCACATTTTAAGTGCTCAATCGCCCCAATTACAGGCTATCATATTCCATCACTGCAGAATTATCTGTTGGACAATGCTCTTCTAGATGCTTATCTAGAGATATTTCCCCAAGGACTACCAAGATGATCCTCCTCCAAAATTTTAGCATGCTGCCTACCTTATTCTAAAGGAAGGGGGCAGTTTGGCCAGCTGGATCCGATTGTTGGAAGGCAAACAGACAGAAATGGTGTCCAGGGATAAGAAATTACGTTGTACAAACCTTGCAGCAGCCCAGTCTCTTGAAAACAATTTTTTCTAGTTTATCCCTCAAATTAAGAAATACTATATTTTTCTAAAATAATATGGTTTCTAAAGATTGTAAGTAATACTGTTTCAGTATTTCCCCAAATGTATTCACTGTGCCCAAGTGCATAGAAAACTGGCAAAAACTTTGAATAACACCAACAATCATAAAATAAGAACTAAATTAAGAGCTAATATGTCCTAAATGATTACCACACGCCAAACATTGTACTACTTATGTTACTTGTGTTCCCTAATTCAAGCTTCCCAATAACCCAGTAAAGAAGGTGTTGTCATGTCCATTTTAGAGATGAGAAAACTGAGGTTCAGAAAGATCACTTAAAAGGTCCCAGTTCACACACTCAGTAACTGGCAGAACCAGAACATAGATTCTAAATCCAATGTCCTTAATTGTTAAGTTGTTCTGTGGAAATTCTGATACGGATCTACAAGCACAGAACTTAGAAGGCACCGGAGTGGCATTTCGGCAGCCCTGGTAATGCTTCTAAGGGTGATGAGTATTATTAGTACTTATAAGAAGCTTCTATTTCTCACATGATTTGGGGCAAATCGCATCACCCCACTGGGCTTCACTTCTTTCATCTGGAAGAGGAGGGAGCTTGGACTAAAGTAGTGGTTTTCAAACTGTGCTCCATGCAATCCTTCTGAGACAGGGACACGTGTCAGTGGGAAGAGCTCTGGATACTCCTGTGCCTTTTCAACCGGAAATCCTCCACTGCTTTATGTATGGGGACTGTGGGTTAGGTTTCTGTTGAAGAAAGGGTTCTACTGCTAAAAGCAATAGGAAAACCAGTGGATAAAATGATTGCTACTGCTTCATCAAATTCCAATAAGCCTTAGTTTGCAATTCTAAATCCAATTTTGAGTTCCATGAAGGCGTCCAGCATCCTCGTCTAACTTAGAGAACAAAGGTTTATTGGATTTTGTTGCTTTTCTATTCTTCACGTTTTAAGAATGACAATAATATTGTTTGCAATTTTATATTGCAAATGTAGAGCAATTCAGTAATAATCACAACACCCTAGGAGCTAGGTAATACTATTATCCTCATTTTGCTGATAAGGAAATGAGGCTCAGAAAGGTTACAGCACTTTTAATAAAGTCACATGGCTGGAAAGTGGTAGCATTTACTTCCCTGACCCTAGACTTTGGGCTTGGCCAATGCCTGGCTTTGGCCAATAGAAGGAGGTACAGAGTGCCAGGTCAGAGCCTACACTTTTAGAGGCCTTGCGTGTTCCTGCTTGCCCACTCATGCTCTCCATTGCCATGTGCATGCCATACCCAAGCTAGCCCCCGGTCCAAAGAGGATGAGAGACTTGCGGTGTAGTCCTGAACTGATCCTGCTTCTTCCAGGCAGGCCCTCCCCAACCAGTTTTCAGATGCATGAGAAAGAAATGCTTATTTCCAGACACAAAGGACAAATATTATATGATTCCACTTTTATGAAATACCTGGAATAGGCAGTTTCATACTGGCAGAAAGTAGATTGAGGAGACCAGGGGCTAAGAGTAGGGAGGAATGGAGAGTTTTTGCCTAACGGGTCCAGAGTTTCTGTTTGGGGTGATGAAAGTTTTGGAAATGAGTAGTAGTGATGGTTACACAACGCTGTGAGAATAATGAATACCTTTGAATTGTACACTTAAAAGTGGTTAATGTGGCAAATTTTACATTATATATATTTTACCACGATAAAAAAATAGGAATGTTTGTTGTTATAAGACATTGAGATCTTGTGGTTATTTGTTATGAAGCAATAGCTGACTGATATAGCCTCTGTCTAATAGTATGACAGCTATTATGTAGAGAGAACAATAAGAGTTTGATGGGACAATGAATATGAGTAAGAGAAGAAAGAGGGGGAAAATATCAGACTCAACATCTGGTTTGCTAAATGAAATCTCTCCATGTTAAAAATAAATTGGGGGCTGGGCCATGGAAGGAACAGACTGTTGGGAAAATTACAAGAGACCATTTACCAGTGCATTATGCCATCTTGGGGTCATTGCCATGGAGGCGCTGCTGTCATGGGTTATGTAAGATGATCAGAGGAATTCGGGAAGCTGGAAACACTTTGAAAACATTAAAAAATTTGAAGCCAACACAAATTTGGAGGCTGCAAGCTTGGAAGAGACTAGAAAGAGACAGGTAGTGTCATCTGCCAAGTTGAAGCTGTTAGAAAGTGTACTTCATATCCCGAGACAATTCTTGAAAAAAAAATCACATTCTTATGCAATGCAAGTCAATTTGCCTTGAGAGCTGCTTTCCATTTCCCTCTTAGTTCCGAAGATATTTATGTTTGATTCTGCTCTCTTTCAGCGCTGACTCCACCTTCTGCTCACCAGTTCTGCGGTGCTCGCTCAATACAAGAATTTAATATATTTTTAAATGATAAAATTAAACAAAGGGCCAGAGACTGTGATGGAATACGTGGCACAATCATAAATGGGAGGTGGCAGTTGAAACCTTTTTTATCCATAGGCTGAGGGGGCATGAGATTGTTCAAAAAATGAGGTGGTAGCCAAAAGTCTCAGCAGCAAATGATGTGATTGCAAAATGGAAATAATAATAATAATCATAACGGTAATAATCATAATAGGCCTGTTCAGAGGACTGTTGTGAGGACAAATTATAGATGGGGGAACTGCTTTTAGTATCTTGGAAGAAAGGTGTTATGCAAATTCCACTTCTTTTTCTTTTAACTGCTTTTCCTTAAAGACTGCCAAAAAAAAGAAAAAAAAAAAAAAGATCCTAGTGGGTGGATGAGAGCAGGCATTGAGGGAGGAAAGGGAGAGAAAATAATTTAAAGAAGCAAGTGACAGAAGTACTACTTGGCCATCGCTTTGGCTTTAATAATCTTCATCCACCTAGTCGCACAGCTATGTAGGAGGTGGGGTGATTGCGATATTCTTTCCCCCCCTCTTGCTCCTGGCCAGGAAGTATCTAGATTTTACGTCCATTTTTCTAAGAGCATCTTCTCTATCTTGTTGAAATGGCTGTTGCCTGCACTTCCATCATTGTGCCCTGTGTTTTTAGCACTGACTGAGAATATTCCCCACAGGGAACTATAAATGCCGGGTCCCAAGGGCAGACACGGATACTGGGTGCTCGAGGACAGTTAGTGTGCAAAGGCCAGTATGTGCAACTGTTGTTTGAAACTGAGCATTTCAGAAGGCAAGGCTGAAGAGCAGCTTGTTGCAATCAACGGCGAGAGAAGTTAAATTCCTATCTCGGACTCCATGGGGATGGCTGACTTTGCCACGTGAGATGGTAACGAGAAGCTTATGTTTTTCACGACAACCAAGGCATGAACTGTTTTTCAAATTAATTCATTCAGGGACTTCCCTGGTGGCGCAGTGGTTATCCGCCTGCCAGTGCAGGGGACACGGGTTTGAGCCCTGGTCCGGGAAGATCCCACATGCCGCGGAGCAACTAAGCCGGTGCGCCACAACTACTGAGCCTGCGCTCTAGAGCCCGTGAGCCACAACTACTGTAGCCCGTGCACCTAGAGCCCGAGCTCCGCAACAAAGAGAAGCCACCGTGATGAGAAGCCCGCACACCGCAACGAAGAGTAGCCCCCGCTCGCCGCAACTAGAGTCAGCCCGCGTATAGCAACGAAGACCCAACGCAGCCAAAAATAAATAAATAAAATAAATAAAATTTAAAAATTCATTCAATAATAACCTATAATGCAAGAATCTGAAAAAGATTATATATACACACATATACATATTTATATATATGTAACTGAATCACTTTGCTGTACACCTGAAACTAACACAACATTGTAAACGAACTATACTTCAATTTAAAAAATGGTCTTAAAAAAGGTAAAAAAATAAATTCATTCAATAACCGTATTTGGGGAAAATGACTTTTTAATCAAGAAATAGAATGCCTCGAGATGGCGGCGGCAGGGGAAGCAGCGTGAGGAGTCGGACGAGCGCCGAGGCTCACTGAAACGGGCCGCCATGGCCCTCCGCAACCCGCAGATGAATAAAGTGAGACTCAAGAGGTTGTGGGACTTCCCTGATGGCGCACTGGTTAAGAATCCGCCTGCCAATACAGGGGACACAGGTTTGAGCCCTGGTCCAGGAAGATCCCACATGCCGCGGAGCAACTAAGCCCGTGCACAACTGCTGAGCCTGCGCTCTAGAGCCCGCGAGCCACAACTACTGAGCCTGCGTGCCACAACTGAAGCCCGTGCACCTAGAGCCCGTGCTCCAAAACAAGAGAAGCCACCACAATGAGAAGCCCGCGCACCGCAAGGAAGAGTAGCCCCCGCTCGCCACAACTAGAGAAAGCCCGCGTGCAGCAACAAAGACCCAATGCATCCAAAAATAAATGAATCAATAAATAAATTTTAAAAAAAGTTTAAAAAAAGAGGTTGTGATGTGAAGTCGCATGGCTCTTAAATGAGCTATCAGGGACTTAAGAGCAGGTCTCTGGACTTCTATCCTTTGCCTTTCCTACTTGGCCAAACTGATAAAGGCCTGATGTTTCACAGTGTGACTTCCCCATGGTAGTTCCTCAGTGAAGGTTCATGGAACGGCCAAATGAATGAAATAAAGGTTTACATGTTTAAAGATAAAAAAAAAAAAAAAAGAAATAGAATGCCTCTTGTTTCCTTTCTCCTTGGTCTATTTGGAAGCAATCTTCAACCATCTTACTGAGGTATTATGTTGATCACACCATTTCCCTTCTCAAAATTTCCAATAGCATCTCAGATTCAAATAAGATTCCCAATCTTCTTCTCCCAGTAGGGGATACTCCACTTATATTTCAGTTTTAAAGACCACTGGACTTCGTTAAACAAATGCTTGACAATGCCCTACTATGCTTCAAAGACTGTTCTAGGCTATATGGATACACCAGTGAACAAAGAAAAGAATCCCTGCCTGTCTGGGACTGTCACTCTATGGAAGCACCTGGGACTCAGGCATTTTAGTAGAGGATGCCCTAGCTGGCTGGGAGTGGCCTGGGCAAGCCCCTTCCACCTCTTGCCACCTGTATTCTCATCCAGAAGATGCAGAAACTGGACCGGACCTCAAATGACATGGGTTTCTCCTAGAGACTCAAAGCTGCTTACCCATCCAGTGGATGATTCCCCTATATTAATCAAGCTGTTTTGTTCAATGTCATTCACCTAACACTTCCTGCACCCTCTTCTTCCACAACAAATGATACCCCAGCCTCTTTCTTCAGGACACTCTCCAGGAATCACTCCTTTCAAGTCTTCCCAGATTACCCCATCTGTTTCCAGGCCTACTGATGTCTATGGTAACCTTTCAACATCCACGGACAGCTCTGCAGGGGCAGGAGGAAGGAAAGACTCTGCTTTTCCTTAAAGAAAAGAGGGGACAGAAAAGAAAATTGGCAAAGGGGAGAAATAGCTTGCTTGGCTACCTGGAGTCACATGGCTTGGACTGCTTTTATCAGAAGGTTTCAACATGCATGGTCAGGATCTACATGGGGACAACCAGTGATCATTTATTTCACACCTACTGTATGCTAGGAACTGTGTAAAGCACTTCACACCCAATATTTCTCATGTACTCCTTCAGGTATGTTAGGGATTCGGTGTTATTGTTCTCATTTAGAGATGAAGATACAGAGGCTCTGGAAATTAAAATACTTTGAGCCCAGGAGCCAGAAATAAAAAAAAAATCCTAATTTATCAAAGCACATCTACTCCTGCTGCAGGAGGAGGGTCTTTGCTAGAGACACAGCGGCAGGCTCCACACTGGGCAGACCAGTCACAAGTGGCAGGATGAAGTAGGATGAGGGATGAAAGATGCCTTGACCCACACGTCTTCGCAAACGCTGCCGCCTGCTGTTGTTATTAAACCATGATTGTTATTATGAGTAATTCCTATCTCCAGAGCCCTGAGGGAGAACATTCCAGAAGATACAGAGGAGAGTCTAGCCCAGTGACGGAGTCGGCTCATTTCACTGCTGTGTAAAGCACTGCTCCCTGCCTCCCCGCCCCGTGCACGTTGCATGTTCTCGGAGCTTCTGTCTGAGCTCATCATCCCTGAGGATCCGAGAATAACTCCTGCAGGAGCAGATAGGATGCTCTAAACTGCTGTCAGCCATGAGTCTGGGTAGCCTGGGAGTGTGACGCTTTACAAAGCAGCTTTCTAAAGCAGGATCTTGACACCTGTCTAGGTCGGCAGCCTCCCAGGATGGATTTCAGTCTCCCGGGTCTGACGATCGCTCTCTCTCAGGCCTTGTCAAGTCGCGTAACACTGTCTGTTGCCTGGGTGTGCGTCCTCATCAGTATGGTTCACGTGGGAGACGATAAGGGAACATCGGAAACCATCTGAATTCAAGTCATCAGAGCTATGTCAGCTCCCATTTATTATTTATCACCGACTGCACCAGGCCTCTGCTGGGCTGCTTGACCCTCATCCTCTCTAATCTTTAAAAGCACTCTGCAAGGTAGGTTTCACTATTTCCACTTTACATGTGAGAAAACAGGCTCTCTTCAAAGAGGTTAAGCATCTTGTCCAAGGCCACACAGCTCATTCGAGGTACAGCCAGGAATCCAACCCAGGCCACCTGCGCCAATGTTCTTTCCCTTTGTCCTTGGTAAAGTCATTATCAGTAATCAGAGCGCCCACATCCCAAAGTTTTGCCTTTCTCTGTTGGCTCATTTGAGCTGCCCACTAAAGATACATGCTGTGTTCGTCTTGACAGGCTGCAGAGCATGTTCCCATATTATGTCTTTTAATCTCCATAATGCCACTGACAGGTAAGTATCACTTCCTCCATTTGGTAATTGACTAAACTGTGGTGCAGAGAGGCTAAGCAATTTGACCACCGTACCCAGCAGGGCAGGATTTGACAGCTGTAAAGCAGAGCTTCTGTCGACGTCCTGGAAACACAGAATGGGGAAAGAGCAACTCCAGCTTGTGGGAAATAGGAGGACAAATGGTGGAGAGCCACAGGGAAGGCAGCTTTGGAGCTCGATCTGGATGGATGGGTAAGAGCTTGACAAGGAAAGGGGTTCCCAAGAGCACTGAAGGTGCAAACAGTTCTACAGGTGGGAATGCTTTGGGTCTGGTTAGGGAAGAGTGTATTTCTAAGCGTAACTAGCACACAAGATGGGTGGGTGGTTCTTGAGAGAGAGAGGAGGTGAAAAGGCAGGCTGGGGAGAGCTGAGCAAGACCCTGTTGATGCAAAGAATCCTAGAGAGAACCACTCTTCAGTAGGGGAGTCATTACAGAGGGACAGGATGCCGTCAAATGGGAACAGCCGGCGGAAAGTATCCTGTGCATAGGAAACCAACGGGAATTACACATGAAAATTTAAATGTATGAGCGCAGTTTGTGTTTTTAGTGCGTGTCTTACCAGCAAAGAAAGCTCTAAAATGCCTGTTGCTACTATTAGAATTTAGGAAACCCATTCATTTTTTCAGAAGGAAGCCAGACACGGAATAAAGGTTTTCAAAACCGAGCAGCCAAATCGGGATCTCATTCATCCATTTATTCATTCATTCACTTTTCTTTTCATTCAAACATTTAGGTACCTGGGACCATGCTAGGCTATAGGGAAATGAAGAACATAACAGGTTCCTTGTCCTCAAGAAGCCCACAATCTAGACTGAAAGATTAATATCATTGCAATGAAGGTGTCATGTAGAAGCATATATGGGTACATGGCGGCACGAAGGGGGAGGCGGTCAACCCTTCCCAGGGAAGAATTTGCAAACTAGGAGATGCTTCAACTGGTCTTGAGGGATGGAGGAGTTTATCAGGTGGATAAGGAAATGAAGGAACTTTCGGGCCGCGGGAATAACAAGTCCAAAGAAAACAATGTAGGAGAGAAAACCGTGCACTTGGGGGCTGCTGGAAGTCTGGTAAGGCCACAGCAGAGGACAGGCAGGGCATGAGGCTGACCAGGAGTGTGGGCCCCATCACAGAGGGTCTTGAATCTATGTAGGCAGTGTGTACTTGGTCTCAGATGGCTGTGACCCTGAGGTGGCTGCTTTAAGTTGGGGACTGATAGAAGCAGTTTTATTTTGAAAGGTTCCCCCAGCCAACAGTGCAGGCAAATGTCAGGGGTGTCGGGGAGAAGGTGACTCAGTGATAAAGTCATTGTCCTATCCCAGGTAAGGCAGGATGATGGCTTAAACTAAAGATGTGGCGATGGAGCCGAAGAGGAAGGGAGATATAAAAACGATTTGAAGGAAACCTGTGTCCAGAGGCCTCTCCTTCTGGATGATGTCTACGAATGAAAAGGTAAAAGGCACAGATGGAATTAGTGAAATGGAAACTACAAATGAGGTTGTTCTGGTGCCAGAAGTAGCTGGGACTCCCAGGTGTTCCTAGCAGTTAGCGATCACAGCCACTACCTCCCAACCCACATGTATCAGAACTGGAACTCTGCAGAGCTCTGCTGGGATTGAACTTGTACTTGAATATCAATAATCAGGCTGTGGTACCGTGGAGAACAGTACGGAGATTCCTCAAAAAACTAAAAATAGAGTTGCCATATGATCCTGCAATCCCACTCCTGGGCATATATCCAGAGACAGCTCTAATTCAAAAAGATACATGCACCCCCATGTTCATAGCAGCACTATTTACAATAGCCAGGTCATGGAAGCAACCTAAATGTCCATTGAAAGATAAATGATAAAGAAGGTGTTGTATACATACACAATGGAATACTACTCAGCCACAAAAAAGAACGAAACAGTGCCATTTGCAGCAACATGGATGGACCTAGAGATGATCATACTAAGTGAAGTAAGTCAGACAGAGAAAGACAAATACCATATGATATCAATTATACGTGGAATCTAAAAAAATGATATAAGCGAACTTATTTACAAAAGAGAAATAGACTCACAGACTTAGAAAACAAACTTATGGCTACCAAAGGGGAAAGCGGGGGCAGGGAGTGGTCAATTAAGAGTTTGGGATTAACGGATACGCACTACTATATATAAAGTAGGTAAACAACAAGGACCTACTGTATAGCACAGGGAACTATATTCAATATCTTGTAATAACCTATAATGGAAAAGAATACATATGTGTGTGTGTGCAACTGAATCACTTTGCTGTACACCTGAAACTAACACAGCATTGGAAATCAACTCTACTTCAATAAAAAAAAAAGTCAACCAAGGAAGGATTAGAAAAAAAGAAGAAGGCAATGGTGAGGGCTCTGAACTCTCGTTCCAACTGATAACTTTTACATGCATGTTAGGGGAGGGGGGAAAGTATAAAACAGAGAAATGTTATTTCTAACCCTGGCAAGGAATAGAGATGATGCCATTAAAGAAGCTGTAATTCAAAGATGGCACGTACAGAGACAGCTTGTAAACAGCTACAGGACAAAATGTACCTTCTTACCAGGAGGAAAAATCAGGTTAAGGAAGAATAGGTACATAGCTCAAACACAGCTACCTGAAGACAACACCCCAAATCTGACGAAACCTAGCAGTGCCCTAATCCTCTGAGAGCTGACAGATTTTCAGTCGACCACGATCATATTTTCATTGATGGGAAGAGGTTGTGGGACTTCTATTAAATTTTTGAAGTGTGCCTTCCATGCTTGAATTTACCCTCAACCTAGGAAAACAATTTACTCTAATCAATGGCTATAACTTCTCCATGGCAAGGCTTAGAGAAATCCCGTTTTCCTGTCTATTGGGAAATACTGCTTTGAATGTGAACTTGGACCGCACTAACCTTGCAACTGAATTCTGAGACCTTTCTACTTTGTATTCATAGGGTTTCTAGGGTGCACTTGGGCTGACTATATGAAGAAAGTGTTTCACTCACAAAAGCTCTCCAATTACTACATGAAGAATCATATAAAGATAACTTTTCAAAAGCAGATATCCATTGGGGTTAAGAACAAAGGAAAAAACAAGCAAAGAGAAGTAGTGGGTGGAATCATTTCCTTGCTATAGAACCTAAGAGCATAGCTTAGGTTATTTCCCTCCACATGTCCCCAAATAATAACAGAGTAGAGTTTTTGTAGTATCATTGTCTTTTCTTCTTTCTACTTTCAAGGCTATGAAGAACAGAGAAGGTATAGGTTGGTGATCTCCATTTTTAGTCATCCCATATTTTCCATTCCTGCCACCAAATGGAAGCGTAACTTCATGTCCAGAACCAGAGTGAATTAAAAAGGATGCAAATGAAAAATATATGCAACAATCTTTTAAAAATATGAACAAATTTTTGTCTCTTAAACTAAGTTTTTTTTTCTTCTTGAGTTTCATTAATGTCCAAGGGGAATCAATATTCAACTAGGCAAAATAGTAAAAAAGTCCCATAGGGTGGTGAGGGGATAAGAAAAGGTGAATATAAAATTGAGTTAAAGAGCGAGAGTTTCCAAAATTACTTGATGCCTAATACAAAAATACTATGCATAGAAAAACAATATGAAACAAAATACAGCAAGGTCTGAATGGATCATAATATGTTGGAAACAATGGTAAGGGATTAGCAGGAAATATAAACTAGGTAGGAGACTATTACTATGTGAATATTATTTTGATAATATTATAAAGCCTTGTTTTTCATATTTGATGAACAGTAGCAACATTAAAATTACCACGAGACATGATTATATAAACACACGTTAGGATTTCTTTTAAAAAATGCATTTTCGGGGACCTCCCTGGTGGTCCAGTGGTTAAGAATCCACCTTCCAATGCAGGGGACGCGGGTTCGATCCCTGGTCGGGGAACTAAGATCCCACATAATGGGGGCACCTAAGCCCGTGCGCCACAACTGGAGAGAAGCCGCAACTACTGGGCCCATCTGCTCTAGAGCCCGTGCGCCACAACTAGAGAAGCCCACGTGCTGCAGCAAAGACGCGGTGCAGCCCACCCCTGCACCAAAAAAAGCATTTTCTTTGCCCAGATGAGACCTTAATGGCTCCTTTAAACTCATATAATAGGGCTTCCCTGGTGACGCAGTGGTTAAGAATCTGCCTGCCAGTGCAGGGGACACGGGTTCGAGCCCTGGTCTGGGAAGATCCCACATGCCACGGAGCAACTAAGCCCGTGTGCCACAACTACTGAGCCTGCGCTCTAGAACCCATGAGCCACAACCACTGAGCCCGCGTGCCACAACCACTGAGCCCGCGTGCCACAACCACTGAGCCCACGTGCCACAACCACTGAGCCCGTGTGCCACAACTACTGAAGCCCGCGTTCCTAGAGCCCGTGCTCCGCAACAAGAGGAGCCGCCGCAATGAGAAGTCCACGCACCACAATGAAGAGTAGCCCCATCTCGCCACAACTAGAGAAAGCCCACGCAGCAACGAAGACCCAATGCAGCCAAAAATAAATAAATAAAATAAATAAATTTATTTTTTTAAAAAAACCTCATATAATATGTCTTTAAACATACGCCCTATAGCGCTGTTAGGAGAAGTGTGAACAGAATAGCTGAAGTAGTCAATTTCCATAGTTAGTAACTCACCCTTTACATGCTTTGCTCTTATTCACGTGTAGTTTCTCCGTGTAGATGAACTGCTGTTTATTTAAAGGAAGGGAAATAAGAGCCTCCATGTAGATCGCAGGAAATGATTAAAAAGGAATGGTACAGGGAGGGTGGGAGGGAGGGAGACGCAAGAGGGAAGAGATATGGGAACATATGTATATGTATAACTGATCCACTTGGTTATAAAGCAGAAACTAACACACCATTGTGAAGCAATTATACCCCAATAAAGATGTTAAAAAAAAAAAAAAAGGAATGGTACTTCGAACTTCAGTTTGAAATGTGGCTAGCTGGGTCACCGTTCACCTTCCAAGTTGTGCCAGACCCTAACCTGGGCCGGGTCTGCTGCTTGAGGAGACTTGGGTCGGGGGTGGCTGCGGCTTAAGATTCCATTCTGGGGCTTCCCTGGTGGCACAGTGCTTAAGAAACCGCCTGCCAATGCAGGGGACACGGGTTTGAGCCCTGCTCCGGGAAGATCCCACATGCCACGGAGCAACTAAGCCCGGGCACCACAACTACTGAGCCTGCGCTCTAGAGCCTGTGAGCCACAACTACTGAGCCCGCATGCCACAACTACTGAGCCCACGTGCCACAACTACTGAAGCCTGCACGCTTAGAGCCCATGCTCCGCAACAAGAGAAGCCACCGCAACGAGAAGCCTGCGCACCGCAACGAAGAGTAGCCTCCACTCCCTGCAACTAGGGAAAGCACACGCACAGCAACGAAGACCCGATGCAGCCAATAAATAAATAAATAAACAAAATAAATTTATTAAAAAAAAAAAGATTGCATTCTGCCTGAGTGGAGTAGCGAGGGCACCAGGGGAAGCCCCTTGCTGCCCTCTCAGCTACCTAGATGTGAAGATGAGCCAGGTGTGGGAGGTCTCGTTCAAGCCTGGGCCCCTCAGAGCACTGCCGTCCTGTCTATGGCTAAGTGCAGTTCTAGAATCTCCTGATTTTGAATCAGGACCTGAGAAATGTTGGTGAGTGGGTCCCCCGTGGATACCTGAGACAAAATAAATGTTAGGGTGACAGCAAGAGCCCCACAACTATTTTGAATCCTATACTGTATGTCCCCAGCACTGCTCTCTGTATAGTGTATGTAGATACACATTTAATTCACATCTGAAAGATTTTAATCAGTGGCCTGAGACAGGTTTCTTATAAGATGAAGCTCAAAATTAGCTCATTTTATGCATAATACTAATTAAATATAAACTTTGTCAAATATAAGGAACCAGGCTACACAATCGCAGGCATATCTTCCTAAAACAGATCATTTTGACCTTTTCTTGTGGCCTGATTACACAACTGCCCCACATGTTGGTGTGAAAAGATTTATTGTCGGTGGTTTTGTGTGAAAGGCACTAATTCAATTGAGAGTTAAACCCATGTGATGATTACTATGGGAGGCCACATTGTTTATCCTGACAGCATGATGACATGGTCTTCAGCGCAGAGTCCATGACTTAATAACAGAGAACTCTGAGCCACTTAAGCTTATCTACTCACTGAAATTATTTCCGCCAACTCCAGTTGGCTCATCTCACTGACTGACACCATCACTGACCCAGAGCAAAAGCTTGAAATTTTAGAGGACTTATACTCTATGCCTCACTGTCCCTCAATCTCCACGTCAAATACACTGCCGAGCCCTAGTGACCCTTCCTGTATGACGCACTTTGCTCTACACCCAGGATGACTCTGGACCAGTCATCTGGCTGTTACTTCTCACCTGGTCTTTTCCAAGAACTTCTAATGGCTTCTCTGTTTCCATCCTTGTCTCCCTTATTCCATTCTCCGTGAAGCGCAGCCAGAGTGATACTTTAAAATGCAAGTTGGATGATTTGACTCAACTGTTTAAAACTTGCCAATGGTTTCCTCTTTTTCCTAGAATAAAATCCAGACTTCTTTTCACGGTCTAGATCAAGGGTCAGCATACCTTTTTTTGGAAAGGGCCAGATAGTCAACGGTTTAAGCTTTGTGGGCCAGGTGGTCTCTTGTTACTACGCCCCCCTGCAGTTGTAGCACAGAAGTAACCACAAACAATATGTAAATGCACACGTGTGGCTATGTTCCAATAAAACTTGCTTTACAAAAACAGGCAAGGGTCCAGATTTACTTACTTACTTACTTACAGGGAAGTAAGTCAAAAAAAGACAAATACCATATGATACCACTGATATGTGGAATCTAAAATATGACACAAATGGGGCTTCCCTGGTGGCGCAGTGGTTGAGAGTCTGCCTCCCGATGCAGGGGACACAGGTTCGTGCCCCGGTCCGGGAAGATCCCACATGCCGCGGAGCGGTTGGGCCCGTGAGCCATGGCCGCTGAGCCTGCGCGTCCGGAGCCTGTGCTCCGCAGCGGGAGAGGCCACAACAGTGAGAGGCCCGTGTACCGCAAAAAAAACAAAAACAGAAACAAACAAACAAAAAATAAATAAATAAAATAAAATAAAATAAAATATGACACAAATGAATTGATTTACGAAACAGACTCACAGACTTAGAAACAAACTTATGGTTACCTAAGGGGAAAGTGGGGGAGGGATAAATTAGAAGTTTGGGATTAGCAGATACACACTACTATATATAAAATAAATAAACAACAAGGACCTACTGTATAGCACAGGGTACTCTAGTCAATACTCTGTAATAACCTGTAAGGGAAAAGAATCTGAAAAAGGGTATATAGATATAGATATAGATATAGATATAGATAAACTGAATCACTTTGCTGTACACCAGAAACTAACACAACATTGTAAATCAACTACACTTCAATAAAAAATTAACAAACAAGCAAACAAAAACAGCAAACAGGCCAGATTTGGCCCGTGGGCCACAATTTGCCAACTCTTACTCTAGAAGACCCTCCATCACCCACCCAGTTCCTGTCTCTCTCTCTCGTCTTTTCACACCACTTTTCCCTCTGTGGGCCAAGGACAGCCAGGATGTTCTTATTTCTCTTCTCCAAACACTCTAAGCTCTTTCCCTCCTTCCACTCTTTGCCTGGTTGACTTTTCCCAACCTCTCAGTCACAACTTAAATGTCACAGCCTCATTGAGGATTTCCCTGAGTCTCCTATTCCTATGCCATCATTCTCCCTTACAGTGTCCTGTTCTTTTCCTTCATGGCACATGACATCATTTGTAATTATCTATGTGTTTGTTTGTTTCACCTCTTACTGTCCATCTTCCTCACTAGACCATGTGCTTTGAGGAGGGAAGGGACCAGCTTGCCACTCCATAACCAGCACCTACTGCCAGGCCTAGCACACAGCGGGTGCCTAATAAATACTTACTGAATGAATACATTTCATGTCTCTGAGTCTTAGTTTCCTCACCTCTAAAATGGCAGTGACAGTACTCGCCTTAGAGGATTGCTGTGTTGATTAAATATGTGAAGCACCCAGGCAAGTGCCTGGACTCACACATTTCCCTTGCATTTGGTTCTCTTTTACACAGATACACTTTTAACGATTAGAAAAGCATGGTTTTCTTTCTATAGCAGATATTTTTATAGTTAAATTCATTCACTCACGTCTTTATTCTAGAGATAATTGTCAGTGAATGTGGAATGTTGGGCTAGAAATGAATGCTGGAGTAGGTACAGGCGGTCTCCGATATTTGATCTGATGTGTTTCCAGAGAACACAACAGAACTTGAACTTCTTAGGCACCTTTGTCTGCTTAAGGTGTCCTTGGGAACTCTAGGATGTGTTGATGGAAGCAGCAGGAATAAATCAAGTGCAAGGAGAGTGAAAGCCCCAGAGGCAATCAGTATACAGAGCACACATGCGGATCCCAAGGGCTTTCACTCCCAACATCCAGCACCTGGACTGGACTCTTTGTTCAAGAAATACCCTCAGGCTACTGAGTAGTCATTGCCCGAGAGCATGGAGGGAGTGTGGTGAGCTAGAAGTACCTGGGAATTTACATTTCCCAATGGGCAGTCCCTAAACAGTGACTTGTCCTGTGGTGGAGTAGAGTTACAAATGTTCTATCTGTCTGCCTCTGATGGGACAACTATTAGGTGTGACCTAGGCACTGCCCAGAACTCCCTTGTGGAATGAGCCAAAGTTACCTGCCTGGGACTCTGCCTGATGTGGCAACTTTGTTGGGCTTCCTTTTCTTCCAGGTCTTACTTTCCCACGCCCCTATTTTTCCTGGGAACTCTTCCCTTTAGGTCACTTGCACATGATTCTCATCTCAGGGTCAGCTTCTGCGAGCCCAACCTAAGACAGTGAACAAGTGCTTAATGATGAAAACCTGGTACTTTCTCTATAAATTGTCATTTCAGTCCCATGTCTTAGTGGTGAAACTTTGGGTGAACTTTTTGTGGAAGGTATACATAGACAAGTCCGGCTTACTTGAAAAGTTTAGATGAATGCCATCCAACAATTTCCGAACCAGAAAGAGCAGGAGAAGAAAGCTCAAAGTATGGAGCTTGCAAGTAAATCAGAAACAGACCAGATTAAAAGCAAAATCTCCATGGCAAGGTCATGCTGGGAACATTTGCTCTCCATCAAAACATACTGAAATAACCATCATTAATAAGGATCATTCTTTCAAAAGAATGACTGGAAATGTTCCTTTAAACTGAAGAAATGCCAATCTGCATTAGTCTTACATAAAGATTTCTCTGAGCAAAGAGGTAATTACAGCCTGACAGATGCCTAAAATAGCCTTGATTCTGTGTTTCTTTTTCAATCCAGAGGTGGGCAGATACCGCCCTGGTGCCTCTCTGAATTATAGCTTGTAAAACTTAGCAGAAAAAAATGAGATCTATTGCATTGCAATGTTGACGCTACACAAGCCTTGTAATACCTTCTCCTGCTGTCTCCTCTCCTCCCTATCCTTTAAGCAAATGAAAAGTCTAAGTTTTCTTCTCCAGTGGTAATGGTTAGAATCCCTTCCTGTGTTGAAAACGGTGCTACACGGTTTCTGCGTGGTCTGGTACGACGGTTCTCAATCGGTTCACTTGGCATCCATGTTCGACCCTGGGCTCTGCTAGTTACTGGCTCTGGGAAAATACTACATTCCTTGAGCCTTTATAGCCTCAGAGCATCAAGAAAACCTTTCCTGTTAGTCCACCGTTTTGTGAAGGTGAACGGCACCCTTACTCATATATATTAATCATGGAAGAACATAACAGCATGAAAATAAGACTGGCAGAAGCAATGCCTTCAGTGGGTCAAATATTTCCCACACTACTTTAAGATACTTTATTTTGCAGGAAGTCAATTTTTTAAATCTAGGCTTTGATGTCCACAAGTGTAACATTCTCAACATCTGAACTTCATACAGCAAATCACAAATGTATCATAAAAAGTGGTCTGCTATTCACTTCCAAGAGAAAAAAAATAAACGTTCTATTTTCAACAGAGCAGCTATGTTGTATTTTTCCATAATATATGATTATTTTCTCTTTATTAAAAAGAGAGCAGGATTTTACCTGAGCCTGGGAGAATTACTCTCTGTTTATATTTGTCTGCTAGGTCTGCTAGAGAATTACTCAAACGAAAGTATTATATGACCATAAGAGATACTGAATGTTTACATGTACTTTTCTAAAATTAAAACTTTTTGATAAAATTTGTAGCCACTGGAGGATTATGTCAAGTTGCTAAAATAGATTTTGAACATCCTTGAGTTCTCCCATAGTAAGAGAGAAAGCAATGAAGATGGCAAAGCCGAACCCAGCGACAATAACCCCAGCAAAACTAGGTGGGGAGACATCTCTCTGAGCGCCAAATAGGAGCTGGTGGAGATAAACCACCAAGGCATCTCTGTGGGAGACCATGGAGGGAAGGGAAAGGGGCGCTGATGCCTCGGAAACCAGAAATACCCCGGAGTGCCTACAGGTCCTCACAAGAAGTTGGAGATCCACACCAGGGGGAATGTGCTGCAGACACCCCTCACGAACAGAGTGACAGCCACCAAGGCAGAGCAGCGAGGCACAAGCACATAGTTCCCTGTATAACTGCCACTCTGATCCTGTAAGAGCGAGAGGTAGCATCCACATTGGCTCTATTCTGATAAGGCGGATGTAGCACATCGATCCACAACAAATGGGGGGAGAAATTAGAAAGTTTATGAAGAGCAGAGGTAGGTCTTATAGGCATTATCATGAATTATGAGTATAACGATATTAGTTCAAATCAAATGTCCAGGGAGAGAGCAAAAAGGCAAAGAGGTTACTTAGCTAATCTCAATAATGTTCATAGTAAGAGAGCAATAGACAATAGCCAGAAAATTTAAAAGGTGAGTAGGTGGTGGTGATGGGGAACTAGGCTATTATACAAAGGCATTAGTCTAATGACAGCCATTAGAACAAAAATATACATCTTCCTAATTACTCTGTGTGTGTGTGTGTGTGTGTGTGTGTGTGTGTGTAAAAACATGATGATATGATGTAGCAATTGGCAGGAGACAGAGCTAAGTGAAAAAAGCAAAGTGAATAAAAGTGTGTCTAGTTTACTACCGTTTCTAAGAATGGAGATAGATTAGAGTATGTGCTCATATTAAACATTGCAAGAATGAACCACAAAATAAAATTTAAAAATAAGTGTTACATATGTGGAAGGAAACAGGGAGAAGGGAACGGAGACAGAATTTACACGTACTTCTTTGAATATACATTTTGTAGATTTAACTTGGGAATCATGCAAATACACATAATTATAAAACAAAGTTAAAGAAAATCCCTAAAAATTGTTTGTTAAGTGAAATAAAGAGCCTGTGTATCCAGTTGGTGTCATGGTTATAGTTATACATAATTTTCAAACAAAATCAAACAAAAGAGCCATTCCTAACAATTCTAAGTAAAATGAAATAATTGTACCCGTGAATCCAGTTAGAGGAAGAATGACACAGACAGGAACTATCTCAAATGATTTTAAAACAGTATTTTGAACATCCATTTGGGATACGCCATAAAGACAAACAGAACTGCAATAAAAATATCTTAAAATGTGTTCGGTAATCAGGTTATTTGTAGTAGTGCTGTCATTCTGAGGCTGGTGTGTGGAGAAATTATGATGAGAATTGGGACACACAGTTTGAGAAAAAGGAGACAAAGATTTAAGACAGATGAGGTTACATAAAAACCTTTTGTTCTGAATTTGAATCAGACATACTGGTATGAGCTCATGATGTATTTTATCTTGGAAAAGTGTAAACAAACGTCTTCGTTCTGTCAATGAGCACACTAGCACTCAGATTACTAAATATAATTTCCCACTAGAAGGAGTCATGGCTCTTTGGAGAAATGACAGATTTCAGATGTGGAGCAGCAAACACACAAGCAGGACCTTGAGTATCCTGTCTTATTAGAAAGTCAAAACACTAAAAGAGACTATTAGGGTCCTATTGAGAGGACTCAGTAGCACTCTGGAATAGGCTCTCACCAAAGAGGAGACAAACTGAGCTTCAAGAAGAAGAAGAATATCAATGGATTTAAATAATAAAATATACTTAAATCTATGAGTTCACAATGATACTTAAAAAACAAACAAACAGGGCTTCCCTTGTGGCGCAGAGGTTGGGAGTCCGCCTGCTGATGCAGGGGACGCGGGTTCGAGCCCCGGCCCGGGAAGATCCCACATGCCGCGGAGCGGCTGGGCCCGTGAGCCATGGCCGCTGAGCCTGCGCGTCCGGAGCCTGTGCTCCACAACGGGAGAGGCCACAACAGTGAGAGGCCCGCGTACCGCAAAAAAAAAACAAAAAACAAAAAACAACAACCTGGTTTTTGGGAGTACCAATGAAACAACTGTTTTGAAAACTGGTTTTGAAGAGTGGTAAATAACGGGACAGAATCAACTGGTTGTCCTGCCTTTCATATGAACTATTCCTCAGGATAGCCAAACACTTTCTCTTTAGAGTTATTCAGCTTATAATTGAAGAAGAAATGATGGAATTAGAGTATCACCTTTTTGTAGTCATTCATGAATTGACAGATCTCGGCAAAGATTATCAACGGTTGCTTACATCACAGAAAGAGATACAATCAGACACCATGCACCTCTAGAGGATGAAAATACACAGCATCGGGACAAAGTGGGAGAGTGGCATGGACATATATACACTACCAAATGTAAAATAGATAGCTATTGGGAAGCAGCCGCATAGCACAGGGAGATCAGCTCGGTGCTTTGTGACCACCTAGAGGGGTGGGATAGGGAGGGTGGGAGGGAGGGAGACGAAAGAGGGAAAAGATATGGGGATATATGTATATGTGTAACTGATTCACTTTGTTATAAAGCAGAAACTAACACACCATTGTAAAGCAATTATACTCCAATAAAGATGTTAAAAAAAAAAAAAAGAAGATACACAGCATCCTCCGTAATACAGCAGATCAGACTCTTATAGGAAACATCGGAGGACAGATCATGTGACGTGACACTCAGGGACACAGTCAGCAAAATTCAGCCTCTGGGAATTTCTACAGGGCAAAAAATTTGTTTCTTTAAATATACATAAATTATTTTGAAAGACAATAAAAAGAGATGGAAGGAAAAACTACAGGTTAAAAGAGTCTTAAAAGACATACTGACAAATCATAGAATATGGACTTTATATGGCTCTTGATTCAAATATACTGCAATAAGAAATTATTTTATGAGACCATGGAAGATATGAGTACTGACTGGATATTTGATTCAGAAAATACTGTTAATTTGTAAGGTATGATAATGCTATCGCGGGATTTTATTTTTTATGAAGAATGCTATTCCTTAGAGACACATATTGCATTATTATAGATGAAATGACGCAATGTCTGCAATTTGCTTCAATGTCATCCAAGGGTGGGCAAGTGTCTTGGGTATGGATGATTGGCCGTGAAGCTGGGTGATGGGAACATGGGTTCACTATGCTATTCTCTACACTTAGGATCCTGTTCAAAATCTTCCACAATAAAATGTGTCCAAAACAACTTGCAGCCACGAGTGACTAGCTGTAGTGGCAGTTGTTTCCATTGTTTTAGTAACAGCCACCAGATTTCCTTTGCAGAACCAACCTCCCCGCTCTTAGATACTGATAATCCAGGTAGGGCTGATCCCATCTCCACTGCATGACCTGGACCTAGCCCCTCTCCGCCAACGCCCCCCAGCCAACGCACAGTCCACTCCCTGAGTGCCAATCTCTCGTTTATGGATGGAGTGTCACCATACCTGGCCAGCGAAAGTCCCGTCTGGGAAGTGTGGGTGGATTTAGTAGGAAATGGTGGTCTTTCACCCACTTGGGTTGTTAGGCTAGTGGCATGCAAGTCTAGAGCTGTGGTTCAGCCTTACCACTACTGGGAGAGAGCGCTCCAGAGAAAGAAGCCAGGGCAGGAAGTGGGCGGAGCCAAGAGATGGAGGGCGAAGGATTCCCAATTCCCTTGTGCCTGATCACCTGCACCCCACATCCTTCTGAGTCCCACCAGCCAGCAGATTCCCTTTTTTTGTTTAAGCCAGTTTGAATTACATTTCACTTCTACCTGAAAGGCTCTTATTAATCACAGCTATGCTACTTCTAGGACATACTGTATACTTGAGGGCCTAAGGAGAGGGACTTCACGGGGAAGGAAAACAAATTACAGGGGAAGGCTACTTTTAAGGCCCTCCCACATATTTTACTGCTTTGCCAAATAATGGAAACTGGTACCTCACAGTGGTTAAGAAACATAATACACACAGGAAATTAAAGGGTGAGAAATGTGCGTTTTGTTTTTTTTAAATCTTCGCACTTTTGGAAGCTTTCTCCAAACGTGGTATTTTTTTATTATAAATCCCCAAAGAGGTTTCCTTTGTTATTGTGTTTAGCTATTCAGTTTTAAAATTACCAAGCTCTAAGTTACCCAAATACCCTGAAGTGCTCTATCAGAAAGAACATTCCAAATGTTATTTCCGGAATTCAGAGTGAGCTGATGTGGTTGATTGGGTTGAATGAAGAACAGTCTGTTCCGCCTCTAATATCCTTCATTTAACATTAAATATAAATGAAAACACCCTGGGGTAGGGTTTTGGAGCGTGTGATGAAAACTCAGCTCCGACATGCTACTTGTAAAACTCCAAGAATGCTCAGCTCACAAAGCAATCCCATTTATTAGACACAGAGATGTAGACTCTTTTGTGCATAAAAATATAAATAAAACAGCAGCAAGGAGCTAAAAGGGAAAGAAGGATGTTTAACAGTGATAAGTTCTCACATGGGGGAAAAATTAACAAACCTTTTGTTTTCAAGGTCCTTTATTATTTGACCTAGAATCGGTAACAAATTTCACCTTGGTCGTTTAGGCTGGAGATTCTCAGAATACAAAAAAGCAAAGATGTTGAAATAAAAGTGAAATCCTATTTGGAATCATAACACATTACAATTGCTTCTGTCTAAATGACAAGATCTACAGTTTGGGGGTACTTTTTTGTCTAACCATATATATCACATGGAGAAAATGAGTCTATATTTTATCTTTTCAGGTGTTATCAAATGGCTTCTTGACTGCTTTTTAATGTCTACTACATGGTGGTATATAATTTGGCACACTTAATAAAGACTGATTTAAAACACATAGAATACTAATAATAAGCAAAGGTGTTGAAATTAAGGCCAATTTGAGAGACATGAGCTCATATGTTTGCATGTGGAATTGAAAAGTATTTCAGAGTGGACAAATGGCACTAAAGAAAGTCCCCATTTTCCTTGCATCTGCATTTTATCCAACATTAAAACAGAAGACTAGGTAGTTTACACTAGTTGTAAGAAACATCCCATTTCTTTCTATTTCTAAATAATGTACTTTTACTCTGAACCCCTGCCCAGTTGGCTGGTGGGAAACATTCTCAGTTTTGTCTTGGGAGAGTTCCCCTCTTGCGTGGGTCATGCAAAGGTCCTGGGGGTGTTATTCAGCTCTCACTATTCAGGAAAGATCCTCTGGTGGCTGAATCCACACATCCACTGCAGATTGGCCTGCTCAGTGTCTAAGGGTCCCTTAGACAACAAGCGGCAACAGGGAGTGGACATTGGGCTGACTTCCTGGCTTCATCAAGTATTGCTCAACTGACCTTGACCAAATTACAGAACTTTCTAGTAGAGTACAGAGCCTTGCATTCAGTTAGCACTTGTCTGATCCTGTTTCCTTAACCATAAATTGAGTCCAATGACCCCCAGTCACAGAGATGTGCCAGGATTTGTGTCTGTGGCCCAGAAAAGGGCTTAGCAAATGGTGGCTGCTTCCCTTTTCCTTTTTTTTTTTTTTTAAATTTCAGTTCAAGTGCCTGTTTCAGCAGCTTCTGTTTGCATGAAAAAACAAGGTGGCAAAAGAGTGTCAAGGGAGTACAAAATCTATCTCTTACTTGTTCAAAGAATCCTTTTCTGCCTCAGATTTGTAAGCCAGTACATTTTAATAGATCCTATTTGTAACTAAAATCCACTGTCCTACCATTTTATTTATGAACATGGGGGTCTCTGCTACCACACCAGCTGGGTTCCCAGCAGGGAGAGGGGTGGATCTTGATAATTGCTACCTCCCTGGTCCCTGCTCCCTGCTCTGTTGCTTGGGAACAGGGACAGGACTCGCCTCATTACCTCTCTCCTCTCTTCTCAATCATCTCATGGATATTCTGCCATCTTGGAACCTTCCACCCACTGGAACCATTCACCTGCAGGAATTTGAAAATTGCACTCTCTTGAGAAGAAGGTAAGATGTGCTGACTACTGATCACAGTACGCTTAGGCTGGAAGCATTTCATATCAATCACCTGCAGTGGTCCTCAGTGGGGTAGGGGCGCCGCCAGTGACTGGGGACTACCGCCAGGATTCAGAGGATAAGAGGCCGCAGAGGTTAAATGCCCTGCCATTCAAAGACAGAGAGAGCTGTACAATGAAAACTGGTCTCAGATGGGACGCCAATGGTTCCCCACCCCCACCTTCTGAGGGGTGAGGACTCTCAAGCTGTTACACGCTCATATTGACAGAGCTGCTTGGGAGATGCCTGGTGTAGAACCATGATCTTCTCGCTCCCAGGTGCAGGTCTATTTTGCACTACCACACTCTCTGCATCTTAAGGACAAGAAGGGGGCACAGTGATAGTACACAGCATGGATGCTGATTCAGTTACAAAAGGAGAAGGATGTTTATCTTCAAGTTCATACGTAAATGATCACATAGGGCATAAATATAACCCTTAGAACCCCATACAGAAGGGCAGCAAACACTTTTCCCAGAGGAAAGACAAGTTATTGAGTTTAACGTAAAACTAGAGATTATCTTAAGTGTGGACATAAATGTGATTCTGGTTATGTTCGGTATATGACGTGACACTTGATTAAGACATGGGGGGCAGGTTTATTCCAAAAGGAGAATTTAAACCACTTACCAAATACCTTCTTTCAAATCTGTGAATGGAGACTAAGGTGATGTGAGGAGACTGAGAACAGTGAAGTCAGTAGAAGTGAGGCAGACAGAGATGATACAGTAAATGCTACTGATGGAGTGATGGAGATGTTTGGAACATATGATGTGTCAAGGCTAAAATCAACACAGTACGCAAAAGCATGAGACAAGCAATGGACCTGCTTCTGGCTTGAAATGTGTGTAGGTAGATTCACCCATGTGGCTGCCTTCTTGCCATAGGAAGGGGAGCACAAGTGCTGTACCCCATTCTGGGCCTGACCTGAAGAAATCTTCCAAGGTCCTTCCAGCCTCTTCCCCTTCTGCATTTTTTTTTTTTAACATCTTTATTGGAGTATAATTGCTTTACAATGGTGTGTTAGTTTCTGCTTTATAACAAAGTGAATCAGTCATACATAAACATATGTTCCCATATGTCTTCCCTCTTGTGTCTCCCTCCCTCCCACCCTCCCCCCTTCTGCACTTTGACGGGGACAAACCAGGAGCTAGGTGTTGAAGATGGCAAAGTCGCAAAAGGGAGAGGGTCTGAGTTAGGCCCCCAGATTACCCCCTTAAGGAGAGCTATCCAGCAATCAGGAGTACGCATTCCATCAGGAATTTATGTGATTGACGAATAAATTCCTAGCGTGACTGAACCTTTGTATGGCTTTGTATTTGTTACAGCAGCTAGTGCTACCTTAATCCTGGTGCCTGTCATTAAGAAACACACAGACTGGGACTTCCTTAGTGGCGCAGTGGTTAAGAATCCACCTGCCAATGTAGGGGACACGGGTTCGAGCCCTGGTCCAGGAAGATCCCACATGCCGCAGAGCAACTAAGCCCACGAGCCACAGCTACTGAGCCCATGTGCCACAATTACGGAATCCCACGCACCTAGAGCCCATGCTCCACAACAAGAGAAGCCACCACAATGAGAAGCCCTGCACCACAACAAAGAGTAGCCCCTGCTCGCCACAACTAGTGAAAACCTGCGCGCAGCAACGAAGACCCAATGCAGCCAAACATAAATAAATAAATTTATATATATAAAAAAACCCACACAGACTTGTGACAAAGACAAGTTTACATATAACGGTAACACTGTGTGGTACAGATTATAATAAAAATATATGTACAGGGGAATTCCCTGGTGGTCCAGTGGTTAGGACTCTGCGCTTTCACTGCTGAGGGTCTGGGTTCAATCCCTGGTCGGGGAACTAACATCCCAAAGCTGTGTGGTGCAGCCCCCCCCAAAACACACACACACACACACACACACACACACACACACACACACACACACACACACACACACACACACACACACACACACACACACCCCTCAGTGCATCAAGACATGGGAGTAATTAACTACTTTGGGGGGTGATTAGGGAGGATCAGGAAAAGCATCACAGAAGTCTTTGATGTTTATCTATTTGTTTGTCTCATTATTTTTTTCCCTTCTCTCTACCATCCAAAAAGGATTTTAGGTGCCCAGGAAGTTCATATCATTTGCTTTATCTTTATTATTATTGCTGGCAAAAAAAAAAAAAAAATGTCCAGCACCCTCTGCTTTATTTCTCTGCCTCTATGTCCTCTTATCTTCAGATCAAGTCTCTTTCAGTTTCACTGGCTTAAGTCAGGGGTTGGCAAACAACAGCCTATGGGCTAAATCCGGCCCACACTCGTTTCTGTAAATAAAGTTTTATCGGAACACAGCCATGCCTGTTTGTTTGCATATTATTTATGGCTGCTTATATGCCACAATGGCAGAGTTGAATTGTGACAGAGACCATGACCTGCAAAGCCTAAAATATTTACTATCTGGTCTTTTCCAGAAAAAGTTTGCTGACCCCTGATTTAGGTCATTCCTAACCTAATGTCAGCCTCAGGAGGGCACACGCCAATAGCCCTGCATATTTCCACCCCCCCTGCGCCCATCTGACATGATACTCTTGTTCCCACCACAACACACTGCACACTTCATCCCACTGCTGCACACCTGTGTGGTCCCAAGTCAAGTTCACTGCCAATCACTGCTGGGTTCTAGCACCCCCGGGATGAGCCCTGGATGCCCTTGCAAACCCTGAGTTTCAGGGCTTTTGATTGTTTCCCAAGTTATCTTTAACCTAAAAGATGAGATTTCTACCCAGGATCCTCTCTGGTTTTGGTTGACTTCCGGGTTTGTGCTCCAATCTCCCAGGAGCAGCAATGACGGCATCTGACACACAGAGACCAGCTGGTGACAAGTCACAAAGCGCGCCCCTGTACGTTACCTCCTTCGACCCTTAGACAAAGCCTTAGAAGTGCACATTCTAAGTGATGATGCTGATGGTGACCTGGACAAAGACAACAGTAACTCAAATTTACGAAGAGTTCCTCATGTGCTCTTACCCTGCTAAGAGCTCTACTCACTGTGGTTTACTGAACTCTCACAGCAATGCTATGAGGTAGGTCTTCATTTTATAGGTCAAGAAACTGAGGGATATAGAAGTTAAGTCGTTGCCCAAGGTCACACACAGTTAATCTAACGCAGAGGCAGGACCTGAATTCAGATTCTTCTGATCTCTACACCATATGTCTTCTCAATGCATAGCAGGACAATATTTTGAAGTATTCGCCGCTGTTCACCTCCAGGCCCATTTCTTTGCTCTGTTTGGTCAGCTCTATTTCTTTGACCATTTGACCAGACCACAAAACACTCATCACTGCAGGACAGGGGTGTTACAGAAGAAAGTAGAGAAATACATAGGTTCCAGGAGCTCAGGGCTAGGAAGGATATTCAATAAATGAGAGTGAAGCTCCCTCCTCTCCAGAACGGGGACTAGTGAGAGGCTGGGGGGATGGAGAGAGTCTTGGGGCGAGCAGAAGAGCACCAACTTGTGGGTGCCTGGGAAAGGACAGGCGTGCTCCCCCTCTTTTGAGAAGCTGATCCTCTGGGAAAAGTCACTTAGGAACCTCCACAAAGCCTTGTGGGATTAAAGAACACAACGACGGTGTCTTCTTTCCTAGTCAGAACCCGGAAGGTGACAAGATCCTGGAGGGAATTAGCCCTGGAATTATTCAGTGTCCCAGTATGGCTCAGGAGGGGCAAGTGCACCCAAGATGACAGAGACATGGCTTCGGAAGGGTTGACAGCAGTGGACAAGGAATGACACAGTAGATTCCCTGCCTACGTGAGTGATCAAAGGTGGACCAGATGGGCACAAAGGTATCTCAGCGAATTCTAGTGAGATGGACGACGTGGCCAAACAGGGGACACACTTCACCTCTCCCAGTGCCTCCTCCCATTACACCCCCTCCCCCCAAATGTAGACTCAGCACCATGGAAAATGGGATGAATTGACCATATACTAGGATAAGGATTTGAAATAAAATCTGGATTATTACAGATAACAGATAAATAACAATACACTTCTTGCACATCTGAGTATATGGCCTGAGATTCTTACCAACCACACCCTCCACTGTGCTGCCTGTAAAAACAGGATCTGGGGGCTTCCCTGGTGGTGCAGTGGTTAAGAATCCGCCTGCCAGTGCAGGGGACACGGGTTCGATCCCTGGTCCGGGAAGTTCCCACATGCTGTGGAGCAACTAAATCCATGCGCCACAACTACTGAGCCTGCGCTCTAGAGGCTGCGAGCCACAACTACTGAGCCCGAGTGCTGCAACTACTGAAGCCTGCGTGCCTAGAGCCCATGCTCCACAACAAGAGAAGCCACCACAATGAGAAGCCCGCGCACTGCAAGGAAGAGTAGCCCTCGCTCGCCGCAACTAGAGAAAGCCCACACGCAGCAACGAAGACCCAACGCATCCAAAAATAAATACATAAATAATTAAAAAACAAAACAAACAAACAAACAGAAAAACAGGATCTGGCTTTGAGTACCTGAGACCCTCTACTAAAATCTCTAGGGAATGAGGCTTATACCTTGATCCCAAGCATGTTCTGATCACAGGCTCACCAAGATATTTTTTTTTTCTTTTCAGCTACTTATACAAAGGGCATGGAAGACTTTATAAATTTGTAGTTCTAAAGGAACACGGCGTAAGGCCAATAATTATCTTCCTCCATTTTTTTTCTTAATACAAGTAAGGTACTTGTTAATACAAGGTAAGACATGCGGTAGTGTCAACCATATGAGATAACTGAAAACATGCCCTAGTTTAAATTTTTTTCTGCTTCTTCCATCTCCAACATTTATTTTCCATACATGAGTCACATAAAAGTATCTACAGTAATGGAGAGATTTAATGAGAGAGTGGGAGATGGTTATGAAAATCTAAGGGACATTAAAATAATCTGGGTGAAGTCATTTTTCTCATTCATTTTCATCATTATATGTCATTATAACCTTTATGAACTATGGACTCAAATCCTTTTTTCTACACTATCCACATTAGAACGTTTCCCCACATTTTCCATCTTCTAGAATCGCCGACTTCTTTCTCCCCAGGATCTGTAATTTCCAATTATCAGAAAATGTGTATGCTGCAAGTCTGTATTAGGTGAGACCACAATCTGTAGTGTCAGCATACCAAGGGGCTGTTCCTTTGTGTTTCCACTGAAAGTACTTGCTGGTTTTACTATAATAAGGCTTTATTATATCATACATCATCATGCATATTTTATGTGCAAGATGCTCCGTAGATGTTTTTGCTTTGTTTTTTTTACTACGCAGCACCGTGAGGCATCTAAGCCCAGCTGAAATTATACAGGAAGGTGACCTTCCGAATATATTCTTCTGCAGACACAGTGCTCCTGGAACATGATCTGATTTGACTTTCCATTATCATTCCGATGAGGAGGGACTGACAAAAAGACAGATCTCATTGTTAGATGGGTCCCTTCTAAATGGCTTATTTCACTATTAAGCTTGCCAGGCTCCCGCTGACCTCAACGAGCAGGTACTCCTGAGTGCTTTCTACTAAAATCAAGGCAAACGTTTGGCCAACCTGGAATAGGAGACAGGCTATTTTTGTCTAATCCAAAATTGGAGTGGAGCTGTCTATGGGGTGAAGGCACTAAGACCCAGGTTCTGGAGCTCATTTCCAGCTCTGTTCTTTGCTGGGCCCACCAAGTAAGGACTTGATATGCCAGATAACCAGCTTGGTCCCAGTAAGTTGTATTGGCTTTCTTCAACTCCCACTGTGTGCCCCCCTCCAGGCCCTGAGCAAGTGCCCAGGTTGAGCAACTCCTTCAACCTCTCTAAGCCTCAGTTTACACTCTGTTATGTGAGTACAATTAACAGTACTTGCTCGCTCTTGTGAGGACTACACATGATGGTCGGGTTAAGAGCATTCACTCAGGAGCCAGACTGGGTTTCCCGCCACCTCTTACTAGCCATGGGATCTTGGGAACATCCCTTACCCTCCCTGTGCCTCAATTTTCCCATCTTTAAATTAGAATAAATGGGTAAGCATTGTACCCATTCACCATTGTGAGGATCGAATGAGTTTTAATACACAGAAAGTACTCAGGACAGGGCATGGTAAGCATATACCACATAAGTATAGCTGGTCTTAACACTAAGGAAAAGTGTTTAGCAGAAGGTTTAGCATATAACAAGGACTTAAGACATGTTAAATCTCATCATCATTATTAGTTGGGATAATAACAATTATTATTATATTTATGTTACTTTATACTATATTATATATTATAATAATATATATTTTTAAGTGTCAAAAAGTTACCCTTAACAGTTACACACAAAGCTTTGATCTTGATTGTAGAAGTGAGTTGGCTCATTGCTTTTGTAGGGACGTAAGTGTTCCAGGAAAATACAAGTCCTCCCGAATAATCTTCCTGGTCTTAAAATGAATATTTCACATTGGTTGGCATGTGTTTATGTATATCAGTTACTTAGGTAAAAGGAATGTTACTAAAAACTAGTGTTCTTATCCTCTGTGAATTTAAGTAGTGATTAGTAATTTATCATCTATTTTTATTTCTTATAGTTACTTTCTTATCGGAGGAACCCTACTGCTCCCAAGAAAAGCTCTCCAATTCCAGGTTATTAGTAGAGAAGGGGTGAGAGATGCGGGCAACCTTGTGTAGATGGGGCCATAGCTATAGCACTGCTCATTAATTAGATCACCTGGAATAGTCAGCTTAGGTGATGAGAGAAGACAGATGGAGGAATAGTTAGCTGCCCCATTTCAGAGGAGGGGAGAAGGCGGAACTAGTTTCCAGTTCAAGCCTTGGGCCTTCTTATTATGGGGTGGGCAGCCCTCAGCTTCTACTGCTACAATGGAAAGGGAGCCAGTATTTCCAGAGTCAGCTGCTAGGGCTCTGAAACTGGGGTTGGCCTCGGGGGGCGGGGGGGTGTCAAGGAACGTTCTGATATTACACGCAAGACTATGTAGACATGTGGAGTTTTCTGGGTGGAGGTATATAAGTCCATGGTGTTTATCAGATTCTCAGGTGGCTCCCGAATCCCGAGACTAGCACCTCCCACCTAACGTGAGCCAGATTTCTGCTGCTGCCTTGATGAGGTGATTGAGGGACGGCGGGAGGAAGTTTTGAGACTGTGGTCCAGGACGGCATCTGGGCAATGGATATTTCCATGTCTGCCAGCTGGAAAGGGAGTGTCCTTCAGGAGGGTCTGGGGCTCCCAGAGACAAGGGGAAGATCTATTTTACGACCCTCTCTCCATGCATAAACCTGCCCTTCCACACTGGGCCAGCGGCTACCCTTTACCACATCACTACATCCCTGCGTGTCCTTGTCCACCCCTACCAAACATTCCCACCCAACACCACCCGCCCCCCAAATATGGTGCAATTAACTAGAAGTCTCCTCCTTGAGGGCAGGAATCATGTTTTAGGTATTTATACATTCCCAGCACTCTACATGACATTTGCTACTTGGTAATACTCACTAATTGTGAGCACTGTAAATTAATTAAATAAATAAATTTAAAAATGAATTTAATTAGATCGGCTAGCCTCGGGGGATGGAGCATGAATCATAATGTCCATGAGCAATTATACGCTATAGTTTTTAAAAATAAAATTTTGGAGACTGTTTTAAGTTAACTTGTCTAGTGAAAAGTCAAGGGAAATTATCCCTGGATACTTCTAAAGAAGAAAGATATGGTAATTTGCAAAGGGCATGAATTCTTCAAAGATTTCACTCCTCCACCACTACAAAGTATGAGTTAGAGTTAAAAATTTAGAAAACTATGAAATGAACGGAACTCATCTAATTTCAGTGCAGCAATTATAGCTCTTTTTGAGGATACATGAAAAAACCCAAATGTGGTTACTATAGCAGTAAATTGGTCTCCAAGAAACTCTTTCATTTTCTCAAGAAAAAAAAAATTTACAATAGAGCAGCCGAATGATAAGAAAAATAATCCACAAAGAAACACAAATGTATCTGGAACCAAAAAATGATCCATGAGCAGATTGTGGCAATGGGAAAAAAAAGAACAAAATAAGACCAAACCACGTAGGCAAGTAAACGGATGCCAATTTTTAAAGAGAGGATTTGATAGTGTTATTAAAATGATGAGTGTTTTCCCAAATTCCCTCAGTGCCTAAGAAAATGAGACATTTTTTCAAACAGAAAGGGACTTTATCTTGTGTAAGATACAGATGTTAATATCAGCTGAGAAGCCTAATAAAAAAGAGATTATTTTACAAGAGCTGAATTTTCAGGTTAGTATACATACGGCAGATAGATGACTAAACTGATGGGAAGGCACAGGAAAATTTTCTAATGGATTAACTTTTTCATTATTGAGAAGAAATACATTATTTCAAAATTCTGGTTTAATGAATTTGAAGGTATCTGCTCTTCAACACAATAACTCCACACCAGCTGCATTTCACCTGTGTGAATTGCACTGTATCACTGGACTTAGATTTATTTGGTTAAATAAAGCACCCTGTTACTTTTATAAAGTTAAATTTATTGCCTTGAGATTAAAAGGGAGTAAGTTTTAGGATGGCGTGTTCACCACCTCAGTAGCATCTGGGCCGATGTGTTTTTATCACCAGCAAAATCCTTTCAAATCTGACAATTCCCTCAAGTGGCCAATGGGGGACTTGTCCGTCTTGAGAGGTCCCACCTGAACAGGTGTCACGTAAGCTCCCTGAAGGCTTTGGCTCACCTGTCCCCGTGGATGGGGTGCCTAGGTTGGTGGCCTGCATCTATAGTATGTGCCGGAGAACGTGTGATAAACCGGTGAATAAAATGAATGTTTTTCTGAGGGATGGATTCATTAGCTGACATTCAAACTCACAGAACAGCTGCAGGAGGGCTTGGGGAAAACCATCTAAATCGGTCATTTCCGAAGAGCGCTCTTCAGAGCACACTTGCTCTCAACACATCGTTAGTGGGCACCTCCTATGGGCCTGGCATTGGGCCAGGCTGTGGGGACATGGCAGAGGACAACACAGACAAGGTCTCTGCTCTCACGGAACTCGGGATCCAGGTAACCTGATTCTACAACATCAAGCATCATTCCTGATTCAAACTGTGTCCTTGTCACCTAGCAGTGAGACACCAGCCAAGGGACACTCAGATCACATTCTAAAGTCAACTGCAAACAAATGGCATTCGCCAGAACTTTCTAAGAGGAGGTCCAAAGTGATGAGCTACTGCCAGCCACCTCCTCCTCTCCCCCTCTCCTTCTGGAAAGGGTTGGGGAGAACCATGGAGCTGTGAGAAGGCCGCAAGGCCACGAGAGTTCACGTCGTCCCCTCTGGGATGAGGTCAAGTGGACATCTTGAAGAATAGCCGGTCTGGCTGGTGCCGTACCCAAGAGGTCTTGTAGGAAAGCTAGTGCCAAGAGGGTACTCTCCTCTCCTGCCACCAAAGAACCCACAGATGAGCCTCACAGAAGAGCCAGCACGTAGGTACTGGGGACGTGAAGGGAGGCGACAGCCAATGCTAATCAGAGAAGCCACAGTTCACCCAGAGAGGGCTCAGCTCTCTCTCCCCAACTCCGGGGATGGGGAGGGGACGGGTTGTGACAAGGGCAAGAGAGTTTTCTGTACTTGCTTAAAAAGCATGCATGATTTCCACGCCAACCCATTTCAAACACAACCCTGTCATCAAGTATGTGGGAATCTTGTTTTAATCACAACCCCATCCGGAGAGAAATTCTCTGTGTATATGATTTGGGGTTTTAATCTAAATCTGACTTAACCAAAGAAAATGTGATTGGTTACCTTAATATTTCCTAAAGCAGGGTATAGCATACCTTTTCAGGCAAGGCCAGAGAGTCAACATTTCCGTCTCTGCGGGCCCCAGCTCTCTGCCGCGAGTACGCAGCTCTGCTACGGCAGGGAGAAGGCCTTCTTAGATCATATGTAAATGAACAGGTGTGGCTGGATTCCAAGAAAATTTTATTTATGGGCTCTGAAATTTGAATTTTATATGATTTCTCTGTGTCACAAAATATTCTCTTATTTTTGGCCCAACTCTTTAAAAATTGCAAAAACCATTCTTAGCTGTTGGGCTGTCCGAAACAGGTGGCAGGCAGGCTGGATTTGGACCACAAGCTGTTGTCTGCTCTCCCTTCTTTTAATTGGTTCATCTATCCAACAAATCTTCATTGAGCTCCATTACATAAAAAGTCCGATAGAGACTTCTGTTTACAGAGATGCCATTTTCTTCCACAATGCGTTAAACCAGAAGGGAAAATCTCTTTTGGAAAAAAAATCTTTCTAAATGCCCTGGAAGGATGGCTAGGACATGATCACATGCTTAGATGGCTTTTTCTCCATTTCTGTCCTGCAGCCAGCAATTCAGTCACAGCAAACACAAACAGAGATAGTTTATTTCTTCTGCCATCCTCTGAGCACAGAAATCAATAGGACTGATCACAGAAGCGTGTGCCTAGGGGACAACACGATGACCGTGTAACCTGTCGTCAGCCCCAGCATGGCGCTCCAGGATGCAAGCCCACATAAGGCTCAGAGCCCGCCCGCACGAGGTGTGTTCCCACTGACACCCACACGCATCTCAAGAGAGAAGTGGTTCCAGTGGGTCACACTGCAGCTCCCTCCCAAGGGCACAAAATGCGGCATCGCTCCTGACACTTGTGTTCCTGGTCCCCAGGAAGAATGGCGGTGAGTGCCCCCGGGTGCCCAACACGAGGCGCAGGGCCCGCTCCCATGTAGGAACTTCCTTTAGAGATTTGGACGCCCCAATGAGGACAGGCACTTTGCCAGCCAGCTGCGAGGGCTCCACTCTCTGGAGCCTACACTAAAGTAGGGTGACCAGGCCCACCATCTGGGGGCAGAGGGCCGTCTCAGGATGTGGGCCCTTCCCTGCTAAAACTGGGACGGTCGGTTACCCTAGAAGTAGGCCTTCTCTATTTCTATTTCTCTGTCTTCTCACCCTTGTCCCAGTTCTTCCCAGGAGGTGTGACCATCCAGCACTTCAGTGTAAAGCAGAAGCTGAACTAGGCTTGGGAAAGCAACTTTCTCCAGAAAACCCCAGAAATACTCTACTTTTTGCCTTTCTCAGGGTACAGAGGTACCTTTTGTTATGAGAGAGCATAAATGTTCGAAGATCCCCTTCTCGGTGTGAAGTGTTCTGAGAGCCTTAACTTCTGATTCCATCTCGCTTCAAAAGATCCATTTATAAAAGACAGATGCCACGCAAGCCAGTCAGTATCCCCCAGTGCCCGCAGCATGAGGGGGTCCACGCATCCAACAGACACAGCTTCATCGGGAAAACTTCTAAAGACCCTTTTTGTCCTAAATTCACCATGGGAGTATAACTCTGGTGGGCTTCGAAGAAGATTCTTGACCAATATTTTAACATCACATAAAATACATTTCTGGCGCCCCCGTAAGAATATCACATAACAAATGATGTACATCTACACTGAAACTAAACCAATAAACCAAGCACATTTTCAAAACTGTCCTACTTTTGACCTAATGTTCCTTTTTCCTTTGTTGAAGATTTCAAAATTCAGTAATGAATCAGTCAAGCATGAAAAATCGGTGAACTGTATGTTTGTGTATCCATGGGATTATGTTTAGAAAAGTACTGCATGCTGATCTCCTTGATTATGGAATATCAACGTGTTAGTAATTTTGGAAGGAAACCAAAATACAGCCCTTGGATGGAGCAATGGAAATAGGACTGTTTCATTCAGCCTATGTACCCCGAATGTTAACAGAGTGGGCAAGTACGTGTCTCTGCTTACTTAGCCTGGTTTTTTACATTAGAGGGCAGTGCCAACAGCATTTTCAAGATGAACGTGTCAGCTGGTGTTTCTGCCCCGAAGTGGCCCATGGGAAGCGCTTCCTCCGTGGGGTGAGGTCTCAGAGCTGCACAGCCACCGGACGGGGCCCCAGTGAGTGAGTCGCCTACCTGACCAGGTCGATGACCCGTTCCCTCGGCGCGGCACTAACCGGCTCATCGTTGATCATTACAATCTGATCTCCCGGGATCAGCTTGCCTTCGGAGGGGCCACCTGGAGACAAATGAGAGTGAAGAGCAGGTGAGAAGACAGACCACTGGTCATCCATCCATCTGTAGCCTCCTCTCCCTGTCATGATTCCTTGTGAGCAATGGGTGCTCTCAGCAAAAACAAAACCCACCCAGAGAATGGGTGTTCTCTCCATCGTCCTTCTCCACACTAGACAGAACCGGGAAGGGGCAAGCTTTGCAGAAGCTCCTGGGGCCCAGGCTGCACCCTGGCCAATGACATCAGAAGCTCCGGAGGTAGGACTCAGGTATCAACATTCCTCTCAAACTTCTCAGGTAAGGCTGAGACTGGCAATGCTTCCCATACTTTAACAGGCTTATGAATCAATCACCTGGGACCCTGTTGCCCTGCAGACCGATTCTGTAGGTGAGGAGGGGTGCGGGGTGACATAATGTATGTCTCACAAGATCCCAGGGGCTGCTGAGGCTGCCAGCCAGCTGACCACACCCTGAGTATCGGGACCCTTAGAAGAAGGTATTCCCCCGACAGGTAGCCAGTCAGTTGACCCCCGGCAGCCAGAGTTGCGACCACCTGAGCACACCTGGATTTGAACACAGTTGCATTTACTTACTCTGTACAACCAGGGAAATGGCACTCTGTGGTGGCCCGTAAGGCAGCTGAACACGAGGGTGCTAGGAAGGACTTGTAGGATTGGGTCTTGACTTACATGCTTGGGGAGGAGGGTTCAAGAAAGTGGGGCTTTGCTCTCAGCAAGCGGGGGTAATTCTATCATGAGCATTTTAATAATTCTTGCCTAAAAGGTGGGAGGAAGGAAGCTGGCATTGGTAAAGAAGCAGCAGTCCCCTGTGTCAGCTAGGAGATGAGGGCATTTGGTCATTTCTGTGGTTTGGACTGTGCTGGGATGTTTGTGGCGGGGCTCACGTGTGACCACAGAGGACTCATGTTTTTGTCTTGATCCGTCACAGCCTCTTCCAAATGTTTTTCCAAGGAGGAGGTAGAGAACGAATATTTGTTGAGCATTTATTGTGTACCAGGCAACAGGCTAAGTGTTCTAACTAGTAACCTCTCTAAATGCTATAATCCTTTGCATATAATGACATACCTGAGGCTCACAAAGGGGAAAGAATTGCCTGGAAGGGTTGAACTGGATGTCAGCTTAGGTCTGTGGACACTTCCAAGTTCAAGGTGGCCAACATCTCTTTTGAACTTGCTCCTATAACTCAAAAACTGGTCACTGCCAGGTCTCCTGACACATAAAGACACAGCTGCATGAAGCACACATCTGTATTAAATAAGACCTAAAAACAAATGCTTCGATAATATGGATTATCTTCACGTGTCTAATGGAATTACTCCCCAATACTGATCTGGTGCTATATGGTACTGGGATTTTAATTTTATTTCCAGAGGTCTATCTGGATACTAGGCACAGCTAAAATGTTATCTTTCAAATATTATCACTTTTACTTCATTTAGTAATTGAAACGAACACTTCACAGCCAGAATATGGAACTCATATTCATTTCAAGATGAGGGAACTCTAAACACCTTCAGTGTTTGCACACATAAGGAATTCTGAAAATCACCTGAGGGAGTTTTGATGACGATTGGATTACATATGAGCAATGACTCAAATTCAGTCAAAGAAATGGTTAGACGTCAGATGCTGGTCAAATACAGAAAAAAGTCTGAACTGTTTGGAGAGTGACGTTAACTAGTCCTCTGATGAGAAAACCATGTGCAGATGAACAGGGTTTCGTCTTACATTTGACCTGTGCTTCTGATCAAATGGAAATACTCTCGTTTGAGCAAGAATTATGGGAGGAAGCAACACACAGTTCCTTCCAGAACATGAAACAGGGGCACACTTCAGAGAACGCTCATGCCCTTTACTCTGAAAGCTGGCTTGTCTACTATAGAAAAATCTGGTCTTACCATTGGAATCACTTATCATTGGAATCACTCAGCAGAGTCATTTTATGATAGACACAGTTTATGTGACCAGCATTTTCACTCATAAACATGACTGAAAACAGTGCTCTTTGACCTTAGTTTGCACTTTTTCTATTCTTCTCAAAATTGTCGAACAGTAGGTGAGAGAGTCTGACTCTGAGGAAAGTTGAGGGCAAGGAAGGGAAAAGGATGAAGGAATAATAAGGCAATAAATACAAGAAAGCGAAAAACCAGACCCAAATCTCCAGTTGGCTCTGGGGAGGACATACACTTTGGAGAATCCCATAACCAGAGATGTTAAAGTGTCCCACTGTTACAAAACTGCACGCTAAATGGGACACCATTTAGGAAAAAAATATGTGTATGCACACATATACATATATATACATGTAATACATTATATGTATATGAGATACATACTATATGCAAATGTATGCACAAAACTGTCTACTATATATATGCTCTCTCTATATATGTTAATAATGGTTAACTCTCAGTAGTAGAAACTCAGGTGATTTTTTAAAAAACTCTATACTGTCTACATTGTTTCCTTTTTTCAGGAAAGCATATGGATTATTTCATTATTATAAAAAACAACAAATCTCTTTTATTTTTGAGAATAAAATTCTCAGTTGCATTGAGTTCAACAACTATGATCTATAGCTAATGAAATAAAAAGCTCAGCAGACAAAGTAAGAAGTTGTGTGGTGAGGCAGCGGTAGGAGTGAACAGGGAACTTACGCTTTCCTGCACAAGCCTAAAGGCGTTGACTGTATTTGCAGTGCTTGCCCTCGGGCAGAGTGTGTCAAAATGAGGAAAAATGGAATCAACTTTAATAATCTATACTAGCTCACTAGTTGGCTTTCATTTCCCTTAACTGACAGACTCAACTGACCAAATATTTTAGAGTTTAATAATAATAATAATAATAATAAACATTCCTGGACTAAGTATGTACCTGGCACCCTTCCAATGCATTTCATTCCCACCCTTAGCCCTAGAAGGTAGACACTATGATCCTCATTATCCAAAGGATATATAGAAGTTACATCAAACTGAAATGTAGGGGAGTTATCACGGAAGCTAAAAAAAACCTAATAAGGAGCAGAGGCAGGATTCAAGTCCATCAAACCCAGGGGGTCTGACGCCATAGTCTGCGCTCTTGACTACAGCGTTTTACTTTTGAACTCTGTTACTGATTTGCAAAATCCCGGAGAAAGACAGCATAGAAGATACTTTCCTTTTGTCTGAAAAGAAAGCCAGTACAAGTCCATTAAAATAAGTATATAAATACATATAATAAATAAACATTAGAGCACTGTTTCTGGAAGGCAAAGGGGCCCACATCAGGCAACGGCATCACAGTCCACTACATTCAGCTGCGCTCATGGTGGAACATCTATATACTGAGAATGACTGAGAACAAGTACGTTAATTATCTGACCGTATGGTAGAATTTAAGAGATGTGCCACACACTGTATCAGGCAGCATTTACTGTATAACAAGACACCCCCAAAACCCAGTAGGGTTTCCTCTCATGCTTATGGGTCTTTCGAATGACTGTGGATTGGCTGATCAAGGGCAGGCTGGGCTGGGCAGTTGTGCTGTACACTGAAGGTCAGCCTGTACTTAGCTCTAGGCTGCAGGCTGGTTGCCCCACGTGTTCATTTTGGGGCTCGGGCTGTGAAGGGGTAATAGCCACTTCAGGGAAACTCCTCTTATGGCCGTGGCAGAAACCCAAGAAACGAGCTCAACTCCACAAGCATATTACAAGCCTTTGCTTATGTCATCTTTGCTAACATGCCATTGGCCAAAGTCAGTCACCTGGTCCAGCCCAACAGCAATGGGGTGGCGAAATACATTCTGCCTCTAGTGGAAAGGGAGGGGAGCACATCTCTGTAAAAGAATCCAACCACCCCAGTGATCTAAATCAGCGGTTTCCAACCCCCGGGCTGCAGACTGGTACCGGTCGGCGGCCTGTTAGGAACCGGGCCACACAGTAGGAGGTGAGTGGCGGGCTAGCGAGTGGAGCTTCATCTGCCGCTCCCCACTGTTCCCCATCGCTTGCATTACCGCCTGAAGCATGGCTTACATGACTGCCTGAACCATGCCCCCGCCCCGTCCGTGGAAAAACGGCCTTCCAGGAAACCAGTCCCTGGTGCCAAAAAGGTTGGGGACCGCTGATCTAAATCCTAGAGAAACTTAAACACAACCTTCTGCTTTTTCACTAAGGAGTTTGTCGGGAGCTTACTGAAAACAGCACCGTGCCTGCCTCTTAACGTGTGCATTCAGACATTAAGAAGTGGGTCATTTCCATGGTTACAAATGATGGATCAGTGTTTTCCTAAGTCTGGCGATATGATGGATTAGGAAGTTTAAAACCTCGTTTGCAGAGCCATTTCTGTCCCTCTGGTGGTCTGGCTCTATCCAGGTGATGGGAAAACTCAATTAGACTCCACAGCCTGAAATAGAGCAGTATGAAGCTTGTGAAATGGAACAGTGGTCATGCTGGCAGGGGGTGGTGGATGGTCCCAGAGACCGAGCCTTGGGGCTGCGTGCTTACCTGGTGTTACTGAGCGGACGACCACTGGCTTTTCACTCCCTGCCACGAAACCAAACCCCAGCACAGGGTCCCTCCTCATCTCCACCCTCCGAGGAGCCGGAGGGATGATCTGGCAGCTCTCCAACCGAGGGTCGTCAAATGGGATTGCCTGTGTCATGTGACTGTGGGAAAAGCACATAGGAGAGAAACTCGGCATCAGTGTACGTGTTTGGCAATGGCCCCGCGACCGCATCCCCCCTAGTTGTAAAACCTTCTCTTCTCTGTTTGGTAGAGAGTGGGGAAGATGTGGGGAGGCCCACTGTCATGCTTCTCACATGGCTGCCTTCTTCCTTGAAAACTCTAGGCCCACTTTCGCTTGAGGTCTTTGTACTGGCTGTTCCCCCAACCTGAAATGCTTGTCCTGCAGATGTGTGTATGGCCCACCCTCACCTCTCTCAAGTCTTTGCTCAAATGTGAGCTTCTGAAAGAGGACTATCCTGGCCACATGCTTTAAAATCGCAGTCTTGCCTCCCCACAGCCAGATCCCTTCACCCTCTTCTACTTTTTTTTTCCCCCCATAGAACTAATCACTTGCTAACGAGCTGTGGAACCTACTTATTTTGATGCGTATTTTCATTGTTCTGCTCTCCATACTAGGAGGTAAGCTCTGTGATGGCAAGGAATTTTGTTTCATTCACTGATTTATCCCAGGTGCCTAGAACAGTGCCTGGCACGTAGTGGATTCTCAATAAATAATTGAATTAAATAGAGAAAAAGATATTTCTTTGTGGAAAACTATCAAATTATAACTGATGTGCTGAGAAAGAACCTCAGAGGGTTCTGGACATTTAGTGTGTAACGCATACGGCTTTTGGCTCCAGTGAAATTGAAGTGATGGGGATCGTTTTGGTGGCAACAGGTTATCCTGGTGTCAAATACAGTCCCCGTTTCCAAAGAAGTTGAAGAACTAACTCTTGGCATTTCTGTTCCAGAGAGACTTTCAAATGATTTAAATGAATCTTTCTGTTAACACTTAAACTTCGGAAGTCTTATCGATAATCCAAACTTGAAAAATGTACAGCATTCAAAAATTTTCAAAATGCTTCCACAAATAGCTCATTTGATCCACAAAACAACCTTGAGAATGAAGGAGCGGAGCAGGTATTATTATCTGCATTTTGCCAAGGAGGAAACTGAGATCAAAACAGTGGCTTATTGTTACTCAGGGCCCATGGTTGGTATGCCAGAGAGTTGGGTTGAAAACCAACTTCGGTGACTCTTAATGAAGTCTTCACTCATGCACATCATCCAGGCAGATTTCTTTGGGGGAAGAGTTATTAGTTTGAACACTAGAAATCTCCTTAAATATGTAAGCCAAGATTATTTCAATGACACGGCCTTAATTCAATTTTTTTCCCACTAATCTTCTTCAATAAGTGAAAGAAGATCATTTAAAAATACCTTGAAAGATGCTACTCCATATGCCATCTGGACAACATATTGTTCAAATGTAATGAAGAAGGACAGAGAAGGAGGAATCCTATTGTCCTCCAGTGTAATGAGTAAGAGTTAAGAAAAATCATTGAAAACCCACTAAATCTGTCCTTTTGGCATATATCGCTGGATAGGAAAATAAAAGTTTAAAATCCCTTTGAAACAGAAAGGAAGGAAATGTCTTTTAGATTTAGCAGTTTGTGATCTGGAACACTAGGAAAAAGAGAAGTGTTAGTTGCTAAGGAACCCGTTGTGTGCCACGTGCTGACACTCATCTGTTACCTTATTTCATCTTCACAGCCGCTGAGATAGACGGAGTTTGACCCCGCCCACCTCCTCTTTGTAAATGCCCAGAGAGGAAGAATAACTGGGCCAAGGTCAAACGCTTCTCAGGTGTAAGCCAGGTGCGATTCACACCAGGTCTTCTGATTCTCTGTCACGTGCTTGACCAGCTACATAATTTGCAAGGACAGTACAAAATGAGAATGCAGGGGCTCTCCTTCCAACATGATTAAGAACTTCAAGACGGCAGAAGGTGAAACCCAGCCCAGGGCCTTCTGTGACTGCATGGGTCACAAGCCCATGAAGCTGGCCTTGGTAGGGTGCTATCCCCAATGTCTCACCACCATTCTAGAAACATCCAGGTTCAGAGTGGTGGTGTTATAGGGCCAAAGGGGCAGGGGCTGTCTTCTGTGAAATTGTAGACGTTTGTCTGGACCCAGAGAGTAGACGTGGCTACCATGGTGGCGCACGCACTTGGGACGAAGGGAGGTGGGCAGACCTCAGGTGGGCAGAAGGTCACATAGAGAGGCCTGGCAGTCTGAAGGAAAGAATTAAAAACCCTGATTAAACCAGCAGAACCTATGTAGGGTGAGCCCCAGGGTCCAGGGTAGGAGCTGCAGATGGGGCCCTGGGCGGGAGGGACTGAGACACACGGAACAGGTGGTGAAGTCAGGGCTGGGAACTAGGACACCAGGAGGACCTCTCATACTCCTACAGCGGGCCCTGCTGGGCGGAACTTGACCTTCCACATTGATCTCTCACAGGCCTAAAACAGGCCCGGCTGTGTATGCCTGAGAGAGAGTGGGGCTACCTGGGGGGTCGTGGACACTGCTTTGTTCTCTTGTCTCCTCTGTAAGACGGCTCCATCTCAGAGTGTAACAGAGAAGAACAAACTGACTCCATGTTGGATCTATTCCTTCAGCTCTAACCCTTGTGCTCTGTTGTCTGTGCTTAGTCAGCTGCCTCTGCACCTTTGTAAAAGAATGCTGCCTACAGCCTGAAATATACAGGATAGCCCATTCTCAAGGCTCTGACCTTTAAAGGTACAACACTTTCCCATTTATATACAGATTAAAAGTTGCAGAACAGAAAACAACAAATGCCTTGTTGGAGGTTTATAGGAACATTGTGACCAGACCAATATAAGAACAAAGGAGTCTCACACCAAGAAGTTTGCAATAACCGGACGCACCCCCTCTGCCCTTCGTACAAAAGAATTCTAACTCGAGTAAGATAGTTCTTTGGGACAGTAGTCCACCATCTCCTCGGTCTGCTGGCTTTCCAGATAAAGTCACTATTCCTTGCCCCAACAACTCCTCTCTTGATCTACTGGCCTGTCGTGTGGTGAGCAGTGCGAGCTTGGACTCGGTAACAAGAGTGTGCTGTACTCTAGCTACATTTGGAAATGAGTCTCTCCTTTTATTCCCCAGAGGGAACAAAGGAAAAAAGGGAGGGGAAATCCACATTTTTTTGGCCCTGAGCTCTGAGTTTGCACCAGAATCCACAGAAGGCATTCTGAATGATGAAGGTTGTAGAGGTGACGTGACTTGCTAATGGTAGTAGGAACTGCATTACAGAGAATCAAACTCTGGCTGGCATAACTCTCAATTCCACCTGTAGAGCCGGACTAGGGAAGATGAGTCCCCATGCTGCTGCAAGTACTGTGAAAAGCTTCTAGTAGTGGTTCCCAAACTTTACTGCATATTAGAATCACCTGGAGAGCTTTAAAAAGCCCTAATGCCCAGGTTTCATCCCAGACCAATCACATGAGACTATCTAGGGGTGGAAGCCAGGATCAATTTTTTTTAAATTAATTTATTTACTTTAGGCTGCATTGGGTCTTCGTTGCTGCGTGCGGGCTTTCTCTAGTTGTGACAAGCCAGGGCTTCTCACTGTGGTGGCTTCTCTTGTTGCAGAGCATAGGCTCTAGGAGTGAGGGCTTCAGTAGTTGTGTCACGCGGGCTTCTGTAGTTGTGGCTCGTGGGCTCTACAGTACAGGCTCAGTAGTTGTGGCGCACGGGCTCAGTTGCTCCGCGGCATGTGGGATCTTCCTGGACCAGGGCTCAAACCCGTGTCCCCTGCATTGGTAGGCGGATTCTTAACCACTGCGCCACCAGGGAGGCCCCTGGATCAATTTTTTAAAAAGACTTCCCAGGTGATTCCAAAGTGCAGCAATGTTTGGGGATCATTCACCTGCCCAGGGAAGGGTGTGTTCTAGTGCCTTCTGGACAATAGGAAAAGGGGACTTGACTGATGTCCCTGACTACCTCCCCTAGCATCCATTGTAAATGTAAGTTAAAATATTCAAAGCATCTCTAGATAGATTATCCTCTTTCCACTACATGATAAAGTAATGGTCTCCAATTTTTAATTCATCATTCACTTAATGAGTATTACAATATTATTTTATTAATACCTGATATTTATTAAACACTAACTTCATGCTAAGCCTTTTCTGAGATGCTTTCCATATGTTAGTTCATTTAATTCTCCATAACAACTCTATAATGCATTCATTTATTCATTTAGTCAACAAATGTTTATTGAATCCCCACTGGCTTCTCAGTTCTGGGGGTACAACAGGAACGAAAGCAGAATAAAAAAATAAAATATTCACTCCAGTGTGCAGACACAGGGAATAACCTAATAAATTGGTAAAACATATGGCATATCAGGTCATTTTAAGTACTAAGGAGAAATACAATGCAGGGAGGAAGGCTGGAGAGCTGCCAGGCGAGGGTACTGTGAGATCATGCTAGGGGTCAGGAAATGTCGGGGGGGGGGGAGGGGCATTTCGGCAGTGCAAAGGTCCCGTGGTGAGCTGTGCCTGTGAGATCATGCCTAAGGGACGGCCGGGCAGCTGGTGGTGGGGGGAGGGTGGAGACAGTGAGGGGAGTGGTAAAGAAGTGATGATGGGCTGAAGATGACACAGGCTCTTAGAAGGACTTTGTGTTTTGTTGTGAGTGAAACAGGAAGCTGTTTGAAGGTTCTGAGTGGAGAAGTGATGTGATAGCTGCCATACTGAGAACAGACAGGAGGGAGCACGGGTAAGCAGGGACGGCATTTCAGGGCCCACTGCATCAATTCTGACAAAATATCATGGTGGCTTGGACCAGGGTGAGGGCAGATATGGCAAGAAATCACTGGGCTTTTAACATATTTGGAAGCCACTCTGACAGAGCAGGGGTGGGACTCCTACTCTGGAACCTTCTTCCTGCACACACAGGACGGTCCCAGGGAGATGGACCTTTAAGCACATTATCTAATGCAAGTCCCATGTCTCGATGGATCCAAATCGCAGGAGACATTTTCTCTGGAGCTAATGCTTCACGGTTTGTACAGGAAACACACAAATGCCCAGGTATGGGGCCAACACGAGAACTGGTGTGGTAGTCTGGAATGAGACTGTGGAGCCAGACTCTCTGGGTTCGAATCCTGGTCCCACCACTTCCCAGCAGTGTGATGTGGACAAATAACTTCATCATCCTGTACCTCAGTTTCCTCATCTGCAAAGTGGTGATAATAATGGAAACAACCTCATAAGATCATTGTGAAAATTAAATGAATGAATAAAATGTCAAGCAGGTAGCAAACTCTCTGGCATGTAAGAAGCACTCAAAAAGCATTAGCTGTTATTTTCATCTCTTGAGGGCAATGAACAGAAAGGCATATGTTTCAGACATTATGAACCCATTCAACCTTAAAATATGAAGACAAACTCAACGTTTCAATTGCCTATAGCCCACTCTCGGTGAGATGCCTCACAAATCCCAGGTAAGCTCTGAGACTTCAATCTGAAGAATCACGTCAAATTCAATGACACAGGAAACGCAAATATATATTGATACGCAAGAGGCAAAACAGTACCAGAATACAGAAGAATAAAATCTAGGCTTCTCTAGCGACTGAATCACGGGTAGTAAGTTTTCCTCCGCCATGTTTCAAAGACTATTAAGTGACCTTGGAGTGTAGGGCTGGGGAATGAGCCCGGGTCATGGGGCAAGTGAGAAGCACTAAATCCCTTTTAGGGAGTGAGACCCAGGAGCAGGCCCTTTCACCTCAGGTGCTGCCGTCCTCTGTGTCAACAGAGAATCTGCCCTTGGTCCATATCACTTTCCCACCCCAACAAGGTTTGAGACTTACAAGCACGTGCGTATGATGTGTTCGCTGCCTGTTCTAGTATTTTCTTTTTCGTTTATGGTTTTTTAATTCTTTTTGTTTTGCTTGCACTTTGAGGATAACCTTCCAATGGCATTATCATATTCTTGCTAAACAGGTTATATTTTCAGAATACATTATCTAAAAATAATCAATCCCTGTCTCTTTTCCAGTAAGAAAGGATCCACACTAAAATGTTCCCCCATGAAACATCATTCTGTTCTTTGTGTTAGGCAAGTACCTTTTGGCTCTCTCCTTGCAATACTTTTGATAAACATTTGAGTACTTTTATAATGAGCTGAAAAAGCAACATTTTTTTACCTGCTGAACATGCCTCAGTGAATTCCGATGCTGAGCCTTGAAGAATACAGCGGATGAGCTACACAAACTGTCAGCCCCTGCCCCGAGCTTCTCCAACAAACACACACAGATCGGCCAGAAATCTCTGACCTAAAAATCCAGAGTGCATTAATTGAGATGGAAGATGTGTCCATTGAGATCGAATGAGCAATCTTGCTATTTCTGAAAGATTCATTTCAAAAGGAATGATGGGAATCCTGCTGCCTAACTCCCCACGACAAAAAGAAAGGGCTTTCTTTGAACTCTGGGAGGCTTTCTTCCTCAGCAGAAATAAAAGACTGATACATCCAATGTATCACAAAGAATTACTTTGACTAGTAAAATGTGTCCTGTAAGAAAACGTAAAGTAATTTCAGTTTACCATGCACTCATTAGAGCCAGTGAGGTCCTTTTTTGGAATATGTGCTGAGTAGAAAGATTCTGAAAGGAAGAACCAAATTTAGAAGCCATTCCCTTTGGTGTAGAGTTAAAGAATCTAGGAAGATGGTAGCAGGTGGGACCCCTGGGTAGTTAAGACTGGAATGAAAAGGAGTATAAATAAACATACATGCCTCAGTTCTGCTTGAGAAGGTCATTGTTGGTGTGACCTTTCAGGGATGGGCAGCTGTGATTCCATGAGAGCATTAAGCATCAATATATAATATTCTCATCTTGGTAGCCCTGGTGTGGGTCGCAGACTGAGTTATCTTCATTTGCTCCCCAGGATGTGATTTGCCACTGGACGCCACACTGCTTTTCAGTGCCTTCCCACTGGACACAGGACGTACTTCTCCACCCCTTGACTCTGCTAACATCTCGTTGCCCAAAGCATGTGACATGGCTGAGGCCAGATGTGACAAGCAAAACACACTTGTTTAGCTGGGCACGAGCTCTTGCTTTTCTCTTGTCACCATGAGAAGACCTTCCCAAGGCAGCTGCCACCCTTTCAGCTTGGGCTCTGGAACGGACACATGTAGAACAGACCAGAGCCGGCAACTCAGTGAGGAGCCAAGTGGAGCAGAGCTGTCCAGCACCTCAACCTAGATGAGCCAGCTGAACGATGGGTAACAAATGATGACTGTTGCATGACAGTGAATTTGGGGGATGTTTGTTATGCACCAAAAGCTCACTCATACAATCTGTAATTAGTGTTTTCAGTAGTACTTAAAAACCCTGAAATGCCACATCCCCAAAGGATTCTCTCTACCACCCCTATTCTCTACACCATTTATGGCTAAATGTGCTACATTTTACAAAAACACTATCGACACTTCCAGAGGAAACTTCTCCCCTTATTATCCCAGTTGACATGGCAGCCACAGGCACCTCATGATCTATTCTTCATGACTTTCTCATATCTCTGAACTGGACTTAGGTAGCCGTGGCTCCTAAGCCAACAATTCACAAGCCCTGTTGTGGCCTGTGAGGGGGCTTAATAAGGCTCTGGACTTCCCTGGTGGCGCAGTGGTTAAGAATCCACCTGCCAACGCAGGGGACACGGGTTTGAGCCCTGGGCCGAGAAGATCCCACATGCCGCGGAGCAACTAAGCCCGTGCGCCACAACTACTGAGCCTGCGCTCTAGAGCCCACGAACCACAACTACTGAGCCCGCGTGCCACAACTACTGAAGCCCGCGTGCCTAGAGCCTGTGCTCCGCAACAAGAGAAGCCACGGCAATGAGAAGCCCCCACACCGCAACGAAGAGTAGCCTGTGCTCGCAGCAGCTAGAGAAAGCCCACGCACAGCAACGAAGACCCAACGCAGCCAAAAATAAATAAATTTATTTAAAAAGAAAGAAAGAAAGAAAGAAAGACTCTGAGCAAAAGTGCTGCGCAAGGCAAACTGGAGCTCCCCAGAATAAGAATGTAAGTAGGAAGGAAAAGAAAGCAGAAGTGTGAATCACTGAGCTTGATAGGTCACAACTGACAGGGACTATGAGGTAGATTAGAAACCCCGAGATCGGTTTCAAGCAAGTCAAAATTACGATGATGTGTGCGGCAAAATAACATATTGAAAAGAATTTTTGCTTTGTTCTCATTGAGTTTCTTCCTCTCCCAGGTCTAGTAAGGTAGGCTTCGTTCAGTCCCTTGCCTCAGGGAAGATGCATTTACCAGGGCCCAGAGAAAAAGCTGATGGCAGAAAGCCTCTCTCCTGACTTGTTTCGTGAAACTCTGAGCAACTTGGCTTAGGAGTCAAGGGCAGAGGACCCCTGTGAGGTGGCAGCAAGTTCAGGAGAGAGAGCTTGGTGGTAAGTCTAGCAAAGCACCAAGATGCATAGGCTGAGCCTAAAGAAATGGCAAAGTCAGTGAACTTCAGGGGACCATGCAGGCTCAGACGCCGGTATCTTCGGACTGAAAAACACAAAGGCCTGTTTGAATTTCTGTTCTGCAGATATTCCGGGGACTTCTGAATATTCGACATGATTATATTCCAATTGCCAAACAGCAGAAATGTAATACGATGACACTCACACACGAGTTTAAGGGTAGGATTTACATTGGCTCTGTGAGAAAACAGAAACTATGAGTAAACGGCGTCTTTGAAGGAAAGGAGAAAGGGTAGTTGGAAGAGAAGAGATGCCACCTGGAGAGAAATCATACTGTGGAGTGACGTCACGCAAGGAGATCCAGGAAGTCCTGCTAATGAGGGTCCTGAAGCTTCTCTGAATCTGGAACTACCTCCTAGAGCTGCTTCCCATGAGGCTAGGAGGCTCAGCCACGCGGCATTTGCATTCTCATATGTCCATGAGATTCCATCTCTCTTAGGATCTACAGTATGTATTTTTATACTCTACTCCCCCCTTCCCCCTCCCCGCTCCTTTTTTTTTTTTTTAACAAATCCCAGCAAGCCTCTGCCCTTTAGGATCAAAAGAGCCCAACCAAATCCCACCACTGAAGATGAGTTAAATTTAATATAAACATAGATAACTGGACATGATGTGTTTCCAGGTCACACAACACAGTGAGTCTCAGGCTTTTTGCCTTCGTGAATATGCAGATTATGGGTTCAGAGGAACTTGACCTTCACTAATCAATTCCACAGGCCACTGTCAGTCAATTCCCACAACATGTCAGGAGCATTTAAAGATTAAGAACTGTTTAGTCAAGCTTGGAAACATACATAGTACTTAAAAAGCCAAGATAATCCAGAATGCTTAAACTTAGAAACTGCAAAATGTTTGGAGGAATCTTGTTAGAGAATTTTAGGAGGACTTGAAAGAACTGGAATTTTTCCTTAATGGGTAGACTAAATATGAAAATTTTCAGTTCTTTTCAAATTAATATATAGATTTAATGCCATCTAATAAAGATATACCAACAGTCCTTTTAAAGAATCCAACAAAGAGAATTCTAAATTTTATATGATAATATAAAAGAACACTCTGAACAAGAACAACACTCTGGTTGTCGAGCCCTACAAGATACTGAGATACCGGGACAAACATAGAAAAGTATAAAATGATGGAGTAGCAGCTGTGACTACAACAAAACAAGGTTCCACGGTAAATTTAGAGATGAATGACCGCTTGAAAGAATTCAATGCAAGCTTTGGCACCAAAGAAAGTGAAGTGCTTTAGCATGTCAACAACACGGCTGCTTTTGAAACAAAACCATTAAAGTACATTAGAGTGACTATGAAAATCTTTTGTCCTACACAGGGGTTGTTGGCTACCTGGTAACAATGAACTAAAAGTGTCATCTCTTCAGAGTAAAGGAGATAGTACAATAATGAATGAGAAAGTAACTTATTTTGTAAAAGAAACTTGGATTGTGGTAAGAATATTGGGAAACAGATGTTTGGAAATGATTCTACCATTCTGTGCTTGTTTTACTGAAAATTATGCAAATCTTTATCTATCAAAACAGCAGCCTTTGAAAACTTGAAAGTGAATTTTTCTAACCTGTTTTAAAAAACCTGCAAATAAAGCATTTCAGCGAACTGTGGACTCATTCGTTAAATATGATAAATGGCAACATCTTCCATTTGGTTTGTGAGAACAGTTGAAGGACATCAAGGAATATGGAAACTCTCCAGCTGAATTTCAACAAAATCCCTTGCATGGATGGAATTGAAAAACAGTATTTCCTGATCTAATAAGCAAGTTGGTGAATCACTTTGTCCATTTGCCTCTTCATATGTTTCTGCAGTTCCCTTTTTCTCCAACGACGATGACTGAAACCAAGTAAAGAAATAAGATGACCTTGCAACCAGACCTTCAAGATTTATCCATGAAGTGGTAAACCAAGATGCTCAAAAATAAATCAGCACCCTCAATAACTCTGCTGTCATTTAAAATATCATAATTGTTAATGCAGCAGTGATAGCAAAACTGTTTACAAGTGATTAAAATGTATATTTCACCTTCGACTCATTTTAACACCTATTCTTTACAGCCACATATGTTTTATATATATACAGTATGAATAAATGAATATATATTAAGGGGGCACGTGTTTAAAACTTTTTTACTAATAGGCATACAAAAGCACCAAATGTGGACATTTCTGTTCTGTATGATCTAGGGGGCTCCTGACTCATGGTGTGGGCCCAAGGATGCTTTATATACTCAAACATGATGGACAGAGTTGCTGATATCACAAAGCTCAACACAACTCTTGAAAAGCCCAGCTTTCACATTCAGAAATATTCAGTGGCATTTTCAGAAACCTACAAGTGAAGTTAGCGTGCTGCTTATGGGAAATGGTGCCTTTCCATCCTGCTTATCTGATCCTACCCCAGCCACCAAGATGAGACAGTGGCCCCAGGTTTGAGTGACTAAGGGACACACAAATTGATGGTTCTTACATGTGCTCTTGCTTTGGGCTCCACTAGATTGAACCCTCTGGGGTTTGGAAATCCAACCACCACAAATCTAAGATTTCATGGATACCTGTTGCTTACAGAGCATAAAGTACTGCATGGCTGGGCAGACTTTTTCTTCTTGATTGATTACCCTTTTTTTTTTTTTTTGGACCTATAGGAAAATATATTTTTGAACAAAAGACTTGATAACGATGAGCAAAGCCTTTCTCAAACATGTTAAAATCATCACTTTAGGTCTGAGAGTTTTTCTCCATCAAATTGGATTCTACGCATATTTTAGTGCAGTACTTGGAGGGGGGAGGGGTGAAGACAAAGGAGGTGTCCTCCCCATCCCAAGGGGCTGTTGTATATCCCTGTGACCTACGCATATTCTTTGAAAATTTATATTATAATTTTATACTTAGAAAGTGAAAACAATCCCATGGTTCTTATAAATTCAAACTGTAAGAGTGTGTGTTACAGAAACCCTGATGTAAGATAATATTTTAAAACATGAATTGATCTTTATAAAAGAGGTATTTTTAGAGAGACGATTAGGCGCACTTTATAAATTTCATGATCTTCTAATCTTTACACAAAAGATTTCAAAAAGTGATTAAGTGGTAAGGGCTCACTTTGACGACTAAGAACTTCTGATGGAAGTTAAATGGCATTGGTAAGGAAATCACAGTATCAAAGGTTTAAGATAACAGTCCTGTGTTAATTAAAAACTTGTGATCTCTTAATCTTTTCTTCATTAAAATAATTATTCCTACCCCCTACCTAGAGTATTTAGTTTTCTTAGACACAAAACTACATAACTGGGCTTCCCTGGTGGCGCAGAGGTTGGGAGTCCGCCTGCTGATGCAGGGGACGTGGGTTCGAGCCCCGGCCCGGGAAGATCCCACATGCCGCGGAGCGGCTGGGCCCGTGAGCCATGGCCGCTGAGCCTGCACGTCCGGAGCCTGTGCTCCGCAACGGGAGAGGCCACAACAGTGAGAGGCCCGCGTACCGCAAGAACAAAAAACAAACCAAAAAAACTACATAACTGCCCAAGGTTACACATCTTTTCTGTTTTGGGTTGGTTTTGTTTGCTTATGTTTCCCTTGTTCTAAGCCCCATAACAAGAGAACTGAACCTCACTTCCGCACCCCCTAGATCCACGCCTGGCTCCTTTTCTACGTGTCCTGTGCGCTGGGAGCTTTGATCCTGTGGGTGGCAACATGTGGGCCCGCTGCCCTCTGGCTTCCATTGGGTTCAACCAATGGGAGGTGCTGGCAGGGGAATGTGAGGTGAGGAGGAGAAAGAGATCAGAGTATTTCATCCCCCTCCTCCGTCCTTGGTTTGGTGCAGGTCTGAAGTGACTTCACCCACTCTGATTACTGTTGCAGTCACATCAGGCCCCTTGCACGGCTCCAAGGCTCAGCATGCTCCACGCCAGGCCCCTTGAGCCTAGTGGTGCTAACGGGTCCCAGCTGCTTCTAGGCCCTGGGTGCCTTCATGGGACTTGTTGGTTTCCTTGTCTGAGCCCACACTCATCCATTTCCTGCCAGAGCCAGGTACCGTGCCTCTCTCTTCCATGAAGCAACCTTGTAAGTCCCAGGAAACAAACCCTGCCCCTTGGACGGCACAGATGGAGTCTCCTTGAGCTGGCCTCCAGCGAAAAATATAATTCTAGCTTCTTTTCTGATTCTTAGCCAAGACATAATAAATACGTCTGCTTTGAGAGCAGCATTGAGATCACTTATCCAACTAATATTTATTTATAATGCATCAACCATACTTAAATTTACACCAATGGTTCTCAAAAACAAACAAAAACAACAAAAACCCTCCCCAAAATACCTATGAAAAAAACATTTCTTTCCGAATGAAACATATTTTCCACATATAAACCTTTAAAGACAGTGAAGACTTTGAATTCATGTACTGACCACTGTGGAATCCATTTCTATTTGCCTAATTTAAATGAGATGCGAACTCTTTTTATCTTAATTGAGGCATGCTTTCTTTGTCTCTCTGTCAAAGTATTCTTAGTAAACTTTTATCTTTGGTTGACATTACATACAGTCAAATTTGCAAGAAGAGAATATCACTGAATTTGAGAGCTGGATGAGATCTTGGCTAATGCTTTTATGTTTTAGAAGAGTTGATATGCTCATTTGAAGATTTCGTGTACCATTTTCTTTCAAGTTGGCAGAAACTGAGTTTTCAAATTCAGTCAAAATCAGTCCCTTTTGTTATTTATGGTGGATCAAATGTATCGACCATTTATTCAACAACTATTTAATAAAAGCTTTCTATCTGCCTGGTGCCCAGGATGTGGCTATGTTTTAGATCAGCAAGCTTATATTATAGTTCAGGTATCGGCAAACAATAGCCCATGAGCCAAATGTGATCTCTGCCTGCTTTTGTAAATAAAGTTTTATTGGAACACAGCCACACCCATTTATTTATGCACTGCAGCTGTTTCCATGCTATAATGACAGAGTTCAGTACTTATGACAGAGACTGGCCCACAAAGTCTAAAATATTTACTATCTGGTCCTTTTCAGAAAAAAATCGTTAACCCCTCTTCTAATGGAAGGACTGATACAATAAAAATCAAATAAACATGAACTATTTCACATATTGTCACGGGCTGGTAGTTTTTATGAAGAAAAATACAGCAGGATAGAGAGTAAAAGAGGGAGTGGATTGTTTTAACAAGATGGGAGTGGAGGCCTCTCTAAGGAGGCTATTTTTGAGATCTGAATTAAGTGAGAAACTAAGCTGGGGGGATACCCATGAGAAAAACATCCCAGGCAGAATAAACAGATGTATAACGACCTTGAGAGAGGAGTCTCTAGGCCATTGTTTTAATCACGCACTCGTTCCTTTATTCAAGGAAGCTTTAGTGAGCATCAGTTTACTGTGAAGTTCTCCTTGGTTCTATGCCTTCAGAGAAATCCCCTACCCTCAAAGAAACTCCAAACCCCTAAGAGGCGCCAGATATATAAACATCTGAGTATAACAGATTGCTAGAGGCAAACGTGATGGAAGGGTTCACCCCATACTGTTAGGGTACAAACCGTGGGGGTCATCAGTCTAACCCAAGGGCAGTGAATGGGGACCAGGAAAGACTTCACACACAAGATGCCTATGACGTGAGTCTAGAGATGTGAAGCGGTAACTACCAAAGGGAAGGGAGTTATACTCCAGTCCAAGGGAAGAGTAAGCAAAGCCATAGAGGCATAAAAGAAACTGGTGTTGGGACAACTGTAAGTGTTGCTTGTTGGGTAATGGGGCAGAGTGTTTAGGAGAGAGCACAGTATCGAGGAGAAAGGAGGTTAGAGAGGAAAACTACTAGCCGAGTTGGAATGCTGTCCAATATCAGCCATACACCCTTTATGTACACAAGAGCACATCCTTCCTGGAAAGGTCAGAGGCTCTAAAATCTATCACACGATTAGGATCTAGTATGCAATGAGTTGAGGGAATAAAAATCCTGAAATTCTCTCCATATTCTAGAAGACGAAGAGTAGGATATCTTAGAGAATAAGGTAAACATAGTCCTTAAATATTAACTTGAACCCACATATTATTAATTTTATTTATGAATCAGACTATTATTCATTTTGAAGGTTATAGTTCAAAGGACCACAGAGTTTAAATCAGAACCCAGACTGATAAATTTTTCCAGTCATGCTTTCAGTTTTAGCAAATGAGATACAATAAATCAAGGATCTATTAGGGCTTGTATAAATTAACATCCAAAATAGATTCCACTAATTCATGATCAAATGTATCCTTCAAGGAGTCAGTAATATTTGTCAATACCACCACTGAAAACCATTTCAACTAGTCTTTCATCCAGTTCATCTACTCAGAGAGATTTCTGTCTGTGTCAGATGATGAATTTAGCGCCTGCAAGATGCTTATTGACTGTGCCTTGTGAATCTAATTGTAGGATCTAAAAGGGCAAAATGTTTGTCAGTTTCCTTAAAGCTGCAAAATCCCTACAGCTAGGCTGGTAATCAATTACACTAATTGAGTTCAATTCAATGTGTTTAAGAGATGACTTTTATGTTAATGACACTCTAATGTGTCAGAGGCAATAACAGTCAAGTCACATCCTTGGGTTGACTGAGATGCTGAGCAGAGCCTGTAGCTCTCAATCTCGCCTCTCACCATCAACTCTAGATATGCATTATTTCCAAGAACACTCAACCTTAGATTGAGATTTACTGCTGATTAAAAATTTAAAAGACTGGTAATCTAGGCAGGTAGCCACATAATAAACATTCGGAATCATATGCTCTGTTTGGCAATAATCAATATGAACAGTGTGAGATCTGGGTGAGCGTAAGTTAATGGGAACTGAATTCGAGAGAAGGCTATAGAGTACTTCAAATACCACTAGGGAAATTTCTGGAGAATTCATTGGTACAACCACATTAGAAAACAATTTAGCAGTAAGCCCAAGCTTTTTTATTCTCAACCCTGACTTTGGAGCTATTGGGTATGACCCAGGCGCATGGATCTTCAGATCATGTCAGTGGTCCTTCCATGACATTTGTTAGGTAGTCCTGTGGTTTCAAGAGAGCACTCCAGCGAGACTAGAAGTGCTGGTGAGCAAGTTCAACCTCAGGGAAAAGCGCTGGGAGGAAACCAGAGTATTTCATTGCTCAGACCCCATTCAAGCAGGGAAGCCCTTCCATTTCAGTAGGTGGAAGACAACAGTCACTGAGAGTAGAATGATCATTATCTTCCAAGATAATCAATTTCCCACCACCTGTCTCCATTTGGAAACAAAAACATTAAAGCTAAAATAATTAAAGAAAGTGTAACAATGTTCTGATATTTTCCATGATATCTACTTTGATGCTATTTACTTAAAAATATTTTAGTTTTTGGACCCAACTAAGATGATAACCTGAATCATACTTTAAAATCTAATAGTACACAGGAATCTGTGTTTTTAAAAGGCACTCCAGGTGATTCTGGTGCACGGCTTAGGATTACACTTTGAAAAGCCCTGGCTTGGGGCTTCCCTGGTGGCGCAGTGGTTGAGAACCCGCCTGCCAATGCAGGGGACAAGGGTTTGAGCCCTGGTCCGGAAGATCCCACATGCTGCAGAGCAGCTAAGCCCATGCGCCACAACTACTGAGCCTGTGCTCTAGAGCCCGTGAGCCACAACTACTGAGCCCGTGTGCCACAACTACTGAAGCCTGTGCACCTAGAGCCTGTGCTCCAAAACAAGAGAAGCCACCGCAATGAGAAGCCTGTGCACCGCAATGAAGAGGAGCCCCCGCTCGCCGCAACTAGAGAAAGCCCACGTGCAGCAACAAAGACCCAATGCAACCAAAAAAAATAAATAAAAATTAATTTAAAAATAAATAAATAAATGAAAAGCCCTGGCTTAGTGGGAGACATCCAGGAAGAGAGCTCAAGAGATGAAACAGCCAGCCAACCTCCATATATCTTGTACCTTGCAGCTCCCCACTCACTGGTGGGAATGCTGGCCTCTGTTATATTATCTTGATTCCCAGTGACTTTCTTGAGAATCTGAGTTCCCAGATGGAGAAGCATTTACGGGAGGCAATAGCAATTCTTGATGACAAACAGTTTGATGACTTGAATAGACATTTGCCATTATCTGGGTATGAATCCAGACCTCTGTCAAGGACTGGAAAACATACAGGTTAGAGGCATATGTTTTAAAACTCTTCTGTTGCACTGTTGATAACTGATGTACCAACATCTTGTGGACAAAGGAAACAGCTCTTCATCGCTTTATTTTAATTTCCTGTGTTGTTCCCACACAGACTGGAGCTGCTGGGACTTGGGAACATTCCTACCTGAACAACTGGAGTCCAAGCCAAGTTCACTTTATAGGCCTTTCGCTGTGGCCATTTGCCTTTGCCTTTTGTCTCACTAAGAGAACTTCTGGGAAAATTTTACCTCATTTTATGTTGTTAGATTCATTGGAATAAGCTCAAAATATCTCAGGCTTTCAGAGGCCATGCATGCTTAATGGCATACTGAAATTTTTAAAGAGCTCAATTATTTTCCAGAATAATTCATATGTGTCAGCAGTATCCATTTTACCAGATGCAGATTTCTTATGATCATAAGTGATGTTTAACAAAATATGGAACAAAGGCATTTTCAATGACACATATTTAGCAATTTTATGCATGCCTAATTGTCACAATAGTATCCATTTAATTCAATTTAACTGAAAACTACTTTCAACCTTTATTAATGTGACACTTATTCTCTGAGCCACACAAGCCATAGGAGAAAGAAATCAAAGATCCAGGATAAAACTCTGGGAGATTTTGCCCCAATCCCTCTCTGCTTTTAAAAAAGGGCATTAAAACTTTATGCTCTTCTCTCTTCCTCGCAAGTGGTTTCCATTCTCTTCAATAATTTACATTTATTTATCTAACTTTTAAGTCATATTTTTAAAATCAGGCACCGTGCTAGGCCCTGAAGAAGAGAACCAGTACCATTACAGCAGCAGGTGCTGCTAACATGCACTGAGCTTGCCAAACACCGTTCTCGATTATATATATGTATTAGCACATTTATTTTCACAACAAACCTACTAGATATGCAGTATTCTTATCAATCACAGTTGAGGACACTGAGGAACAGAGCAGTAACATTTAAGCTATGAAAGTACTAGAAGAAAATACTAAAGAACACATTTAGAGTTCGGGTAGGAAGGGCATTTCTAAGTAAAAATGTGAAATCTAGAAGCTACAGAGGAAAAGACAAACAGGTTCAACTACATTGTAATTTAAAAAGGTAAAAACATAAGCAAATTTATAAGACAATGCACTGGAAGAAAACATTTGCAACATATAGGACAGAAAAATATATAATATACATAATAGAAAAAGAGCTTGTACAATTCAAAAAGAAAAGATAATAACCTAATTTTAAAAATTGGTGAAGTATATGAACAGGCACATAGATAAAAATAATATAAATAGCCAATAAGGTTCTGAAAGACACTCATTATCACCAATAAATGCAAAGTAATATACCACTTTTTCCCCCCTGAAGTAAACTGTAAGGTGGTACAACCTGTTTCTGAAGGGCCATCATAAGGTTTCAAAATTTAAATGCATATAACATGTGTCTTAGCAATCTCATTTCTAGGCCTGTATCCTATACGGTAACTGGGTAGAGCTATGTGCCCAAGGATATGCACTACAGCACTTTACTGGGGAGAAAAAATAGAAAGAAACATGAGAATAAAGGAGTTCTCTTGGAAACTGAATATGTAATTTTATAGTCAATTCAATAGAAAGCTTGAAGGATGAATTTTTAAAAAAAATCTTACAGAAAATTGAACAAAATGTTGGAAATAGAAGAGAGAAGAAAAAAATTACAGATGATCAATTCAGAAGATCCAATATACGAATGATAAGAATTTCGAAAATAGGTGTTAACTCTTCTCTAAATGCTAAAAAAAAAAAAAAAAGAAATTCCAAAATAGAAAGGACAAATGGGAGAAAGGAATTATCAAATAAATGAATCTGAATAGTTCATTTAGCCTGAGAGCCCTTAGCCTGACAATAAAAGCACCTTCACACCTGGATGCATCACAATGAAATTTTAATATACCAAGGATAAAAATATTATCTTTAGAGCCACAGAGAGAATAGACACATTGAGGATAATGGGATGAGAACCAGATCATTATCTGACTGCAGGACTGGAGGCGTGAAGGCAATGTAACTTGACTTAAATCTTCCGTGGGAAAATCATTTTCAACCTAGATTTCTATGTCAAGTGAGAAGGCAAAATAAAGATATTTCCAGACATGCTAAGATTTAGGAAGTTTACTTCCCACACATCTTTTCTAAGCAAGTTATCTGAAGATGTGCTCCAACAAAATCGAGAGAGAGAGAGACATGGGATCAAGGAAACCATGGCTGCTACATGGGATAAGACAGAAGAGAAGTCACAGAATGACGTTCTGTAATGGCCTAGGAAGTCACCAATCCAGATTAGAGCAGGAGGAGAAACTGAGGAAGGAGTTGAATGGGAAAGAAGGTGGTTTCAGAGATTTGACTCTACTCTTGAGAAGGACAAAGTATTTAAGGCAGGACATGCAAGGGGGGAAATGAAAAAAAGTCAGAGACTGCTAGAAAAACAAAAAATTGTAAAATAGTTGCAATATAACCAGCAATAATTAGCTAAACAATGAATAATATTTTCTTAGTAATAAAAATTGAAACTCTTCATTGAGTTTTTTAAAAAATTTATTTATTTATTATTTATTTTTGGCTGCATTGGGTCTTTGTTGCTGTGCGTGGGCTTTCTCTAGTTGCTACTTTGTGCTGCGATGCACGGGCTTCTCATTGCGGTGGCTTCTCTTGTTGTGGAGCACGGGCGCTAGGTGCGCGGGCTTCAGTAGCTGTGGCTCGCGGGCTCAGTAGTTGTGGCTCGCGGGCTCTAGAGTGCAGGCTCAGTAGTTGTGGCGCAAGGGCTTAGTTGCTCTGCGGCATGTGGGATCTTCCCGGACCAGGGCTCGAACCCGTGTCCCCTGTGTTGGCAGGTGGATTCTTAACCACTGCGCCACCACAGAAGCCCTAAAACTCTTCACTGAGTTTTAAAATTTAGAATCAACCTATAGATAAGGCCCAAAAGACTCATTAATGGTTACAGGACAATTGTAAATGTTTCCAACCTTTGTATTATTAAAGACAAAATATGGAAGACAAAAGGGAGGGCTAGGAGGAGTAAGCAGGAAGAGTGCATGGATTCTATTTTCATCTACTAAATGAAAATTACTAGCATCAGAACATGCTGTTTTCAGTAGAAGGAAAAAGAAATAAAAGTATAATCAATCACTTAAAATCAGTGGTAGAACTACACTGGAAAAAGAGGTGTGTGAGGAGGTGGGGGACAGTGTGATCTAGCTCTTCTCTGGCAGAGTCAGCAACAGCAGATAAGGTCTAAAGTTGGTAATCCTACAAATACCAGTACAAGCATATTATTTAGATCAGGAGTTGGCAGATTTTTTTCTGTAAAGCCCCAGAGAGTAAATATTTTAGATTTCGCAGGTCATACAGTCTCTGTCACAACTACTCAACTCTGCCACTGGAGCACAAAAACAGCCATGGACAAATGTATAAAGAATGCGTATGACTGTGTTTCAATAAGACTTTATTTATAAAAACTGGCGGAGGGTCAGATTTGGCCTATGGGCCATAGTTTGCTGGGCCTAGATCTAGATATACATGGGAAATCACCACATTTACAAATACAGTAGAGCATAATTTTCCAAACTATCATTAGGGACACCTTAAAGATGAACACTTCCTTCATTTAGCACCTAGAAGGAATCCTCTCTCTTGATTCTCAAAGTCATGTCAAAAGCACAAATGCTCCAGTAAGATTAAACAATGGTAGCCTTTCCCCAATCCTTAGGACAGGAAAGGTCAATGAATGAAATGTACTTAAAATTGAAGCTTTAAGCCAGTATCTCTCCAGGTAAATCACTGATAAGTGCCTCCTTCTGGCAATTTTAGAATCGAATACTGCTCAATTCTAAACCCCTGGAAGGCTGTGTAATATCTCTTCATTTTCAGTCTCTGCCACAGTAGAGAGCACAGAGTTGGTGTGCAAAGAATACTCGGAAAATACAAATATAATGTAGCCCAACATAGCTGTTCAGTTATTTTAAGTCTCATGTACCAATATTTCATGGGGTTTCACAAAGAACTCCAGAGATGTCATGCCCCATTTGAAATTTTAGAACCATGGTTTTAGTTTTAAACTTGTTATAGTCAACTTGGCTTTATCTAGTTAGAAGAATAGAGAAGCTATCCATCAAGATTATGAATTAAGGTTAGAAATTTTTGCAAGGCTCCTTTCAGGCTTTAGAATTTCATGATGAATAACAGGTCTTTTCATACAGGTATGTGAAAAGCTATTAAAAACGTTTAAAAAGCTGTTAAAAATATTTTTAAGACAAAACTCTAAATGTAATTGTTGATAATTGGCACTTTTGAAAGTTTGTGAGCACTGTCTATGACCATGGAAGAGGCAATCATACTAAAGTTTCCTGTTATTCTTCAAGACATTGCCTTCTCTCCTGAAATTAAAAAAAAATCCTATGGGAATTTAAACTGTCGGAAATGAATTGCTTGTTTGTATAACGCCCACAAACACCAGATCAAAGTTAAAGCAAAGAAATAAACCTCTATGGTTTCAGTTCACATAAAGCCCGGTCTACACACTGGAGCATAATCATATTTCATCATTTAATTATAGATCGTTTCACATGATAATTATGCAAAGTAGACTTTCATTATGTCTCAAATTGAGCCCTGAAAACTGTGGGTTTGGTAGAAATATCTGGAGATCATTCTACCTCTCCTTTTCTGAAAAGTGTTGCCTTTGAAATGTTAACGCCTATCAGTATTCTTTTATGAGCATTATAAAATCATGCACAATTAAGAAGCAAATTAAGCATGAAAAGGCCATGACTCACTTTTGATAGCCATGTCTCAGAAAGGGTTTCATGGGGTAAAATTGCACAAAAATGGAGCTCGGGTAGGCAAAGGGTTTGAGCACTTGTTCTCAGCTCATATCGAATTTAGGGGTTTATAGATAATAATAATATAATTGCCAATACTTTTTACCTTACCTATGCTGCGTGAAAAGATAAATATTTTCTGTGTGTGACTATTACTGCAAAGTGGAATGCAACCCTTTCTGTATTCAAGTTCAGATATATTAAAATCTGAGATTGTTCACACCTGTGTGCCTGGGTTTCTGTCCCCACAGCGTTTTCCTGGAATTCTGAGAATTTGGGAAGGAGCTGCTGAGTGGATGGTGGCTTGATCTCTGGAAAGATAACTGCGCTGCCCAATTTCACAAATATTATCATTAGACAACAAAAGGTTCAAATGAAATACCCAGCTGATGTCGGAGAATTTACTCGCTGTGCGGGGAGAACTCCCACACAGTGGAACGGGTTGCAGAATCTTAGTTGAATGTACATTATGAATGTACTAAATGTCACTAGTGGTAAATTTTAGGTTATGCGTATTTTACGACAATAAAAAAAAATGCATTGAAATATTTCCTTTTGAGGGACTAATTTTCTCCCTGAATCTCCCTTCTGGGCTCCTATGGGGCTTTGCCTGGGAGGAAGGATAATATTAAAAAGAAATGACAGCTCCCTTGCAAAGTACAAGCATTAAACTTCCTGAACCATTATGCACACGATTTTTCCCAAGGAAGGGAGTGGGAGAAGAAGGAGGGAGTAGGGTGTCTGTGAAGGAAGAATCTGGAAGAAAAGACGATATGATGAGTGCGACCTGGCAGTGGAAGGTTTTGCAATAATGTCTGGGCAGGTTCCTGGTCTGATAAATCACGTTTGTGATTCCGAGCAGCAGACTCCTTGCTGTGGAATTAGCTTTTCGTCCTTGTACTTCTTTGTATCATTGAGACAACAAGTGACAGCTAAAGTCTATGTCTCCAAGTTCTGGTTAATAGTTTCAATAGCTCAATTAAAAAAGATCGGCCACTGATCCAGATCAAACTTGCAGGCACCACCCAGCACTGATGAACGTTCAACTCTGCAGTAAATACTAAGGGCATGGTAAGAGACCAAGATGCAAATGTCAGATCCCAAAGATGTCACTTTAGGTGAGGAACCATAGGAAACTATCTCCTTGGCATCGGATCCATACTTCCCGGGTTAAATGACAGCAAAGACCAAGCTTTAAGGGAGGTTGAGACTGAAAGATGACTGCCTGAAACCAGCTGGTTGGCAGAGGTTCTAAGTGACTGGGCTTAGCTTCCAAGTGGATTTTTAGCTCTTTGAATATCTGGCCAAAGCTGGTTCTCCAGTATTTCGTCACCTCTTGGCTCCGGCAACCTAGAAGAGGAGGATGGTCACAGCCTGCAGTGTGAGGGGGCTTGATGGGTTGAAAACTGATTTCTGTCTACAAAATCCATGAAATTTAAAAAATGAAATCTCAAAAGCATCGTTATATAAGGATGAAGACGGAGAGCTAAACATCGGCTGCCAGGTGGAACAGAGCATGCCCAATCCAGTCCCCGACGCACGATCACTGCGCCTGGGCCCCGCTGGGGGACCGCAAGGATTTGCAGGCAAGGTCAGAAAGAGGTCGCTCCTGAAGCTGGAACTACTCGAAACAACACATAATAGATCTGCTGAAGTAACGCTCCTTAGTAGATGGCTCTGAAATGTATCCCTGAGGAGACTAGATTCTGCAGTCTAATCCAATTAAGAAAACTAAGATGGTTCTCAAGGGCTATCAACTACTCAACTGCACTGTAACAAGGATGAGACAATTTTTGTATTACCGTAAAAGGGTGGAAGGGTGGTCTGAAGGGTGTTTGAATAAAGCAGGATGGAAAAAACAGATTTTGCGACTTCATTCAGCATTGTCAAAGAGATGGCAATATTTTATCTATTATAGAGTTAGATATATTTTTTCACTAAAGTAAGGTTTTATGTGTTAGAGTGAGGGATAGTTCATCAGGCATTTCTATACATTAGATAAAATATTTCCATGACTACCCAATTTATTTTATTTTATTTGAGTCAATACTCTTCAAGCAGTTTTTCTCCCCCTATGACTTCAGTTTTCCTGGTACCTGGATGGAAGCTGGGGCTATTCATTCCTTGAAAGGTGGAATTCATTGTGAATGAATAAATAACATCTGATTTGACATCCTAATTCTTTTGTGCAGCAAGGTTACACACGTATACATAGACACATGGCCATATACATCATGAATTCTCCGTAGGGGTGATATCACTTCCAAGAGGGTAAAAACTGGTTCTTGGGGGGAAAAGGCACAAAAATCTTACTCTTTTTATATATAAAGCACCAATATACATGTAGTATATAAACTTATATAAAGTGTCCATGGTATTAAAATTTCATTGAGGGGCAATTAGGGAAAAAATTTTTAAAAGGCTCCCTTCAGTGGGGGAGATAATAGAAAAAAAAAATCAAGAAACAGTGATACAAACATACACACTCTCTATATGTATGTATGTACGTATGTATTTCTGAATTTCTGAATACATACTAGGTATAAACATATTTACAATTATACGATCAACTGATAGATAGATACATAGAGATTTTATATCTATAACTATTTTTGTATCAGTTTGGGATTTTGTGTGATTCTGTCAGTTCAATATGATGATCATCTCAAAATGCTTCCCTGGTGGCGCAGTGGTTGAGAGTCCGCCTGCCGATGCAGGGGACACGGGTTCGTGCCCCGGTCCGGGAAGATCCCACATGCCGCGGAGCGGCTGGGCCCGTGAGCCACGGCCACTGAGCCTGCGCTCCACGACGGGAGAGGCCACAACAGTGAGAGGCCCGTGTAATGCAAAAAAAAAAAAAAAAAAAAAAAAAAAAGCCATGCCCCAACTTAGATCTGCTAATTACCCACTTCACGCAGTGGATAAAACCACACAAGACGAGTCACTAAGGCACATCCTGGGCGGATCTCAACGCAATCTCATCTCATCAGCAATGCCAGAGAGTGGGCAGCCCTCACTCCCATCGAAGCAGCGCTCCTATGTGGTACTGGGTTTAAATGACTAATGACTCCCTCTTCCTCACCCATCCTAGTGCCTCAGCTTTGGTGAAATTTGATGGCTTCAGGCTCTCCATACTCTCTCATCTCTCTGTCCACACAGCCCTCGTGTGGAACGTCTCTTCCACCATCTTCATCTGAAATAAACTCCCACAGACCACCAACACCCATCTCAAACGGAGCCTCTTCCCCAAAGCCTTCCTAAGCCTCACTGTAAAAAGAATGCCTCCCCACTCCGCAAGCCCCCCTCACTTTGTTTCTACTTCTCCCACTGCACTTAGCGTATTTTGCTCACATGACAGCTGTCTGAATAAAGGTCTTCTCTCCTCTACTGAAGTGTAGGCCTCTCTGGAAGAGAAGGTTGTTTTTTGGTAATTTATTTCAGAAATCCAGAGCACCTACCACAATGCCTGGAATGAATAAACTGTTGTGGATTAAAACCAAACTGTCATCTCTCCCCAGTAACTAATAAACACTCTACTGAGCACCACTAAGTATGAGGCTTTTGCTTCTGTGGGAATAGAAGGATGACGACTGAGATGTGGTTCTTTTCTTCAAGGGGTTTAGAGTTCAGTAGGTGTCTTAAGACAAGGCTAAGCATTGACGATTTCACAAGAATCGGAGGCTTAAAGTGACAGCTATCATGGAATTCAGGCCATCCTTGGTCCCTCAGAGACCTCTGGCCAGTCCAGGTGACAGACACAGCTCATTAAACTGGCCTCAGAGTGAATGCCCGCTCCTACACATTTTCTTACTACAGACAGAAAGTGGCTACAAAGTGGTGAACTCTCCAAAGTAAAAGATCTTAGTTTCCTTTTCAGTTTCCAAACAATGCGCTGAAGCTGATTTCTAAACTTTCAGACCCAACACCCAAAGCAGTGGGTTGGAGAGAGCCAGGGTATGGAAAGAGCTCCATCACAGGGTCCCATGGACACCATGGGGAAGGCGCCCTCCAATCACTTCATCCTATAACTCTGACAACGGATTTGTTTTTCTTGCTTGACTTTGCTAAGGAAGAGAGCCTGAGGGTGCCACCGAAGTGCAGGAAGGGACTGACAGGTTTCTAGTTTCACAGATTTAGCCTGCAGGACTTAAGCAGCTGAGGATGTGGTGTGGTATAAACAGAGATTCCCCTGGACAGACGGACCGCCTCCTGTCACCTTGCAGACCAACACATGTATCAGGAATCTGCATTAATGGGGGGCTCTGTCCAGAGCAAGAATCTTGTTTTGCTTTTCTTCCTCAACTTAAGAATGATTAATTAGATGTCTGGATTGACTCTCCTTCCTTATTTTGATTGCATTAAGAAAAAACTCCATCCAAGTTGAAGTCAAAGCACTTATTTTCACTCTGAACTTGGCGGTGAGTGAGAAGGTAAATGTTTTACTTTTAGAAAGAAAGAGCATTGGTGACTGGAAGTTAGGGGTTTGGGGTGGGTCTATTGCCATCCATTAAATGAGATTTGGGAACATATCTGGGGTCAGTTTTCCCCAGAATTGGACACGAGGCTGGGTCTGTAAGCATAGATGTGCACTGTTTAGTTTCCTACTGCTGCCGTGACAAACTGCCGTTAAGTTTAGTGGCTTAAAGTCACACATGCTTGTTATTTTATAGTTCTGGAGGTCAGAAGTCTGAAATGCATCTCACTGGGCTAAAATCAAAGGGTCTTCAGTGCTGGTTCCTTTCTGAAGGCTAGGGGACAATCTGTTCCCTTGTCTTTTCCAGCTTCTAGAAGCTGCCTGCATTCCTTGGCTTGTGGCCTCCTTCCATCTTCAAAGGCGAAAATGGCTGGTCAAGTCGTCTTCACATTGTGTCACTCTGACGCTAACCCTTCTGCTTCCCTCTTGCACGTTTAAGGAGTCTTGTGATTACACTGGACGTACCTGGGTGACCCAGCCTATTCTCGTGTCTCCAGGTCAGCTCATCAGCACCCTCAGTTCTATCTGCAACCTGAATTCCCCTTTCTCATTTCATGTAACATATTTACATTTTCTGGGGGATTAGGGCAGGGACTTCTTTGGACAGCTAATCTAATGAATGTTCCTGGGGGGAAGGGGTTACTTGCTGTCAACAGATCCCCAAGGGGGAAGTTAAGAACCACTGGATTCGATGTTAAAAGGTTTCTTGAAACTCTAACATAGTTTGATTCTACGAATGTTATTGACATGCTCCAAGGTAAACGATTTAAGCTCATCTACCTGGGCCTCAACTTTATCCGGACTGAGTAATAAAGAGGGGCACAGAGAGATGAGCTATGGTTCTGAAAAAATAGGTCTTTACTTAGAAAAATTAATTGCTTTTTTTTGGCCCATCAAGAGAAAGTGTCTTGGATGGTTTTTATAACTGACTCAACAAAGGAGGATAACGAGGATAGCTGACCTGCCAGATTCATGGAAGACTGAGAGGCAGTCCTGATGAACCAGTACGCTTTCAGCATTCAAATAATCATGCACATTAATTAGGTTCTCGATGAAGGGCACCACTGGAGGGACCCCCTTGATATGTCATTTCCAGCAGGGAACGATGGATCTGGTCGGGAGGAGAGCCAGACAGCTGAGCTCTTGTGAAATCAGAGCTTCTCTTTATAATTCTTATGAGTTATCAGAAGGTGAATGTTGATACAAAAGCTGTCAGGAAGGGAGACTTGTCTTGATAGATTTTCCTGTTTAATGAGTACCCTCAGGAGATAGAAGGGTGTCAGAAGGGAAACCTAATTTTTAATGTGGCATTTTATTGGGTTGAAGATGTTAATGAATCCCAGCTCTGAGACTTCTAGCTACCTTTCAATGTGTATTTAAAATGCTCCTCCGTGCTGTAGGTTTCTTTGAGTTTAGCCTGATCTTTCCACGTCCCAGCGCACCCAACAGAATATTCTCATCTCTACTACAGCACTTCTTAAACTCTTGGTCTCAGGACCCCTTTACATGCTTCAGAATTATTGGCAACCTCAAAAAGCTTTTGTTTAGATGGGTTAATGTCAATTCATGTTGACCATGTTGGAAATAAAAACTGAGAAATTAAAAAACTACCTATTAATTCAATAAAAGAATAATAATATACCCATTATATTGTAACATAAACACATTTATAAAATATAACTATATTTTCCCAAACAAGAAAAATTCATGAGGAGAGTGGTATTGCTTTTCATTTTCACAAATCTCTTTAATGCCTGGCGTACAGAAGATGGCTGGATTCTCATATCTGCTTCTGCATTCAATCTCTTGGGAGATCACACATCCAGAAAATGCCTCGGTATCCTTGTGACAGGATGAGACTGAAAAGGGCTACTAATGTCTTAGTATTATTACAAAAAATAGTTTTGATATCACGCACCCCATGATGGGCCTTCGGCACTCCCTGGGGTCCCCACTTTGAGGACCGCTGCTCGAATACATTTTTCATCAGGGGGTTAGTACTAGATGGTCCCTTGATAAATGACAAATAAACTAATGGGCTGCAGAGAATGTGTGCTGGGGCTGAAGCCAGAGAAAAAGTGAAGCTTTATTCTATGATTCCAAAATATTAGCACTTTAAGTGAATTTAGTCTTTAAAATATATAGTAAGAGGCAGCAACAGTTTGGGGGCTCTGGTCTCCCAGGGAGTCTCTGGCTGTTCTGCCTTCTCTCTCCACGATTCCTTCTACATGGGTCTGGTCTCCTTCTTATCCTTCATTTTGTTCGGAGAGTTTTCAAGCTAGAAGAGTTTTTAAGCAGCCATTAACTAGTGACCTAGGAATAAAAGCCAATTTCCTTTTTAGGTCCCTTTTAATAAGTAAAACAGGGAGAGCACTATTATGCTTTAAAGGTACAAAGTCAAAGCACTTCGTCAGTGTCCGCCTTGAGAATTTCCTGGCCTTGCCGTTCAACTGTATTAAGCAACTAATTTCAAATGCCTTATTTTGTTCCACCTTGAATATCAGATGCTGCTGGGAGTCAAATTTTGAACAACTTTTAATATTTCATGTAGAAAATGAATTGTTAGCTACTCACTGTTAGGAAGCTTGAACACAATGGTTCTCAAAGGGAGTAATTTTGCTCCCTAGGAGACCTTTGGCAAGGTCTGGAGACATGTCTGGTTGTCACACTGGGGGTGGGGAATGCTACCGGCATCTAGTGGGTAGAGGCCACAGATGCTGCTGGACAGAGCCCATGACAGAAACATCTGGCCTCAGGTGTCAATAGTGTCGCAGCTGGGACTTCCCTGGTGGTCCAGTGGTAAGGAATCCGCCTTCCAATGCAGGGGATGTGGGTTCGATCCCTGGTTGGGGAACTAAGATCCCACATGCCGCGGGGCAACTAAGCCTGCGCGCCACAACTACTGAGCCTTCGCGCCTCAACTAGAGAGCCGCGTGTTGCAAAACTACAGAGCCCACGTGCTCTGGCGTCTACGTGCCACAACTAGAGAGAGAAAACCCGCACGCCACAACTAGAGAGAAGCCCATGCACCGCAACTACAGAGAAGCTCACACACCTCAATGAAAGATCCCGCGTACCGCAATTAAGACCCGACGCAGCCATAAATAAATAAATAAATAAAATATTAAAAAAAAAATAGTGTCGCAGCTGAAAACCCCTGCTCTAAAGAATGACATTAATTTTCAGATCTTAGAATGTGGGCATGTCTTTTTCTAAAGGCAGCATCTATTCTAAATGGGATCCTAATCACTTCTCCTTCAATCATATCTCTTAAGGAGTTTTTAGAACCCTAACATGATTATCTTAATGTGTTTATAATAAGATTCGAAAATGGTTGAGGGAATTATACGCTCAGTTTAACATGTCACTTGAAAAGAGGGACTCACCATTATCTGGGAGGCCATGGGTTAACCAAGCTTGAAAAAAAGTAAAAGTAAACCGCACAGAGTGTTTCCTTGTTGTTGCAAAAGTCACCAGAGGTTTTAAAAATCTAGACCAAACTGTAGGCATGCAATGGGCAATATCAATTGATAATTCCCTCAACCATTTTAATGCAATGCCTGGCACTTGGGGACCAGGGACTCCTTTCTTTAGGGAGCCCTTTGAGCAGGAGTAAATGAGGAACACACTTGGAGAAACCCTGTCTTTTTAAGGCAAAGCACGTCACTTCAGGATTTTATATATGTCAAGTGAAAAATCCAATAAATCATATCGATTTTTTCTTGCTATTTTCTTCAATTTATAAAATATCCCCTTTGTTGAAAAGAAATAGAAATAGAATCACGATTATTTTATACCACTGTTCACTGCTGACCATACAAAATAACTCTTTTTGCAACAAATTAAAGCTTCGGTGACCTCATGATGAACAGACCATAGCTTTAGAGCTTCAAAATTTTCCATCGAGTGAACAACAGTAATTAGGCAATCCCTTTTCAAAGTCCTCCAAATCTAGGAATACGTATCAAATCATATAACTATACACACAATTGTTCAGATGGTGATGAGTCAGGAATAGAAGCTTCCGCTGGAAAGGTAAGAAAGAGAAGGCCATGGGTCTCTAATGGAGTGCTCCAGAAAAGCCGGAACATGGCCTGATTACGGGCGATTACAAAGTGGAATTAAAATTTATCAGCTATAATTACGGCACAGAATTGCTGTTCTGAGCTACAGTCTCCAATCACTAAGACACAGTTCATCACAATAGGAAGCCTGAAATGGCTCTTAGGAGGAAGGAGAAACAGTCAGAAAAGGAGAGAAGAAAACCCACCCTTGTTTCGTTCCCATTAAGCCATTGTCAAGTTCAATTTCATGTAAATGCACACTTAAAAAAACTACACACAGTCCATATTTCACTTAATGTGCTAAAGGTTCAAAAATTTAAAAAAAACGTTGCCATAGCAACACCTATCGGCAACTAGCATAAATATGTTTTCTATGCAAGGGTTTTATTGTTGTGATCATTTGTGTAGTTTTCATTTAATTTTTTCACAGAGCACTGCCTGGCTGAAGACTGAATTATTCATTGTGGGAGAAGAGAGCTCAATAGTTCAATACATTAAGGTCAGGCTTAACGGCTGGGTAGAGAATCTTGTACTCAAAGTTGAGGTTTGGATGTGTAATTACTTAGAGACATGGAAAACACAAATGGTGCTTATTTTTATTTACTGAGATAACAGTACTTCTATGTTTTGTACTGTGGTTCTGGGGAGAAAAAGCTGAAAGTAGGAACCTGTTTAATCTGTAAAGCTCAGAGAGAGAGAGAGAGAGAGAGAGAGAGAAAGAGAGAGAGAGAGAGGAGTTGTACCTTTTCAAAGAGATTACCAAAGGGACGCTGCCCTAAGGGGCTGGTGGGAAGGGTGTGTGTGTGTGTGTGTGTGTGTGTGGGATTTGTATGGGAGAGGCCCTGATCTAAAATCTTAGGGCAAGTGGCTTCACCTACAGGCAACGCTTGGGAAATTTACACGTACCCAAATGAAATAACAATGTAAAAGTGCTTGGCCAACTACAAAGTGCTATTCAATTTTTAAAGTGATACAAAATATAAACATGAATTAAGAGTATAAGGCAAACACTCAAACAGAGGGTAACTAAAGCAATTTAAACTTACTGTTTTTTAAAAGATACCTGGTTTTAACCTAAGGCAGCCTGGAGAGCGGGGGCAAAACCACAGAACTACATAGGAGTTGTTGGATTTAGATGAGGAAAGGATGTGGGGAAGGGAGAGAGATTATTTTATGCCATTTAGTAGTAGGGATTCTTTTGGTATTGAGCCTTAATCTATTTGATTGTTATCCACAATAGTTATTGCTAGCTTAAGGCTTATAAAGCATGCTGAGTCTCTTAGGTAAATGAAGCATGCTGGAAAATTATTCGAACTACAGAACTAAAAGTTAACAGACTTTGAGATGCAAGGAATTACCAATATCATATAGTACCTTTCTGTAACGATTTATCATTCTAGTTGCTATACACTGATGTGCTTATCTTCAACTTTTCCTACTGCTAATATTTTCTTCCTAAACAAAAATAAAGTGTGTGTGCAGATTCAAGGCTATTTTTTCAAAAGCACTATGTCCTGGTGGTCTCTGGGGGGCAGCAAAGAGGCCTCTCAATTTCGTGGCTGTCATGGCTAGATTTTTAGACAATCCTTCTAGCAATGTTGATAACTTTTTTTCTTTTTTTCTTTTTTTTGCTTTACGCGGGCCTCTCACTGCTGTGGCCTCTCCCGCTGCAGAGCACAGGCTCCGGCCGCTCGCAGCATGCGGGATCCTCCTGGACCGGGGCACGAACCCGTGTCCCCTGCAGCGGCAGGCAGACTCCCAACCACTGCGCCACCAGGGAAGCCCTGATAACTTTTAAAATATACATAATTAGGTCATTCTTGAAACAGTCAAGAGTAGGCAGATATTATTATAAACTGAGACTATCCATGTAACATTACTGGTTAAAAATGTCGCATGTCTCACAAGCCACAGAGGAAAAAAAGTCCAGTGTCTTCTGTGTAGCAAAGTAGGCCCTTCAGAACTGTCCCAAAGGGGCCACCAATCCTAGCACAGGGAACACCTAAGCCCTGTCACGGTGAAACTAAGCAGAACCCTGTGGGGCTCCTGGGCAAGGAAGCCTTACAAACAGTTGCTGATCAGGGAAGGCAGGAGATGCAGAGACAAGGGAGGAGCAGTCAGGACACAATAGTGCAGCCTCGGGGCAGGTCCTGGCTCCACCTCAAGGGATGCACAGAACAATATCTTTAAGCTCTTCTACAGAACTAAAACCCAACGAACTAAAACTTCCAACAAATGGAAGATGTTAGCATTCTTCATTCCAGAGAGAAGGGCATGGTTTGATAGCCTCAAGAAGCTCATCAAGAGACCACCTGAGGCCAGACTAAAGGAGTGCAGCCCCTGCACACACCCTGATCCTTATGAACAACCCTGCCCTTGAACCACTGCTATAAAACTTCTCACCGAATCCTCCCGGGTTGGGACACACAGTTTTTCAGGGTAGGAGCCCGCTGTGTCCCCCTTTGCCTGGCAAAGCAATAAAGCTATTCTTTTCCACTTAACATCTTCAGGGTAGGGTTTCCTCTACTCTGGAAAACTCTACTGGATTTTTTAATCCTACGACCTAGCACACAGTAGCCCCTAAATGTTTAAAGAATGGATGAATGCACGTATGCATGAATGAATGGTTAAAGAGAGCTAGGATTTTGAGGTATTATTTTCTCAGAAAAAACAATTCTGTCACAGAAACATCACAAGGGGACATAGGTATTTCCCTTCAGATAAAACCCTTATCTTAAACCCAAATGGCTCTGGGACAGCCAGTAGTGGAGGGCTCCTGGTTGGTATTGTGCAAATCTATTGCCCTTGAAGGCATCAGTAGTATAAGCCCACCTTCCTCAGAAATCCAGAAACGTAAGAACACAGTGATTTACTGTGATAGCTCAGACAATGGAAATCCGTGGCAGTTCAGAATATAGCTGTGCATGATGGAAACCAGCTGAGGGAAGAGGAAAAAAAAAGCACTTCCTTTTAAAACCAGGACAAAGAAGGAAATGGATAATGGCTTACCTATCTTTGCGGGAAGAATATACTGAAACAGAATGAAGAAAACCGGCATTAATTCCTATTTCCCATCACTGATCTTTGGGTTATAGCCAAGATAAGAATAGAGTATGCTTATACTGCAAGTGTGAAAAGAAAGGGGGCTTTCTCATCACTCAGAGCTGAGTTGTGAGGGCCAGTCTGGTGTGTGAGATCTTGGGGAAACTATTTTTTGCTACTTTCTAAATGATCCCCAAACACTCCTCAAACAAAAGTGCTGCCCAAAGAATCATAATTCCTAAATCCAAAGAACAGTGGGCAGTTACTGATGCCATCTGCTATGTAAAAATCCCACCCTCCACCTCAAGAGGAAGGCGAAAGAAAAACTCTGGATATATAATTTCTTACCCATTTTAATCTCCAAGTTTTAGAAATTCAAGGCAGTTCATTTTAGTGCTCCATTTTTGTTTGATTTCTTTAAGTTAAATGGGAAAATATTTATTTTCCCGTCATTTCATTCCTGTCAGCTTGATGAAAATAATCGTACACTAGAAAATCCATATATTTAAATTTATATATATATAAATTTATATTATATATTTATATTTGCTTGTGCTATTGTAAAGTGAACTCTCTTGTAAGAACAATGCAAGCATATTAAGTATTCAGGAGGCAGTCACGGTGGCAATGTAAGCAGATAGGCTAGGGGTCCCCCAGGGAAAGAGAAGCAGGCATGGCGTTCTTGACATAAGAGAAGTCATTTTTGGCCTAAGCCATTTTGTGATCTAAGCCTGGCCACAATGCTTGTCCTTGAACAGGTCTAATGAATGGTCTTAAGAAAACAAAAGAATGCAGGAATGAACTCTGCTGTTACCAGGCAAGAGAAGTAACAACAGCAAAGATAATACATCAGCTGGAAAGACTCCCAGTTCTGTTTCAATGGTAAAGATTAGCCTGAAGCACTTTATTGACAGGGTTTTGCAGAATTCAACCCCCCTTCTAGGGCTCCACCGCCAGATCACCTAAGGAATGATGATGTTGACCTTTTCTGACCCTTGTGACTTCAATCAACTAAAGCTTGGACTCTGTCAACCTTTGCCCCAATTCTATGCTGAATTCCCCTCTGCTCAAGCCCCTTCATGAATATGCATGTACCCTTAGCTTAAAACTTGCCTAATTTTGCTGTCTGGGGAGACACAGCTTTGGGAAAGATCCCTGGTGTTCTCCTTGCTTGCTGCAAGTAATAAACGCTTCCTTCTTCTGATCTTTGGCTTGGTTGAATCTTTTGGCTTGATAACCCACCAAGAGGCGAACTCAGTTTTCGGGTAATAGTAAGATTAGAAATCACAAACAGAAAACAAAATGCATGGTATCAAGAATTTTCAAATTGTTTGGGAGGCCTGAGTCATCCCTAGGGTTTGCTGGAGGTTGGGGGTGGTCTAGGACCAGCAAAGACTCAAACCTGAAGCCAGTGACAAATCTTTTCCTGCTTTTGCCACATTCCATTCCCTTCCCTTTTCAAGGGCCCACTGTATTCATATTACCCCTTACTGGATGATAACTGAGTTCTGTAGCGTAAGACACTGGGTCGTGCTACAGAAGACACAGTTTTCAGTCCCTGCCTTCTAGGTGGTCCAGAGCTCCTCCTCTGTCGATGGCTCTATATTTGGAACTGTTTCCGAGGGCCCTGCGGTTCATACACCCTCACTGCCTCCAACTGCTCAGTGCTCTGCCCGTGGAATGACTGATATGATGAAGGAAACTGTGTTTCAGAATTAATGGGGCAAAGCTTCACTTCATTCTTTTAATACATTTTTAATTTTGGAAATGTTTTAGATTTGTAGAAAAGTCACAAAGATAACAGAGTTTCTGTTTACCACTCACCCAATTTTCCTGAAGTAAAAACCCAACAACGGTACGTACGCATGAACTAAACCCTAGATCGAATTTGGATTTCATCAGTTTTTCCATTAACGTCCTCTTTCTGGTCAGGATGCATTTCAGTTGTCATGTCTCTTTAGTCTCCTCTCATCTGTGACAGTTTCCCAATCTGTCCTTATTTTTCATGACCTTGACAGCTGCGAGGAGTACTGGGTGGGTATTTGATAGAATGTCTCTCAAACTGGGCTCGTCTGACATGTTCCTCATGATGAGACTAGGTTATAGATTTGGGGAAAGAACGTCACTGAGGCGATGTGCCTCTCTTATTCCATTATATCAGCAGTACCTGCTCTCAAAATAACTTATCACTGGTGATGTTAACCTTGATCACCTGGCCAAGGTGGTGCTTGCCAACTTTCTCCGCTGGAAAGTTATTATTTTTTACCCTTTCACATACTCTATTCTTTGAGCTGACACTCAAGGAAGAGGGCGTGGCCGCTAAGCTCTCCCTCCTGGAGGGAAGAAGTATTTACATCAATTATTTGGAATTCTTCTGTAAGGAAGGTTTGTCTCCTCCTTTCTCATTAATTTATTTATTAAATAAATAAATGGACTAATGTCTAGTCGAGATTTACATTGGGTTGTAAACAGTACTATGTGACTGGATAAACGGCAAGGTCCTACTGTATAGCACAGGGAACTATATTCAATATCCTGATATATCCAATAATGGAAAAGAATATGAAAAATAATATATATATGTATAACTGAGTCAGTTTGCTGTCCAGCAGAAATTAACACAACATTGTAAGTCAACTCTACATCAGTAAAGTTAAAACAAAGAAACCCCACCCCCCAAAAACACAAAACCCAATACCATGTGATGATTTTGTTGCTCAAAGTTTCCAGGTTTGGCCAATGGGTGCTCTTCTAGGTTGGCTTCTGTGTCCCTCTGACTTGTCCTTTTTTTTTTCCTCTTTTAACATTTTCTTACTTTCTAGCACTACAAGATTCTGTAGGCTTTACTTTCCCATTCTGATCCCCAAACCAGCCACTTCTCCAAGGAGCCCTGCTTCCTTTTATTGGAAAATGGGATACTCAGTATAAGAGGGGCCTTAATAGGAGTCATGTGCCTTAACCTGAAAGTTGATCTTACTTACTGATTCCAAGTACAATGACATTGAATATAAAACTCACTTACTATATTCCATAAGTACCTACTTAGTGAAACTGAATACTAAATTGTGCAACTGCAGGTTCTGAGAGAAGCCTGTTGGGGAAAAATTTTGTACTTATATAGCATGAATACTTAGAACTAAACAGTGTCTGCACACAGTAACATCTGGCTGAAGAATTCCTTTTTGTCAGATGGAATAAACTCTACCAGCCCATGTTCCATCATTTGTCATTGTGTTTCCATAAAATAGAAATCTGAGCCATTTAGATTTCAAAAAATTATCATCCAATTAATGTCTGGTTTTGTAAATGTTTGAAGCAGCACACTTATTATTATCATCCAACAAGCATCTTGAAGATACCTCCGGATTACAACTCAGATCTTAACCACATCTAACGTTACTTAAAAATGCAGTTTGCAGCAGTGGTTCACAACACCATTGTCGGGACACGATGCGGTCAGAATTACTGGGGAAGTATTCCAGACCAGACAGCATTTAGGAGAAAGCCAAGTTCCCCGAGATTTCCACTGGACAGCTAAATTTGTGTGTCAACAAATAATGCTCCATGAATATTTTCATGTTTCCCCACGGTCAGCACTGGCACCTGGGTTAAAGGATGACAGAATAGCAACCTTCAAGACCGAGGCCTTGGGAGTGATAAAGTCTTGTGTCTCCGTGGAGCCCTGTATTTACATTCCAGGGTGCTGAGGATTGGACAGATGTGGCAGAAGGTCCTATATAAGCTCTGGGTTTCATAACTGTGGAGTTCCTCTCCTGTGATGCAAAGCCCAGATATACAGGTAGGCACATCTGGCTTGCACTGGTTTGCCCTGGAAAGAAGTGAGGCTTTGGGAAAAGCTTCTCTGTGAGCAGTCTGTCTCTGAGCCAGAGGTCTGGGGTGTGCGTGCGTGTGTGTGTGTGTGTGTGTGTGTGTACACTTACATACATGCAACTATAACAGGCTGATCTGTTAGACTGAGAGAAACATTTCAGACCTCTCACAATTTCAGACTCAACCCTGAGCACCAAGACTCCAAGGAAACCAGGGCTATGTTTCCATAAGCACCCACTGGTTTGGTGATACCTGTTATTTTTGGCTGTTATCTCCCTGATTTGCCTGTGCCCATACTATGAACATAGTTAAAATATTTTGGATATCACCCCTGATGAGAAACACCAAACATACTAAGCTCCAAGGTTTCACCTGGGAAATGTCTTTTCCTTATTGCATGCAAAGAGAAAAGAGATCAAGATTTACTTCTGCCCAGACAAGCCTCACGACAGCTTTTAGTCAAATCTGTTCTTTCAATGGGTCTTTGCTCCGGGTCTCAGCATGCAAGGGCAGTTCATGGGGCATGTGTTTATGTGAATTTTCAACTCAATTTCCTGTGTTTCATTTTGTTTCCTCTTTCAACTAACACCATCTGAAAAGAATGAAGGATTTAATCATAACACTTTGTACTTCTTTTGCACATTTTTTCCTCCCAAGGAGTTAGAATGACTTCACACTGAGTTCCTCAGAGATCAAGAAAGAAGTCTCTGAGGTAGTTAGACTGCAAGTATTTTCATAATTGTCCAGATGAAGAAAACGGGGCCAGAGATATGTTTGCCTATGGCCAGTATCAGAAACCAATAATATGGGTCAATTTCCTGGATATCACAATGGAGAAAATTCAGACGGGTTCACTGTATCATTTGAGCTAGTAAAAAGAACCGTAAGAAAATAATATTTTCAAGTTACAGAAAGATTTATATTCCAACCAGCCCACTCTGCCCCCATACACAGGTTCATCTAAGCAGGAGGTAGGTTTTTAAGCCTAAATCACATATATTAAATTAATGGAAAATGAAGTGGAGTCCCGTGAGCAACTTCGTTTCGCTTACCTAAAGAGACTGAACTGGATATTTGATAAATGAATGTGGGACTGGGATCTGTAGACGTGACTTGGTTGACGTCGATCAGAGAAAAAAAAATCTCCCCAGTTTCTACATACCTACTACACCTGGGGAGGTCTACTCACCCTCTGGCTTGACGGCTACTTAACATCTAATTGTCATAGAGTCAACGAGAGCTTTTAGTGTGAGAGCCCTTCACAGCCCTGTGGCATTATGTCTTGATTTTTCTTTTCAAATATGATGTGCCACTTAGCAAGTCCTCCTAGTCTCCCCCTACTTTTGGTCTGTGCTACGGATCACCCCAATGTTCATCTTTCAAACACCACTTCCTCAGTTTCAAAACATGTGCTGCAAGGGAATGCTGTGAGAACCATGAAAGCGCCACTTTCTGCTCAAAGATTTTGAGGTTCACCAGGCTTAATCTCAAACCAACCCAGTGCCTCCAGCCTTAGTGGTGAGCGGGTGAACCTATACAGCAATATGCAAAATCCTACATATGCATAGTCTAGGGGCAGGTTCAGTATTGTCATCAGATTCTCCAAAAGGGGATCAGACCCAAATTAATAACTTGTGGTCTAAGGCAATGTTCTCCAACCTTAATTTCATTATCATCCCTAAGGAGACTTTTAGACCTTTTTTCCTAATAGAACCCCCCATACGCCAAGAAATTTCAACATCAAAGATTTACCATATAGATGTTTATGTACTATAGTTATATATAAGCTTCATACATAAAGAGTAAAACAAAGCTTGTCCCCTAGGAAGCAATTTTTGCCCACTTACGGGTGACATCAGCGGCCACTGAAAGTACATGGTCTACAAGGTCCCAAGCAAATTCCCTTGGCCTTGTCCCACTGCCTGCAGGTTCCACTCACTCCAGCTCTAATCCTACCCAAGCTGGTAGTTTATCAGGGACACTGCCCAATATTCTGGCCTCAAAGTCACCGCCACAACCATAAACTCCAGCAATTCTATGAAGTTGATAGCAGATTCTTTCACTCACTGTTCCTCAAGGTATCTCAAGGCATTTCTATCTCAGCAGCTGATTCATAGCATCGTCAGCTTTGGCATGGTAGTTTTTTCCCCTTGGAACTCTCCTTTTCTTCCATGACACACTTCAGGCAAATATAAACTAGTAGCACGGCATAATTTTTAGGAGTTCATTCTTTGGAGTAGATGGTGGCTTTGCTTAGACCCCACCGTGATGAGATACATGATTTTGAGCAATGGCGATAACGATAATGTTTATGCAGTAAATAGCTATTGATTTTGCCAGGGACATTTCTCCTTCTCAGTTTTCTTTTGAGGAGCCATTCACCTCACCCCCCAGCCCATGTCCATACTGAGGTGACCCCAATAACCTGGCTCCTGTGGAGGCGTAGGACTTAGGTCTGGCCAGTGATCACATTCCATCAGGACTGGCTACCTACTTTGTGGGATGCAGTGAAAAATGAAAATGCAGGACCCCTTGTTCAAAAATTATTAAGAATTTCAAAGTGACGGCAGCAGAGGATTAAAACAAGCACGGGAGCCTTCTACGTGCAGGGTCCTGTGAGGCTGCGCAGATCACACACCCATGAAGCTGGCCCTACATCTCATACCTCCAGCCACAGTGAATGGTTCAGGAACAGACACACAAGCAATAGAGATGACTGTTAGACCTATACTTTGTGAGGGAGGGACTACTAGGAAAGAGAAGCACTCTTGCTACCAGTCCAAAAGCTTGTAAGAGGTGAGCCTCAGACTGACGGTGGCCAAGAGAATCTGCCTGAAAATGAAGCCAGCCCAGCGGAAAATAGGCCTATAAGAAAGAGCAAGAAATAACTGAATTTTGAGAGCATAACATGTTGGAGTCCTTGGATGCAGCTCTACCCCTGAACACAAGCCAACGAAGCCTTCTTTGTGTTCAAACCAGTTGGAGTTGGAGTTTCTGTCACTTGCAACCAGAAGAGTCTTGACTAACAAAATTATGTTTCAGGGCTGTTGGGAGGATGGGCCCTGGAACAGATAAATATTAACTATTATAATCATAATGATCTTTTCTTCAAACTCCTATAACACTTTGCCACTCTTCTGCACTTGGTATTCATCACACACTGCTTTACGTTGCTAATTTATGTTAGGGATAACTAGATTTTAAGCATTTTGAGAACAAAGGCTATTTTTATTATTTTCTTTTTAGAAATTAAAAACTTTTAAAATTTATTTATTTTTGGCTGACTTGGGTCTTCGTTGCTGCGCGTGGGCTTTCTCTAGTTGCGGCGAGCAGGGGCTACTCTTCATTGTGGTGCGTGGGCTTCTCATTGCGGTGGCTTCTCTTGTTGTGGAGCACGGGCTGTAGGCGCACGGGCTCAGCAGTTGTGGCTCCTGGGCTCTAGAGCGCAGGCTCAGTAGTTGTGGCGCACGGGCTTAGGTGCTCCGCGGCATGTGGGATCTTCACAGACCAGGACTCGAAACCGTGTCCCCTGCATTGGCAGGCAGATTCTTAACCACTGCGCCACCAGGGAAGTCCCCAAAGGTTATTTAAAAATATATTTCACAAGACCTAGAATAGTACATGATTCTGTCAAAAATATCATGTGAACTGATTGCTCATTTAGCACCCTGCAAGAAAATTAAATATAGATAAATGTGTTTACAATATATAACTTTACAGAGGCAGAAAATTCTCTGAGCTGAAATACAAGATTTTTGAAGTTTGTAATTTATTATGACTTGTAGCTAAAAAACTTTTCTAGGGATATACATCCAAGGGGAACATGGGATTCAATGGGAAAATATGTTTTAACTGACTGATGTATTTTTAAAAAATTGTTTCAATTGTGAATGATATATTGAATTTTTCAGTCTTCAACTCATTGAAAAAGTAGAAATATTTAAAGAGATTTTTAGATATTCATACTTGCTGACTTCCTCAAGGCCCGTGAAAAGTAGGTGAGTAATATTCACAATTTCCATTTGACTGAGAAATTAATTTTAAAGCTGTTTCAAAAGATGAGGGAAGATGCAAACACTAGGGAGAACACCTACTCTCAGATGCTAAGAAGTGGCAAATATATATATACACACCAATTATTGTTCAGACACATGGCATGCCCGGTTTATAAAGATGCAACAATAATCTATTGAGACTCACTGGACATAATCAACATTTGCAGCTAACGAAACAATTTATTTAGCTCCAAATTTTTATTCTATTTTCCTGTTTTGCTAATAGTAATTTCCAGACGGTATACCATTGCTCTTTTGCATTTTTAAAGAAATCGTGAACTATTTACTTTTTTTTCTTAGAATTGAGTCGTTATGTAGTCAAATTGCTATAAAGCCTTGTCAATAACCGTCTTTTGACACAACAGTGCAAATCAACTACACTTCAAGAAAAAAATAAAAAGTACCCTCCTTTGAGGTCCCTCAGGTGACTCTGTTTCTGTTTTTTGTTTTTTTGGGGGGTCCCTTCTAAATTCTCTCTTTCTGATTTCCTTTTCCCTCCATCAATTAAGGCTATTCATTTTTGCAAACCTCTGGGTTTGCAACTCTGTGGTTTTGGTATTTCTAAGAGAAATGAACTTCAGATAAGAAAACAGACATATATATTTGAATATAGGTTTTGACAAGGGGAAAAATATTAATTATGGAATCATAGACTTCTATATTCAAAGGGGAGCAGTTCCCAATTGTGTGTATACAGTCTGAAATTTTACCGTGAGAGTTAAATCGATATTTTCTTCAGTAGATTTTGAAAAAAGTATCATGAATTATTACTAATAAATTCTGTCATTTCTTAAACTCAATAAATTTGAATGCACTCTGTAATCGCAAAGCATTTTGCAAAAGAAAACTCTTCTTTTTTTTTCTCAAGTAAATACTGGATTTTTCCTGGACTGAAACAGGGAGGGCGTATTGAAAATAGAGTAGACATTTTTATTCTTCAGAGAACAAAACCTAATTTTGTAGACATCAACTTTCTCTTCTCCAAATTTACAATTTAAAATAATTGCTCAAATGTAACAGGGAAGAGCTAAATGGGACTCCATGTTCGATCTGCTTCATTGACTTTAACCTTTGCTTTTCTGTTGCTTTTGTTATTATAATCATACATAATGGCCTGCCTCAGGGAACCCTGCCCCTGAATGTTAAACCAAGTGCCTTTGTATATCCGGACCCTGTCCACCTGTGGATGGCTGCAAGAAGGAAGAAATGAACACATCCCCTCCCGGAGGCTGGCCATTCCTGGGGATATTCGCAAAATTTATGGACTTTTTACTTTACTTCCTTATCTCCTTCCCCTCTCTGGGCTACAAAAGAAACTGGCATCCAAACCCTGATAAGATGGTTTTACAAGAAGACTTCCACATAGTGTACAATTATGCCCTAACTAAAAAGTTCTTTCACTGCTTTCCCAAATCTCCCATTTTCTTGTTAACTTTTCCCAATTAAATAATCCTTTCTATAATAATTCTTTCCCTTCCTCCAATAGTTCTCTTTTACTTTTGTTTTCTCAGAAGCACTACGGATTTGCTAGAAGGTATGTTTATTAATGAGCCAATTAACCAATAAAAGATTTGTCAACCTAAATGTGGCACAGTACAGGATGTGGAGCCCAAATAACCCTTCTGTGCTTAAGAATTACCTTGGGTAGTGGATAGGCCATTTTGGGCAGTTTCAAAATTGGAAATTCTAACATTTAACTGATTCCTCCTTGTTCAAATAGGGATGTCAGTATAAAATTCAAGCATAAGACCTATAAAATAGTACGGTGCCCTGAACTTGGCCTTTTTATTCTTGGAGGCTATTTTAATGTTTTCCTTCTATGAATAAATAAGTCATTTAGTCACTAAGGCTGCTATTTACTGAAAGACACTGCTCTTGCTCGGCCTTCTTATGTTTAAGAACAAACAGTTCCGGGCTTTTTGTCTGGTATCTCCTTTTTTTTTGTTTTGTGGTGCGCGGGACTCTCACTGCTGTGGCCTCTCCCGTTGCGGAGCACAGGCTCCGGACGCGCAGGCCCAGCGGCCATGGCTCACGCGCCCAGCCGCTCCGCGGCATGTGGGATCTTCCCGGACCGGGGCACGAACCCGCGTCCCCTGCATCGGCAGGCGGACTCTCAACCACTGCGCCACCAGGGAAGCCCTCTGCTATCTCCTTTTTAAAACAAAATGACTTTTAAAAAAAGTTGGTATCTATTGTGCTATAATAGACATCATTTAGCAAATACAGTTTATATTTTAAAGACAGAGCACTTTTCCTGAAGATATGTCTTAAATGAAAAGCACACAATATCTGGTTTTCACTGTAACCTTACAGTTGCAGAGACAGGTAATATGCACTGTTAGTGTCTTGTTTACAAAACGACAACTTCAGTCATCTAGATGTCTCTAGGTCATTCTTTTCTTGTTCCTTTTTTATCAATGACTTGTTTGGCAGGACCCTATTCTTTTTCAATTCCACATAATGTACCTTCAACTTTTTATAAGGGGAAAGCATATGACAGCTTTGCATGAGCAATCAACCTTGTGAATATCAAATGAAAGACATACAGGTTCATTACATCCCATAAAGGGCTGTACAAATGGTGGCCGTTATTATCACGCACAAATGGTTTTAGTTGGTGACTTTGGGGAAGAATGTGTAAAGCTTGATGTACTGTTCATCTCTAATTGCAAGAGACTGGAATTTTGGAATCCTTCAGACTTATAATCAAATCTTGTGTTTACCATATACAAACCATATGACTTCAACTGACTTCATCTCTGAGTCCTGCTGTCTCATTCCTTAAAAAAAAAGGGGGGGGGGGAGGGCGCAAATGATGCCTAACCCAGAAGATGCTGTTAAAATTAGATGAGTTCACTCTGTGTTATAGAACTGGATCTACAGAAGACTTAACTTTACTGTCTTCTCCTTCCAAGTCTAGCCTGCCAAACAGGTAAAATCCCTGGTTCATGAGATAGGTGTTAAATTTTTCTTTTTTTGACGTGGACCATTTTTAAAGTCTTTATTGAATTTGTTACAATATTGCTTCTGTTTTTTATGTTTTGGTTTTTTTGGCCGTGAGGCATGTGGGATCTTAGCTCACCGACCAGGGATTGAACCCGTACCCCTGCATTGGAAAGTGAAGTCTTAACCACTGGACCACCAAGGAAGTCCCTAGAAGGCGTTAAATTAATGAAACAAGGAGGCCATTAGACGGAAGTGGCTCTAATGAGGTAGAGGCCAATGGAGGCAAAGCAAAATCTAAGCCTGTAAAGGCCTCAAGTTTACAAAATCAAAACCTAAGGACAACCAGTCACAAACAGCCACCTAGTCTTTAAGCTCCAGCCAATCAATGATTTCCTTGCTTTGCTTTTGGATGTTCTCTGTGTAAGTTTTTACCCTGGCTCCTGTCTGTGGCACGCTCCTAGGAACTTCTGATCTGGCGTTGCCCGATTCGAACTGAGTTTTGCTCAGACGGACTCTTAAAAATTTTAATACGCCTCAGTCTAACTTTTAACAAAGGGGAGCAGAATATGCCACCCCAAAATATGCTTCTTTGGCATAAGGATTATTTTGAGAGACAGCAGACAAAGAAAAGCTCTGAAAGCAGAGCAGAAGTTACTCTTTTGTAAGAGACATTTACCTTTAAAAGGGAAATCTCCACTTGTAAGGTTGCCCGCCTCTCTGTACCAGGATGTGGAGGGTGACTGTAAATCACAACCTGAACCAGAAGGCTAGGACTTCAATCTGCATAACAATCTTACCCTTGTTTACTGTGCTTTTCCTGGTCACCGCCCACAACTGGCCTTCCCCCATCCTAAACTTCTTTTTTTTTTGGTCTTTATCTTTAGATGGCATGGAAGGTGATGGCTTGGGCTACTTGGGGAGTTTTACTCAGTTTTCCTGGGTATTTCCCATGTATACAGGAGATATACATGTTACTAAACTTGTTTTTCTCCTGTAAATGTCTTTTATCACAGGGGGTCTCAGCCAAGGACCTGGAGGGTACAGGCAAAATGATGTTTCCTCCCCTACGAGAGGAATGCCTCTGAATCTATCAGTTTGTCTGAAGCCACACACAGTATGTTTTTCCAATATATTTCAATTTGACTTTTAAGAAAGGAGTGATATATATTTTACTGAAGTTATATATTCAATCTCAAAAAATATATAATATTATAATGAAGTCTCCTGACAGTCATAATACCATAAAGCCGGATTTAAACCAGAAAGTAAAAGCAGCTCTTTTGCCCCTTTCCTGTTTGCCCATTTCTGTTCCCCTCTAACCTTGAAAGAACCTAACTATAGGAAAGAAATCACTAGGCAATTTAAACTCCTAACTTACGTTCTCCTGAATGCACACCATGCCTTGCCATTTCTTTTCATAGATTAAAGGAAGTAAGAATGAAGAATTAAGTAGTTAAAGAATGATTAGGTCTCTACCCACAACAGTCCCCTTAGCAATCCTGCTGGCAGATCACGCAGGCAAGTTAACATCTGAAGAAAGCGTCAGCCAGTCTGTGCGCACTGGAGAATGATGCAGAACCCAACCTCCTGCCTTGATGATTCACTGAGATTCTTTCCCCCTTTTTCCTTTTAAAAACTGTCCTGGCTGAGCAGAATCTTAGAAATTGGTCTCGGGACATGAGTCTACCTTCTCCCCAGATTGCCGGCTTTTCTGATAAAAGCAATTTTCCTTTCTATTGACACTTGCCTCTCGATTTATTGGCTTTTGAGTGATGAGTAGTTGAACCTGAATTCCGTAACAGAGGGAGGAAAAAGGAGCTTTTTAGTTGTGTGGACTGATAAACACAGCAGAAAAGACCCAAAGGGCCCCAAATCCACTCTGACCTCTATGACTCACCAGTTATATGGGAGTTGAAGATGGAGGTGAAGGCTCATTGACAGGATGAGAAGATCATCTGTTCTTATCCCAAATCAAGAGTGATAAGTTACAACTTTTAAAAGAAAGAGGAAAAGTAATAAGAAGAGGGAAGAGGCTGGTGGATATTTTGGATGGAGCTCTGGCCCTGCGAGAAAACAGCCCACACTGAGACGAAGCTGAGCATCCCTGTCAGGGAGTGGGGCGGGTGTGACTCACAGCCACCCAGAGCGGGGGCCTCCTGACTTTCTTGATTGCCACCCTCAAGAACACAAGAAGAAATACATTTTCTTTTCTGACCTAGTATGCATGTATACATATATATTTATTTACAGTGAAACAAAAGCTTTCCAAAACAATACTGATACTAGGAACAATGTACTCTTTTTTTTTTTCTATTTTAATCTAAGTCATATTTTTAAAGGCCTGTTGTGACTTAATGAATTGATTTCATGAGTCACAAACAGGTCATGGCTACCTTCTGAAAAAAATAATGACTGGGGCTTCCCTGGTGGCGCAGTGGTTGAGAATCTGCCTGCTAATGCAGGGGACACGGGTTCGAGCCCTGGTCTGGGAAGATCCCACATGCCGCGGAGCAACTAAGCCCGTGAGCCACAACTACTGAGCCTGCGCGTCTGGAGCCTGTGCTCTGCAACAAGAGGGGCCGCAACAGTGAGAGGCCCACGCACCGCGATGAAGAGTGGCCCCCGCTTGCCACAACTAGAGAAAGCCCTCGCACAGAAACGAAGACCCAACACAGCAAAAATAAATTAATAAATTAATAAACTCCTACCCCCAACATCTTCTTTAAAAAAAAAAAAAAAAAAAAAAAAAACGACCCAGACAGCCTTTGGAAATCTTCCACAGATATGGTATTTTAGCAATGATGCTAGATAATGTCTGTATATGACAAAAGTCTGTATAAAACACTATATTACACATAGATTTTCCTCTGCCATATTTTTGATATGAAAATAAACACAAATTAAAGCATAATATTAAATATACATACATGTACATATAAATAATGTTTTTCTCTTACAAGGAATGCATTCTTTATAGCGGAATTGACTCCTTGCCAAATTCTGAAATCTGCTTATATGTCTCTTAATATGTCTTTTGATTTACAAATATACAAATGTAAGCACATACTCACAATAAAGAAAGAAACCCAAAGACAACTACTTCTGTTTTTTTGCCGCCCTGAGATATAAAGTTACGAAGCAAGGCTCTGCCTTCTGTGGCTCAGATTTTCCCATATCAAACCCCTGAACCCAGAGCTTCTGGGGTCAGGTCACTATTTCTGGAATCCCCTCAATATGTCATCATGGTAAAGAATATGCTTTAGAGACTGTTGGAAAGCTACAGTCAGAAACATTTTTCAAAGGCACTGATGTTTGTAAACGTCCTGTTAAGGGAAATAACATGGTGTGTTTGCATGTGTCCTTCTAGAATGCTGACATAGAATAGATACAAAGTAGGTGTGTGGCAGCAAGACTTCAGCTTTGTAGAACTAGAATGACTTGATCTTTAATAATCATTAAAAAAAGATATCTACCATAATGTTGATTTTTTTCAAAAATCGTTTTAAAAAAACAAGAAAAAAGTATAACTATGTAGGTTTATATACTTGCTATAAGTGCATCATAAATTAGGTACTAAACTTTCTGGAAGCAAATGCTGAGGGAAATCTAGCTATGTACATAACTCACATTGTCCATAAGATGAACTCAGACCATTTATGAGACGAGCAGCTACTCTGAACACTTAAATTACACAGAAGTTTCTCCCGAAATGCTTCTTCATGAGGAGGCTGGGCAAGATTAGAGACACAACTAAGACTCCAGTTTTAATGGAGCTGGTCTTTTATACGATCTAGCAGGACCAGGGCCTGTACAGACAAATGCCAACTACAGCTTTGGAAGGTTAGGGTGCGGACCTGGGTAAGTGGCAGGGGGTTGAAGGCTAGTGTTGAGGGGAAGGGACCGGAGGAGAGGCAAAACGTGGTGTCTACACTACATGGAGTATGTTGCTGCAGTTAAAAGCAGTGGACTAGATATACCTTTGAATATAGATGGATCTCACAAAGTTAGGGTTGCACGGCACTATTTCTAGTAGCATGAGACAAGAGACAACCCAAATGTACAGCAGTATTCTCTGTAGCTGCAAAATGGAGTGAGGATTGTGCCTATAGATCTCTAGAAAGTGATCTCCAAAATATATTGTGAAGTGAAAAACAGGGTGGAGCAAAGCAACCTTTGTACACTTCTATGTATTTTCATATAAACATACGAATACATATGCCCGCTTAGGTTTAAAAACAATGGGAGGATAGAATAAAAAGTAGGAAAAAAAATAAAGTAAAATATGACGTATGAGGAAGAGGCTAAACAAGGTGGAGAGAACAGGGAGAAAGTTTCATCGTCTCTGTATACATCTTATTTTGTAGATAGCACTTTGGAACCAGGTAAACATTTTAAATAGTTATAGAACAAGATTACACTTAAAAAGGAATTTTTATAAATAAAAGCATAATGAAACAAAGGAATCTGTGAATTGAGTTGGTGGCATATGTGCAAAGAAAGGAAACATTTCAAGTAAATTTAAAGCACAGTAATTTGACTAAACATTTCTAGTGTTTTCCTAGGACAGAATAAAATGAAATATGTATATATATACATATATTCACATAAATACATATGTATATGAGATACAGGTGTACCATATATATATCCATATATTGATATAATATAAAAGGGAATATATTAATATATTAGAATATATGTACTATATTCATACATACTTCAGCTTTCAAAGAGAGAATATAAACACACAGATGTATACAGATATATATTTGTATCAGGACGGAGACTTATGTGGATCAAAAATGATTAATGTTCTATGAGATGAGGAATATTATTAAATCAATCCTCAGCACCCAAAGTCCCAAAGGAAAAGAAGTGCTGTGTACATACAGAGAACAATTGTTTTTGCTACATCATTTGCCTTAGAAAATGAATGCTCTTTAATAAATGAGTTGGAAAACTGCTTTCAAATTTGAAGCTGCTAACACGGTACTATGTGTCTTGCACTTGACATGCTATTCTGAAATATTCAATAGTACACCTCAGTGAACGCAAAATAAATCATTCCCCTCTTTTCTGGGGAAAGATATCAGATATAACGCTCTTCTTCATTTTTTTAAATATTCATGAGACTTTTATTCTTCAGAGAAGATGCTAAAATCTTTCAGTCCAGGAATTTTTTTTAACACTTTGGCTTGGTTATTTCCAATACCTAACATAGAACTCTACTCTAGAACTTACTGTTTATTATTATTTACTTACTGTTTACTAATTAACAGAACTTACTGTTTATTAATTTTATAGGTTTTAATTATGGTTTGAAAAACGCATGAATCTGAAGGCTCTACTACACGCCAGCCACTGTCCAATATGTAGTTATAGCTTGTTACTTTCCTGTTAGAAAAGCATTTCTCCAAGGTCCAAAGTGCTCTATTTAAGAAAGACATAAATTAAATCTTTTGACTCTCACTAAAATTGCCCTATCACATATGTAAATATTTAAGCTATGATAACAAAAAAAAAATCATAGCTCCTCAGGTTAGGAGATATAAACCTCACTAACTAATTTTATGTGTGAGGTGCAGTGGTGTCCCCTGTAAATGGACTACATCTAGAGGTGTTTTATAGTAAATAATATATCAAGGACATTACTTCTAAAATAAAGGCATGGGTTCTGTGGTTCAAAGAATTTGGAAAATGATGGGCTGAAAAGCATGAAAATGCTTTCTTCACTCAGAATATATCATGCTAATGAGCATTGTGATTCTCAAAAACAACAAAAAAGGCAAAAAGTAAGGCAGAGTTTTCCAAACTTGTCTTCCTTGGAATCATTTCCTTTCACAGTTTTTTGTTGGACTAGTGTTCAGTAAAACATTTAGGATAATGCTGGTCTGTTGGTGCCTGGATACTGCCAACGACAGGTAATTAGATTCAGCAGCATGATGCCCAGTAAATCTTTTTGTAGCTCCGATTCAGAACTTCCATTTTCTGAACCAGATGCAGAAGTTGGCAAATTTAGAGTAAAGAATAAATCCATTTATGAAGATACACTCTGGGCTTTTGTATTAGAGACCTTGTACAAAATACACACTCATTTTAAGACTTAATCAAGAAAAGGCACATTAATATCAGCGATAGAAGATAAAGGAAAAGTATCTACAATTTGAGTAATCTAATTTTATGGGAAATTAAAAACACTTAATATTGATATAAGAAGTAGAGAATTTTTGAATGTGCATATTGTAGGAATCAGATTTGTGAAATAAATCACAATTTTTCTTCTCAAAAACTTGGAATTAGGCTCGGTTGTTAGTACTTCTGAGTTGACCAAGGGGAGGAAAGCTCTGGGGGGACCATATGCCATCCCCCCAACCCATGATGGAATCCTTTGTCGTACTGGCTAGAAGTGATGGCTTTTCTATCTAATAATCTGGGAAATCTTATGTGTGTGGACATCTTCAGAAGAAAGCTTATTTTGCTGGTGACAGCATTCTCCCAACGCTGCACAGAAGATCTCTGAGGACACAGAAGAGAACAGGAAGTTTTTCAAAGAAGTACAAGTGCTGCAAAAAAATCAGCCTGGGACTCTGAAGGAACCAAAGTGTGCTTCAGGAACATTTACTCTTGTGGGAACTGTCCATGGTTCTGAGCAGTCTCCTTGAAAAATCATGATGAAGGGTCAAGCCCCCTAGCTGTCTAGGCCTTATTTGCCTTTTTTTTTTTTTTTTCAAACCAGCCTTCCCCAACCCATGCCTGGCCTCACACAATTAAAGCATACACCTTCTGCCTGGCCCAAACAGACAAGACCTAAGCTTGTCTACCATGCCTTCAATTGTTGACTGCCATGCTCTAGACTAGTTGCCTAGCTCCTTACTAGTTACCAGCATATTATTTCTCATTCAAGCAGGCCACAGAGAGGTGGAGAAAAAGCTGACAGGGATGTCATGAATTAGTGACAACCTCTAATGAGAACCAAGAGACAGGAGTGGGTAGAATTCTGTCTGATCACCATATGAGATATAAGAATGAGATATAATGCCAGACTCTACCATTTAGCAGCTACATGACTTTGAACAAGTAAGCTCTTCTGAGCCTCAGATTTCAGAAAGTGTTAAACCACCAGGTTGCAATGATTGACTGGAGTAAGGTGTGAAAGCATAATGCAGAAAGCTAGATTTGTACACTAGAAAAAGAAGGCCCTCTTTGTAATCATTTTAAAGGTTATAAAGCCCCCTTTCCATTTAAACTCATTTTTCCGCCATCTTACAATGCCCAGATATCAATGAGATCCCTTCATCTTTAGGCACAATTTAGTAAAGCGATACCTTGCAGACACCTTGCATTTCAATAACAGTAATGTAGTAGGGCAGTATAACCCATGGGGCAAACTTTCACTTGAGGATATACACACTGAGAAGTAATTAGTGACACAACAAACAGAATTTTAAGTCTGTATTTTCCCCTATTTTAGAATTCAAAAATATATGGAAAATAAAGATGCTGAGAAATATATGAAGATCATAATTATGGGTCTTATTTTTAAGTACTCAACAGTGATTTACACCCAGAAGTCATTAAAATGGACATAATGCAGTCAGAACCTCTGATCCTGGAATCTTTCATTAAAGGTCTATTTATTTTTTGACAAATTAACCTATCCTGTGCCAACTTACTTAATTTTTAAAGTTGGCTTTTGTTATCGCAAAAACTGTACTTGATCATTGCAGAGAAGGTAGAAAATATAGATTTTTTAAAAAAATCACTCATTTTCCTACAGCCAAATTAAAATTTGTTAGAGTATTTTCCCATTATTTTCTATGTTTAAACATTTTATATAAATTAGTGGGATCATACTTCCTAATGTCATAAATATTTTGTCATAAAATTTAAAATTCTTTATAAGAATAATTTCAATGGTTGAAAACCAGCTTGTAACAGGTCTACCACACAATTTAATGTTTACTATAAAGTTAGGTATTAAGTTTGCTTTCAGTTTTCTCTATTATTAAAAATATTCCAATAATTTAGTTTTACACATAAATCATTTTTACATTCTTGACTATACCGAGAGGATATATCCCTTGAAGTAGTACTACTGGGCCAAAGGGAATGAATTATTTTTTCTTTTAGTTGTAATGTTTTATATATTTTATTCATATAGTATCAAAACAATAATTTTAGGCCACAAAGTTTTCAAAACCCTTGATAATCGGCTTACACTATGTAAGTGACTTGAACCATTTATTTGATTAGCACTATAAAAAAGTTTACCTGGGAAGAGGGGGAGCCCAGCAGAGAGTGGCAATACACAAAGCTCAGGCATTTAGTGCTATTTCATTGAGACATTTTTGGTTGAGGCAAGTTACATCTGACATGAAATCTTAGTGTGTTACATTTCAGAGAGCTTGCTGAACAGAGGTGAAGGGGGCAGTCAACATGGCCTCAGGTTGGAAGGTAGCAATCACTGCTGATTCTCCACGCAGGGTCCCTGGGCATTCACCCTACAGACCTAAAACTTTCTGCCTGAGGGCTTTTATTTTGGAAACAGGGGCACCTTGGCCTGAGAACAGTACAAAAAGGTGTCAAAGTGTTAACGCTCCCTGGGAGTCATCGTTCAATCAATGACAAAAGCCCTGCATGCCTGCCCCTTGGTCGGATAACTGTGAGGTTTGTTCTACCCTGGCTCCAGAGGCCTCCAGTGGGAATGAGCACAGGAGTCATGTATTTGATAGTGCACCTTCAGCTAGTTCCTTTCCCTCTTTGTGTGTGTGTGTGTGTGTGTGTGTGTGTGTGTGTGTGTGTGTGTGTGTGTATGTGTGTGACAGGGTAGGTCTCTTTGGAAATGTATCAATTGAGTAAACATTTGAAGAACACAACGGAATGAGCCTCATTTATTTATTGATTTATTCTCCTGCCCATCAGCATTTGGGTGGTCCCCAAGTTTTTGCTATGGGAACACTGCTCTGAATATTTTTGTGCAATCTCCTAGTACACCTGTGCAAGAGCCTCTCACCTGTACATACCTCTTCTGCTAGATGTCAAACTCCTCGATTGTAGAGAAGCGATCCCTACAGGCTGGGGAGGAACACTCTGGTTAGGAAGGGGTCCCAAGTGTCCCTTGCCGTTGATACCTTCAGCCCCTCCAGGCTGCTGGATTCCGAGCCCCTCCAGTGCCCCAGGAAGATGCTGTTGGTCTATCTGGAGCCCTCATCACTGACATGTCTGTGTGACACTGACATGTCACAATACCTTGCCATTCTGGTCTCCACGTGTACACGTGTACACAAGCAAAGCCTCCAGGACAAAGCCTTTGATAGAGCCCTGACCTAGCTGGCTGCTGGGGGCTTATAAGCACACGCTGTCACAGGGGTCCTGAAGTTGGAGACTGGGCTGTCTGGCATCCTCTGAATGGGAGAACCTTGACTTTGCAGCAGGCACCCCAGAGTTATAGCACCAGCCCCAGCACTGGGAGCAAGACGAAATTTGTTTTTCCAAATGCCAACATTTACTGAGGATTTACAATAAGATAGACATTGGACCTGACAGCTTTTTGCACACTAAAGCGGAGATCAGCCAACTTCCTGAAAAGGGCCAGATTGTAAGCATTTTAAGCTTTGCGGAACTCTGTCATCCTGGCCCCAAAGCAGCTATAGACAATAAGCACACAAACAGGTGTGGCTGTGTTCCCATAAGACCTTATTTATAGACGCTGGAATTTAAATTTCTTATCAAAATATGTGACAAAATATTCTTCTTCATTCCCTCCCAAACCCTTTAAAAATGGTGAAACCATTCTTAGCTTGCACACCTACAGTAACAGATGGTGGGATGTCATTTGTAGGCCCCTGCACTGCAGCGATCCAGAGCACGGCTTCTGCAATCAGACGACCTGGGTTTGAATTAGTTCTGCCATTTGCAAGCTGTATGACCTTGGGCAAGCCACTTAACATCACTGGGGAAGTATCACTACTTTGGAGGATTGCTGTGAGGGTGACCTGATCAATGAAGGATACGAAATAAACATTTAATAAATATTAACTTTTTTAATATTTATTTTTGGCTGTGTTGGGCCTTTGTTGCTGAGCGCGGGCTTTCTCTAGTTGCAGTGAGCGGGGGCTACTCTTCGCTGTGGTGTGTGGGCTTCTCATTGCGGTGGCTTCTCTTGTTGCAGAGCATGGGCTTTAGGCACGCGGGCTTCAGTAGCTGTGGTGCGTGGGCTCAGTAGTTGTGGCTCACAGGCTCTAGAGCTCAGGCTCAGTAGTTGTGGCACACAGGCTCAGTAGTTGTGGCACAAGGCTCAGTAGTTGTGGCTCACAGGCTCTAGAGCACAGGCTCAGTAGTTGTGGTTCACCGGCTTAGTTGCTCCGTGGCATGTGGGATCTTCCCGGGCTCGAACCCGTGGTCCCCTGCATTGGCAGGCAGACTCTTAACCACTGTGCCACCAGGGAAGCCCCTGTTTGGTTTTTTTTTTTTTAATTGAAGAATATGAACTGTTTTTAATCATTGGTCTTGCCATATTTACATGTAAACTCCACCACGATCATACAAGTCAGGTACCAGTGTTTTAGTGGAGGACGTGGTCAGCGGCAGGTCAAGGTTCAGCTGGACCCAGCTCCACGGTGTTTGCTGGGTGGACCCATCTGCCACTTCTCCCCCCTGGAGTAGCAGAGTTGAAATTAATGGATCATAATATACTGTTGCATGGGAAAAACAGGGGGAAAAAAAATCCCTGTATTCCCAACTGCAGCTAAATTATATGGTAACCAAATACTTTTTGTGGGCTAGCCTGGAATTTTGCCATCACTTTTAACATTATTTCTATGGCGAAGTACATTCCATATTCCACCTTCTGCCTTACAAACCAATAACTGGGAAACATTCTAGCCATAAGAACAGAGTACAGTAGAGCTGCCTTGTGAGCTATTGAGAGAACAGGAATAAAGACAGTTGGGAAGAAATAAAACTCTCACAATTTGGGATACAATATATTTCAGTAAATGATGACTATGATACAACTAAACTTCATTAGGAAACGATATGCCAAAATTTGGACAGCTCTTTCATTATCACTCACTCTCCTCGCACTCCTCCCCCCCACTCCTCCCCACTGCTCCTCCCTCCTCCCCGGCAGGGCAACTCATGCCACACAGTTTCCAAGGGAGTTAGGCCCCTTTGAATTAATCTTGGAAATCTTGGGGGTTTACCCTTTTTCAACGTTGTTCACTGCGACTGCCCTAGGGCACCCACCATCCAGGAAGGCTTTGAAGTATCTTATACTTCGGTCCTGATGACAGGAAAACAGAAATGAGAAAAAGCACTTATTCTGCAGCTGATCCAGGGGGAATGGCTGAGTTTGAAGGAGCTGGGGAGAACACCTCTTGAATCAACAAAAGTCTGTGATTCTGTGTGCTAATACAAGAGCCTTACAACTTGTAGTGACAGGCCAGACAGGTAGGTAGAGAATTCAATCGGATCAGATTTCAATAACCAAGAACAGGTTGTGTCCTGAGAATATGAAAGAAGCAATATTTTACCAAGTTCAAAAATGTTAAAATTACACAGAAAGGGTATTTATACTTCCATAGAGGCAAAACTATGCAAAATCCAGTCATGTGATGAATGATGGCGGGGTGGGGGTGGGGGCGGCGGTGGTTGCAGCGTTTCTGAAGAAAGGACTAGTTATCTTGTATAATTCAACTGCAGGGAGCTGGGCTACCTGACTGCACCCTAGCAACCAGCAGCAGCTCGTCATACAGCGCTGGGACAACCCGTTAAAGTTCCTGAGAAGGACTTGGTGAGTTCCTGGCTGATACTGCTGGTGGTTCAAAATCTCCAGCATGCTGAGAAGGCCACCCCCAGATTTCAGGGGATAAAATGACAGTGAGTGTGAGGAAAATCACCTTGGATGTCTATTCCAAGTTTCAACACCCCAGTTAGAATCTCTGGTCAAAAGTCATCTCAGTAATTGACACTGCATTTGACTTCCGGAGTGCCTGAGCATCTTTCAACCCTGAGAGGCTTTAGAATTGAGAGCAGAAATAACTGAGAGATTCGAAACCACCATATTATCACTATTTCTTGGTTAAGGCATCTGGACAAATGTAGTACTGTCTGTCTTGTAATAGTTAAGACAATTTGGCTTATTAAGAAGATAGTTGTGACTCCCAGCTAAAGTATACAATTGAATGACTGGTTTAGCTTTTTAATTTTAGGTTGAAATCTAAATAAATTTATATGCATATTCAAAAAATTTAAAAAACACCTCTGTTTCACCATATTGATAAGTTTAGTTTATTAGCTTTGTAAGATTTATTTTGAACCCAGGAAGGTTTTGTTAATAAATTCAGATAATGCATGCATTTAAAGATTAAATAGAATATATATATAATTAATATACAAAAATATATATAATTGTATATGTAAAATTAAATTCTTTACCTTATTGAAGATACTTAAATACTGAAGTGAATAAATTGGACCAATATTGTTTAAAGGCTACTAAAAACTGATTGCTCAAATACGCTATACTCTACTTAGAAACTCAACTCAAAAGCCAGAGGGAAATTAGTTTGCAGTTTAAACTGTAAAGCATTGAATGATAATTATTTATACAAAACAACCCCCTAAAGAGTCTTTTCTGGAAATAAAAGATGCCCTTAGAGGCAGAAAGACCTTATATCGATAAGTGAAAGGGGACAACAATCCTACTAGGTGGCTCACCCTGGACCAGGCAATGAGCTGAATCTTCACACTTTGTGTCTCTTATCCTCACAGGTATACTCTGAGTCAGGATTCAACAACAGTTTTCTGTGAAAGGCCAGAGAGTAAATATTTTGGGCATTGTGGGCTGTATGGCCATGTTGTAACCAAAGTCTGGCCATTATACAGCGAAAGCAGACATGGACAATGTGTAAACAAACGGGCATGGCTGTGTTGCAAGATAACTGTTACTGCCAAAAAGAGGCTACAGGCTGGACTGGGCCCTTGGGCCACAGTTTGCTGACTCCTGCTGTAGGTAAAGGACAATTTTACCCATCTTGCAGATGAGAAAACTAATTTCAACTTGCTATGGTCTGAATGTCTGTGTTCCGCAAATTTCATATGCTGAAATCCTAACCCCCAAGGTGATGGTATTAGGAGACAGGGCCTTTGGGAGGCAATTAGGTCAGGAAGGTATTACCCTCGTGATTGGGATTAGTGCTCTTATAAAAGAGACCCCAGAGAGCTGACTCCTTCCTTCTACTATGTGAGGACACAGTGAGAAGGTGCTGTGTATGAACCAGAAAATAGGTCCTGACCAGACACCGAATCTGCCAGTACCTTGACTGTGGACTTCCCAGTCTCCAGCTCTGTGAGATTATACATTTCGGTTGTTCCAGCCGCCAAATCTCTGGTACTTTTCATAGAAGCCCAAATGTAGTAAGACAAAGAAAAGGTAAATGATCTGGCCGAAGTCCTATAAGCATTAAGGGTGGAACAGGCACGTGAACCTTGCCCGATTCCATGATGTCATGTTGCCTTGGGGTGTCAGGTAGTTGACTTCAGTTTCCTGGTCTACAAACCAAAAGGTCTCAGTTCCGATCACCTTTACTACCTCTTCCTCATACTGGAATTTTTAAACACTTTTTTTGCCATGGACCCTTTTGACAGTCTAGCAAGGCTATGGGATCCCTTCTAAGAACAAAGTTTGTAAATACATAAAATACACAAAATTACAAAGGAAATTAATTATACTAAAATATGGCCGTCAAAAATATATTTTAAAAATGGCTGTAGCAGGCTTCTCAGTCTCAGCACTACTGAAATTCTGAACTGGAGAATTCTTTCGTGGGGGAGGGGACTGTCCTGTGCACTGTAGGACGTTTAGCAGGTCCCCTCCCAGCTGCGACAACCAAAAGTGTCTCCATATATTGTCAAATGTGCCCTGTGGGGCAAGATCTTCCCTTACAGACAACTACTGCCCTATTAATAGATGTGTTACTTCGTTAGCAGGTTCAATGAGAAGATATAGTGGAGGGTCTAAGAAGCACCCAAACTGTGAAGCAGTGGCGAGCATCATGACATTTTGATATTTACAAAAACTCTAATGTGACATCATATATATTTGTGGTTTCTATTGGTGACCAAGTCGCAGGCACTGCAAATACTACTCTAGCCTGTTTATATTCCTGACTGAAGAAAATGCTCACTGACAGTCGGAGGTCAATGAAAGTGAAAACGCAATTCCACCCCTTGCCATCCCCAGCCCCTCGCCCCAGTGAAGGTTCATGGAGTGTGTGAATTCTGGCCACAGAGTTCTTGGAGATCCATGAACCTCATGTTGGGAACCTGTCTTCTAGTTGAGACATATAATGAAGATACGACACTAATAAGTCAGCCTGTATGTACATAATTAATTTTAACAGATGATAGAGATCATTTAATTTAATGTGCTATATTACAGCAAACGTTGACTCAGGTAGGGTAAGCGGTTTCCTCAAGGTGAGGCAGTTGCTTAGCAGAAGGCTTGGGATCGGACTGCCTTGTTTCTAGCTAAGCCATCATCCCCCAGTGACCCACGCGGACTGCTTTTCTCATTTGTTTTTGTTACATACATTGCCGACCTCCCACACTGCCAATTATCAGACCTGAAATTCCTACTCAAAAATTGGACTTGATCCCTGACCTGTGAACCTTAATTGATTGTGGATGTTTGAAGACCTTAAGGAACAAGAGACTAAAGGTTAAATCTGAGGATGTAAATAAAGCATTAGGCTAAGAAACGTGAGGGGCCGCAGAAGGGTGTGGTGAGAAGGTCAGCTTTGATGGCTTCATCAGGGATCTGGAGGAAGGGAAGGACAGCAGGCTGGCCTCTCCTCACATATTACTATTGAGTCGGAGGAGTTGGAAGCATTATGGAAGGGGAAAGGTAATAAGAAGTCACCCAGGGATGCCACGAACAAGGGCAGGAGGTAAATGAAATTCTGGATTGATATAGGTGGCTGACAAGGTGACTGTGTCAACAACAGAGGTATCAGCCAAGTCACCGATATTGAATGACACCTGAAGAGCCCTGCCATTCAAAGTGTGGTCCATGGGTCAGCAGCAGCAGAATTGCCTGGAACCTCATTAGAAATAGAGACTCTCAAGCCCCAGCCCAGGCCTCAACCAGAATCCACATTTTAACTAGATCTCCAGGTGGTCCGCTTTAAAGTTTGAGAAGCACTGCTTCAGAAAATCTGAAGTCCAAGAAACCTGAGAATTGTCAAGAAGTATGATTGTACCATTGATAGAAAGTTAAAGGTAAGGGTAATGTAAGATCTGAAAAGAAGTTACTTTTTGATTTGAGTTTCTGGGAACATTTTCTTAATATTCCCATATCCCTTACTACAATTGAAGGGATGCTAAATGGCTTCAATAGCCAGACTAGTAGTTGCTTTGCACAATGTCTTAGGATAAAGCGCTGAGAAATCTAACAGGTTTCCAAAATGTTGATATGACTTGCACAAAGAGTTTTGTTCTCTAAAGAAACTATTCTTTCCTAAAATTTTAACGTTAAAGCAGGTGGAATAACAAACTGCCGACGAAAACCATCAAAGCCGTGGATATCATTAAAAAAACCCAAGTGGGGGGCTTCCCTGGTGGCACGGTGGTTGGGAGTCCGCCTGCCGTTGCAGGGGACACGGGTTCGTGCCCCGGTCCGGGAGGATCCCGCATGCTGCGGAGCGGCTGGGCCCGTGAGCCATGGCCGCTGAGCCTGCGCGTCCGGAACCTGTGCTCTGCAACGGGAGAGGCCACAACAGTGAGAGGCCCACGTCCCGCAAAAAAAAAAAAAACAAAAAAAACCCGAGTGAATTTTCTACTTGCCTTCCTCTTTGTACTGTCACCTTAGCCATCTGAGGGTCTTATGACTTCCTTCTACCCATTCTCTCCTCTGTCCCAAACTGATTTCTATCCTGCATTCCCTTGCATGTTTAACAACACCATCCACATATCCAATCACTCATCCACCTATCCACCCACACCCACGCATCCACCCACCATCCTTCCATCCATCCATCCATCCATCCATCCGTCCACTCACTCGTCAATCCATTAAGGGTCAACCATCAAGTATCTGGCACCATTAAAATATTGAGATTCTAAAGGTAAATAAGACATTGTCCCTCTATTAAGAGGCTTTTATTCTCCTGAGACACAAATTACAGAGAAATCCTTGGCTCTCCCACATCCCTCCCTCATTTCTCAGAGCTTACCTGGCTCTGATAATCCTGTCAATTCTACCCCGAAAACATCTTCCGATTTTGAACTTTCCATCACCATGGCCTTCTTTTCCCTATATCTTATTTTACATAATTATCAACTCTCCTTGAAATGTTATCTTAGCCTCTATCTAGTATCTCCAGCCAATTCTCTACCTGCTTCCACAGTTCCTTTCTAAGGCATGTATTTCACCACATTACTGTACTAATCAGAGATCTTCAGGGGCTCTCTAATTCCCAAATGGCAGAGCCCAAGCTCTGTGGTATAGCATTCAAATTCCTTTTCCTAATATGACTCCAATTCATCTTTCTAGACTCATTTCCTCCCACAACAATTCCCCATCCCTGACCACATCTCCAACATTCCAGCCACAGTTCCTGGAATATATCACACAGCATCACATCCCCATGCTTTTCATTACACTGTGTTTTACACTTGGAAAGCCACTCCTACTTACTTCTTAAGATTCAACTCAAATGTCACCTTTTCCGGGAATTAAGTTGGGGAAAAAGAACTTTCTCTGAGTGTCAGAGAAAGTTCCAGAGAATAAGTGACATTATGTTTATTTTTAACTGTGAGAGAAAGTGGCATTCCCATTGGGGGCTCCATCATGAACAAAGACATCCCTCTTTTCCATATTCTCATTGGGTTTTGAATCTGACTCTACTATAAGGTTTTCTATGTCAAATTAGAGTTAAAGGTTGATGTACTCATGTTCCCAAGCTCATTGTGAGCACCTTAAAGACAAGGGCCACTTATCAACACAGTTGCACTCTACTGAAAACATCATAACTGATAAATGTTTGATGAAGAAAATAATTATGAATCCAGCTTCTAAGATGGCCCCCAATGATCCCTGTCTCCTGATATTAGCTGCCTTGAGTAATCTCCCTTTGGGCAACTTGCTTGTAACTGATAGAATATGGCAATGTTGAGGAGATATCACTTTTGTGATTAGCTTGTAAAAAGTATGGTTTCCATCTTGCTAGCAGACTGTCTCTATGGACTTCTTGGATTGCCTGTTTTGATGAAGTGAGCAGCTCTGCTAGGGAGGCCCACATGGCAAGGAACTGAGGATAGTCTCAGGCAAACAGCCAATGAGGAACCGAAACCTTCAGTCCATCAAACCTGGAGGAGCTGAATCCTGCCAATAACCACTGAATGAGCTTGGAAGTGCATCCTTCCCCAGTCTAACTTTCAAATGAGACCCCTAGCCCCAGCCAACCCTTTGACTGCAGCCTTTTGAGAGATTCTGGGGCAGAGGACCTACCTTAGTCATGTTTAAATTCCTGACCCACAGAAATTGTGAGATAAGAAATGTGTGTTGTTTTAAACCGCTAAGTTTTGGGGTAATTTGTTATTGTAGCAATAGATAACTAATACAGTGAGCTGGGTGGGTTGATAAATAATAATGACTCAAGAATACTTATGAAGGGCTTCCCTGGTGGCGCAGTGATTAAGAATCCACCTGCCAGTGCAGGGGACATGGGTTCAAGCCCCGGTCCGGGAAGATCCCACATGCCACGGAGCAATTAAGCCCGTGCGCCACAACTACTGAGTCTGCACTCTAGAACCCACGAGCCACAACTACTGAAGCCTGTGCATCTAGAGCCTGTGCTCCGCAACAAGAGAAGCCACCGCAGTGAGAAGACCGGGCACCGTGACGAAGAGTAGCCCCGCTTGCCACAATTAGAGAAAGCCCGCGTGCAGCAACAAAGACCCAACGCAGTCAAAAATAAAATAAATAAAATAAATAAATTAAAAAAAAAAAGAAAGAATAATTACGGATGATCCTGGATGCTCGGTTAAAAGTGAGTATGAAAAAGAGTCTTTTTAAGGTGAGATTTAGTTAAGGACTCCTAATGCTGGCTTTTTATACATAATGCATCCATGCTATAAAGAATAATCCCTTGGAACAAAGGTCAGGATACTTCAAAGAGGAATCTTCCAGTTAGAAACACTTGCTATCTTTCTTCTCACCTTGGTTAAGTGTTTCTAATAGGAGGAGCCCAGTGCAGTCTGGGTCAGGTCATGGAGGCTTTGCAATCACATCAGAAGTGAAAGAAGCCACCAGAAGATTTATTACTGTGAGGCAGATGAGACAGCTTAGCTCTGTCTGCTACTTCCTCCTGGAGGCTCTGTCCTCTCTCTGATATCCTCCTGCACTGCTCTTAGATATAATTGCTGTGATTATTTTGCCTCAACTAGATTATGTGTCTGGGACACACTAGATGTTTAGTAAACATTAGGTGAATGAATAAATAAGTAAATAGATGAACAAATTTAAGCTCCTTGAAACCAGCGCCACATTTCGTATTTTTTCCTACTTCTCGAGGTACCTAGCACATCATTTGGCATATGGTAATTGCCTAATAAATTCCTTTTGACTGATAGGTTGATGGGTAACAACGAAAAGTTGTTAAATGCCACAAGTTATAACATGAGAAAACATTTCGATTTCCCCACTAAGACAAAGAGATTTCTTATGCTTTAAAATTTCTTTGGAATGAAAATTTGAGAAGCCTCGTCTAACACCTTAGGAAAAATCCCAACCATGGCATCTCAGCTCTGTAAGGAAGTTGACCAGTAGAACAAATAAATATAGCAAAGCACTGTGGTGATACATTCTAGACAGTTTGGAACTAATCTTTGCGTAGTGTATTGACCCAATGAAGGTTAGGCTTTCATCTACATCTGACTGTCCTACAGGAGATAGTTAAAATGGGAGAAGGCTATTTTTCTTGAGTGGAAGAGTTCTCAGAAATGCAAGGGAAAATCAACCAACTAACTACAAACAAAAAAACACCCAGATTCCAAGGGCATGGTGTTTTTCTTGTACTTCACAAAGAAGGAAGGCAAAAAACAAACTGTAACTCAGATCTCTGATGTTGGGTAAGGGCCAGTTAATATTGCAAGCCCTAAGCACAAGGATTAACAAGGATCATTTACAGTAACAGAAGTAGTACCATTAAGATAAACATTAGCAAAGGAAGAAATGAAGCTAAATACAAGGTGACATAAGTGGAAATACCTCTAGTGAGTTCTCTAGGCGAGGACTCAACCAGAGAGGTGCCACTAGCATGTCATTTTCCAGCAAGTGAAAAATCACGAACAGCTTTAATAAAGCACCATGAGGTATCCGGGACCACTGTAGTTATTCAACGGATATTAATCCCTCAAGAGATGTACCAATTATGAGTTTACAATTTAAAAGGCAAAATAATCAACTGAGGCCAGTCTTTTCTTCAGGGTTTGCTTGACTATTTCTTTCCAGCTTTCCAAAATTTGATCTTGGTTATATGATAACCCATGAAGCTGACTGTATGTAGCAGATGAAGACAGACTGTAGATCAGAAAAACCATTCTTCCATATTCTTTTTTTTTTTTTTTGCAGTACGCGGGCCTCTCACTGTTGTGGCCTCTCCCGTTGCGGAGCACAGGCTCCGGATGCGCAGGCTCAGCGGCCATGGCTCACGGGCCCAGCCGCTCCGCGGCATGTGGGATCTTCCCGGACCGGGGTACGAACTCGTGTCCCCTGCATCGGCAGGCGGACTCCCAACCACTGCACCACCAGGGAAGCCCTCTTCCATGTTTTTTGACATCTAATTCTAGGACTGAATCTCAGGAGCTGCACTAACAACCTAACGTGTTGTGAAAGATGAAGAATTTAAGAAGTACCACCTGTGAGTAATTCTTCTTAACGTGTGCACTGACGCACAAGGCAGCAATATTATTTTAAAGCATAAGAAATCTTTTTGGCTCAGTAGAAAATTAGACTGCTTTCTCATATGATAACCTCTTCTGGAAATTTAAAACCTTTCTATTGTCACCCATAGATGATCTCTCTTGAAAACACAAGGTGCTTCACTGGTTACAATTTCCACAATGTTGTCAAAGGCACTTCTAAGGCTCATTTGACCTCCATACGGCTGCTGCTCACGCAGGAGGAAGATACAGAGAGTGTGTTATGAAGGTTGGCACTGGAGGGCCAGGGAAAAGGGTCCAGAGAGAGACATCTGAGGAGTGCGAGTGACATTAGGGTTACGCTCAAGTCCTTTCGAAATGGACTTCTCCGAGTCAGCAGTTTCTGCACACCTCACCTCAACAGCTAACACTGCCACTTGCCCCAAGGGGCTCTTTGTGAACCAAGAGGCAAACTTGGGATTGTATGAAGAATCATACACCAGGATAGGATCTCAGTATAGGCTCCTGTCACTCATTCTGGCTGCTCTAGATTTCAGGAGCAAACATTAAGATCGAAGGTGCTCAAAATTACAATTCAGGGCACATGACTGCTAACGTTAGATCCAGCTCTCGCTGTTGGGAGACTGACACAGACAAACTACACTTTGATGAACTGGTCACACAGAGGGAGGTGACCCGGCAGGGTAGCCTGCAGAGGGCTATATGCTTGTGGGAATTGCTATTCAGGGCTGCTTCTGCGACAAGGCACCTCAAAGGCCCCAGAACATTAAACCATCTCCTCTGTAGCACTCTCAGACAGAAAAACATGTACTACAAAATGTTTCAGGAAATAAATAAGGGATGTTTTATCCAGAATATATAAAGAACTCTTACAAATTATTAAGAAGATAAATGATGCCATTTAAAAATGAGCAAAAGATTTGAATAGATATTTCTCCACACAAGATAGATACATGGTCAATAAGCATATGGAAAGACCCTCAATATCACTAGCCATTAGGGGAGTGCAATTAAAGACAGATAATCACTAGTATTGATGAGGATGCGGAGAAACTGGAACACATACATTGCTGGTGGGAATGTAAAATGGAAAACAGTTGGCAATTTCTTTAAAAGTTAAACACAGAGTTACCATATGATCCAGTAATGCCACCCCTGGGTATCTACCCAGGAGAAATAAAATCATATGTTCACACAGAAAGATTTTCACAGGAGTGTTCAAGCAATGGAAATAACCCAAATGTCGACCATCTGATGAACTGATAAATAAAATGTGATATATCCACACAATGAAATGGGATACAACCATAAAAGGAGTGAACTACTGATACATGCTACAATATAGATGAAACTTGAAAACATTATGCTAAGTAAAAGAATCCAGCTGCAAGAGGCCATATATTATATGATTTCACTTAGATGATGTGTCCAGAAAAAGCAAATCCATAGAGACAGAAAGCAGATTAGTAGACACCCAGGGCTGGGGGGTGAGAACAGGAAGCGACTGCAAATGGGCACAAAATTATGCTGGGAGTGACAAAAATGTTCTAGAAAAAGATATTGGTGACAGTTACACAACTGTGAATTTACTAAAAGGCACTGAATTATACACTCAAAACAAGTGACTTTCATGGTGTGTAAGTTACACCTCAAAAAAGTAGAATAAAAACATCTTTTATAGTTGTATATATCCATGCTCACTATACTCCCGGATCTTCTTTATTTCCTCCCTGATTCACTGGCTGTCTAGGAACATGTTGTCCAATTTCCACACATTTGTGAATTTTCCCATTTTTCTACTGCTACTGATTTCATACCAATGTGGTTGGAAGAGACATTTGATGTGTTTTCAGTCTTCCCAAATTTGTCAAGACCTGTTCCACATGACCTATCCTAGAGAATGCTCCATGTGTGCCTGAGAAGAACATGCACTCTGATGCTGCTGGATGACACGCTCTGCGCGTGGCTGCTAGGTCCACGTGGCTCACGGTGTTAGTTGAGTCTGTCGTTTTCCCCAGTGATCCTGTCTGGATGATCCGTTCACTGATGAAGGTGGGGCATTGCTGTCCATTTCTCCTCTCAGCTCTGTTCATTTTATGTGTCAACTTGACGAGTGTAAGGGATGGTCACATAGTTGGTAAAACATTATTTCTGCGTATGTCTGTGGAGGCGTTTCCAGAAGATATAAGCATTTGAATTGGCAGACCCAGTAAAATCAATCACCTTCACCAATGAATGTGGGCAACATTCAATCCATTGAGGGTCTGAGTAGAACAAACAGGAAGAGACGGGGTGAATTTGCTCCTTCTGCTTGACAGGGAATATCCATTTCTTCTCCTGTCCTTGGACAGTCTCCATAATTCTGTGAGCCAATTCCTCGTAATAAATCTCTTCTTACATATATCTCTATATACCTTATTGGTTCTGTTTCTCTGTAGAACCCCGACTAATACACCGCCACACCTAGAACTGTGTACATTTCAAAGTGACAGGTATGAGGGATGGAAAATACACATCTGTTTCTACGCACCAGTCCCACTGATGAAATTCAACTTGAAGTCTGCTTAGAGAGCTTGCTTCCTAACTTGTTCTCCTCCTCCTTCTCTTCCTAATAACTATAATAATAATAATAAATAAAATAATTAGCACTTAAGTACTTCCTGTTCTCAGCACTTTACATGAATAAGTCACTGACCCCTTCTTCAATTCAATGGAGTAGGTGCTACTCTCATGTTCATTTTACAGATGAGTAGAAGAAGGCACAAACGGTTAGGCATCTTGCCCTCCATAATGTGTCTGGGGAATGACACAGAAGATTCAACTCTAGGCCGTGTAGATCCAGAGCTCACACTCTTAACCACCTGGCTTTCCTGTACCTTAGTTTTTATTCTACAGGTAATAAAAACCCTCCATTATAACATTATTTGGAGGACACTTTCCTGTAAATGCACCCATATAGAACACAACAATCAAGTGTTAGAAGGGATATGGGTAATCTTAACCAAAAGAGTGTCTGAGCATCTCAAGGAGGTATCACACAACCTGAGCGCTAAAACTTAGGTTCGTATGTTTCATGAGAGAACATGAGGCCCTTGCTTAGAGTTGATTAACTTTTATCTCAGTAAACTGGTTTCCTGGTCATGAGCAGATTATAAAGTATGAATTAAAAGGGAATGAGGAAGTAAGATATTTGGGGAAGGGGCTGCTATTATTAGAAGGCAGATTTAAAGCTCAAAGTGAGCAGTTTGCCATGTGGTAGTCCTCCAATTTAGAAAACAAAAGAAAGGAAAAGAAACAAAACAACAACAAGACCCTAGACAGAAAACAAACAAACAGCAAAGGCAAAATGGACCCGCTCAGAAGGAGGACCAAAGGGAACCCTCCCTTCTGAACCTTGAGTGTGGCTCGAGAGCATAAAAGGAGGGAATCGTACATTTGGAAATCCTTCCATTAAACCAATGGCTACAATAAAATTCTAGAGTTTATAATTTTAGCCTGCCAGTATTAGAATAATTTAGTTTTGTGAAGAATTAGACAAATGAGCCCTGAATTTGATATATGCATTAGTGTCAATGCAGGTAAATTCCCCTGGTCCCTCATAGCCCTCTCTCCTAAATGGTCCTTGGACCATGTTTGGAAGTTCCACCTGGGGAACAATTATTCGAATGCACTGCCACCCAATCAGGTCTTTTATCAAAAACCACTTCAGACCAGGCCAGTGCAAATGGCTGTGTGTGGGACCTGGTGAAAGCGCCGAATGGGGGTTGAAACTTAGCTGCCTCACAGAGCTCCGAGACCCTTGAAACCCAGCACAAAGATGCCACTGGCTGGGACACAGCAGCCCAAAGCGGGTACCATTTGTAATTCACACAAGAGCTGCACAGGCTATATGAGGCTCAGACGTTTTTTTTAGAAGTAGACAGATCACAAGCAAACAATGAACACATTTTAAAAGTTATTATATGCGCTAAAGGTATTTGGACTATAATTCAAAGGCTGCCAAAATACATTTGAACAAATCATTCCATTGTTGCGCATTTTAGTTATAAAACAGATCACTGCCTTCCTACAGCCCCGTGCTATTCCCATGCATTTTACTTTCTCCCAAGCCTGTTTTCTTTTCATCTTCCTCCAGAGATCCAGTCAACCCCTCCTCTCCTTGTAGGAATTTAAAAGCTTCCTTTACTTTATCCTCCCTTTGCTCCTTTATTGTTCAGTTCTATTTCCCATCTCTCTTTCCCCAGGGTCACCCTCTGACCCTGGAGATCTTCAAACCCACATTTTTAATACTTACTTCAATCATTTACATAATAGCACTCTGACCAATGACTGGAAAATAAAGCCTTTAAGAAATATATCATCCTGGAGACAGTTCTAGTCTAATAAATATTTAACCTAGAAAAAAAGAGACAGAGCTAAAGGTGAATAAAAATAGGAAAATAATTGCTTAGCAACATGACGGAGTTTTAACCCCTCTACAAATTGTACTGCAGATGTGAAGGCATCTTTAATTTCTAATAATGGTGGAGGGAAAGAGTAATTATCTTGAATATTTAACAGTATACTGTCCTGTATGTCCCAAGTATTCTATGGCAAGCAAGGTATTATGACCACTAGGACCCACGGAAAAAGAAAAAGAGACTGCATGGCTTTCCAAATGCCTTTTTGCAAGACAGGTTGAGGATTTTGAGCCGAGGGTCATCTCATTACAGGTATTACAGAAAAGAGGAGTGAAGGTGACCCAGGTAAAGTTATGAAGAAAAATCATCACTGAGCTAAGAGAGATTATTTTGAACCAGATCTGCAAACTACAGCCTGTGGGCCAAATCCTACCAGCCTCTGTGAGCTAAGATGATTTCATGCCTTGGGGCCAAAAAACCAAAACACAAAACAGAAGCAATATTGTAACAAATTCAATAAAGACTTTAAAAAAGGTCCACATAAAAAAAAAATCAACATAAGTATAATATTTTGTGATACATGAAAATTACATGAAATTCAAGTTTCAGTGTCTGCAAAGTTTTATTGGAACACAGCCATGCTCATTCATTTAAAGTCTATGGCTGCTTGGTAAGTCGCTAAACCACTCTGAGCTAATGGCATCAACCTCACAGAGTGGACGAATAAACCTCCTTTATTCACTCATTCCACATGTGTCAACTGAGCACCTACTCCATTTGGGTCCTGGGCTAGGTGCTGGGAATACATCAGAGAACAAGACAGATGCTTTCCTTACTGTCATGAAATCTGCCACCCAACTGGGGACCCGGACAATAAACTAATAAATACACACACACACACACACACACACATAAAATAAAAAATAAAGTCATGGGCTTCCCTGGTGGCGCAGTGGTTGAGAGTCCGCCTGCCGATGCAGGGGACACGGGTTCGTGCCCCGGTCCGGGAAGATCCCACATGCCATGGAGCGGCTGGGCCCGTGAGCCATGGCCGCTAAGCCTGCGCATCCGGAGCCTGTTCTCCGCAACGGGAGAGGCCACAGCAGTGAGAGGCCCGCGTACCGCAAAAAAAAAAAAAAAAAAAAAGTCTATGTCTGCTTTTATGCCATGATGCCAGAGTTCAATTGTTGCAGTGGAAGCCGTATGACCCATCAAGTCTGAGCTATCTCCTATATGGCCCCTTTACAAAAAAACTTTGCTGATCCCCAGTCCTGTTGGGAAACCATCTCTCTCCCAAGTGGTCCAGGTAGGAATGAAAATGATTCAACTCACACTTTGGGGGTAGGCTCTGTTTGGTGTAAGCCAATCAGCACCTCCCATGACCCCTGGCCATTATGATTGGTTCAGGTGTGGCTGTGTGGCCTCCAGTCGGTTCAGTGAGAACCCAGGGGCTGAATCTGAGAATGCTGGGACACAGCTTCTCTCTCTTCTGGATGGTGAGTGTGAGGATGGGAAGGGCTGCAGCCATGAAGAATGAAACTTGAGGAGGAAGGCAGAACAGAGGGAGCCCAGAGAGATGGAGCAGAGCTCTGATGACTCGGAGACGCTCTTTAAACCTCTTTTGAAGCTGGCCCTGGCATTCTGGGTATTTATAAAATGGTGGTAAAAAACACATATAATTTACCATCTTAACCATTTTAAAGTCTACATTTCACTAGTGTTTTGTATGCTTACATTGTTGTGAAACAAGTCTCTAGGACCTTTTAACCCTGCAAAACTAAAACTTAATACTTATTAAAAAACAACTCTCCTTTGTCCCCTCCCCCAAGACCTTGGTACCCACCATTCTACTTCCTGTATCTATGAATTTGACTACTCTGCATACCTCATATAAATGGAATCATACAGTATCTACCCTTCTGTGAGTGGCTCACTTCACATAGAGTAATTTTCTCAAGGTTCATCCATGTTGTAGCATGTCACAGGACTACCATCCTTTTTAAGGCTGCCTAGTATTCCATTGTATTTAGTTACCATATTTTGTCTATCCATCTACCTGTCAATGCACATTTGGGTTGTTTCCATCTCTTGCCTATTGTGAATACTGCTGCTATGAACATGGGTGGGCAAATAGCTCTCTGAGACTCTACTTTCAATTCTTTTGGATATATATCCAGACATGGGATTGGTGGATCATATGGTAGTTCTATGTTTACCTTTTGGAGGAACCATCATGCTGTTCTCCACAGTGGTTGTATCATTTTACAATACTGCCAGAAATGCATAAAGATTCCCTTTTCTCCACAGTCTATGAGGCCACCATTTTTTGCGAGTAGGCATCCTAATTATCTCATAGTGGTTTTGATTTGCATTTCCTTGATGATTAGTAATGTGGAACATCTTTTAATATGCTTGTTGGCCATTTGTATATCATCTTTCAAGAAATGTGTACTCAAGTCCTTTGCCCATTTAAAAAATTTAGTTATTTGATTTTTTGTTGTTGTTGAGTTGCAGGAATTCTCTATAGAATGAGCTGGGAATTGTTACCTCCTCTTTAATTTTCTGGAAGGCTTTGAGGAGGGTTAATTCTTTATATGTTTGGTAGCACTCTCCAGTAAAGCCATTTAGTCCTGGGCTTTTCATTTTGGGGAGGTTTCTCATTACTGATTCAATCTCCTTACTAGTTATTGCTCTGTTTAGATTTTCCTATTTCTTCACGATTCAGTCTTGGTAAGTTTGTATGTTTTTAGGAATTAATCTACTTCTTCTGGGTTATCCAATTGTATAATCCTTTCTGTTTGTCACATTGATTATAATATCATCATGTCTCCTTAGGCTATGACAGTTTTACCACTAGTTTTTAGGTACATAAACCCAAAAGATATTCTTTTTATTGTTTAAGATAAATTGGTTAAGAATTTTGTTTCTTGTAACTCACAAGATTCCCAGCTGACACAGTTTTCTAGTATAGATCATTTTATAATGAGAAAAGTGAGGCCCATAGTGTCCAAATGATTACCCAGCATCACACAGCTAGTACTAAGAGCTAGAATCCTAGCCCAAGTGGTTTTACTCTTTAATTTCTGTGCTTTATGATTCTGTGCCACCTGTTGCTGGGAAACACTGCACTCAAACTACCCCAGAAAGGTACCTTCATTATATCCTGAATTTTGGAGCTCTTATAAACAGCCACACTAAGATATGGACCATTGACAAGGCCTCGATGAACTTTATAATAAGACCAAATTTTGGTAGTGAAATTTCTATATCAATAAGTTAAAGAGAAATAATTTTCACTCACTGACTTGTATATCAGCATCTTTCCTAACAATGTACTGAATATATAATGCTTTAGGAAAAGGTCTATTCATCCATCCAATAATGCATCCATCCACCTACTCATACATACACACATCTAAATATTTATTGAACAAACATTTATTGACCACCTGCTATTGCCCAGACAATACTCTGGGCAGTGCAAAGCAACCCCTGTTGACCTCTTCTATCTCCTGTAGTGGAATAGTCATGCGTCCCCAGCAATTTTTGGATTCAAACCAAATGGTATCAACATATTTAAGTTCATGAATCCCTTTTTATTTTTTGTGGGTTCTACGTAGAAATATAGGCTTGAATATGTGAGAAATTGAAGTTTGAATGTTGAGCTGAAAAAGAACCAGCTAAGGAGACATGAGAAGGAATCCTCAGTGAGTTTGGAACAAAGGAAGGGGGATGGTGTCATGGAAGCCAAGAGAACCGCCTAGAACAGAACAAAAATAAACTGGGGACCTTTATATGGGAGCTTTATAAAATTCCAAAAAGATAACGAGTAGAATTTCTTTAAAACATTATGGACAATTAACGTTTTGAAAGTACAATGGGGCTCTTTCTCCGTAGACCATTAGTATGAGCAAGTTGCTATGTAATTTTCACCTCCCTAATAATTATTTGTACTTGCATTCAGCATTCCATTGTGACTGGGCTTCATAATGCTGTCATTTCCTGTCCCTCCATCTTCCTCCCACGAAGGTGTTGGCTGAAGGTGGGGGGCAGGGAATTGTGATACTCACATAATAAAAGTTCTACTTTTCTCAAGGATTTTAACAATGCTATTCCTAGAATGCCTTTTAGAGGTAGGTCACGAATGTCAGAGCTGTACAAGAACTCTCACTGACAATAGATACATCATAGAGCTTTCTGGCAACAACTAGGGAAAAAATGGGGCTCTGGAGTCCTTTTTTAACTCCCTGCATGACTCAGAGTGCAACCTCAGAAAAGGTTTCTTTTCTAATTTCTTTCATATATGAAATAAGTGGCAGCTCTCCATTCCACGGGAGGGTTTTGAAAATTTATTAATTATTGAATTAAAAACATGAGAATGGGGTCAAACGCATGATGCTCTAGAGAAAGGTTTGGCAAACTATTACAGCCCACGAGCCAAATCCAGCCCTTAGGCAATTTTTGTAAATAAAGTTTTATTCGAACACAACCATGTCCATTTGTTTACACATTTCCTGTGGCTTCTTTCTCAATACAGTGGCAGAGCTGCACTGTGTTGATTTGCAAGAGAACCCACTCGGCCTCCAAAGCCTAAAATAATTTGCTGTTCGACCTTTTATAGAAAAGGTTTGCTGACCTGGCCCAGAGAAGTAAGGGCTGGGGGTAGGGGAGGAGGGGAAGTGTATATCTTAGAGTGACAAAAGCCATCCTTGACAGGGCATGGAGATTGCTTTCGGGGGAGCCAACAGCTAGAGGCAAACTTTCCTCTTTGCTAGACCTTTACTGAGAAAGCCACATGAGAAATGTTTTTTAAAAACCTCAAGAGGTGAGGTTGGGAGGTGAAGGCCGAAGGCTAATTAGTTTTTAACAGATGTAGCCCTCTTAGAAACATGAATGATCAAGGAAATCCTGCCATATACTCTCTTAGTCGTGTTACCGCCCTGTACTGGTCATCCACTGACACTCAAAGTGATGACACAGAAGGCAAGGGAAAGATAGAGGCACACGTAATTCCCTTTCCTTTCAGTTATTCTCATCCATCAGCAAGCCACAGGTAGGGAGATTTGGTAGAGTGTGCTCATATCAAGAAGTAAAACAGGACTTTCCTGCTGGTGCTGTGGTTGAGAATCCACCTGCCAATGCAGGGGACACGGGTTCGAGCCCTGGTCCGGGAAGATCCCACACGCCGCGGAGCAACTAAGCCCGTGTGCCACAACTACTGAAGCCTGAGCGCCCAGAGCCCGTGCTCTGCAGCAAGAGAAGCCACCGCAATGAGAAGCCCGCGCACCACAATGAAGAGTAGCCCCCGGCTTGTCGCAACTAGATGAAGCCTGCGCGCAGCAACGAAGACCCAACGCAGCCAAAATAAATAAAGAAATAAATTTATTTAAAAAAAAAAGAAGTAAAACAAAAACTACCGAGTTAGTTTTGTGCAACATTTCTACTTTTCTGTTCAGAATGAAATATATATACATGTGTAACCTACGAAACACAATTGTGTGATTTCGGCAATTCCTCATATGAGTTACATGCTCTTATATTTGCATGTAAAACCCACGTTGCACAATATATAAATGATTGGTAACATTCATGTTAATAATTGAAAAATTTAGTTTTTCATTACTTAGAATGGCATTCAATAGCATATAAAAGACATGTTGACAGAGAGACAAGAAGAAAGGGAAAATCTTTACATTTTAGTACCTTTATGAGCACTTTTATTCTGCTTTTTGAACAAGGGGCCTGCATTTTCATTCTGGAATGGGTACCAAAAATTCAGTAGCTGGCCCTGCATAATTCGTATCCTTTAATATCCAACAGATTTGAGAGTCTCTCCCGGCCTTCCACATTGGAACTGCTATCACCAAACCTGTGTTCCGGCAACGACTGAGTGGCGCACCCTGTGACACAGCTATGGGACACGGCTACTCTTGACTCGTGCTCATCTGAGCGTCCACTGCCACAAAAAGTACCACCATCCCTCATCCTTGCAATTGAAGAGACTCTTCCCTAGAAAGTGGCTATTGATAGCAAGGTTTTACTCAAGCTTTGCAAGGAAATAGAGGACAGGGCTTGGGAGGGAACTGCTGTCTCCTACCCTCTGGTGGAGCACAGTAAGGCACTCTGTCACCAGCCTTCTGCCACTCCTCTTAGGTAGCAGCGCAGACAGTAATGAAAGGACACCTGCCGCAAAGGTGATGCCTTTTCCTCTTCAGTTCAGCCCATTTACTTGGCAGTAATACCCACAGGCCCCACTTGGCATTTGGGACAGGCCAGAATTTCCTGCCTGTGTCCCAGCCTTAGGTGATCATATCAAAATTGCTCTCTGCAAGGGCTGGCTCAATCCAGAAAGAAGACATGCAAAGGCCACTCAAAGGAACCAAGGGGTGGTAGGCAGCCCCAAGCTAGTATTTTAATTACAGGCTGTGATGGAAACCTGGTCATCCAGGTGCTTCTCATTTTCACAGGCTGGCTGTTCCTGTGATTCCAAATGGACTCTGTGACCCACCTCATGTACATCCCCAGGGGCTACATAAAAGCTCAGGAGAAGACAGAACCCACCCCGTCCAGCAGCTAACCTGCTGTCTATAGCTCCGCCTGAATGTGCATGTCCCAAATCTGCTGGAATCAAGTGGCCCAAGGAACTTCAGATAATTACAATCCCTTCAGATACCTTGGCCTGCTGGACAAATACGCCAAGTGTATCAGGGAGTTGTCCTAGAATTATGGCCAGATTAAGTCCACCAGCAAAGTTTCAAAAGCAAATGTGCAGGGAAAATGAAACCACCACCAATAAGGGAGAAGTCTGCTAAGCACAGTTCTGTGTGCCATATGCTAAGTTAGATCTGGAAGGATGGTGTCATTTCAGAGCTCTCCTGTTAAAAGCCCTTCCATCAGCTCTGCAAACTTACCTTCCAGCTGGGAGCAGTGATTATTAACTCAGCGGAGAGGTGCTTTGTCAGATTTGAAAGAAAACAAATCTGCTTCAATGAAGGGAATAAACAGCCCCTAATGTTCAGCCTGGGAAGCTTCTGCGTTGACATGACATAATTACCTTCCATTTCATGTAATGATACTATCACATTTACTTTGTTCCTCCAATTCCAAAATTATAATATACCTCCCTCCCTTGACCGGGTGCTTGGGATCCGAAGGAACTCATTTACCTAAATGGCATTTGCTCTTGCAATGAGGCAATTATTTGCATTTTATGCAGAATTCACTGTGTGCACTTGGAAGTGAAACATTTTATCTGAGAATTCTTCATCAAAAACACCAAAAATGAGGCAGACTGCCTCTTCTCTAATATAATGCTAGTTCTTAACTCTTTGGATATTTAAAACCACACAAAATAACAAAGCAACCCACCTCAAATAGATCTCTCCTATTGCCTTTACTGTCACAACTGTTGATTTCTACAACGATGCTCTGCGTTCTATTACCAGAAACAAAGGGTAACAACTTGAGTAACCTCTCAGATTCGTTTGTCCTTTGTTGAATGTGAGTTAAAAATGTAAGCTTGATAAAGCAGGAAACTGACATCTGCTTCAAATATGAAATTAACCCAGGGGTTAGGTGGTACAACCACAATACCCACATCCAACTTTATAACTTAACTCTTCTTGACTTTTTAAAAAATTTTTACAGAAGGAAAAGTTCAAGGGCACTCATCACAGAATTACTGATTACTGGACTCATCCACAGAATAACAGTAAGACTCTCTTATGAAATCTTGGGGTAAAAATCAAGAAAAAAGTAGCAAAGACTAGGCCCTAGAACTACCAAACAATATTTGAAAATAATCAATTGCTTCTTTCGTCTTTGGACATTTCAGTTGGACTAGATAAAGCCTGGAGGGAATACTTAGAGGCTCACACTTTAGGATGACGTAAGGTTTTGTCATTTGTAATTTTCGTGATGACAGAATCCTGTCACGTTGACTTGACTGTCTTCTGGTTAATAAAAAGGCACATACAGTGCTTGTATTTCTTCAGATTATTCTTTTCTGGAGATAGATGAGCCAAAAACACATTTCACATTGGCCACTGAACTGACGGGCAGATAGCAATGGCTAAACATCTCCCAAAACAAAGTGGAAGTTTCCACATCTCATTACTAATCCCCAATATTCAGGTTTCAGAACTGAACTCTTCTGCATTAAGAAGATAGTGACTTGGTTCAACTGCCCCCCGTGGGAACTGCTGGTAGAATAAGCGAACAGTGCGTCTTGTCCAATACGCTCGCAGGACTACATTTGTGGACTTACAGGGTGAAAGTAGCCAGAAAACCAGCAGGCCAAAAAAGACAAAAACCAAAAAAGCCTCTTCATTTTCGAGCTTGACAAACGAGGACATGTGGTTGGGAAATGACCCTTCAGCCTCCGCTCCCACTATCCACCCCCATCCCTTTCCCCAGACTCCAACGTGGCTCATCTTAATCATGTATTTTGCCAGCTAGTGTTTTGATATTTATTTTGCTCACGTTTAAATTTTTCTTCAATCTACAAAAACCGAATTTCCAGATTTACGAAGCACATTATTTTTGCATTAACTCTACCCATCTCCACAGTTAAGTAAGCATGTATTACTCCACCGAACTCAAAAACGGAAAATAAGGAACTCACGGCACTCCCTATTCTCTGACTACGAAACATACTATGTGTCTATAAAGAGCTTAAAAAAGACATCGCTTGGTTGAGAATAATGGTTAGTAGTGGTAGTGTGCGGCCCGTGGCAACGGCCTGCATCCTCACACCCACTCCCAAAGGATAGGATTGTTTCCTCCTTGGGGCCTTCCCCTGTATCTACAGCATATTGTATTATTTCATATATCACTTCCACCACACTCTAAGATCCTGCAAGGTAAGACTGTATCTTGCTCATTTTGGTAACTTCATCACTTAGCAGTGCTCAGTAAATGTCGGGGGGAACACACGTTAGGTGTAACCAAGGAGTGCTTTTGCGCATGACCAGACAACCAGGCTGCCCAGGCCATTTCTAAGGATGCGGAGGAGGGGAGGGTATGGCAGACACAGGTGGAGATGAGCAGAGCTGAGCATACATTGATTGGGCTGGGGAATCCTAGGGGTGGTGATCAAAGCTTCCGTAACAGAGCCAAAAGAACCGAGGCCTTTGAGTCTGACGGTGTGGTGCAAACACGGGTCTGACTACCCATGAGGACATGGAGATACCAGCCTCTGTGAACCTCAGCTTCTTCTTCAAGAAGGAGATTCCTCTATGTGCTTTATCTACCTCACAGGACAGTTGTCAAGATTAAATGCAAGCTTACGTCTTGCAAGAATTTTCTAAACGTTGGTAGCGTGATATATAGTTACCTTATGTTATCTAAATCAGAACACTCTGAGAGTAAAGGGAGATGCCACCAGTAATTATGTGAGAACAACACCCCTAAACCAGGACCCTCCTGGGCAAAGCTGGTTGTACGGTCACTGGTCTGTCCATCCATCTCTATCTATATTCTATATCCATTGATATCTATATCTACAACTCTGTATATTTATAGCCATCTATATCTGTATCAATATCTCTGTAATTATACTCCATAACTTTATCTACATCTGTATCTCTTCTCATATCTACAACTATATCTATATCCACCTCCATCTATTATTTATTGATGCTATTATTATAAGAACCATCTCAGAGTACCTCACTTTCTCTATTTCTCTTAATTTCTCTGGCCGTCCACTGCTCCCTCTATTAGCCATTTCTCACCAGGACGCTCTCTTTCCCGAGACTCTTCTCTTGGTAGTTTCTCTCTTCCCATCTGCTTCTCTCCCTTCCCTTCTTCTGCTCTCTTAACTGGTAATAATAAGGACCAAGAAATTTTCATTTTGTATCTGTCATGTTTCTTACACAATGTTCTTTGCTCCTCAAAAAACTGTAATTTGTATTTCTCTAAGAATACCAACAAAACTTGTCCTTTCTTAACGGAGAATCCAGTGTATTTGAACGAGCAGTAGTTTGCGACTTGGTACATGTGTGTAAACTTTGGGAAAGCCTTTTGATTAGTCTGAGATTCAGTTTTAGCATCTAGAAAATGGGGTAATTATTCCGCATTAATGCAAAAAAAGTGCTTCAGAGCAGCCACAGTAGCTGTTCATTAGAATCAGCTGAGGAGTTTCTGAAACTCTATTCCTAGGCTCTATCCCAGATCCAGTGCTATGGACCGAATGTTTGTGTTCCCCCAAATTCTTATGTTAAAACCCTAATCCCCAATGTGACGGTATTAGGAGATGGGGCCTTTTGGGAGGTAATTAGGTCATGAGAGTGGAGCCCTGATAACGAGATTAGTATTTTTATAAGAAGAGACACAGAGAGGTGATTTCTCTTCTCCTATCCTCTCTCTATGTGAGGATAAAGCAAGAAGGCAGCTCTCTCCAAGCCAAGAAGAGGGCCCTCACCAAGAAGCCGACCACGCTAGCACCGTGATCTTGGACTTCACATCCTCCAGATCTGTGAGAAATAAATTTCTGTGTTTAAGCCACCAGTCTCTGGTATTTTATTATAGCAGCCCAAATGGACTGAGACACCCAGGCATCACGATATTTTACTGCTCCTTGGGCTATTCCAATGTGTAGCCAAGGTTGAGAATCACTAGTCTGCAGACTATACAAAATCATACAAATGTACATTATCATGTGTATAATGGCATTTAAAAAATTTTTAACCCTATGGATTAGTAACTCAATAGAAGACAGATTATCCAGCCCTACTCTAAATAACTGGGGATAGGAAAGGAAAGATGAAATTTGAACACACTTTGAACTACCCTGGGTCATATTCTGAAAGATTCATAACAATAGAATTATCTCATTATCAACTCCGACACTCTAACTTTGAACAGGTGAACCCTGGTTCCTCCCATAGCTTTGTCCATCACTTAAAAGTAGCTGTACCTCCATCAGAAAGAATTGTCTGATGTGAGTTATCATTTAGCTCTTAAGACAAGATAAAAAAAGAAGACATCTCTTTCAAAGAGAAAATGTAAGAGTGGGAAATTAAATGCAAAGATGCTAATTACCAACCACAGATTAGTTTCCAAATTGTTCTTTTAACTTCTAAAACTAATGAGTAGAGATATACTCCATACCGCAAACCAGGCTCCCTGGAAACTTTGGTAATTAGAGTATCTCTTTGTAACGGACATCGCTCAATAGGTAAGAGAAAAAATCAGAATGATTCTCATTATTTATAAAACTCATTAGTGACAAAGAAACAACAAGCACTTGTACCAGAAGTACCATTCTTGACATCTTAAAACAGTGTCTCTGACAGGACTGTGGAAATTTACTTTTCAAGTAAAAAAGCTCCACGGATTTAAAAAAGTGACACCAGTGACTTTGGTTTTAAAACTTGCTGTTTAGTAATCAGTGCAGGTTTCTCTATGAAGTTGCTGATCTGCTCTTTCATGTTGCAACAGCTGGCATCCGGCCAGTGTAAATGTTAAATTGACACCTGGGCTGGCCCTTAAAAATGCCAATGACATTGATGGAAATGCATACCTGTAGAGCTAGCTGGGGATCCCAGAATCTCTAAACAATAGGCCATAGTTTGGGTTTCTGGCTATTGATCAAATGGCTTGGAATACACAGGAACCTCAATCCAACCAGGGACAAGGAAAAATCCATCTTAATCAGAGAAGACTGAGCTGTACCTTCCTAAATTCATAATCCATGTCTTTTAAAACTACATTTCTTTGGCAGAAATTTTTATTGTTTTGAGTTAAAGCATCTAGGCCACCTCAACTGTGCCAATTACGTAAATTCATAACCATGTTACAAAACAGATGGCACAATATAATATCAAATAATATCATCTTTCTACCATTATGAGGGACTTAGGCAAACTATTAAAATTAATGAATCAGGGCTTCCCTGGTGGCACAGTGGCTAAGAATCTGCCTGCCAATGCAAGGGACACGGGTTCGAGCCCTGGCCCGGGAAGATCTCACATGCCGTGGAGCAACTAAGCCCGTGCCCCACAACTACTGAGCCTGCTCTCTAGAGCCCGCAAGCCACAACTACTGAGCCCACGTGCCACAACTACTGAAGCCTGCACGCCTAGAGCCCGTGCTCTGCAACAAGAGAAGCCACCACAATGAGAAGCCCACGCACCGCAGTGAAGAGTAGTCCCTGCTCACCGCAACTAGAGAAAGCCCGCACACAGTAACGAAGACTCAACGCAGCCAAAAATAAATAAATTAATTAAAAATAACAATAATAAAGTAAAATTAACGAATCAGAATCTAGGATGTAAACAAACCGTTGGCCTTTCTTCGTGTCTTTGAGCTTTCTGAGAGATTCCGTCCCCACTGCCAAGATTTCCACCATAATTTCTCTATGAGCACATCCTCAGGAAAGCCTTGAAGAGCCAGAGGGTCACTTCACACAGGCTCCCTGGAGTGGATCAGATTCAAGGTCAACTTTAATCTTTTCAGGATGGACCCAGGAAACAAGCCCCTCAGCCACCAACTGTACTCTTAAGAGAGGTCCTCTCCCCTCTGCAAATCTAGGAATGGGAGAGATCTGGGCTGCAGAGACTAGGAAACCACTGACAACACTCACGTGAGTTTTTCCCTAGCTACTTTCCAACAGCCCTAATTTAGAGGTGCTGGGCTGTCCAAAAGACCAAATACTCAAAAATCAATCTTGGCAGATACTTCTATTTTTATAAAAATGATCCCCTACATCACATAGATCCTATATTTGCTAATCAGTCCATAGTCAGCCTGGTTGGAACAAAGAATCAAGCCTGTGGTATTGAAAGATTTTTCCCCCCTTGGCCTCCAACCTCTGCTCACTTGTATCAGGGTAGGCCAACCATGCTTCCTGATTTCAAATCTGTTTCACTAACTTCTCATAATTAAGAATATTTCACTTTGGAGAAGCAAACAGTGTGAACTCTTGCTGTTTTGAGAGGTGCAATATAAGCACTTTTTTCATACAACTGCAAAAAACCAGAGCACTGCAGCCTCTGTGAAAAAGACTTTGGTCATTCTCGAAAAAAGTAAACATCAAAGTACCGTATGACCCAGCAATTCCACTGCCAGGTATATACCCAAAAGAATTAAAAGCAGGGATGCAAACAGATACTTGTATACCAACGTTCACAGCAGCATTATTCACAAGAGCAAAAAGGTGGAAACAACTCAAATGTCCCCTGACAGATAAATGGATTAAGAAAAGTAATCTATCCACACAATGAAATATTATTCAGCCTTAAAAGGAATGAAATTCATAGATGTTCTACAACATGGATGAACCTTGAGGACATTATGCTAAGTAAAATAAGCCAGATAAAAAAGTACAAATACTGTATGATTTCACTTATATGAGGTACCAGGTGCTGGAGGGAGGGGGAGTGGGAAACTCTTGTTTAATAGAGACAGAGTTTCTGTTGCATAAGATGAAAAAGGTCTGGAAGATGAAAGTGGTGAGAGTTACAAAACATTGTGAATGTACTTAATGTCACTGAATTGTATACCTAAAGGCAGTTAAGATGGTACATAAAATTTACCGTTACATACAATAGAACCATTATATATATAACATAAATAACATAACCGTTATGTAATATATATTTTACCACAATTAAAAAAAAAAGAGCACCACAAAAAATCCAAAACCTCAGCCAATGTTAGTGGGACCAATTTATAGTACAACCTGTAAAGCACATAATCCTTTCAGCTGATTTTTCTAGTTGCAGATGAGCCAGCAACATTCCTGTCTTAACCATTTCTACAAGGCTTTCCAAATGACCCTCCTCCATGTCAAACTTTAGTTACTAGCCTCGGACAATCAGTACAACTGGCCCAGGATTCAATAACATACATGTTTGCTCTGGCCCAGGAGTACCTGATACCCTGGGAATTCTGAGCCTAAGATGGCGCGTGTCCAAGAACAAAGCAACCTCATGTCACAAGATATGGAAGGCCCAGGGGATCACCTGCTTGAGTCATGGCCTCCAAGTGCCTAGGAGTCCTCAGTTTAAGTATGCTAATTCTCCTGAGCCAAGGGTCAAAACAGAGACATCCCCAAAGCCAAAGATTAAACTATTTATGCCGAGTGTTCAACCTACTTGATGAAGCAGTCTCGTCCATCCCGGTTTGCCGTCATCTCCCATCCATAGGGCGGCACCTGGTTCAAGCCCCAGGTTCCCGAGGGAGGTGGCCAGCCTGAAGACTTTGTCCTGTGGCTGGAAAAAAGAAAAGCAAGGCATCATTACACCTGACTCCGGAACACTTCTTCTGAGACAAACCCCAGAAGGGGCACAGGACTTGCTCGTCTCCGTTACGGGCTGTGTCCTCAGCTGACAAAATGAACGATTAGAATGTTTTTGTGTCAGGTGGCACGCTCAGTATCTTTCTTTATAGTATCCTGCAAGCTGTTCCCAGCTGCCCTGTGAGCTAAGTATACTCATCTCGTTTTACAGATGAGGAGACGATGAATGGCTCACAAAGCTTAGGTAACTTTCCTGAGGACACACAAGCCAATTCTGAACAAACGTTTAGCACGCTTTCCACGACACTAGGCATTCCTGGGACCAGACATTAGGACGGTTTGGCATATAAACAGATATCACACCACAATACAAATGCACAAATGAAAATAGATTCCTGTTTTTATGGATCTTAAACAAATAACCCCAAGCCTCAGTTTTCTGGACTCCTGTGACCAAAATACAAAATTTCCACTCATATTAACCATACTCCAGTCAAGGTGACTGGTCATAAAACCTTAGACAAACTCTCCATTTATGTGGCAATGAAAATCCACACATTAACTTTTACAGTTTCTAGTCCACACCTGAAATGTGACTCGTCAGCAACATGAAAGGGTAGGTTACGGAGAATTTTCTAGAAGCCTTTCCAAGAACAAGAGGAAAAAGGGAGTGACTTCACGTGACAAGCAGCTGAGATGGGCAGTGTTGCACAGTGACAATTCCCATCCAGAGGCCTAAGCCCAGTTTCTGGAACATTGCTGAATCATGGCCGCTCCTCTGCTGCCTGGGACCTGCAGAAATTCCACTGTTCTCTCATGAACATCAAAGACTCCTTCAAAGCTCAACCGTGGGAAGGAAATACATGCTGTCATTTTAGGATCAACCAACATCCTTCGTCATTTGTCCTTTGGCTCCAGGTGAAGTTCCCCACTCTGGATGGCCTGTTAGATGTTCTAGGTGGTTCCAAATTGCAGACAGGAACCAAAGTGTATATGTGTGTGTTCGGGGAGCAGTGAGGACACTTCCAGGGCCTCACAGTCAGCATCTCAATAGTGAACCTGGGAGCCCTTAGAAAGAGGCGCCCCACCCCCTGCACCAGGCATAAGACACACAGCTTGTACAACTGTCCATGGCAGCCCTCCTGCAGCAAACATCCAAATCAGGGGTGTCAACCTGTCTGTGAGGAGGGGAGGCTTTGAACTTCCCAGGATGCAGGGCATTCCACCCCCGACCTCCACCCTCACCCAACTCACACAGCTGACCATGAACCGATGCTTCTCCTCAACGGAAACCAGCCCCACTTCCTGTAAGTTTTCTGCAGAGGAACTAGTTTGCAGAATTTTAATGACCTTCGTTGCCTTTCTTTAACTTCCTTTCAGTTTTCCCACACCCTTCAGAAAGCGTGGGGAGCAAAAGAGTTCACAAATTTAACACAGGTCCCGCCAACTTAGAGGCCCACCACAGGGCTAATTCCCACCCGTGGACTATTACACGAACAGACATGCCAAGTTTTTGTTCCTCTTCTCTACACCCAAGCCAGCAGTGGCAGTTTCCCCTGGTGGTGTTTGAAGAGCGAGCTGCTTGCCTGCAGTGAGAGCCCATGGCTTGGTCCCCCTGAGGTTCTACCAAAAGCCCGCCAATTTCTCCACAGCAGCAGAGGATGCATTCGGACCAAGCCCTTCGAGGTATGAACACAGTGTATACTGTTGTTAAAAAGTTTTGCAAAAGCAAAAGCAAAGCTACAGTAAGAGATGACGCACAGAACATTCCTGTAAGTGAAAAGAGGCCTATATAGAGAATGCAACAATTTATTCCGGATTACTAAATTACGTCCAGTATCAGAATGTTCATCTTTCCCAGAGGGGGCGAACTTATTAAAAACAAATAAACTGTCTACTTTTCTTTTCTCTTTTCTTTCCTTTCATTCTCTTTTTTCCCCCTGAAGTCTAAATCACTAAAAGAAAGAGGCTGGCTTCCTAATATAATTTACATGTAAAATACAGGGTTATAATAATGAGCAAGAGGGAGCCTGAATTTTATAATAAACTACATTCTGTGCCGTAAGGTGTGTTCAGGAAATAGTAAAAAAAAAAAACCCAATAGTTCAGCGAGATGTTTTCAAATAAAGCCTTTTGTCATAAAACACCAAATACAGTGCTAATACTGGAAAAAACACTCATTGAGTTAATTAGGGGCAAGGGACATCAACTGATATAAAACAAATCATTGAATAATTAGAATCAGACACGACTACATGTTTACCTGTTAATGTGTTGACATATAATACATGGGTCGGAATGACATTCATAGAACTTAGCAAATTAAAATTAAAAGCAAATTAAAGTGCCAGTAGGAAAAAAAAACCCCCAAAACCTCTTTTCTAAGTATCTGACCATATATCCTCAAATCAACGACGAAGGTCAAAATTAAGGAGGGGTTTGGCTCCTATGTCTCTGTGGTGTGGTTACTGGGAAGTCCACCCCAATATACAACCTTGGAAGCAGGCAGTTGCTCTCCACTGGGAAGATGCTCCGGGGACCTCCTTTCCTGGTTCCCATCTCTGTGGCTGCACCAAACTGTCTACCACTCCCAATTGCCCCCCACCCCAGTGCAACGGAAAGACAGTTTTTTCCTACCAGGAGTGCAAAGACCTGGCCCCTGGAGAGCAGCGGCAGGGCCAGTGCACATAAATGTGGAGTCTTCTGGGCCTTTTGCTTTAGAGCCGCCTCAGATGCAGAGATTATCCTCAGGATGGACCAGGTGCTGCTATGAAAATACAGTCCTGTGCAGAACTCCTCACTTCTGGCTGTAACACTGACCCTGTGTCCCAGTGTGAGACGCATGCCCTTTATTTCCCCCCATTTCAGAAAGAGTCCACTCTGAGTTCCTGGGCATCCTTCCCAGGGGCTGAGGCCTCTTCAGATTTCTCCTCTTTGAATGAGGTCTTACCTTTCTTGTCCAAAGACCTATTAGCCTCAAAGGTTCTCTTGACTCCCTCTGTGGAGGCTAAAGACTGTCCTGTAAATAGGAACCCTGCAGCTCTGCTCAGCTGCCGGCATGCAGGTTGGCCCCATGGAGATTATCTGAAAGGACCCCTCTAGCCTAGGGTTTGCCAGATTTAGCAACTACAAACACGGGACACCCAGTTAAATGTGAATTTCACACAAATATCAATTTTTTAGCATCAGTGTATCTCATATAATACTGAGGAATACTTACACTAAACAAATTATTCATCATTTATCTTAAATTCAAATTTAACGGGGTATCCTGTATTTTATCTACAAACCCTACTCCAGACCCTCAAATAAACGAGCACTCAGATTCTCTGGGAGTATCAAAGAGGCTAAAATATCATAGCCTAGAGTCTTTCTGATTTGTCTTTACCTTAGTAGTAGGACTGAATACTGCTACCAATGAGTCTAAAATGTGAAAAGAAGTACCCTCAGCTACTTGACTAGATTCAAAACAGACAACAACCTCCTAATATGCGTCTGGGGGTGCATGAGGATTACAAGTGGTCAAAAGCCATCATTTTCTGTATCTCCCAAATTGAGCTGACAAGAACCCATCTTGCAGTTTTTGTTAACGATTACCAGGCTCTAGAAATTATGATTCAGCAGGTCTGAATTACAACCAGGAATCCATGAGTGAGTGTGTGTGCGTGTGTGTGTGAGTGTGTGCGTGTGTGTGTTGAAACAAGTAATCCCGATGACTCTTACCTTAAAGTAGGGTTGCTAAATTCAGCAAAAAGCAAAACAAAATATAGAATGCACACTTAAATTGAATTTCAAATAATTTTTAGTATAAGTACATCCCATGCAACATTTGGGACATAGTTATACTAAAAAATAATTATTTGCTATTTATCAAAAATTCAAATTGAACCAGGCATCCTATATTTTACCTGGCAAGCATGAGGTCTGGGAAATACTAGTCCTTGCTACTCCAAGTTTGGGCTGAAGTCCAGAGGCACGGGTTTCTCCTGGGTGTCTGTGTGCAATGTAAAATCCGCATTCAGTAAACAGCCCTAGGGGGTTCATATACCCACTAAAGTCTGCTAAGTGCTGCCTAAGCAGCAAAGCCTGTGAAGCCTCACCACACACTGCAACCACATGGGGGAACTTGTAAACGACAGATGCCTGGGACCAAGGCCACGCCATTCGAGTCAGAACATGTGCGGATGAGGCCAGGCCTCAGGGATTTATAGCCCGACACGGCTGCTACTGCCCAGTCATTCTACCATTGCTTTTCGCTCACAAGACGTAGGAGAGGCAGCCTGTGGCGGTCAAGAGCACGCAAGCTGGAGCAGGAGGTTTGCCAGGCGTGGTCTGTGGACCAGTGGCGGCATCACCCATGAACCTGTTAGAAACGCAAATTCTTGGGCCCCATCCAAGACCTACTAAACCCGAAATTCTGGGGATGCGGCTGACTCAGCAATCTGGGTTTAACCAGCCCCCAGGCTACGCCGGTGCCCACTTGAGTTTGAGAACCACTGAGTTACAATCAGACTCTCTTCAATTCAGGCATTTATTTTTCATAATCTCGAGTGCGTTACTCAACCTCTCTAAACCCCTCAGTCCAGCTCCTCCTCTGTAAAATGGTGGTAATAGGACCGCATCTTGGGGTGACAAAATGCATTTTGTAAAGATTTCAGTATGCTGCCCGCCACATAGTATTATAGTATGTGCTATAAATTCTCTGCTAAGTAAATCTCTACCTAACCCTCAAGAGAATATAAGACTTGGGGTGGTTACACAAGTATAAATGGCTTCATCCATTCTCAAAACAGCAGAAGTGTGAAAGGCTCAGTCATCTACTTTCTTCCAGTCTGGCAAGAGCAGGGTAGGAAGGGGCTGAAGCAAACAGTTACACCTTCCTGTAAGTTAAGAAGTGGATGAGTTCAGCAGAAGTAGAAGCAAATATCAGAAATTCGTTTTGTTTTTTAACCAGGAATCATGTGTGTGTGTGTATCCATGGTGCCGAGGGTCAATTTCCACTTGTCTCAGGCCAGGCTTTGAGATTCCTTGCAGCTCTCATGTTCTGTGACTTCAACCTGAGATCATGGCTGTGTGAACCACTTTCAAAGGCTTAGCTCAGCCTTAAAAATAGCGACCTACATTGGCAGGGCTATTTAAGTCATCCCAGAAACTCCCAACAACTGCCTGAACTGGTTTGCAACTTTGTGTTATATTTGCAACAGATTGAAACTGTCCTGGACAAAAAAGATCTTTATATTTCATAAGAAGTGAGAGCAGCTATGAAGGGCACAGGCAAAGGTACAGAACTATTTATGCTGAGACCATTCGAGGAAGCAACCCATGGTCACTGCCTGCGTGCATGCCTCTAAATCCTGGGCCAAATCTTGATGGCAAATCTTCTCTGGGAGAAGCAGTTTATTAGAAACCACCCGCGGGCCGCTAGAAACACACCTCAGTAACAGATAAAGGGATGCTGTACGGGAGAAGGAATGTGAGGTCCGGTTCCCAACTCCCAAGTCAGACAGACTCAAATTCTGCCACTTACTAGCTTTGTGACTCTGGACTCTCAATTCTTTGGGTCTTATTTTCTTCACATGTAAAACAGAATTGGTCTCACTCAATGATTCCCTCCCGAGACACGTGGCAACATCTGGAGACACTTTTGGTCGTCATAACCAGGGGAAGTGGTACTCCTGGTATCTAGTGGGTAGAGGCCGAGGATGCCACTAAACATCCTGCAATGCACAGGATGGCCCCATCACGAATGACAAATGTGCCCCTGCTTAGCTCACAGAGTTGTCGTCAAGAATAAACCAAGTGATGAATGTACAGTTCTTAGCACGGTTCTTGTAGGTGCTCAATACACTTTAGTGGGGGAAAAAAAGCCTTCTCAATGTTTCCACTTAAAGCCTAATTACGATAAGTAGAATGCATCTTTACATCGGAGAGAATCCATCTTTACATCAGAATTCACAGTCACTTAATAGCTTCACGGCTTTGGGTGAATTACTTGGCCTTTCTGGGTTTTGGTTTTGCGTGTGAAATGGAAATAATAACATCCACCTCATGGTGATGTTATGCAGAGATGAGATACGTACAGCCCTGCAGTGCTTGACTCATTTAGAATAGTCTCATCAAATGGTATGTTGTGTTATAAGTGGCAGTCATAATAGTAATGGAAATAACTTTTGTATTTGACCAAATAGTTTAAACAGCACTTCTATATACACTATTTCTTTAGATATTCACAAGCCTGTCTCAGCATGTAACAAAATGCCTGATAAAGCATTAGTGTTTCCATTATAAAGAGGAAGAAACCGAGGCGCAGAGAGAAGGTATAACTTGCTCAGCGTTTGGTGAAGTTACCAGCTTTTCTTCACTGGGGGAAATAGGCACCGCGATCTTGTTGGGAGACAAACACCGTGTTTCACATAGAATGTACGAGGGATGGAAATGGGCAGAGAAGGGCAGAGGCCACCCAAACTCATCTGATGCAAAGGGTATCCAGGACTGAACCCCGAGGCTTCCTGATTCAAATTCCCTCTAAATCACACTGTATCACAATTAAGTGTAACTTCAACTCATGGGCTTCCTCATATACCTGGTAATACTTAGGACCAGTAGCCAGGATGAAGCTGTGTCCTCTGAACTTGGTGTTCAGAAATGAATTTTCAGGTCCGTTTCACGTATGAGAAAACCTAAGCCACAGTTATTCAGTTATTCATCCCCGATATCGAATGACCCTATACAAATTCAGTAAAATAAAACGTGACCCAGAATTTGATTATCCTTATCTCTTTGGACTCACAAAGATGATTTTCAGAATAACCCAAGTTACAGAGTGCTAAATATGGTATTACAAGACTTAAAGCACTTCCTCATTTATTTTGCTCTAAATGGTGGCAGGGTTACGGTACCCGAAAACCTACAGAATTCAGAACTTCACACAGCATGCAAGCAGATGACCTTCAAGGTTGACGTGCAATGTGGGTTGAGGTAAAGGAAGCAGAGGGAGTGAGAAAAATGAACAAAAGATGATTCTGGATGAATTTTAAAAACTCCAAATTTGGTGGCAGCCTTGTTCCTTTGGTGACCAGCCTGGTGGGCCCCACTGGGGCTGGAGGGGTTCCTGCTCTTCAAGGTTTCTTGTCCCCATGGATCAGTGAGGAACAGACTGACATCTGCCCACCCCCCCAGCCTTTTGGTTCCAGTTAATCATGCCGTTGAGACACAGACACCTTCTGAATTAGGTGTATTCTCTCCCGTCTCAGAACTAAACCTCTTCATGCGATCAGGAGTTACTACAGTACTAACAGCATCGCAATCTTATACAAGAGGTAACAGCTTTCCATCCTATAGCCCATTATTAGCAGCTCCTAGGGCAAGTGCACGTGAAGAAAGCAATGTTGATAGGGTGAAAATAACATCAAGGCCTTGCACACACAGAAGACAGAATCATCCCGCCAACTACCGTGAAGATTTCACTTCTGTTTTGACACGGAGGACAGGAAAATACAGTAAAGGGGGAAAAGCAGGCAATTCAAAACTAATTTACATATTAATACTAAGCCTCATAAAAGCAGAAACTTAAAAATATATTCATTACAAAATCATTTTAGTCAAGCAGAAATGTATTATTAATCAGGAGTTTAACTACAGTAAAAACATTTGGATGTATATTTTCATTACCAAATTTAAACATTTTTCTGATTATTTTCATCTGCTTGGTTGCATAATTTACCAACCCACACAATAAAACTAATTGTGCGATTATACATCCATGGTTTTCACTGCAAACCTCTCACCAGCCTGCTGAATTACTTGTTTCCCAATTGCGTATGTGGGAGAATTACCAGGAGAATTAAATTTAAGCTAACTGGTTCTCCTTCCCCCAATTTGCACATACACACTTGAGCCTCACTCTGTAAACAAGCCGGTGACGCGCTCAAGACATCCTAAGACTCTGAGGCCACATATATAGCCGACCGTGAATCTGGGAGGACAATTATAATTAGCCCTGTACTGTACAGGAGAAAATAGATGCAGACAGGCCGGGCTGGCCAAGGATGCCCTGAGGGGTGTTACAGAGCTAACTGTGGGAACAGTCAGCCAATGGTCTGGAGCCCCTCTCACTGGAACGCTGGACTATGTGCTCACGAGCCTGTAGGTGTGGCTCCCGGGTAAGCACGTGATGCCAGGTGCAGATGCTACACTCGGTGCACCCCCGTGAGGCCAGGACCACGTATCCTCCATCTTTCTATCTCTGTTACTCAGACTAGTGTCAGCACACAGGAGATGTTCAATGGAAACTGCACTCATAAAGGAATCCAAGGTACATGATGGTCCTGGCCTAGAATCTTAGGCATTAAAACCAGAGCTCCCCGGCACTTCCCTGGCGGTCCAGTGGTTAAGACCCCGCACTTCCAATGTAGGGGGCACGGGTTCAATCCCTGGTCGGGGAACTAAGATCCCATGCATGCCGCGCAGCGTGGCAAACAAAACAAAACAAAACCAAAAACAAACGCCACCATAGCTCCCTGCCTACAACGCATATAACAAATGCTGGTTGAGCACCTAATCAACGCATATAACAAATGCTGGTTGAGCACCTTGTATGTACCACGTGCTGTTCTAGGTGCTCGTAATACATCACGTCAACACAGAAAATAAACACCCTCAATCATCTGGCCCAGATCTTCTTTTCCAGCCGAGCAACCTACTAATTTTGCTAAGAATATGCTGCTACTTTTAAACTAACTCACCTATATTCCCTGAACACGCGTGTTTCCCATGTTCATATCTCCATGTCTTCGTTCATGCTATTCCCTCTGGTTAAAACGTTCTCCTTCCCCCACTCCAACTCCCTGACCTCTCCATATCTATCCAAAAATGATGAATCTTCCAAAACGCATATCAAATGCTACCACTGCAGAAAGCAGTCCCTGAATCCCCTGCCCTAAAATCATTATCTTGTTTCCCTATGCTCGTGGGAAGCGACTGTTTGCACTACTGAGGTAGCGTCTACCTTGTATAATTACCGATAACTGTGGGGATACACGTCTTCCTAGATTGTAAGCTCTTGAGCATTAATACCACTTTACAAAATTCTACCTACTGCACATAGTTGGTGCTCAATAAACACTTATTTGTTAATACAGTCATTGCAACTTGAACTCTTCTAATTAGCCTTGCCACCTTCAATTGGAATTCTCTCTTGCCAATTGTGATTCTCTTACCCAACTGTGATTTCCTTAGGACAGGGGCGAGTCTCCTTCATGTTTAGAACCCTGGAATCCACATTTGGCAATGGTAGGTGTGCAACATATACTATTTGTTAACTGACGTGTCCTGTTATACTTGGTTTACTGAGGGCTATGAAGTAGTACAGAAATAGGAATTTTATCATTGCTTTCGATGGGGCACATACATGCATGGAAGCAGTAATATAACTTCTGCATGTCACCTTCTATTGTTGAATGGCTAGGGGGAATCTATGTCTCTGCATGATGAAAATGTACAGACGTGGGACTCACGGGATTTGCCTCTGAATTCAGCCATGACCAACAAGCCCACACTCGACGTAATTGGATCCAAAACAACAGTCCCTTTTTACATCAGAACTGAGGGCAGGATTTGGCACACGGAAACTGTTTTATAATAGCATTTGTTTGAACAGACGAATGAATGAATGAACAGCAGTCAAACTCTGGAGCATCCTCCAAAAGGAGCCATATGACAGTGACTAGGCAGGTCCAGGATTTCAACAGACAGGACCCTGCAGCCCAGAAGGCAACGCCGAGATAGGAACTTGCTGCCTCGGCATTCCTGAAAGCCTCCTGCTTTTGTGAAGACAAAATTGCAATTCGGAGGCCCCAGATCAAAATCAAAGGCCTTAAATCTAAACCTCACTAACGCCAAATGTTTAAGCCTTCATCAGTGTCCTTGATAGAAGGTCGTTTTCATTTCTCTAGTTCAAGGTTTCCGTAGCTGGAAACGGCTCTTCACCGATGACAAGCTCCCAATCGTTACCAGGATTATGTGCTCCCCCGACTTCTCATTCTGTAAAATCTCAGTCACAGAAAAGTTGAGGGCAACAGTCACCCTTGTGCTCATCACCTAGAGCAGAGGTCCGCAACAAGGGGCGATTTTGCCCCCCAGTGGACATTTGGCAGCGACGGGAGACATTTTTGGTTGTCGCAACTGGGGGTGGTGGTGTGCTACTGGCATCTAGTGGGTAGAGGCCAGGGATGCCACTAAATATCCCACAGTGCACAGGACGGCCCTGCAACAATGATTTAGCCCCAGATGTCAAGAATGTGGAGGTGGAGAAACTATGCCCTAGGTTTATCAATTATTCATATTTTTCAACATTTGGTTTTATCCCCTCTCCCTTCACTCCTTTGTCCACTCCCTCTGTCTCCGTTTACATATGTGAAATGTTTACTTGAACCAATAGACATCAGGACATTTCACCCCCAAATTCTGCAGCAACTCTCTCTTAAGAAAAAGGATACTCCCCTTTAAAACCATAATACCATATTGCACTCAAATTTAATATTGATACAATATTATCTAATATATAGTCCATATTCAAATTTCCCCAATTATCCTAATACTTTTCCTTCATAGATTTTTTTGGGGATTTGATTTGGTATCCAATCAAGCTTTACCCTGTGCATTCAGTTATCCTGTCTCTTTATTCAATCATGTTTTAAAGGTGCAACATTATCATAAATTTAAGACTCGAGAAACGATGATGCAAACTTTTGCTTCAAAATCCATCGATAATGGCCACTGTTTATAAATCACACCATAGAGCCTCTTCAAATGTGACTCCAGGAGTTCACACAGGGTCTGGCAATGGTACTTGTGCACCAGATACTATGTGTGACTTGAGCTGACACACAAGTCCCTAGAATCTTTCATCCAAGGGCCATAATTGTAGGCAGCTGGGACTGGGCCCCAAGACTCCTAGGATTTTTCAAAGGGCAGAGTTCAAGATGGGAACATAAATTAATAACTTAGCAGCAACCTGAAGAAAGAACAAAAAGGGTCCTAGAATTGATGATGAGGAAACGAGCCAGTCACAGATGAGAGGCTCCCACTCTCTGGTTGTTAGGGCAGGATGGGCAAGGGGGAGCTGGCACGGGCACACAGCAGGCATAGCAACGAGGGTTTTGACATCAAAGAACATTCTACCCCAGCTAAAAAGCCCCTCACAGATGTCTTGATGTGCCAGGATCCTGGGCACAGCCAGACTAGGTTGTTCACCTTTGCTAGAGAACGCCAGACCAGAAGGGATCTGAGCTGGCAAAGGAATCTCTTGAAAAAACAGGACAGTTGCGTTGAGCTAATTACTGGAGGGAAGATTGGCCCATCCGGATGAAGAGAGGATTCCGAGTGGACACAAAGGGCATTGTACAGCCAAGCCTCTACAAAGAGAGACTTGTGAGGTCAATCAACAAACATTCACTGAGCATGGACTCCTCTCTGCAAGGTTCTGGGGTCGGCCTTGCGTATGATGTCACAACCCTAGAGTACACTTCTTACTCTCTGCGCTATAATGTAGTCTGAGCACTCTTTTTCTTTTCCAAGCACCAGGTGCCCTCATGACGGTACATTCACTCATTCAATCAATCATTCAAAACATGTTTTTGAGGACTTTTGTGCCAGTCCTGGTGCGGAGCTAGAGCTGTGACAAGCAGATAGGAGTTGGTAACATTGATGAGGAAGGCTGGCCTCGTGGCTCACCCTACCTAGGCGTGGTCTGGACACTGGGCTTTGCCCTGAGCTTTCACTGAAACTCCTCAGGTAGGAGTCCCACGTTGGGAAATTCAGGCATCAGGAAACAGGGAAGTCTTCCTTACACCTCTCTATTTAGCCCACATGGACAACAATTTCAGCCATACTGACCATTAAATACATGTCCTCCTTCACCTCGGGCCCAGTCTTTCGCTCTGAGCTGTAATATGGAACCCGAACACACCCTCAGGACCCAGCAAATGCAGCATGTCATAGAACTGAACAGTGATTATATGAGTAATGAAACCCAGCATTGGCTGCACCTACCAAACGGCCTAATCTAATTTTCAAATGTGTTGTGAAAACGCTTTTGCAAACACATCATTTTGAGAGGCAGCATTCATGTTCATATTTGACTTATTTTACAGATGACTCATGACCTAACACTGCTACTCACCAAGCTCAGAGAAGTCCAACTGGCTTCCCAGGGAACATCCTCATGAACCGTATATGAACAATTCAAATACTTTCGGAGTTAGCTCTCCATTTGAAAATTATATTTGCACTGTCTGCTGGGGACATGCACATATATTCTGATCATTTTTAAATTTTTAGGGATTAACATATAAAGTATGTACTTATATGGACTGTAGTTTTCTTAATCTTCTTAGACTTGCTTAATGACTTTAGAATCCTATGTTAAAAGTGTACCTAAGAGCTATCTCTCATTCCATTAAGTTTTCTTTTTCATTCTGAGTAAGATAATTAAATATTACTTAAAAATTATCCTCAATTAGGTACCAGCAGAAATAAAAGGAAACAGATTATAAAAGTGAAGAGAGAGAAGAAAGTGCATTGACTATATATGTACCCTTTGGGAACTAAAAGTGAAAAAGAATACAGAAGAACACTGGCCTGGAAGGCATGAGAATAAGTTCTAAGTCTACCATTTATAGCAGGGGTCAGCAAACATTTCCTATAAAGAATCGATAGTAAATATTTTCAGCTTCAAGCGTCGTGTGGTCTCTGCAGTATTTACTCAACTCTGCCGCTGGATCTTTAGTAGCCACGGACAATGTGTAAACTAACGGGCACAGCTGTGCTCCAAAAAAACGTTATTCACCCGCCGCCCACCAAAATTTGTATTTGGCTCATTGGCCACAGTTGCTGACCCCTGATTTACAGTGGCACCTTGGAAAAGTCATTTATATTTCTGTCCCTCGAGAGTCTGATCTGTAGCATGAAGGCGCTGGACTAGATGATTTCTGAGGCCCCTTCAAGCTCCAAAATGTTCACCTCCATCAGCTAAACAGGTCTCTTTCTAAAAGGCCATAATCTTTAACAGGATAGAAAGAAACCCAGATACACAAATTCCGCAAAATTCCTATTTTTCACAGCATTTGATCCAAAGGTAGAACATTATAGTTCAATCCATCACATAGCTGAGTATTTATGGGGAGTTTTAAACCTGTGAACCATTGATCTTGTCTTATAAATAGGGCCACTATCTGATGAGTGGTGTTTCAAATATGTAATATGTAGGCAGTCTAAAATTGTAAAGAAAAACTTGCTATAGCGGCTGCTTTCCAAAATTCAAATCAAGATTTTGGGGGGCTTGTAGAAAGAGTATCATGAGCTGATTTTTCTTAGGGTTTTCAAATGTGATGCTATAAGAGGGTTTTATTATCAAGATGTACGATGCCTAATAATATCTACCACTGTTTTAGCCTTATTCACATTTTTAAACCACCAAAGGTCATTCATTTTCCAAGCAAAAATGTGTCTATTTTCCATTGAAAATACGCTCGAGTTTGGTTTGCTATTTCAGTGCCTGCTGGAGACTTCTTCCTTTACTGCTGATTTATAATCCTTAAAGAACAGATGTTTAGACTGCACCTGCTGCACCCTTAACACGGGAAGCCAGAGAGTTACAGCACACTCCGGCACACCTAAGCATGCTGGAATGCGAAAATGTGTTGTCTGGCTCCCTTCCCCAGAGCTAGACTGCATGTGTGATATTTTTAATGGGTTATTTATAATATCAACAAGACACATCGTCTTAGTGTGCTTTTTTTTGCCATGTCGCACAGCTTGTGGGATCTTAGTTCCCCAACCAGGGATGGAACCTGGGCCCTTGCCAGTGAAAGTGCAGAGTCCTAACCACTGGACCGCCAAGGAATTCCCTAGTATGCTTTCTTTTTCTCTAATTCTAGGAAGATTTCTGGTGGCTTTTCATTTAGCGCTATTTCATACAGAGACGCATGGCTTTGTTCCCGCATTTACATGACCATCGCCTCGCCCTGTCACAAGTCTGAACGCATCATGCAGTTTCATGGCTTCTCCTCATTTTCCTCAGTGATTAATACAGAAGCAACAAATTTGTGTACATGATGCAAACTGCAGAAATTTAAATTTTTAAAATACTCCCTGCCCAGATATCAAAGGGGAATTCATTATTTCCCTAGGTTTCTCAATATCTACACATCTTCAAGGGCATCCAAAATGTATAAGGGTGGAGAACACAAGAAACCTCATAGAGGACATGAACAGATACACTTGAAAAGATCTATCTGCCACTCGGCACCACCCTACTACTGTTTTTTTGGTCTTGAAACAACTGGGAAGATCCGAAGGAGAAAACATATTCTAAATGGTGCCGAGTAACACTACTAGGGTTGCTTAGTTTCTGTCCATCTTCCCCAGCTTCCATTTAGAGTTCATTCATATTTTTCATTTCCTCTGCTCCAAAGGTAGGCATGTTATCACTGAAGACAGAGAAGATCCAGAAATTCCTTGCCTAACTCAAATAATGGCCACATGTAAGCTCTGCTACATTTTTATGTCCAAACACAATCATTTTATAAAGTAGGACAAAACCCATCATGTATTTCCCAAGATGTGTCATAGAGAAGCAATGAGCTGAAAATACTGGGAAGACAGTAAGCGCTCAGTATTTCTACATCTTGGAGTAATTACTTCCACAACAAGGAAGACATTTATTTACAAAGCATGCAGACTGGCAAGTGGGAAAGATCTATATTGTAACCATGTCGGACATGCTAAGTTTTTATTAGACAAGTCTTAAAAATCTGTTCCTCTGACAATGATAATAAATACTACAACTGTTACTATTTCCAGGAAAGAGATTTTAGCAACTAAATGATACATCTATTAGAACAGTGCTGAAAAGCCTTTTATGATGAAAAGTGCCTCTTACAAAACAGCTTCTCCAACTTTAAGGTGCACACGAATTAGCTGAGCATTTTGTTACGCTTCGGGTTCAGATTCAGCAAGGCTAGGGTGGGGCTCAAGAGTCTATATTTCTAAAGAGCTCCCAGGTAGTACTGATGCTGCTGGTCCCAGGAGCACACTTTGAGTAGTGAGCCTTAGCATGTTTTAGAAACAGGAAGTAAACTATTTCTGTTGGAGGTTTCAACTTGGGGCTCCTAGATGGATAGCAGTTGACAGGTGTCTGTGACGCCATTGAGGTCAGTCTGGCAGGGATTTACCAGGATGGACGTCAGAACCTACTCCTTATCTGACACTGACCTTGGGAGACCCAGATCAAGGCAAAAGAGTCCATGCGGACTGGTCTGAATGAGGAAAATATAACAAAGTATGTCCCCTGAACAAAGGTAGCACCTCACATTCAAGGTCATCTCCATTAAATGGAGCTGTAACTCCTTTCATTTCAAAATGAGCAGAGAGCGTCCCTTACGATCTGGAATCAAAGGGCTCCCTTCTCTTGGCAGTATCCTGGGGTCAGTGTCTATCTTAGAAACCATATCAGCAGCCACAACTCCAGACAAGGTACACAAGCCATGGCTTGGCCCTAATCTTTGCCTGAGATATTGATTCTTTAGCAGAGCAGAGTTTGAAAGCTCTGGGAAACTTTCCTCGAAGCCTCTACCCTACTTCCCTCCAAAAGGATTTATTGAGCACATATTGTGTCTTAGAACTCACCTAAACTTTGTAAGAACACAAAACAATCACTTGGTCATGGTTCTCCAGGAACATGTACAAAAGCTGATGATAGGAAACGTATCCATAAGATAATTTGAAAGCAACCAAGAACAAACTAGATTGAAAACAGGTATCCCTAGGGAAATCGTATCCATCCTGTTAGAACCGTTTCCTCTGCTGCCTCCTTCCCAAAGGAGGCTGGACTCACAGCCAGCGGTGCTGTCTCCTCCCTCTATTCCCCACATCAGTGGTCAGCAAACCACAGCTCATGGGCTCGGCCCACTGCCTGTTTTGTAATTGAAATTTTAGTGGAACATGGCCATGCCCATTGATTGAAGTAATGTCTATGGCTGCTTTGGTGTGAAAATGGCAGAGTTGAATAATTTGACAGAGACTATGTGGCCTGCAAATTCTAAAATATTTGCTATCTGGATCTTTACAGAAAAAGCGTGCCAACCTCTGCTCCAGAGTAATGAGCACCTTCCGGACATCACTTCTACTGCTCCTATATTACAGTGCACTCTAGATGGGGGATGGGAGCGTGGGGAGGCTGGGAGGGCAGTGAGAGAGAGAGAAAGAGAGAGAGATCTCCAGGGTCTCTCTGGAGACCCTACTTGTACGAAGAGTAGTACAAGTCCAGTTGACGTCATTCATTTTATGGCATAAGTGACCCTGTATCCCACAGATATACAGTTCTCTCACAGGTTCCAAACTTCCTTATATCCGAGTAAGTCATGGACCACCAGCATAGGATTTGCCTAAACTTGGAGCTCAATGAACAGAGTTGAATGAAACTCAACTCTGGAGTTTTTCTAGGGCACAATTGAAGCTGTGGTATTTAGGACAGTGAAATTACCGAGAGCAATAAGCAAACATCATCTGATTATACCTGTAACGAAATTAGCAGAAACCAAATGGTCCTTTTGGCAGCAAAACGAAAAGTGGCTCTTACAGCCATTTTGTGTGACGGGGATTTTTTTTTTGTGTGTGTGTGTGTGTGGTACGCGGGCCTCTCACCATGTGTCCTCGCCCGTTGCGGAGCACAGGCTCGGGACACGCAGGCTCAGCGGCCACAGCGCACGGGCCCAGCCGCTCCGCGGCACGTGGGATCTTCCCGGACCGGGGCACGAACCCGTGTCCCCTGCATCGGCAGGCGGACTCTCAACCACTGCGCCACCAGGGAAGCCCCTTGACGGGGAGGCTCCATAATGAATTGCAGCCATAAAATACATGATATTAGCACTACCAATCCTTGGTGAATCTTTACTTCCAAGCCATAGCAGAGATAAGAGCACAGTCCGTGCCCTTTCCAATGCAAACAACCCAGAAACACAGCCATTGGCACGCAGGTTTATGGGCGGCCTGTGTATTTCTCCTTCTGCCCCAGCAGCCCCACTCATCTGGTATTTTACAGTCTTAGCTGGGCTCCAAGGACCCAGCAGGAAGAGGCAGTAATTGCCTTTTGTAAGCAATTAACTTCTTTCTTTCTTTTAAAATTTCATCCTTTAGGTTCATCAATTTTTAAGAATGGAATAAAAATATACACCTTCTGTCATTGCCTCTGGAAAGGAGATTAAGTCAAATCCTTTCCAAACTGTCTTATTCGTCCACCGTAAGTTCTGATGCTCAGCATTACATTCATTTACTATCATTCTACTGGCGCAACAAATTCCATACTTTTGCAATTGTGAGTCCATACCACTCCTACTAGTTGCTAAGATCATGGCAGAAAGGAGTTTCCAAGATGCTGGTGAGTCATTGGCCCTTTCAAATAAATGTATTTAATTTTTATGGGTATAGCATGCTATTTAATTTTTATGGGTATAGCATGCTATTTAATTTTTATGGGTATAGCATGCTATTTACTTTCCTCTCACTAAAAAAAAAAAAAAATCAAAAAATTGTACTTTTGCCCAAAACCAGATTCTGTATCAGAAGTTTATATGTAAATTTAGAGGATTAAAAAAAAAAAAAAACTTAGAAACAATTTGGGTGAAAAAGACTAATAAGTGTGATTAAATTCAGTATACTTGACTTAGGCATGGACCACAAAACTACACGGTAAAAACTGTGCATTTCAGTGAATGTTCTTTCCTAAAAATTTAAAATTTACACAATTCCCCTAAAGCACAGGGGAATTGACCTTCATTTCATGAAAGATTAGAATATAAATATTCCAATAAAGGCTCTGGTATCTTACATCCAAATGCCATTCCAGCATGACAAGGAGCCGTACTTTGTTTATGGAAGATAGTGAGGTGTGAAGGAAACATACAGGCTGAATTGGTGTGCCCAAACTTGTGATGGTTCTAATAATGAACTTTATTGTGTCTGCTCCTCTGTGTTGAATGACAAAAACTGAGAACTCCAACTCAGTGGAACCTATACTCCATGTGGGGTACAAGGCATTGACTCTAGCCATCCTTTAAAATGCTGGTTAAATTCTCACCTCCTTCTGGAAGCTTCTGCACTCTAGTCCAGTCCACAGTGAGGTCTCTGAATTCCTTACCATCTCACACCTCCACTTGGTTGTCCACAGGCAACTCAAACTCAGCACATCCAAAACTGAACTCATGTTCATTCTCTCCAACCTACTCCTGTGCCTAACTTCTGAGTCCCTATACATGGCAACCCTTGTACTCCAAGAGAGGCTGCAATGAATTCCACACATTTCCTGAAAGATATCTGCCTTCTCTTATCTTGGAGGGTTTAAGATTTCTGGCCCCTGAAGCCTAGAAGCCTTCTCCAGCTCTCCATTCATTCTCCCAGCTGCCTTATTATCCTTCTGGCTTAATGGTTCATCCTCCGAGAAACAGTCTATCAATCTGCTCTGTCCAATACGGTAGATACTCACCACATATAGCTATTGAACACTGGAAATGTGGCGAGTCTGAACTGAGGTGTGCTGTAAGTGTAAAATACACATCAGTTTTCGAACACTTAATAGGAGAAATATATAAAATGTTTCATTAATAATTTTAAAAAATTGATTACATATTGAAATGATACTACTTTGGATATATTGGGTTAAGCAGAATATACTATTAAATTTCACAATTTCTTTTTATTTTTAAAATATGGCTAGCAGGCGAACTAAAATAACATATGTAGCTCGCATTATAGTTTTTTGTTGGACTGCTCCAGACCCTTGGGACAGGATCAGGTGCTCCTCCCAGATTTCTTTATACCCCCCATTCTTTTTGTTAATTTGCCTGGTGACTTGTCTATATGTTCTGGGCTCTGTTGGCTGCCCAAAGCATGAAATTTGTGGTCTTGTTCAGTATTATACCCATAACTGATGTCCAGTAGGTACTCACATGTTTGCTGAACAAGCACAAGAACTACACTAAGAATCAAGAGACCAGAGCTGCAGTCCCTGGGCCATGGTTAGTGTGGGAATTAAACCAGGTCCCTACTGGCCCTTCTAGATTCACTGACTGCAAATATCTAGCATGGATATTTAAATCAGGCACAGATGCGGAACCTCTCTCCCGGGAGGGGAGAGGCTCAGGGCAAGGCCTAGGGGTGTAGGTGGGAGGGTGAGGGGAGCAGAAGAGCTAGCTACAGTGGGGCTGGCAAGGTCCCTAAAGCAGCTGGGCAAATTCACCACACGCCACACCACTGGGAAGCTCCCAAAGAAGCCAGCATTCAGGAATGGCTGTTTCCAGAGACACCCTCTTTTCTCTCTCACCTCCAGATAGTAAGGAGTAAGCAAGCAACACTGCCCCCAAAGTACTGGGTATTGCTACCTGAGTTGACCATCTAACTCCATAACAGTGTCTCAGGACCCCCAAGTCACCTGTTCTGTGATCTCAAGATGCTTCTTATAGAAAAACAGAAACTTAATTTATACCCACAACAAAAAAGTGCATAAGTGATCAACTGCTCAGTTTATTTAATGAAAACATCCACATCAAAACATGTTTTGTTCATAGGCTTTAAAAAAACATTTAACTGCAAACCCAGTTGTCGAATTCATCATCACTTGCAAGTTCAAAGTCTAAGTTAGCTTCATGCTGTGATACATGTTTCTGATGTGAACTCCTGAAGTCATTAAGATCATAGGCTTTATTCACAGAAAGGATGCCAGCCATCAATCATGACACACAAGACAACCTAACACAGGCCACTCTCATTTTAGTGAAAAGAAGGAGCGAGCTGAAAGTAGCTTTGTCTAGAGCACACAGGAATGAGTTGAAAAGGAAGAGGAACTGCATACAAGAACACGCCACAACTACGGAAGCCCACGGGCCTAGAGCCTGGGCTCCGCAACAGTAGAAGCCACCGCGATGAGACGCCCGCACACCGCAATGAAGAGTAGCCCCCGATCGCCACAACTAGAGAAAACCCATGTGCAGCAATGGGTTTTTTTTAAAAAAAGGTTCTTCACGGTTCTTCTTAAAAAAGAAAAAGAAACATAATAAACTTCTTTAGTGGGCTGCAAAATCCATAATCACTATTTATATTCTATTTATGCCATTATATTGCATGTGTATTACTCTCCCATTGATATCCAATATCTTACGGCTAAAAACTCTTTTCTGGGAGATACAGTCAAAAATGCAAAGGCATATTGGGAATTTTGCTTTTCCATTTTCATTTCTTTTTTCTTTTCTTTAAATGTAGCCTGCCTAAAGCTCCTATTCTGGAACCTCTCCAATCAGCCCTGGAGAATTTGCCATTCTAACTCTCAGAGGGTTTTGTTGTGTTTTTCTTCTCACCCACGGCCTGCCTTCCTCTGAGTCTGGGATTTTAGCCCTGTGTCCTTGAAGCCAATCTCTGTTTATATAATTGTTCTAATTTCTTTCTTGCAATTACTTTTCTTTCTTCTTTTTTTTAAAAATCTTGCCCTTTGCTCCATTTCTTTTTCATCTCTTGCCCTAAGAAATTTCTCTTTCTGGCAGGCTCCTCTTGTTCCCTTTGGCAGTATTTCATAGAGGCACAAATAGTCATGATGAGGAAAATGTGCACTTGCAAAGGGGGCCTCACCCAAAGAGATAAAGCCACTCTGCAGATATAATCTCATCAATCTACCCTAAACTCTGCAAGGAGGAACTCATTTCCTAGTAGAGACATGAGAGGGTAAAACAGCTGTATCCTGAGCCTTAAAGAACAAGGAACACCAGAACACCCAAAGCAACCTACAAATTCAACGCAAGCCTGACCAAAATTACAATGGCTTTTTTCATAGAACTATAGTTCTATTTAGAAAACTAGCTCTAAAGTTTGTATGGAACCACAAAAGACCCTGAATAGCCAAAGAAATCTTGAGAAAGAACAGAGCTGAAGGTATCACACTCCCTAATTTCAAACTGCACTACAAAGTTATGGTACTCAAAACAGTATGGTAGTGGTATAGAAACAAACACATCAGTGGAACAGAATTGAGAGCACAGAAATGAACCTACACACATATAGACGATTAATTTACAACAAAGGAGCCAAGAATATACAATGGAGAAAGAACAGTTTCTTCAATAAATGGTGCTGGGAAAACTGGACACCCACATGCAAAAGAATGAATCTAGACCACTATCTTACACCATACACAAAAATCAACTCAAAATGGATTAAAGACTTGAATGTAAGACCTGAAACCATAAAAACCCTAGAAGAAAACATTACCTCCTTGACATCAGCGTTAGCAATGCTTTTGTGGATCTTACTCCAAAGGCAAGGGAAACAAAGGCAAAAATAAACAAATAGGACCACATCAAACTAAAAAGCTTCCACAAAGCGAAGGAAATGAAAAGGCAACCTACTAAATGGGAGAAGAAATGTGCAAATCATGTGTGTGATAAGAGGCTAATATCTAAAATATACAAGGAACTCATACAACTCAACAACAAACAAACAAACAACCAGATTAAAAAATGAGCAGAGGGGGCTTCCCTGGTGGCGCAGTGGTTGAGAGTCCGCCTGCTGATGCAGGGGAAACGCGTTCGTGCCCCGGTCCGGGAAGATCCCACATGCCGTGGCACGGCTAGGCCCATGAGCCATGGCCGCTGAGCCTGCACGTCTGGAGCCTGTGCTCCGCAACGGGAGAGGCCACAACAGTGAGAGGCCCACGTACCACAAAAAAAAAAAAAAAAAAAAAAAATTGAACAGAGGATCTGAAGAGACATTTTCCCAAAGACATACAGATGGCCAACAGGCACATGAAAAGATGTTCAACACCACTAATTATTAGCAAAATGCAATTTAAAGCCACAATGAGATATCACCTGACACCTGTCAGAACGGCTATTATCAAAAAGATAAGGAGGGCTTCCCTGGTGGCGCAGTGGTTGAGAGTCCGCCTGCCGATGCAGGGGACACGGGTTCGTGCCCCGGTCCGGGAAGATCCCACATGCCGCGGAGCGGCTGGGCCCGTGAGCCATGGCTGCTGAGCCTGCGCGTCTGGAGGCTGTGCTCCCCAACGGGAGAGGCCGCAACGGTGAGAGGCCACAAAAAAAAAAAGATAAGGAATAACAAGTGTTACCAAGAATGTGGAGAAAAGGGAACCCTTGTGCACTGTTGGTGGAAGAATTTTTATATTTAATGATCTAACCCTATAAGGTTGTTCCTATACCCATTTCACAAATGAGGAAACTGCTAGATCTGTTGCCCAAAGTAATCTAGCTACTAACTGGACAGAGCCAGCATTTCAAGGTAGGTTTGTCTAATTCATATCCTGGGTCTACAATTTTTTTCTTTTAAACTGTTTCTTTCTTGACACACTAAAGAAAAGGATTAGCACCTCCCCCTGCTCCCTCGCCCCCTTCACCCAGCCTGTCCCCCTGCAAGCACCTGACCTTGGAAGGCTCCCTCCATGGGAATTGAGAGCTTCGCCTACTGGAGACCTTCTTCCTGTGAGCAGGAAATGCCCGCCAAGGGACACGCCATGCACACCATTTTGTTTGAAACTTGAAATGCATGTTCCCAAGAGGCACGATCTGCCAGTACATTCTCTCTGGGCCAGGTGTTGCCAAGGGCACATGGGAAGCCTAGAGCCTGGGGACATTTTTCTGCGCCACCTGTCCCTACCCTGCCACAGGCTGTTGAGTGCTTCAATTTTTCAGGAGGTTCCCTAGGGCAGGAACTTTTTTAGCATTCTACTGGGAATGCAAATGTGTAGGTCTTTAGGTCTCTGCTTGGAGACAGGAAAAACAAAACAAAGAAAACACTGCAAGTCCCCCAGGACCCTTGTTGGCCCCTTTAATCTGTAAACAAGGCCCCTTATATGCACACACGTGACTTCATATAAAGAAGATTAACCACTGTGCCGCTATAAATAAGAGATGGCCAATAATTATTAACAATGCAGTAAAAAGGGAAGTGTGTAAATATGAAAAGTTTTCATATAATCTTTAAGAGAGAAGGAGAAAGAAGAAATTTTGCTTCCCTACTGATCTAATTATCTCATCATCCAGCCTCCTCTGGAATTATCTACAAGGGCAGTATTCCCTGAAAGATGTAATAGCTCAATAATTAGTTACGGGCAGGTTATCTGCAAGAAAGAACTGCAGAAAATTAAGTCCTTTTAAACACACGTCTTCGGCCAGCATTCTAAGCCTGGGTGTTCATAACACTGCCAAAGGGAGCCCAGGCTCGGTATTTTAGTGGACGTTGTAACCCAGTGGATGAAACCAATCCCAGCACACAACTACTATTTTCTAGTTTACAAATGAGGACTCTGAGATATGACCAAAAGTAAGAAATATGCCATACTTTCGAGATCTACGTTCTGAAGCAGCATCACCACCATTTTCTAATTACCCCTTGCTGATGAGGGGAAACACGTTAAAGTGGCAAGTTTAATGAGGTATTTTCATATTAAAAGTGTGCTCTGACACCTTATAAATTTTATGGTTCAAGCCCCTTATTTTACCCATTACCAAGGGCTGAAATACAGGACCGTTCTTCTGCTGGGCATGTTTTAGGCGTGATCGGAGTGACGGTGCCAGCCCACTTTGGTTACCATATGTGGCGAATTCTATGTAGCAGGAGTTGGGTTGGATGAGATTGGGGCAACATTCTAGGGTTGCCTCCTTAATTATTTTGTTTTAACCTGAAAATACTTTACAAACTCTGTTTATTCTATAACCATGAAAGCAAAAGCAAAAAGTTTTGTGGCTAAGTAATCAAATAATCATAACGTTGAACAGGAATATCCACACCCATTGGACTATTACACCTGTGGGCGGGAGCACTGAATAAATATCTGCTGGCAGAGGACTGCATCACTGACTCATTGATTGCTAATGATGAGCTGTGCTTCTAAATAACCCCACTGTGTCTAACACATGGTCCCTAATCACAAGGAGCTTTCAGTAATCAGAATTTGCCTCTGTATTCAGCAAGGCAGCCGGCAACAACTCAGTTGAAGAGACTGATGCCTGCCCAGCGGGTCTTCCTACACCCCCAGAGAGGAGAGGCTTACAAACCATTTATGGCTAAAGCAGCAGCTTCTTCAGCTCTATGAAGGAAGACCCCAGGAGAAGCCTGTGCCTGGCTTTGCTCTGTGACTTGAGCTCTCAGGCTCCACGCTGGCCTCATAACAGATATTTTACATGCAGCAACTCTTCTTTTAAGAGCACCTCCAAGTTATCACGATTAGGTTTGGGGAAAAAAGTTGAGTGATGGTCTTAAGAATTTTGAGTTGTACAAACTTAGCTTTCACACTGGTTTCCACGTTCTCTTTTGCACTTCTGAGTGTGGCGAAAAGTGGAAGAGAATAAAAGTTCACATAAAATTTTTCAAAACTCTTAACAATACCCTAGAGCAGCGATTCTTAACTAGGGATGGTTTTGCTTGTCCCTACCTCCACTCCCATCCGAGGGACATCTGGCAATTTCTGGAGACATTTTTGGTTGTCACAAGTGTGCGCGGGGTGCTGCCATTGGCACCTAGTGGGTAGAGAGGCCAGAGATGCTGCTAAACATCCTACAGTGCACAGGACAGCCCCCAACACAAAGAACAATCCAGCCACCCGTGGCAAGTGTGCCAAGACCGAGAAGCCCTGCTCTAAAGAGAGGGCACAGAAAAGTAGACAGAGGGGAGTTGGGAGTCCAAGAGACTGGAGGTTGAGTCTGGGCTCTGTCTTTGGCATGTAATTGAGCTTCAGTTTCTTGTTGCAAAGTGAAAAGTCCCTTCTCCTTTCGTTGTGGTTGAATTAAATGAGATGAACAACGCCAAGTACAGAGATAGGTGTTCTTCCCTTACTTTCAGGGTAAACCACCTTGGTAGTCAATGAAACCACAGCAATGTGTCCTCAACTATGTGCATTGTCATCTCCAACCTCCCAGGGTTCCAGTGATAGCAAATAAGGGGTGAGCACAATTCCCCTGAATAAAAGTCCAACAGCGAGCACCACAAACACACCCTCCTCCGACCTCCTTGCTCCCTGGCCTATATACCGGCCAAGCGAAATCTGCTGCTCATGTGTGCTTTGGACTCTGCTTCAATTCTCATCTGTGTTTAGGAACCGCCAAATCCAATTTGCCCTTTCCCCTACCATTCCAAACCCTGCTTGCATCACCCCTCCTTTACGGAGTCTTTTTCGATCAGCCCTGATATCCAGTCACCTAACTTTATGACAGAACCCATCTTGTGTGCTTTACTAAAGTTCTTTAAAATTGTATTAGTTTCACCTCAGATGTCCTTGGAGAGTATGTGTTTCTCATAGTATTTATCCTTGCTCCATTAGTTATAAACTCCTTAAAAGCAGGCTTTGTGTTTCTTAATTCTTGAGCGTCTTTCCTTAAGATGGCATGTGATTTGTGACAGAGAGAGGCTTCTGCTCAGGCACTGACAAGGCTGCTTCTGCTAAGCTCTTTTCATAGTCAGGAAGGTCGGATTCACTCGGGTCCCGAAATATCTTTCTACCCACAGAAACATGGAAAGAAAAGTTGAGGAGAATGTTTGTGAGGGTCCACATGCTGAGTTAATTGGGAGATTGGCAGCTTCTTTAATGGAACGCACAGGGGAGAACAGTTTCTATGAGGAAAACATGAACAAGAGGAGGAGGCCTTGAACTAGGGTCTTTGAAAGTATCTAGCAGAACACATTAGATGTTCGATAAATATTTGTTGCTTAAATGGTTGGATGGATGAACACACACGAGAGGGGTAACCAATGAAGGTCTTAGAAGCCTAAAGCTAGGTTTCTGAATTTGTTCTCCGTAGTAACAGAGAGCTATGGAAACATTCTGATGAGGAAGAAGACCTATCTAATGTGACAGACATAAAAGAGACATTTAACATCTTCAGGGAGGAATATCTGAGCGATAGACCTTATTAACTCAGCTTCATCATCTCATACTAGGTCTCAGGAAAATATAATGGTACTTTCCTAAAGAAATTTTGGAGAAAATTTTCTATCTCATTGGTTTTACTATATTTTAAATAAACACAAATTATTATAACAAAACTACGATTAAAGTGACATGTTTACGTTCATTCACGGATATAATTAATTCATGTTTAACATGTGTGAGCCTGGGACTTCCCTGGTGGCGCAGTGGTTGAGAGTCTGCCTGCCAATGCAGGGGACGTGGGTTCAAGCCCTGGTCTGGGGGGATCCCACGTGCCGTGGAGTGGCTGGGCCCGTGTGCCACAGCTGCTGAGCCTGCGCTCTAGAGCCCGCGAGCCACAACTACTGAGGCCCGCATGCCTAGAGCCTGTGTTCCGGGACAGGAGAGGCCACCGCAATGGGAGGCCTGTGCACCGCGGCGAGGAGTGGCCCCCGCTCACTGCAACAGCAGAGGGCCGGCACGCAGCAGTGAGGACCCAACGCAGCCAAAAAATTAAATAGATAAATAAATAAATAACATGTGTGAGCCTAGTCACAAAGACCTCAGGCCCTTCTATCCTTTTTGCTGGAAGAAAAACATCATAGTTATTGTAGTCAGTCAACAATATTAATGAATAATTCATTTTTTTCTCTATGTAACTGCAGTTGAATGGATGGGGTAATACCGAGGTAAAAATTGGGTCTTAAGCACTCCTGAACATGGGCCCATTAATGGTTGAAACTGCACGTATTTACTATTAAAAAAAGGCATACTGATCACTAGTTAGATGGTTATCACATAGGGGTAAACAAATAAAGAATATATAGATGTTACTACGATTTCCAATTATGTTTAAACAGAAAGACACAGAGAATGCTACCTACTCAAAGATATTGATTTTTACTAGTCATTACACAGCTCAGAAGGGAGGGCTTTAGTCTTACTGGTTTTAACTGTGGCTCCATTGTGACTGGAGCTTTACTGGATTTCACAGTAATGGCATCTTTGTAGCTAGAGTAAAACTATAGTACCAATATTTGTAATACTGGCATCCTGGATCACAGATTCCTCTTTAAAAAGTGTTTCATCTGCCCCTAACCATGAGACCCAGGAGGGTAAATCAGCATTTCCATTTCAGAGATGTTGAACTGACTGGTCCCATGTTAAATGGCTGATAGTTTTTGTCTCAAAGTGCAGCAGAGTTCCCAATATTCCATGTCAACTATCTGAGAGAATGGACTCTCAATAATAGGTGAGACATTTTTGGATATTTTTACCTAACGGATGACTTCATATTTCTCTGCTTAGGGTATCCAATTATAAGGCAACTATGGATAATGTATTTGAAATAAATTCAAAGATTTTTTTTCTTCTCCTCCTTAGCTTATTTTAAGGTTGCCTTTGAAATACTCATCACCTTGCTTCATCTTGAATGTTTGCCAGTGCTTAACTTCAAGAAGGTAATTGTAAAAGCCAGTCTACCTCAACCTGAAAAATCATAACCTCTAGGAATAAGATTTTTTTCCTGGAGAGATAGTTTGCCAAGAAAAATTTTTTTAAAAAAGCAAGAAAGGAAAGGAAGGATTGAAGAAGGGAAAAATAAATCTATGTTAATTCCAAATATCCAAACTATTAAAGCTGTACTTTCTTTCTTTTTCTAAAATATTTATTTATTTATTTATTTATGGCTGCGTTGAGTCTTTGTTGCTGCGCACGAGCTTTCCCTAGTAGTGGCGAGCGGGGGCTACTCTTCGTTGCAGCGTGCGGGCTTTTCATTGCGGTGGCTTCTCTTGTTGTGGAGCACCGGCTCTAGGCGTGTGGGCTTCAGTAGTTGTGGCACATGGGCTCAGTAGTTGTGGCTCGCGGGCTCTAGAGCGCAGGCTCAGTAGTTGTGACGCACGGGATTAGTTGCTCCGCAGCATGTGGGATCTTCCTGGACCAGGGCTCGAACCGTGTCTCCTGCACTGGCAGGCGGATTCTTAACCAATGCATCACCAGGGAAGCACCTTAAGCTGTACTTTCTTATTTCTTGGAGATCAGCAAAATTTTAGGTCTGGAACACTGTACCCAATTGTCCAGGTCATTCTAAGCGGATGACACAACTCAATTTAATTTTAAAGTAGAAAAAAACATGCTTTTTAAAAATCCTTTTCAAAATTAACATTTTCTTAAGGAATCAAGGCACTGCTTCCCCACCCCGCCAATTTTGGTTGCAGTCTATCATCAGGGTGCCTCAAATATTAAAGGACTTAGATTTGATCATGCTCACTTTCTATGTTCCCTATACAGGCAGTGTGAAAGCAGCAGGGTCAAACACATATTTATAATGCACCTTTCCTTGTAAGATCAACGAGGGCTCTTAGGACATTTCCTCCTCTATGAACGTCTGTCCATAAATTTCTATACTCCTATCATGGGAGTGAAAGAGCAGATGTCTGCCTGGTCCAGGGTATTAAGGTGACTCATGCTTGGGATCCCATGGTAAGGGTGACAATAGGACTTCACTTGGGCCCCACTTAGGGCACATCTGTCACCTGTCAACCTCAAGTCATGCATGTGCCACAGAAGATGAGCAGTTTCTGAAAGTTAAATAACTTCACCGAAATGAACAGTTCCCTTTCTGCAAGAACTTCCATCACGCTGATTCTACATAGAGCCAGAGCACAGACACACAATAAGCTCTGAGCGTCAGGCGACTTAATCCTCCTTTCAGCACAGGCATAATGATGGCAGCATCATCTTACAAGATGACACCTTCCTACCAGCTCCTTTGTTACGTCTCCATTTTATGCGATCTTGATGTTAGTTTTTCCTGCCTCTGTATGCTACCTCTTTTGTGTTCTGTTCAAAAATACTTCCTTTTTAAAAGTATAATTTGTTCTAGTGCTTTGATACCACCTCAAGTAGATATAGCTGGAGCCAAACCACTTATTTATTCCTGACAAAAACAATTTACACACATTTGCTGAAAATGAAAGGAGGCAAATGCTTCTTCAATTCACTCAGTCCACTGAGATTAAATTCATACACATCCGCAAAGGCAAACATGATGTGTGGATGTAACTCTAGTAAACGGAATTTCTGACTAGTTCACCAAAATTCACTCATTCTTACGAATTCACTGATTCACATCTCCACTCATTTATTTTGACCATTCAATTTCAGATGTGATTGTCATTACACAAATGGACCTTTTCATAAAGAAATGGGAAGAGTACATCAGTGCTTTTTAGTACCTTAGTGCAAAAGTAAATAGAAATTGTATCATGCAACTGTGATGAAAACAAGGGACTCATCTGTCCTAATTTTGATTTTGGCTTTTTTCTTTTGTTTGTTTCTTTGTTTTTTGGTAGCTCGGATTTAGTGTCAGTTTAAACCATTCACTTGGTATAAAATCAGATCCCTCCATTAGACACTACCCATGGAAAGGACCTTATGTAGAATAAGCATGCATGTTTTCCTTCCCCGTTGTTTGCATTAAATTGGAATACATTCACTTAATGTTGCATGAAAACCTGTGAGGTGTCACCTTACAACATAGTAGTGCTAGACTTTTGGCTGAAACTCAACACACCGTCTCCATTTCTCAAAAGTAAACAGATAATTTTTCCTGATGGCTCATAAACTACAATTTTATTTTAATCTATTTTGAAAAGTCAGACTGGGTCCATGTGAGCTGTGGACCAGCTACTTCTCGTGTGAGAATGAAGCCCTAACATTTGGACAATTTCCCAGCACGGAGCCTGGTCCAACAGGAAAAAGCAGTTAAAATGTCAATCAGAGTGGTCTGCTGCTAAAATGTGAAGGAACAATTGTTAGGAGATAAACACTTTTTTTAGGAGACACCACATAAAGCTATACAAAATGTGAATTTCATTCGTTGAGGCCTTCAGCCTGAGATGAAATGCAGTCTTCAGCCGTAAAGGGATACCATGTTGGAAATCTGATTAACAAGCTATATTGCACAGCACAAGTTGGCCAGGGACAATGGACCGCGTGTTGGAGGTAAAACTCTCGTAGATACTTGAACTGGCCAAGGTCTGTGGGTACTGCTTTCTCTTTACCTCCCACAACATTGCGATGGTAAGGCTACAAGTCTGCACACTGATATTTCCAACTGCCTTAGGGCTGCATCATGAATATTTCTGAGTGAGCAAGCAATCGAGCATGCATCCCTGTAGCAGGCGCACGTAAAAGTTTCCATAGCAACACACACACATAGATGCACACACATAATTCTCCCCATTTTTGGAGACAAATACAGGAAGAGAGAGAAGATGGAACTAACTAGAACCCTCCAGAAATGAGGTGGTTCAAATACATCCACACTTCTAAAAAACATTTCGATGCTCCTTAAATGGACCCTACCTTCCCCCAAATGCCGACTGAGTCATCTCTTGCTCAACTCCAGCCATTCTTTCCTACCTATTCCTTTAGGAAGAAGGCAACAGCTCTGCACATTGACCTGGCCCTCACGGTCCACCCCCCTAAGCATGGTCCTCAGGCACTCGCAAAAGTCTGGGTTCACTGCGTCCCTCGCTAACAGGGGTTCTTGCTCTTTTCTTGCTTCCTTCCCCTGTGATGTGAAGACTGCAGGGATTCAGAAATGCAAGTTCTTTTGACTCTCGTGAAGTTCTAAAGAAACCAACGTGTTTTCAGAGATCACAGAAGAGGGGTGGAAGAAGAGATCACAGGAAGAAAACTTTTGGGAAAGATGGAAATTAAAAAGAAGAATTGGAAGATCTCAGTTAGTCCTGCTGAGTGAAGACCAGGGCTGCATTTGGAGAGACAAAAGAGGTTCTAATCACACGCTGTAGAAGTATGATCCTTATCATTTTTTTCATTGTTTAGTCTCACAGGCATTTCTGAGAACACAAACCCAAAAGCCTTATTCTCAGGGGAAAAAAGGGTTCTATTCTCACTCCTAATTCTCCACTTGTATGAATGAGATTTGTATTGATAAATCCCCAAATATTCAGCCTGGATGTAGGCTTTTACCATTCTTGCCTCCCTGACATCCACCTCTTCCAACTGGGACCACCATCTCTTTCAGGAATAAAAAGTCAAAAAGTCCCACAGGGCTTCCCTGGTGGCAGAGTGGTTGAGAGTCCGCCTGCCGATGCAGGGGACATGAGTTCGTGCCCCAGTCCGGGAAGATCCCACATGCCGCGGAGCGGCTGGGCCCGTGAGCCATGGCCGCTGAGCCTGCGCATCCGGAGCCTGTGCTCCGCAACGGGAGAGGCCACAACAGTGAGACCGCGTACCGCAAAAAAACCCACAAAGTCCCACAGAAAATCTAATTTCAAAATGTTTTATAGATTCCTAAAACCTTTTAGGAAGAAAATGCAACTGTCTACTGGCCTTTCTCCAGGGAAAGCACGAGGGCGGGAAAGCACGAGGGCAGGGAAGCTGATGGCTCAACCCAGGCATGGGACCCAGGGTTTCCATCTAACAGCAAAAGATATCCATACTCTGTATGCTTTTTCTCATTTCAAATAGATGTGGCAGGAATGATTTATCGTCAGAAGTTGTTCCTTACACTAAATATTTCTTTCTTTATTTTGGCTTGCTCTCAACAGTTACACAACCCGCCATAATCACGTATTCTAGGCACTGCATTTATTACTCAATCTATCCCTTCATTTAAGCTTAAAGCTCACAACTCTGCCAAGCAAATGCTTATTAAAACTTAGGTCTTCAAATATCAGAAGTACAGCATCAAAGATGATTCAAGTGAACTTAGAAAACCTAACTGAAATCCAACAGAACATTTGTTTTGAGGCACAGAGGGCATTGAAAAGCTGTGTGTTGGGACATTCATTTTAGGGTTTGGGAAGGCTTCTTTCTCGAATGTTTTACAATAAAATCCAACCACCCCTCTGTTTTCTGTCACCAAGACTTTCAGCCCTTAGTACAGCTGAGCTGGGAGCCATGTGGCCATCACGACACGAACCCCCAAGCAAAATACAATCAGGGACCATTTCCCTACATCCTTCCCTTCAATCATCAATTCTAAGAGTAGAAATGCTTCCAAGCTTGGAATTATATATTTGTTCCAAATCAACCACGTTTTGCTACTCCTCTGCTCATCCATTAGAGTTGGTGGATGAACGAAAGCTGGAAAACCTTAGAAAGGCAGAAAGAAAGTTAGAGTATGTGACAGAGTCCTTCTAACCCTAGATTCCTTAGGTTCTGTCTTCTGTTTTTTTCAGAGGCAATCACTTAAAAGAAATGCTGTCCATATAGACTCAAAATACTTACTACTGGGAAATAGACAGTACACTTAATGACGTAAGTGGTTATGACTTACAGTTGAGGATGTGGTGAAGAGATCATTGGCGGGAGACTCTCATCTGGGGTGATGTTAGAGAAGGGAGCTCCATTTCCTGAATTTCATCTTCACTTTTCGTTTTGGGCCCATTGCTTTGCAATGACAACCTCTATTTTTGGTCCCGGTACAGCACTGTGGCCCCAACGCACCCGTCATTCTTTTTTTTTTTTTAATTATTAATTTTATTAAATCTTAAGTACACATCTTTTTTTTCTTGGCTGCGTTGGGTCTTTGTTGCTGCGTGCGGGCTTTCTTTAGTTGCGGCGAGCGGGGGCTACTCTTTGTTGCGGTGCGCGGGCTTCTCATTACGGTGGCTTCTTCTGTTGCGGAGCACAGGCTCTAGGCGTGCGGACTTCAGTAGTTGCAGCACGCGGGCTCAGGAGTTGTGGCTCACGGGCTCTAGAGCGCAGGCTCAGTAGTTGTGGCACACGGGCTTAGTTGCTCTGTGGCATGTGGGATCTTCCCGGACCAGGGCTCGAACCTGTGTCGCCTACACTGGCAGGTGGATTCTTAACCACTGCGCCACCAGGGAAGCCCACACCTGTCATTCTCATACAACTCAATTCTAAAATGTCTCTTAATTAGATTACGGAATAGTTACAGTTTTGTACATAATTACTGATCAGGAACATCTAAAGTAACATCAAATGGCAAATGGTTCTCTCAGGAGACATTCAGCTCCGTGGAGCTTGCCCTTGCTGTCAGGTTACAGACATTATTTACAAGACATTGGCTGGAGGGGGGCCCCTGTGAGCTCTGTCCCATTGTGTCTACTGGGGGTTCCTACTGGGTTAAATTCTCTGTCGACTGTTGGGGCACAGTTGTACACATGTACACACACACATACACACCCCTAACTTTTGAAATTGAAATGTCTGGGATATACAGAACTTTCTGGATGATGGGAAAGGGACAATAGCGAAGCTTTCTTGTTGATCAAAGGAAAACAAATATTAGCAGGTGAGAAAAAGCTAATCCTTGCGGGGTACCAGCACTGTAGCAGCTGCTTTTGATACGTCCTCGTTGGCCAACATGTGCTTGTGGTGTAGTTATAGGGGGAGTTCGATGTCCACCAGTGGTCTCTCTTCAAGGGTCCTGGTTGAGTGGTCTCCCAGTTTTCTGTATCAGAGATTTCTTTTAAGTTGCTTAGATGCAGTCCAGGTGCTGCAGGGGCAAACTCTTCACCTATAGGAAGGGGTCAGTGAATAAATATTCCAGCTTCCATCCATCAGGACAAGGTGGGGCTAAGTTCTACACCAGGCGTAAGCACACTCTGTCAGTACTGAGCTAGACATTGTTAGGTACTTTTAGCTCTTTTAGGCTGTGTGGTCTCTGTCACGAATACTCAACTCTGCCCTTGTAGCACAAAAGCAGCCATAGCTAATAAGTAAACAAATAAGTGGGGCTGCGTGCCCATAAGACTTTATTTACAAAAACAGGCCAGGTCTGGCCCACAGGATATAATTTGTTGACCTCTGTTCTACATGAAGTTTTAGAAATTCACCAGTGTGTCTGAGCCCCAGATGCCCACACTGCAAACCTAATGCTCTGTTTTGCTTGCTTTTCTCATTCTTCCCACTTCCTCCAAACACCTCCCAAATAAACGACCTGCCCTCACATCCTTATCTGATGTAGCAGGCCCAGGCACCGCTCGACGTCTTTTGACAACAGTCACGAAGGAAGCACGCGTGATAAAATGTGATTGTTGTACAGTGGCTGCGGTGCCTGGGCAGAAACGGGCGCTTACTGGACGATGCAATAAAGATAAGGCAGCAAGTTCAGGGCGTGTGTTTACTCTAGTATTGGAATAAATTGTATCATCTTCATATTCCGTGTCTCATCATCATCATTTATTTAATGATGGCAAAGGAACACATTTGGCTCATGAAGGGCTACAGACTAGGAAGTAGAGCGCTACCAGGTAAATAAGTGCTGGCGAAAGAGTCCTCGAGCTGACTGCAGGCCGTGTGCTTGTCAAGCAGTCCTTCCAGAAAACTCTGCGAAGAGCTGGTCTATACACACTCTCAGGATTTAGTGAGCAGTAATGAGAGGGGGCTGAAAACAAGGAAGTCAGGAAACGGCAGCCTCAGGAGGCCTCTTAATGGTTTGTCTGATCTTTTTCTCAGTTCATCAAATTCTTAGAGAGAATTCATTTTTTTTTGCCTGTTGATTATGGATGGAGGGTGCTTTGGGGTTTGGCACTACCTAACCTCTTTTGGTTTACAATAATAGCAACAGAGAAAATACACTACTCTTCCTCTGAGAACTGTTAGATATGGTCTCAACTTCAATTTGATTTTCTAATAGACGTACACTTAAGTAAAATGTTTCACTCACTGAAACCCAGATATGACTGAGTGCACTGGGAAAACTCCACTTTAAGAGAGTGCCTTTGTCTATTTAGGTTTATTGAATGATAGGAATATGGAAAGTGGGCAAATATTTGACTATGTTCCTGAACGGCATTAAAGGATCTGTAACTGTAGCAAGTTGGTCATGATGAGTTTAATCCTATGGTCAAATATAAGGATCTCAACCAGAGCAGGGTCCATAAATTCTCTAAAGGTTCAGTATTTCAGTTTCTGCATGAAACAACAAAAAAAATATGATATCCGTTCTCATCGCTTCTTCTCTATGAAAACAACCACCTGGTTCAAATTTCATGGCTGATAGGGCTATATTGCTTTGAATTTACTTCTAATTCTTCTAATGTTTCTTTCTTGCATTTATTCATTCATTCTTAAACAGATTATCTATTATCTACAAAATATGGGGAAGTGGTTTGGAACATTGTATTCCTTATCCTTCTCTATGGGCAGACTTATCTCCTTGCCCCAGTGGAGTCAGGCTTGGACAAATGACTTGCTCTGGTCAATGAAATATAAGTAGAAGTGACAAAACACTTCCTAGTAAAACTGTGTAACCATCATCAGGTGGTTCTACCTTCCTTCTGTTTTCTTTTAGCTGATTCCCAAAATGAAGGTAGCATGGTAGAAAGCCAGAGATGATCCACAATGTCTTGGATGTGAGTGAGAAACAATCTTAGTTTTTATAAGTCAATGAGACTTTGGGTTTTTTTTGTTACCATGGCATAATTTCACAAAAGATGACAGTTACAGGGTTTCAAAGATGAAAGAGACATGTATCTTATATACAAAATGGTTTAGTAAAAGTTATACAGTAAAGAGATCTGTTGTATGCGGTGAGAGTTAAGGGCACAAGTTTTGGAGTCAGACAGCCCAGGTTGGAAATATACCTCTCCCATACAAGTTGGGCTAACTTTCACGAGTTATTTCACCTCTCGCAGCCTCAGAAATGCAGTTCTTAATTTGCTGGGTTGTATGAGGAATGGCTGAGATAATATACCACATGTACAGCACAAGACACAATAGTTTGCACAGGGGAAGTGCTCCGTCCAAGTTATGAACCATTCAAAGCTATTTAAGGGAACCCATCATGGTCTTGTGTCCTTTCATGAGATAAATTTTACCGCTTATTACTTCCAGTAAATGACCTTGTAGTAAGTGTTAATCAAATAATAAGACAATGTGTAGAATGTTACAGAGTTTATAAATATTTTTCACTTCACAAACTTCTCCTGTGGCCTTGCATCAACGCAGTGAGATCGGCAGGCTAATGATACTTCACTGAAAAGACAGGGGAATTGTGGCTTCTTGAAGTTTGGTCCAATAGGCAGAGCTGACAGGAAAACCTGACATCTTAACTCCAAATCCTATGCTTTCTTTCATCTCACTGAATCTTACTGTCTCTGAAAAAGGAGGCCTTGCATTATACTGGATGGATCAAGTCAGAGTGAGGGATAAGAATGTATCCCCCATAATCAGCAGCAAAGCTCAACATCTAAGTTCTATTAGAAACCCTCACTGATGCGTCTAGAAAATAACTCCTCATGTGGGCTTGCTTCTCTCTTTTTTTGTTGTAAACCTATGTTGGCAGAACTGGTCTTGATAATCAAAAGGTCATTTTCCTTTGCAAAATCTCCCTCCAGCCATTCTTTGACATTTAATTTGCTGTAGTCCCTGATCATGTGATTATTCTTAATTGCAATGTGGAATCTTACAGTATTGTGGAGTTCATCCAGAAATCTCATTGTTTTCAATACACACATGACTTTTAGAAGAGATTAGAGCAAGAAATGTCTTCTTAAGCATAGAAAATAGGAACTTTTTTTTGGCATGCAGATGTTTTTCTCTAAAAATATATTATCCTAACCCTCCAAGGTCTTACTGGATTCTGAAAAATCAAAGCTTACAGATACATCACTGAAATCGTAGAGACAAGAGAAGCTTGTTGATGGATTCACGGCTGTAAACACAACTTGTCTAGAATGTTAGTATTCACACAGAAACGCACGCATCTAAAACCGAACTTTTATTGGGTTGGCCAAGAAGTTCCTTCAGTTTTTTTTAATATTAATTATTTATTTTTATTTATCTATTTTGGCTGTGCCAGGTCTTAGTTGTGGCATGCGGGATCTTCGTTGCGGCATGCATGCGGGATCTAGTTCCCAACCAGGTATCGAATCTGGGCCCCCTGCATTGGGGGCACAGTCTTACCCACTGGAAAACCAGAGAAGTCCCTCCTTTGGTTTTTAAATAAATATAAAAGATACGTTTTTCATTTTCACCAAGAACTTTACAGAACAACGTATTCACCGTTTTGTTCCACTACCTTCTGCCATTTTTCAGGCAACTTCATAATTCCATCTTCCCAAAACATTTTATCTTTTTGAGCAAAGAACTGTTCCAGGTGCCTTTTACAGTCTTCCAGGGAATTGAAAATTTTTCCATTAAGAGAATTTTGTAAAGACCGAAATAAATGGAAGTCCGAAGGTGCAATGTTTGGTGAATACGGCAGATGAATCAGACCTTCCCAGCCGAGCTGTAACAGTTTTTTGCCTGGTCATCAAAGAAACATGCGGTCTTGCGTTATCCTGATGGAAAATTATGCATTTTCTGTTGACTAATTCCAGATGCTTTTCGTCGAGTGCCACTTTCAGCTGGTCTAAGTGGGAACAGTACTTGTTGGAATTAATCGTTTGGTTTTCCGGAAGGAGCTCATAATAGAGGACAACCTTCCAATCCCACCATACACAAAACATCACCTTCTTCGGATGAAGACCCACCTTTGGTGTGGTTGGCGGTGGTTCATTTCGCTTGCCCCACGATCTCTTCCGTTCCACATTGTTGTACAGTATCCACTTTTCATTGCTTATCACAATTTGTTTTTAAAACGGAACATTTTCATTATGTTGAAGTAGAGAATCGCATGCGGAAATATGGTCAAGGTTTTTTTCGCTTAACTTATGTGGAACCCAGACATCAAAGCGATGAACATAACCAAGCTGGTTCAAATGATTTTCAAAGCTTGATTTGGATATTTTGAGTATGTTGGCTATCTCCTGCGTGGTATAACGTTGATTGTTCTCATTTAATGTCTCAATTTGATTGCTACCAGCTTCAACTGGTCTACCTGACCGTGGAGCATTATCCAGCGAGAACTCTCCAGCACAAAACTTTGCAAAACACTTTGGACACGTTCTGTCAGTCATAGCAGCTTCTCTATACACTGCACAAATCTTTTTTTGTGTGTGTGTGTTTCAGTTGCATTTTAACCTTCCTTGAAATAATACAGCATAATATGCCAAAAATGTTGCTTTCTTTCTTCCATCTTCAATATTAAAATGGCTACACAGAAATTCACCAATTTTGATAAGTCTTTTTTTAAATGCACGCTGATATGACAGCTGTCACAATACAATCTAAAAAAATTGTTTCGAATGAACTTAAAGACAACTAAGTGCTACTGGAGCCATCTTACAGAAGAAACTGCACAACCCTTTTGGCCCACCCAATAGCTAAGCCAATACTAATATATATTTTGAACTTAAGATTTAATGAATTACTGTACTTTTGCTTTTTTGAAAAAAACTTTCCTGAACAAGTACAAATTGGTTCACAACCAAAGCATTCCTATGCCATATTTATTTCAGCTGTATTTTCGAAGTAGAATATGCATCAATAAAAATCCTTCATGATAATACTGAGGAATAAAATTTGAACAGTAATTTAATGGTTTAGTATGTCAATATGTTGGCCTGAGGAACTGTGCAACATTCAAGTAAAAGTCAGAGGTTCACTGTTGGACAATAAAACCATAATCCACACGGATCAGTGAAGCGCTTGTTCTATATGAGAAACCACAATTCTGCTGAATTTGCAGACGCTGTTACTCCTAAGCTTCAAAAGTAACAACGTAATCAAAAAATGGGCAGAAGACCTAAATAGACATTTCTCTAAAGAAGACATACAGATGGCCATCAGGCACATGAAAAAATACTCAACATCGCTAACTAGTAGAGAAATGCAAATCAAAACTATGAGATTTCACCTCACACCAGTCAGAATGGCCATCAACAAAAACTCTACAAACAATAAAAGCTAGAGAGGGTGTGGAGAAAAGGGAGCCCTCCTAAACTGTCAGTGGGAATGTAAATTGGTACAGCCACTATGGAGGAACATATGGAGGTTCCTTAAACTAAAATTAGAGCTATCATATGATCCAGCAATCCCACTCCTGGGCATGTATGTGGAGAAAACCATGGTTTGAAAGGATATATGCACCCCTATGTTCACTGTAGCGCTGTTTACAACAGCCAAGAGATGGAAGGAACCTAAACGTCTATCGACAGATAAATGGATAAAGAAGATGTGGTACATATATATAATGTAATATTACACAGCCATTAAAAAGAATGAAATAATGCCATTTTCAGCAACGTGGATGGCCCTGGAGATTATCATATTAAGTGAAGTAAGTCAGAGGGAGAAAGACAAATATCATATGATATGGCTTATATGCAGAATCTTAAAAAATGATACAAATGAACTTATTTACAAAACAGAAACAGACTCACAGACTTAGAAAACAAACTTATGGTTACCAAAGGGGGAAGGTGGCAGGAAGGGATAAATTGGGAGTTTGAGACTGACATATACACACTACTATACGTAAAATAGGTAACTGACAAGGACCCACAGTATAGTACAGGGAACTCTACTCAATTTCTGTAATAACCTAAATGGGAAAAGAATTCGAAAAAGAATAGATATGTGTATATGTATAACTGAATCACTTTGCTGTACAACTGAAACTAACACAACATTATAAATCAACTATAGTCCAATATAAAATAAAAATTTTTTTAAAGTAGTGTACAAAACATTAGAAAAAACAAAACGAAACAAACCAAAAAAAAAACATCTTGTGTTCTCACCATACACACACACACACACACACATGCCCATAGGTAACCATGTGAGGTGGTGGATATGTTAAGTAGCTTGATTGTAGTAATGATTCCACAATGTATACATGTATCGAATCATCACATTGCACATGTTAAATATATACAATTTTTAACGGTCAATTATACCTAAATAAAGCTGGAAAAATTTTAAAAACAGAAAAAAAAAGAACTAATTCTGAGGCCCTATTGTTACCTGTTTGCTTCCACCAACAAAATCAATGAATACTTCCTCAGAATTACTACGGAAGATGTTGCTGCTTTTAAGAAGACATCACAAGGGGCATTTTTTTCTCATTAAATACCTTAAGTAAATTATTAACTTCAAAAGTAAACAAAAACAAATCCAAAACCAAACCAAACCAAAACAAAACAAAAAACAACCTTGCCATTCTATCATGAACACAGACCTTCTATTGCTACTTTGTTTTACAAGTATATCTCCTTGTTAAGAAATAGAACATCTTACTGGTTTGGACGTTTGCCAAGGCCTAATTCTCTCCATCATTTGCTTAGTTTGTTCTACCCACTGTAGGGAGTTTTCAAAAAAAGCATGGGAGGTAAACACAAGATCTTATAATGGGCAAGAAAACTCAACATCACCATTGACCTGTTTCTCTATGACTCGACTCGAAGCAACGACAAATACGTGTTTGGGTTTTTTTAAAGAAAATGAGAGGCACATTATACAATTACATTTTTTGAACATTCTACTCCACTTTCTGTAGTCCAAATCAAAAGCAGTGGGCTTCCCTGGTGGCGCAGTGGTTGAGAGTCCGCCTGCCGATGCAGGGGACGCGGGTTCGTGCCCCGGTCCGGGAAGATCCCACATGCCGCGGAGCGGCCGGGCCCGTGAGCCATGGCCGCTGACCCTGCGCGTCCGGAGCCTGTGCTCCGCAACGGGAGAGGCCACAACAGTGAGAGGCCCGTGCACCGCAAAAAAACAAAAACAAAAGCAAACAAAAAGCAGCGACAATTACGTCCTTACTGGGCTGGAAGCCAAGCCTTGCCACTCAGAGCTCCAGGATCGCAGCCATCAAGCATTCATCACGTCTGACCAGACAGTCTGGGCAACTCGCAAGGCAGTTTTGAGGTGGTAATTCACCAAACTACAGGAAGCCCTCACAGCAGTGCGTTTCTAGAACTCTCAATTTTAGCCTCATCAGTGGTAATTTACAAGTGATTTAATGGTGCTGAATCATGGGCCTGCTTCAACATTTATGAGTAGACATAAAAAGTTATGACAATTTCACAGTAGAAAATGAATATTAATATTAAAAATAGGCTTGACTTTTAACTGATATTCCATTTCTGAGATTTTTTTTTTTTCTTTTTTGGGGCATACTTCCTTAAAAGCCAGGCATGAGGGAGAGAGATGAGAATGGCAGACACAGAACAGTTCAGGGCACTGACGACGAAGACCAGTGCCCTGTTGGGAAATGGGTGTTTTCCAGTTAAAACAGCTGTTTCTGCCAATTACGGCAAAGTTTCTTAATCACTTGTCCTTTTTCTCTTCATCTAATAGTTAAAAAAAAAAATATGTCAAGAGGGGTGGGATAGGGAGGGTGGGAGGTAGACCCAAGAGGGAGGGGATATGGGGATATATGTATACGTATAGCTGATTCGCTTTGTTATACAGCAGAAACTAACAATACTGTAAAGCAATTATACTCCAATAAAGTTGTTAAAAAAATTGTCAAGATAGTACTTATGGCCATGAATATGTTGCAGATATTGAACAAAAGTTATCTCACAAATCATAATGCAGTGCATGACAAAGTAGATATACATCTAACTCCATCTGTATATCATGTTAAAGTTATATAAAATTATTCTTGAAAAAAGTGTTAAAATTGCCACTCACTGAGGAACAATAATTTAAATGGGAGGTTTAAAGTCAGAAATAAGCTATTTGTATTTGTTCTGTAAAGATAAAGACCTTCTCTGGTTTAGGGTCATCTTTTCAGATACAGAAGTCCTTGTTGGTCTTGGTTTTGCAATTTAGGTGCTAGCTTTGCTTGACCTAATTATCTCTGTAGACAAGGTAAGAGGACTCAGCAGAGAAGAGAACACTTTACTGAGTGAATTATGTGACATCAGTTTGACAGAGTTCACATAGTGTCTCATGATATAATGGTTGGAGGACAGTAGAGGCTAGTGAGAAAAGAGAAGAAAAATAATGTCTTGACAAAAAATTTCAAGGATGGTATGGGAAATGGATCCAGAAAAAATAAGACATTAACTAGTAAAGGCCAAACACTGAAAAAAAAAGGGAGAAGTTACTCAATTATGGCAAGAGTTGTTATTCAGATAAGAATGGAAAAGAGGAAAATAAATTCCTACACACACACACACACACACACACACACACACACCACTGAGGGTATTTATAGTGGGAAGCTACAAGGAATACAGAAACTGAAAAAAGGATTTTACAACGTAAACTAAGAACTGACTGTGAGAACGGTCTGAAACTTTAGAGAGAAATACAAATATATTACATATTTAAATACACATTTTCCTGGTTTTTGTCCTGTGAGCATATTTTTATATACACGGTAATAGGTCATCAGTCAAAATGTACAATACTTGCCTTCAAGGCCACACCCTGTGAAAATCCCCTTTGCCTCCTTTCACAATTCATCAGGTGGAAAAATTGTCTCATGGAAAGATAAAATGAGGGAACCAAGGAAAGATCGAAGGAGGTTCTTAAACCATTTACAAACACAATCTGAAAAAGTGGGAAGTGCCATTAGTTATTTATTTTTTGAGGGGCGGAGGTTCTACTGTTCTCAACACTATGAAGGAAAGGTGGCAAAACTCCTAGTCTCTCTGGATCAGGGTGGACTAACGACTCTGACACTCAATTACAATATGGGGGCGGAGTTCCTCTCCAACAAGCAATCCTCTGGACACCAGCTGGGTGTTCTACAATTCAACTCAATTCTGACACTATCTACCCAAAGACAGCATTAGATCCCACAGTTTAAGAGCTCCGCCCCACCAGCCTGCTCATCCTATCCCCATTTCAGACGCCAGACAGAAGTCCAGGTTGACACCTGGGCTTCTGATGGACTAGCTGGAGATTGGAAGTTCCAATGACCCTGCCTTTAGGTTTAACTAATTTGTTAGAGTGGCTTACAGAACTCAGAGAAACATTTTACTTACCAAATCACCAGTTCGTTATAAAAGGATATAACTCAGGAACAGACAGACGGAAGAGGTGCGAAGGGCAAGGCCTGGGGAAAGGGCACGGAGCTTCATTGCTCTCCTGAGCGCCCCACTCTCAGAGCAACTGCATGTGTTCACCAACCTGGAAGCCCTCTGAACCCTGTCTGTTAGGGTTTTTGTGGAGGCTTCATTGATCACAAGCATGATTGATCACCTCATTCTCATTGGCCATTAGCAATCGATTCAACCTCCAGCCCCTCGCCTCTCCCTGGTGGAGGGGCTGGAGGTGGGACTGAAACTTCCAACCCTCTAATCACAGGTCAGTTCCCCTGGCATCCAGCCCCCAGCCCTAGGAACCTCACCTACATTCACCTTATGAACTTAACGAGACATCTTTAGCACTCTCATCCTCAAGGGTTTTAGGAGCTCCCTGCCAGAAACTGGGACTAAGACCAAATCTGTCTTTCTTATTATCCATCACAACATCATAGTAGGTTTTACTGAAAAGAGTAAATTTGAGCAAAGGCTTGAAGAGCAGGAAAGAGCAGAAGCCATTCAGGCCCAGTGGAGCAGCCAGGGCACAGATCCTAAGGCAGAGGCCTGCTTGGCAAGTTCAAGGTTAGTGTGTCTGAAATGAATGAGCAGTAGCTGATGTGACAGGCCAGCTTCTGCAGGGCCCTGTCGATTATTCAATGTAAGGACTTTATCTTTGCTGCAAGTGAGGTGGGGAGCCACTGGCTGAATGTGCTCTTTGGATTTTACACCTCTCCTTTACTTGGATAAATTTCACAGCAAACCAAACCAAAAGCAGATAAATCAAAAATCCAGAAGGCAGATATTTTCATTGATTTTGTGGTAATTATTTGGGGCAAAGAAAGCCTCCCTCAAACATCCTATCTCGATTTCACGGAGTGTTACTTATTTGGGGGAAAGCACAGCAGATTCTGCTAGCTGCTCCCCAACTGCTACCTTCTCTTTGACCTCAGTAAACCAATCCCGCTTTCATGCAGTGTCCGTGTGTGCAGCTAGAAGACTACCTTTCCAGTTGTAGAACTTGGTGAGGCCGTGTGGTTCAGTTTGGGTTAATGGGATTGCAGTGAAAGAATTGAGTGGGACTTTATGAAACCTGCTTAAAGCTGGGAGATGCATCCCTTTGGTACTTCTTTACTCCTTTCTCCATCCTCCTTTTCCTACTCTCTGGAATGCAGAGGTCAATGCTGTGGGTTCAGAGGCCATCTCAGAACATAAGGTGACCAAGAGATTGGAAACACTTCAATACAATGGCAGAATGAAAAGTAGAAGGGGCAGAGGGACCTTTGGTGACTGCAGCGTCTATTCAAGCCTTTTCTCCCAAACTTCAGACTTCTTTTACAGGAGATGTAAACTTCTATGTTTTAAAACTACTATCTTACAATTATTAATATTATGATTGTGATCATTTTCTATTACATGTAATGGAACCTAACCTTAACAGAGAGAGTTAGGGTGTTTTAGTCATAGGTCTTTTCCTCCAACAGCTTTCTAAATATATATATATATTTTTTACATCTTTATTGGAGTATAACTGCTTTACAATGGTGTGTTAGTTTCTGCTTTATAACAAAGTGAATCAGTTATACATATACATATGTCCCCATATCTCTTCCCTCTTGCGTCTCCCTCCCTCCCACCCTCCCTATCCCACCCCTCTAGGTGGTCACAAAGCACCGAGCTGATCTCCCTGTGCTATGCGGCTGCTTCCCACTAGCTAGCTATTTTACGTTTGGTAGTATATATATGTCCATGCCACTCTCTCACTTTGTCCCAGCTAACCCTTCCCCCTCCCTGTGTCCTCAAGTCCATTCTCTAGTAGGTCTACATCTTTATTCCCATCTTGCCCCTAGGTTCTTCATGACCATTTTTTTTTTAGATTCCATATATATGTGTTAGCATACGGTATTTGTTTTTTTCTTTCTGACTTACTTCACTCTGTATGACAGGCTCTAGGCCCATCCACCTCACTACAAATAACTCAATTTCGTTTCATTTTATGGCTGAGTAATATTCCATTGTATATATGTGCCACATCTTCTTCTTCTTCTTCTTCTTTTTTTTTTTTTGCTGTACGCGGGCCTCTCACTGTTGTGGCCTCTCCCGTTGCGGAGCACAGGCTCCGGACGCGCAGGCTCAGCGGCCATGGCTCACGGGCCCAGCTGCTCCGCGGCATGTGGGATCCTCCCGGACTGGGGCACGAACCCGTGTCCCCTGCATCGGCAGGCGGACTCTCAACCACTGCGCCACCAGGGAAGCCCCACATCTTCTTTATTCATTCATCTGTTGATGGACACTTAGGTTGCTTCCATGTCCTGGCTGTTGTAAATAGAGCTGCAATGAACATTTTGGTACATGACTCTTTGTGAATTATGGTTTTCTCAGGGTATATGCCCAGTAGTGGGATTGCTGGGTCATATGGTAGTTCTATTTTTAGTTTTATAAGGAACCTCCATACTGTTCTCCATAGTGGCTGTATCAATTTACATTCCCACCAACAGTGCAAGAGGGTTCCCTTTTAAAACATCACTCTTTGGCTTTTAAATAATACATCCCTCTCCCCTCCCCCTAAATACGCACCGTGCCAACTACAAATTGGCACTCACCATCTACCTCTACAAGGAGTAAATCAAGAGCCCCTGCAGCTGCTGACCTTCAATACCCCCTGAAAGGAGTTTCTGGTGGAAATCAGGAATGAGGCATTCTTCGCTCTGGGAAAAACTGGCAGAACCAGTCTTCAGACAGTCAGATATTTTCAGGAGAAGATTTTATGGGCCCAATTCTTGCATTTCCTTGTATCTAGAAAAGCACTAAAATCTTTCACGATGATGTCTGCTCCTTGGGACGAGCAGTAACCTGCACGAGACTCGCAGCAACCTTCGGCAAAAAATATGTGCTTCATTGCACGTACTCCCCCTTCACCAAAACCCATATGTACTGACCTTCCCCCTAGCTCTTTGGAGTAGTTGCTCAGAGCTGTCTGAAATGCTGTCTTCTGGGCTATAGTCCTCATTGTGCCCCAAATGAAACTTAACTCACAACTCTCACATTGCACTGTTTTTTTCAGTCCACAACCACAAATTTAGAAAATCTCTTCACAGGGAAAAAGAGAGTCAGTTCAAACAAACAGCACTGCTTATAATTAAGGACATCTCGAGTAGTGGACCATGGAAGTAGGGTCCAAGACAAAGACTGGAGACTAATTAGCTGAAAGGACCATAGAAAGAGTGGTCCTCTCTATCTGCTGTACAGGATGCCTGCAGGATGGCTATAAAGATGGCTGGCTGAAATGAATGCACTAAGCAGAATCAGAAATTCCAACTGGAGGGACTTCCCTGGTGGTCCAGTGGTTAAGACTTCACCTTCCAATGCAGGGGGTGTGGGTTCGATCCCTGGTCAGGGAGACACGATCTCACATGCCTTACAGCCAAAAAACCAAAACATAAAACTGAAGCAATAGTGTAACAAATTCAGGAAAGACTTTAAAAGTGGTCCACATCAAAATCCTTTAAAAAAAATCCAACTGGAGAAAAACACTATGTATTTCACCAAGTTAAGGGAGAATTACACAACGTAACATTCTTCTCATTTTCCTCCTCTTAAGACATATGCAAATGGGTTCAAGTTTTAGAATAACAGTAAATATATTATTGTGACAAGGATTAACTATGATGTAATATAAAGGACAAACTTATCTTCAGTTCACCCATGACACAAAGTAGGTGCTTAATAAATGTTCATTTGAGATTTCACCATTGTAGCCCCAATTCATGTCATCTGTGTCCCTTTTATTTCATTCGTCAAAACAGATCAAATAAAATCTCCTGGTATTTTCACAGGGCTGTGAGAATCAGAGCGAATAATAGGTATGGAAGCCCTCTAAATAAACGAAAAACTTTTTTAATAGTAGTAGCATGATTTGTGTCAGTGCTATATTTTGCTGCATTAAGACAAATATTAATGTTCATTCTCCAGGTCTAGCCATTCTGATACTACGATTTCAACTACTAAGAAATGACAACATTATCTTTTATTTTGAAGGCACTTAGCTTCCAAAATAATGTCAGGTATATTACCATCTGAGATACAACAAGATTGAAATGTCGAGCAGCAAACTGGTTACTGTCACTGAACACTTAAGGGCAGCGAGGATCAAAGAGTTGGAGCAACTTGTCCAGTTCCCCAGCTGGGAAGTGAGGATGGAAGTTTTAGATGTGATTCTTCTGATGGCAAAATCCTGTATTAGTTTAATCCCATGGTCTTTCTCTCCAAACGATTTCTCAGAGAGGAGATGGATGGCCCACAATCAGTTTGGCTAAAAGAGCTTCTGAATTTCAAATAGCTAGGTCCACCCAGGGATCTCTGCATGTCTGAATAGTTCAGCCAGGTATGAAACAGTCAGAGAATTAATTCCTTTAAGTCTTATAGTCAGGGTGCCTGGCCAACAGAGACACAGCTTTCTGAAGCAAAGGTGGGATGTCCAAGCAGAGGGGAGGCTGACTCTAAACGGATTCACCGTGGAGGGGTCAGTGGGGTGCATACTGGACCAGTAGAACTACTCAATGGGAAAAGGCTGCTGCAAGATCAGATCTGGCTTCCCACACTCATTTTAATTTATTATTTTTTAAAATTTATTTTATTTTTGGCTGCGTTGGGTCTTTCCTGCTGCACGCAGGCTTTTTCTAGTTGCGGCGAGGGAGGCTACTCTGTTACAGCGCATGAGATTCTCATTGCGGTGGCTTCTCTTGTTGCAGAACATGGGCTCTAGGCTCACGGGCTTCACTAGTTGTGGTGCGCGGGCTCAGCAGTTGTGGCTCGCGGGCTCTAGAGCGCAGGCTCAGTAGTTGTGGCGCACGGGCCTAGTTGCTCCGTGGCACGTGGGATCTTCCCGGACCAGGGCTCAAACCAATGTCCCCTGCATTGGCAGGTGGATTCTTAACCACTGCGCCACCAGGGAAGCCCCTTCCCACACTCATTTTAAAAGGAGATGTTTAATCTTCAACGCATCACTTAACTTGAAATCAAACACATAAATGTTGAGCACACAAAATAGAAGCACCTTCACTTCACTACGCGCAACCTATGATCCCTGTATTTCCATGAAGACAGCAATGATTGCTATTAGTCTTTCTTGCATGAAAAACAAGCAAACCCATTTGTCTGGATAATTGAATATCTCCTAGGCATATGCCAGGAATATTATTTTCTTTCCAGCCAAAGATTTCTTAGCTCAGTCAATGGCATAAATAATAAAATTCTTAAGGACCAAAACTGTACTTCTTGGTTGAATTTGCCTATGTCCATATTGCACATTTTAGCAATGTTTATTTTTTAAAAAGGAGCTCATTTTATTTATTGAAATGTCTCTCAGCTAAAAATTAGGTAGTATTTTTTTTCCTTGTTTTCATGCAAATCCTGAGATCTTCTCATTGGCCAACAACATGAATTCCAAAGAATAAATTTCTGTTCTTCTCAGCTCTAAATGTACTTACACTTAAAACAGAGAACAAAGTTCTCAGCAATGCACAGATCATTTCATTTATCAGGGGCAGTTACTGTCAATTAAGATATTTTAAGAGAAGTCAGTTTTATTTGGAAACAACAAGACGTTTCCACTTTGATTAACGGAGTACACAAATACCCCATCATTCCCTAGACATGCACTGTCATGGATTTAGTGGATTCTAAAGAAATTCAAGCAATATTTGCTGCATGCAGTTAATTGTCATTCTATAAATACCACCTTTGTAAAACAAGGGCAGTTACCATCCATGACACCTAAGTACAAATGATGTTTCCCAGAAAAGGTGAAAGTAGAATTCTTGTTGAAAGGAAAGTTGTACAATGTGAAAGCAGACATTTGATGGCTATATTGCATTTAGTTTGATGAAATAAAATAGAAAAGAAACAGTGAAAATTAAGGGAACTCAGCGGACGGATGACGCTTATTTCTGTAGGTTGTTTTGATAACTGCAAATATGCAGTAGCCCCACATGTCACGCACTGTCTTTGTTCCTCACCCAATATTTGACCAGGAAACTGCGCAGACTGCAATTCACATATTATCCCGCATGTTAGTTAACAGAACAGGGCCTTGGATCCATGACGGAATTAGGCTGTAAATGTTAGCTAATTGCTCGAGACCCAGAGAAATATGAAAAGTATAAGAAGCATTACCTCATCACACTGGAAAACACCATAAAACCCTGATACATTGGTTCCATCTGAACTTGGTTTCCCCCTTAACTCAGAAAAGTTGCAGGAGGGGACATGCTGCAACATTAAACAGACTCACAGACATGGAGAACAGACTTGTGGTTGCCCAGGGGGAGGTGGGTGGAGGAGGGATGGATTGGGAGTTGGGATGAGCAGATGCAAGCTATTATATACAGGATGGATAAACAACAAGGTCCTACTGTAGAGCACACGGAACTATAGTCACTATCCCGTGATAAACCATAATGGAAAAGAATATGAAAAAGAATGTATATACCTATGTATAACTGAGTCACTTTGCTGTACAGCAGAAATGAACACAACATTGTAAATCAACTATACTTCAATAAAATAAATGTTTAAAAAATAAAAATATAGAACTGGGGTGTTCATTTAGTAATTTTAAACCACAGGAGCCTAGTCCAGAGACTTCCTCAGATCTAGTCTTTGGCTGTTTCCCCAGTGTCATAGGCCCCAAGGGACCAGGCTGGCTTGGTGGCATTTCTCTGTTGGAGCGCTAGGGTCACGTTAGGAAGGAAAACTTCACAGGGCAGGACTGCCCATGCGGCTCAGCACACTTAGTATTCCTGCCCTCTCTCCACCAAACGCCACTAGTGCTCGCTGACATGGTGGCAGCCACATCACGCCCACAGACACTTCCGAATGTCCCGAAATGGGGCAGAACCGCCCCTGGGGAAGAACCACCTGAGCGCCTTCTTAATACCTACCATTGTGAGGTTCAGAAACCAAAACGAAGGGCTTAGGAAGCCGGGACCCACTCTCTCCTATCAGTTTTAGCCTTGTTAATTATTTTCTTCCCACGCGAGGAATATCTATTCCCTATTCCAGGCACTCAATTCCAGATTCCCCCAAAATGTGCACCATGGACAATGTTTTGCAGCATTTCAATATTTTCAACATTGCACGTTGCTACCGATTAGTGAAATGCAAAATCCCTACAGTGGGTGGTGGCTAGCATTCAAAAAATAGAATAAAATAGCAAATAGAGTTCATCACACATACTAACGACAAATACCGTTTTATTCAGTTTCGGTTGTTTTATAAAGATACAATGAAATGTATTGTAAAAGGTATTTCTGACTGTGAGTCTTGATCAAAAAGGACTAAAGCTACTGGTCTAGATAACCATCTCCTTTCTTATCTTATGATTTATCTCTCTCTCACACTCTCATCCTTGAGCTCACAGACCCAAGTCACATTAGCAGTAAGAAGCCCAATCCATTGAAGAAGGCTTGTG